>NW_025764706.1:604957-1209915 GCF_019669845.1 Emericellopsis atlantica | reverse complement strand
TTGGTGATAAACTTCCCGGGGGGCTACTTCGGGCTAGACGCCAACTATGGCTAGTTTCTTGGCAACGCATAACTTTTGAACTCGTCCTCCGTACTGGGAACGGCGAATCCTCATCTTCGTCTGCAGTCCGTGGAGGTCTGTGGCCTGTATTGGGAATTGAGCAGCCATGTGACAGACGAGGCGCATGCGCCATGGGCTGACGGGTATCCATGCAGTTCGGGCTTCAAAGGCACGGCGACCATGCTCGCCCTCGTGACATGTTGCCAAACCAATCGCCGGGCGTATTCAGTCTGCGTCTGGCGGTGGGCTGCAGGGTGTCAGAGGTCGTAATTGGAATATCCTCCTGGGCATCCACAACGTAACTTTTAGGTAAAGTCAGGAGATGTACTGAATGGAGGCATTGCGACTGCCATTGTCAGGGGGATCGTTCGTTCAGCCGGCCGCTGCCTGCCAGTGGGCCCTTCCTCTTCCTTGGATGGGGATCTCTGTGGGATGGGATGGGATGGGATGGGAATAGCTGAGTTGCTCCTTCTCCGTATCAGAAATGCCATTGCTTTTGCACAGTCAACGTCGTCGTATCCAATTGATTGTTGAGGGCATGTCGAGTCTGTCAATTCGATTTATCGACCCCTTGTAGGGATTGTTGCCTGTTGCTTGGTCCCTGTCACCTAACACTGATCAGCCCCAGATCTTCGCGCGATCGTACTCGAAACGTGGGGGTCACCTCGTACTGTAACCTCGTTCGATGCCTTCGGGTCCACCTGGCACCGACGACGATCCGCCGGAGCTGAGGATTCCAATTCAAGTCGGCACTGGATCTCACCGCACCGAGTGCTGCGCAGATGAAGGTCTGTGACGCCTCTGCCCATCTGACAAGGAGATCAAGCGTGTCTGGCGGTCTCCTCGGATCCTGAACTGTGAGTGTTACCCCCACCGCACGAGAACTATCACCAGCAAACACACAGACGTGTCAAACGCATAATAGTGAGTAATAGAGAACCACAGCATCATCCGCGAGACATGCAACAAGTCCAAGTCCTGTCGCCGTTGCCTTAACGTCCACACCTCGCCCGAGGCGACGACATTCGGTGGTTCCACACCACATTCATGCACCATGAGCACGTTATTACCCCAAAAGGGTTGCCGCACCACCACAAACAACAATGCAGCCCGGTGTAACTTGTGCGAGCATCGGGACGGCAGCACCCTATTGATGGGAGAAAAGGAGCGCCAAGTCGCCGGGTCTGCCGTTCAGGATATCGACACCCAACTCGGGTGCGTGGACCATTCGCCATGTCGAGGACTCGAGTTGTCAACAGCCACGGTGCCACAACACCAGCATCAGCGTTGCTCGTGGAATGTCCTTGGCTTAGAACCCCGTGTCGTACGTCGCTCTGGCAAGCAAGGCCTATAATAGCCACGTCGGAGCCTTCCTGCATCAAGGCGCGTCGCTCAGCCAGCGCAGTGCGGTTTGTTCGGGGCCGAACGAAGCCAGAAGACCCGTCATCCAAAGCTCGACCTTCTCTTTACCCCGGATTACCCCATGATTAATGCACATGCATGGCGCAAGGCATCATGTATCCGTGACGCACATTGCCCTAGTGCATGTCCGTCCACGCCGGGGTCAACTCGGCGTGCCTTTTATTAGCTGTACGTAGCAGTGAGCTAAAGGCATGATCCGTTGGAGGCGCGTCCGACCTCGGCCAGGGTCATTCATCGATGGTTGGGAGGTGCGGAGGTGAGGTCGCGACGAGGGGCGCGTGGAGGACACGAACCTGCACTGGCACTGCACTGATGAATGTGGGGCAGACAGGACAGCAGCAACGCGCACTGCTTCTCGCGCGCACTGACGTCAAGTCAACTTTGACCTCGACATCTTCCTGGCCTCGACAACATGAGTCGACTCTACACATGTCTCATCCGGACGCACCATATCACCTCGCGCAAGAAGCTCCATCGCGTCCGTCACGTTGCCAACCAACAGGCGCTCTCGTCTCTCCTCGTGCGATACGGTGGTCCGCCGGGGATCATGTACGCCGAGTCAGATCAGCTCTCACCCCTCGAGCAATGGGTCGCCAGCGTGCAGGCCCTGCGCTACAAGGACTTCAACCTAGCCATCAAACCTGCGGAAATGGCTAGGGAAGGAGATGCCGTTCCGGGCATGGGCTTCTGGGAGACCGAAACCACAGAAGGGTTTCGGGCCGAGATGAAGAGGCGAGGGCTTGAGGAGTGGTGGAAAAATGGTATGGGCTACAGCTCACGTTGAACGAAACCACGCGATTTTCGAAAAGATTAAGTCTGCATACTCCTACAAAGTTTCCTGAAAGAACACCAAAAGATTCGCCTGGTACGCCTAGATATGCGTTCTCCACCAAGGGAGGTGTAGACAGTCTACTGTCTAATCCGTTCATCTGCTCAAGCAGTGGCATCTGCAGCTGCGGGCGCGGGGGAGGCCCCGGCCCCGGCCGCGGGCGCTCTCTCCCTCTGAATCAGCTCAGTGTCGGGATCGCTCTCCTTGCGGCTTGGAGTCTCGTCTCCGAGGGTCTTCTCGTCAAAGCTCCACTTGCTCGAGCGGATCGGGTTTACCTTGCGCACGTACATGGCGTCAATCTCCTCGAGCGTGCGGTCCTTGGACTCAATGACAAAGAAGAACACGATCAACACCAAAGCAGCGCAGCAGCCCGCGAAGACGAGACCGTACAGGTAGTCAATCTCGTCGGTGATGAAGCGCGTGAAGAAGGAGATGAGGCTGGGAAGAAAGTCAGCGTGGTTTTATCGCGTCTCGGGTCATCAATACTCACAAGTTCCAGAACCAGTTGGACGCAGTGGACAGTCCGAGGCAGACACTGCGGTAACGCAGAGGGTACAGCTCAGCGTTGACGACCCAAACGAGTGGCGCCCAGCTGACAGCGAAGGCAGCAATCGCCAGACACGAAAAGGCCACTAGGGCGGTGCCGGCCTTGGGAGTGCGCATGGGATCCTCGTGGTCCAGGGCAAAGTGGCCAACAAAGGCGTACACGCTGCAGTACTCATTAGCTTGGTTCACAAAAAGCGGGTGATCGGCCAGTCTTACAAGAAACACATCATCATCCAGGAGGCGCCAGCCATGAGCACGACTCGGCGGCCAAAGCGGTTGACGACCCACATGCCAGCAACGGTGCAGGCTGCATTGACGGATCCCAGAATCAGCTGGGTGGTGTAGCTGTTCTGGATGCCGGTCGCGGCGAACACAGTGGTTCCAAAGTAGAAGAAGAAGTTGGCGCCCGTGAGCTGCTGGCCGGCCTGCAGGACGACGCCCAACGTGGTGCGGTACAGCATGCGAGGTGCGGTGAAGATCTCCTTGTAGCTCAGGGCGGCCGTGCTCTTGTTCTCCTCGTCGATCTTGGCCTGGAGGTCGTTGATCTGGCGGCTCACAATCGTCGACTCGGCGGAAACACCGCACAGCTTGGCAATGTTCCTGCGCGCCTCCTCAACCCGGCCCTTCTTGTACGCATAGCGCGGGCTCTCGGGCATGAAGAGGATGCCGCCGCCGAGGACCAGAGCCCACGCAAAGGACAAGCCGTTGGGGATCCTCCATGCGGTGCTGTTTGTGTAGTGTTCGGTGCCCCAGTTCACCATCTCGGCGGTCCAGATGCCCAGGGTGATGAGGAGCTGGTACGACGAGACGACGACACCACGGATGACGGCCGGCACACTCTCGCTTTGGTACATGGGGACGGCCACGCTCAGGGCGCCGATGCTGAGACCGCTGATCATCCTGCCGATGGCGAACTGGGCCCACGATGACTGGGAGGATATTTCAATGGCCGTGCCTGCACAAGTGAAGAAGGCCGAGGCGGAGATGCAGAGACGACGGCCGATTACGTCTGCGACTTTACCGGCGATCAGGGAGCCAAACAGAGCGCCGATGCTCATGAGGCCGACAATGGTGCCCTGGCGGGCGGCTGAGAAAGTGTATGATCCATCAGATTGTAGCTCGCCAAAACGGGAGGCATAGTCGTCCATGAGAAAGAAGCCGGAGATCTGTCCACTGTTCCGGCTGTTAGCTGTCGTCCTGGGGCGCTGCGGTTACGACACGTACCTGATATAACCAAAGATGAAGCCGCCAATACTGGCGATGGCTCCCAGGGAGCACGCCAAGAGCGTGACCCTTTCCTTCTCTGCGATATTCGACATTTTCCTTGCCTCTTGGGGTAAAATGTCGTGTGGGATAGGTTTAGGGGAGAGGGAGGGGAGGTTCAGTCAATGATGGCCTGGGTTTTGCTCGGGTGGAATGCAGCAGAGGCGCCAGTCAACCTTGTTGTCACTACGTCTTCGACTCTGGCGTGTGCAACGAACAAGGAGAGTTCAGGACGGACGGTTCCCCATTCGAGCTTTGAGGGAAGCTTTACTCCTCCATCTCCATCTCTCATTCCGCTGCGTCCGCGGCCTGCCCGACTTTTTTTCACCCCAGCGGATGGGATGGCCTTGCCCTGCCCGGCACGTGCGACGGCATTTGCTCCACGCGCGACGCTTCACGATGGACAAGATTCCCACATTAGTCTGTGTCTTCCGCATTGAGGCCGAGAAAGGCATTGATTCAAGGCGCCGTTGTGGTGATACCAGTCAAGACCCGCAAGATTGTAGTGGGACGATATCGACACTTGGACGTCTCGGGCCGATTCCCAAGACAATCGACCGGGAAAGCCGTCGAGCGGTCCACCGTTCTGGCGGTCTTCTAGAATGCAGCAATTGTTTCCGCGTGGTATGTCATCATCAGGGGGTGAAGAGCAGTGAGGCGGGCGTTGTTGAATGAGGTGATGCGGTGCGTCGGGAGAGGCTGCATGCTTCAGCTCAGGAACAGGCGGACGTGAAGATCGCGTCCACTCCGGAGGGTTCAGTCACGTCAATTCCAGACTTTCCGTCTTATCAGATCGGAGATTTTGTTGCCTGCTGACGTCTTGCGCTTTTTTCTCTCTTTTTCTAGTCTCTTTCTTTTACAACATCATGGTCATCCGGTTGCGTGACGTTGCTGCTTAATAAGAAGACACGTCCGCGTGACCCAGCAAGAACTTTTTTCAACGGAGACCATGTCATCATGTCCGTGTGAATCTCCACGAACTTTGTTGACGAGTCAGCCAATTGATCGTGTAATTCACCGCTTATTTCCAGCCCAAAGGGAGCGTGCAGCCGTCAACGACGCGGCACGAGTATTGGTGGTGACGGGTTTGCTCGGGGATATTGGGGGGAATGATGGTCGATTCCTCAAGTTTCCTACCGAATCTTCACGGCAGTCGAGGAGCTTAGCATGCCGCCGTCGCGCGCGCCGGCCGATAGTGGTATAATTAGCTACACACCATCCGGATCCGTCCTTGGCGAATCGGCGGTCCGGAAGCATCGCCGGTGCGGGAGCATCCGGTCCGGCTTGCCAAGTCACGCCTACCCGGGAGTCACGCGGCAGTGCAGTCCTCGACGATGAAACATTGTGATTATAATCTGTTCACATCGTGGCTCATTCACATGGAGGCTCACTTTAGTTCATCAACACCACCCGAGCCCCTGAGATAGTCCTCCGGCTCCAGCCCAAACTCGTCATCGCACTCCTTCGGACCGTTCACAGGATTGCACCTCGCTGCCTTCCTGCCATCGATACGACAGGCGTAATCGCACCCCCATCTGGAACTCATGCCATATACTGGGAAGTCTGTCGAGACGATGTGCGCGCCCGACCGGAGCGCATTATCGCGTTGAGTAGTGGAGCAGTTCTGTCCCACGACCGTGTCCATGGGTACGTCGGCCCGGGTACGCACCCAGTAGCCGGCTTCGACTTGTTCTTGGATGTTGGCAATCTCATGCTCCGTGTTGGGCTCGTTGAGCTGGGGGAGTGTCAGCCGCAAACTCTTACAAAATGATGCGATTTCGAAGGCTTACCTTTTGGAAAGCACAGCTCGACTCCCCGGGCTGGGAGTTGGTAAAAAGGACGCGGCCCTCGAGGTTAGGTCTGCCCTCAATGTAGGCAGATCGCACATCACTCTCCCCATTGTCCATCAAGAAGAAGATCTTGCCCCTGGCGCTATCCAAGTCTGGCCATCCCCTGCCCAGCACCGATTCCTCGAGCGTGAGGTTGCCGTCCCTCAGATCATCCGGCACGATCAACCTCTGCCTACCGAGAATCTCTACAATCTCCTCGTCAAGGCCATCCAACAGGCCTTCGCCGTCCCAAGGAATGGCTTTGGCACCGAGGTCGCGGTCCGCGGTCTTGAACTCCATCATGATGGGGATGGGCACGGCGAGCGGGTGGGCGTCCATCCAGTCGCGGATGATGGCGAGGCAGGACTTGAGGGTCTTGCAGACGGTGTGGACGTCCGCGTCGGGTACGTGCAGGACTTTGACGCCGGGCTCGTCCCAGACAGGGTCCGAGTCGTAGGGCAGACCAGCCTCCCTGCGGATGGCAGGTTTGGCGTAGTTACCACCCTCGGGGTCGGCAAGGACGTCAATCCTAGATCGGAGTCATCAGTGCTGGGCCAATGTCATTCAAAGACTTGGGGTGAACGTACTCGAGGTTCCTCATCTGCTGGTCACCGAGCTGGATGCCTAGCTGTGGGTGCGAGTACCAGTAGTTGATGGCATTCTCCAAGAGCTCGGCCTGGACCTCCTTCTCCTCATTCGGAGCCTCAATATGATAGCTGTTGTGTGTCCCGACCACTTGCATGTGGTTCATGCGAAGGGCGCCGTCAGTCCAGGTCAGGTTGCTCTTGGAGCAGCTCTTGGCGAGGGCTGCGGGCAGCACTTTGTCTTGTCAGAGGCGTCTTACTCTGCAGGTATGACAATGACTTACGTGCCAAGGTAAGAATCGACTTGAGAGCCTGCAATTTGTGCTGTCAGTGATGGGTAGCGTGACGTGACTTGGTCAGGACTCACCATGGCCACGGATCTTCAACGACAGGGAACGAAGTGGTTGGTAAGTGAAGCTCCGAGGATGAGACAAGCCAGGGCCCTTTGGGGTTGTATTTAAGCAATGTCATCCTTTCAGTCTCGATCCCCACGTGTAGAGGACCACCAACGTGCCATCGCGAAGTGAACCCTGGTCATGGAAACATGAATTCCGAAGGGAGTGGTCTGCATGCTCCAATCTGCGAGCTTGGATGCCAACACGTGCCGATCTTGAAGGACGTGCATTGGGAGGGACGCTGCGATACTCGAGGCGCCGTCCTCAAAAAATGATCAAGCATATTCCCAACTCTAATCGACGAGTGCGTACGACTTCGGCACTTCTGATGGATGCCCCGATATTCGCTTGGCTTGGGCGATCATCCTTGTCGCATTCGTCCGCCGTTTGCCAACCAGACAGATCGCAGGTTGAAGGGGATCCATCACGATCCTCACTGGCAAAATGCCCAATGCTCGAGCACTCGACTGTAGCAGGATGGCAATTGCCACTATTGCTCGAGCGATGCTCCGACTGGAGGCTTAGTGAGGGCGACGATCCGTCTGCCTACTTGGTGTCCCCGCGTCGTCATTGCCCCTCCAATACAGAAGCAGCCCCTCCATAATTGACTGGAGCTCCGATGCAGCTTCTGCCACTGGAAGACTGAACATCAAATCTTGTCCATGCTCCATCAACTACGAATCCCATCTGCCATCCTCATCCTGGCGACTCTACTCTTCTTCATTCCCCGTCTATCCTTCCGAACCTCGACATTCTCCAAACCGTACTCGACCCTCCCATCGTCCTTTCGAGTCAGCGGCACCACCACCATCAAGATGAGCTACACAAACGAACTGAGGATCGCCCTCCTCGCCGTCCAGCGCGCCTCCCTCCTCACAAAGTCCGTCTTCCACTCCAAAGCCAAGGGCACGGTCGACAAGAACGACAAGTCCCCCGTCACCATTGGCGACTTTGGCGCCCAGGCCCTCATCATCGCCGCCCTGCAGAAGCACTTTCCCGACGACGAGATTGTCGCAGAGGAGGAGGCCGCTGCCCTCCGCGAACAGCCCGAGCTCGGCGACACAATCTGGGACATTGTCAGGCAGACGGCCCTCAGCGATGACCACGCCGAAAAGGAGCTGGGCGGTGCCATTGCGAGCAAGGAGAGCATGCTGGCCCTGCTGGACAAGGGCAACAGCGCAGGGGGCAGCAAGGGTCGCATCTGGACCATCGACCCCATTGACGGCACGAAGGGCTTCCTCCGCGGCGGCCAGTACGCCGTGTGCCTCGGCCTCATGGTCGACGGCGACGTCAAGGTCGGCGTCCTTGGCTGCCCCAACCTGCCCGTCGACGACCAGGCCCCTCTGACGGCCGACATTGGCTCCAACCAGACCTCCGACGGCCATGGCGTGCTCTTCTCCGCCGTGCAGGGACAGGGCGCCACCTCGCGCCCCCTCACAGACGGGCCCCTGGCGCAGGAAAAGAGCATCTCTATGCGGGCCGTGCCCTCGCTCGCCGAGGCCACCTTTTGCGAGTCCGTCGAGGCCGGCCACTCGGCCCACGGCGACCAGGCCCAGATCGCCCAGAAGCTCGGCATCACAAAGCCCAGCGTCCGCATGGACTCGCAGGCCAAGTACGGCTCCATCGCCCGTGGCGCCGGTGACATCTACCTGCGCCTGCCCGTCAAGGCGACTTACCAGGAGAAGATCTGGGACCACGCGGCGGGTGACCTAATCGTGCGCGAGGCCGGTGGTGAGGTGACGGACATTCACGGCAAGAGGCTGGACTTTAGCGTGGGCAGGACACTGGCCAACAACAAGGGCGTCGTGGCCGCGCCCAAGGCGAGCCACGGCGAGGTCCTAAGCGCGGTCCAGGAGGTCTTGAAAGCCAAGCTGTAGAATGGGCGGGATACGCAAAATGAAACTGTTTATGCCGTCTCTCGAGGCCATGAATTCAAATCATATATCCTGACGCCAAACGTTCTTATCCCACAATCACTAATTCGTCGTCATCGTCATCATCGAAAGTTATCTCCCGTCCTTGGAACCCCGTCGCGCCCAGGCTCTCGCGGCCTGCCTCCCGTATCCCCTTCTCCGTGACGAACCTCGTCTTCTTGCGCACAGGCGGTTGCTGGTCGCTGTCGGGATGGAGCTTCTCCCCATCCCGCATCTTGGAGAGCTTGCCCTTGAGTTCGCTCCCCCACCCCAGTGTGCTGCTGCTCACGCTGCCCGCGTTCGTGCTGTCTGGGCGCTTTCTCTTAGTGGTCCCGAGATTGATGTCTCGCTCTGGAAGGCCCGGCGGCCTTGGGAGTATGTTGCTCGGAACAGTTGGCTTCGCGCTTTCTTGAGACACCTTGGTCTTGGACCGCGCGGCGATGGCACGCTCCATGTAGTCTCTGCCAGCGCCCGTACCAGTCTTGGCAAGTTTCGCCTGTATCTCGCGCTCCTTTTCCCTGGCTAGTAGATTCCGTTGCAAGTGGGCCTCCTTCTCCTTCCGGTCCGTGTTGGTCAGATCCTTGCCATCCAGCAGGTCGGCGGCACTCATGCTTTGTCGGGTGTAGAATCTCGTCTTGGTCTCCCAGTCGTAGTTCTTGGGTGCCTTTCTGGCAAAGAACTCTTCCTTGCTCACCCCCTTTCTGGCAAAGTACTCTTCCTTGCTCACCCAGCCAACCTTCTTCTGCCACTTCTCCATCTTGTCTATCGAAGACATCCCCTTTTTCTTGGGTCCAGATCCAAATCCAGATCCGGTGTTCATCTCAAAGCGTTTGAGCTTAGTCTTGTCCACCACCGCATTTACGTGGTATTCGCAGAACTTGGTACGACGCTTGTTGACCCACGCGCCGCAGGGGTCGCCATCTTTCCGCAGGGCTTCGCAGTAGTGCATGTCGCGAGCCCGGCCGATCTCCAGGATGGTGTCTTCGTCAGAGTTAATGACCAGGCTGAATCGACCCGTGTCTTGTTTGCCACGCATGGGCGGCATCACATTCGGGTTGAGGATCGCCACGACCGTCCCCTCTGTGAGCTTCCAGAAGCGATCAAACCCAGTGTTGAAAAGAAACAGGTCAAGCTCCCACTCCAGATCACACAGTGTCATGACCATGTACTTGCCTCTGTCTTGGCTCTTGTCTGGCCCTGGCTTGTGATCGCGGGGCGCAGACTTCCTCGCCACAATTCCAAAGCATACAATGTCCTGTTCGATGTCGGGGAGCGCAAAGTCGGGGGCCTTGACGTCGCGCAAGAGATCCTTGATGTTCATGATTTTCTTGCCCGACACATGCCGCGCCAGAACGGTATGGGGCAAGATCCGTTGGGCCAAGTGCAGGCTTGAGTATGTTTCGAAGGAGCCTTCATCCTCGTTTTCCGCTTTCCCTGTCCCATCAGCACTACTCGATGCCAACTTGGGCGCCGTTTTGCTCTTTCGCATGCCTGATTCCTTCCATTCTGCAGCCATGACCTCCTCCCTGCTGAAGACTGTCGGCTTGGGCGCCTCCTCGGGTATCTCGACGGCTTTGCTCTTGAACTGCTCCATCTCCTCTTTGCCAATGCCAAATGACTTGTTCCTGAACAGTTGGATCTTCTTCGCCCGCTCGTCCTGCTCGATCTCTTTCGTTCTCGCTACCGCTAGTCTTTCGCTGAACGTCAGACCGCGCGAGGGCGAAGCGAAATGTCCCGGCGCACTGGCGGGCTGAGCCGGTTGGGGATGAGCGGAGGCGGGACGTGCAGACGCTGCCGCGCGACTGTGCGTGCGTTCAATGGGCTGGAAACCTTTATCCAGGCTAAATTGCTTTCTCCCAGCGGCTTCGATGGGTGGCTGTAGTTTCCTCGTCGGCGATGCTGGGATCTGGACGGCGCTCTGCTGCTCTGGTCGTAGATTCTCGTCGCGCCCGGCCGCCATTCGCTGCATTGTATGTGATCTCTCCAAGACTGAACTTCGCCCGCCTGTCACAGGTTGCTTTTCCTCCACCGCCTTTGCAGCCCGTAGCTTCTTCAGCTTCAACCGCGCCTGTAGCTCTTGGAGCTTGAGCTGGAGAGTCTCCTCATCATCGTCGTCGTCGATCTCGACGTCGAGTGTAGCAGGAGCGCTGATTCGCATGCGGGACGGGGACGAGGTGGGAGAGTTCTGCATCTCGCGATAACGTTGACGACCTTTAGGCGTGCTGAGAAGCGCTTCGTGCGGTGACCGCGGCGGCCATTGTGCGCTTGGGGAGCCTGCTTTTGTGAGCATGTAGATCTTGGCAGTGTTCTTGGTTACGCACTTGGGGGCGCCATGTTGTTCGAGCCTGACGACGTTGATGCCGCAGGGTCGGTCCCAGAGGGGAGCAGCCTGGGCTGGCGTCGGAGCGTGCCTGTTGCCTTGAAATTGACCCAAGGCCTTCAGCACCATGCGAACGATAGATTGTAAGGTTGGCAAAATGATGATGATGCTGAAAGATGGGGCCGGTAGTGTATGCAGGTCACTAGGTGTGGCGTTGATCTGAGATCTGGGGTTCGTTTCTTGGCTGAGGCTGAGACGCGCTTTACGCGCCCAGGCCCTCTCGACGCGTCCCCCAAACTTCTAACATCTCCGTCACCACATCTTGAACTGCCATTCTTCAGCTATTCCTGGCTAACTCTGGCGTGTTTCTATTGTTGGCAATTGGGCCATCTAGATTGAATTACTCCATCATACAAAGCAGATCGGCAATGCCTCGCACAAGAACAGCAAAGGCCGCCGCGCCTTCGTCTCCAACTGCGGAAACACCCAAAGCATCCAGCAGCAAATACACTCTCGAAGCCACAACGACGGCATCGCCGAAGCTCTTTGTCCTACCCAAGGCTGCCTCGAAAGAAGCCAAAATCGTCACACTCCCCAACCCTCGAACCGCGAAACCATCCCGCTACCTCGTATGTCCTCAGACCGGCTTCTACGAATTCACCAAGATCGCAGCACCAAAGAGCGTGCCCCGAAGCTGGCTGATAGAGACGACGAGCGACTCACAAAGAAGCGGGCAGACTATTTCGAACGCTGAATTTTTCATTGCTTCACCACTGGATCCGGTATTCCTCTTACTGCCGTCGCTTGCCGATTCTTCGATAGCAAAGGGCTCAGACGACAAGAAGAAGCTGTTCCTCTCCGGCGACGATTACTTCGATCAGCTTCCAACAGAATACTCGCACCTCGAGGAAATCCTACAATGGACAGAATCGAAGACTGTACTCGAGAAGCGCATGGCAGCCATATGCGACACGGTAGACGCAGGGGATGAAACGATGTTCCGAATCAACAGGGAGAAGCTTGTATCGCTCTGTTTAAGCAAAGCTAGAACATTGTCCGGTTCGCTGCCCATCAGCGTGGAGAAGCAATTTGTGGCAAAGGCTCTACAGGCCCCCGTTGTAAACCAGAGGCGGGCTCCTGTGCAGAAGAGCGCGTCGACACTGAGCGAAGCCCCAGATTCGGGTACCTCGACGCCTCTCACTGAGACGCTGGAATCGCAATCCTCAGCTGCCACAATCGAGACGGCAGCCACCTCGGTGGATCAGGACACGGTCGAGGTGGAAGAAGCAATTAAACCGACCGAGGACGTGGTTGAACTACAAAGACTTCGTGTTGCCTTGGATTTCATATGCGACCGGTACATCTCGCCAGCCGTGACGCAATGGGTTAAAGAAGGCCTAGCCTCCAGCAATGTCCAATTCTCAGCCCTAGACGAATATCTGGCCAAGGTTGCCGAACTTCGTGCCGAGGCCTTGGCAGCAAGATCCTTGGGCGACTACTCTCGGAAACACATGCGAGACGAGGACGATGACGATGCGCGCGAACAGAAGAAGCGCAAGATGGAGGAGGAGAAGAGACGGAAGCAGAACCAGAGCAGAGGAGTCAGGGATCTAAAGAAGGTGAATACCACGGGGATGATGAAGCTCAGCAGCTTCTTCCAGAAGAAATAATAGCACAGCATCCGTTTGCATACTACATCAATGCGTCTCCTCATGGGTATCATGGTTCTCATTACAGGTGCAGCGGGACGTTCATCTAGCACCTCTGCCGCGTCCTCGTGTCGACCCAATGCCGCGGCCGATACCTGAAGTTCCTCGACTGCTGGTGGTGGATGGCCCATCGGACAGATAGCTTGTGCCTGCTCTTGCGGCTGCGGAACTAGCAGCTCGGGCTCGGCTGGCCCGCGTGCCACGGACACCTGGAGCTGCTCGTGTGCTTCTTGTTCTCGTCGGCGGCGCCCGTTGCTTCTCCTCCTGTTCCTCTCGTTGTCGCCGTCTGAGCTCCTCGCGTCTTTCCGCCTCAGCGGCCCGTCGTTCGGCAGCCTGTCGTTTCCTCAGAACTTCGGCCTCCTGCTCGGCCTGGTCCTCGGTTGTACCCTTCCACGCAGGATTCAGCAAGAGGCGTTGATTGTGTTCAGTCTGCGAGAGAATGCGAGTCCACGAGCTCAGCAGTGTTGACGCATGGCCCACAGTGGCAGCTACAACCTAGTAAAGAGCAGTATCAGCAAATTGTTCTTGTCACTCAAAGGGTCAGACTAACATTCATGTTGCCTCCTGCTCGCTCGAGTGTAGCGAGAACACCCTCGAGCGACTCATTGATGCCTCTCACCCCTTCTAACTCCCTTTTTAATGCGGCGTCAGGGTCATCATCCTCATCTCGCTGCTCGGTGGTGGTGGGCGTTTTGGGCGTCTTTGGTGTCCGGGGAGTCTTTGGCCGGATCGTGTGGGGGGTGCCATGGGGCGGTGACGACCACAACTCGGATTGTTCTGTAACTTCGTCCTTTGCCATTGTGCTGCTCCGCCAACAAACGGTGTGGTGTTGAATCAAGCCAGTGACGCCATGTGTTGTTGCTCAAAACGGTCGTTTGGCGGGCCACGAGGAGCCCTGCGTGCACCCCACCATCAATTAAGAACTTGAGAGGACGATTGGTGAATGCGGACGCGAAATCGACGCGTCAAGCTGTTGTCCGCGCGACGCGCCCGCTTGCGTCCAATTAAAGTGTCGCCATCTGATTGGCTGCAGCCCTCCCAGCCACCTTCTGCAGCCACTGACAGCTGATCCTTGCGTCAAAGCGGGGCCCACCTCAAGAAGCTCAAGCCTCAATGCGTCCAAGGTAGTCGAGCTCGTTCCCAGCCACCCTACAGCAATAGACCAGCCTTCCATCCCGTCCAAGTCCAACGTCAGGCGTCTCCGTTTTCCCATCTAATCGACATCACCAACATCATCCTCAAGTCAACAACAACAACGCGCGCACCCCTTTGTCGATCGGTGCAAGATACCTACTACTTGGACGCAATTGTATGATACCTGCGACATTGTTTACTACCGAGATTCCCGACTGTTGCGACCACAAGTCCACCAAGAGCAGAACCCCGACCTAGGTTGAAAATTGGGTGACTCGAGACTCGTCAGTCAGGTTCAGACGACACTCGGACACTTCACCACTCAATCACATCTGGCACACGACAGATTCGAGTGAATTGAAAGTCACGTTTCAATCTCGGGGCGCTACCCCTCATCACATTCACGCGCCATCAATATGGCCTCAACACCATCACCCTCTATCGAGCGACCCTCGACTCCTCCTGCCCCCAGATTTGGCGCCTACCACGATCATTGGGAACCTTTTCAAAGACGCAAGTCCTCTCGCATTTCATCCCAACAAGCCACATCGGCTGTTCGCACGCCCTCACCGCCCTGTGCATCTACCATGAAGACGGAGAAGCGAACAAACAAAGGGTCAGCGCGCAAGCCCGACCAGACTCTCCTCACACCAACCAAAACACCACGCAGGACCAAGACCATGAAAGAGTTCAGCGGTCGAGTCCTTCCCTCTGTCGACGAGAGCGTCCTCAGTCGCACAGGCCGGACTTTTAAGAAGATTTCTGGCTCAACACTGGAGAGCTTTGTCGCAGAGGAGCAGGATCAGGACTTTGCTATCTTCAGTGATCCCCGCAATGGTATTCCCCAGAAGGACGAGGGCAGTCCCTTCTACAACCCGCCGCCTGCACCCAAGAGACCTGCACATCTCAAGCGCAAAACAGTCAGAATTCCTGGGGAAGGTTCCAAGTTGATTGATGAAGCTGTGCATCGCGAAGATGGCATGGTTATGAACTTGTAAGTGTAGCCCACAAATGTGTTCCTGTACAGCGTCCGCTAACCAGCATAGCCGCGGAAAGACGTACTTTCAGCCGATCACTAGATCTGCCGCCGACGATTCCAATGAGATTGATGAACTCTCCCAAGGGGATGGGTCGCTATCACATGTCAAGGCCAAGCCCTTCAAGCCGAGGCTGCTGTGGCCAAGCAAGAAGACTGAAGACAAGGACTTGATAGACGAGGAAGAGGCTGCGACAGATATTGAGGATGCGAACCTGCCAGAGTCTGACGACTTGCCTGCTAGCCCCGTCACGCCAGTTCGCAACAGGACCACAAAGGCGACACCAAACGCACCCAAATTCCCTGTTTCACCGCCGGCAACGCAACGGACAACCCGCTCCACCGAGAAGCTCGCTCACCCAACACCGTCCCGAAGCAAGGCTGGGCGTTCTCAGCAGCCTGCACTCAACTACAACAAGTGGGGATCCGTCGCTAAGACGCGCAAGACGGCGACGACGACGGGCAAGCGCGTAGCAGATGAACCCCTCGGTCAGGATCGCCCCAAACGAGCGCGATCATCGGAGGCGCAGACATGAGAATTCGAGTGCTTTGGATTGAGAGATGCACGGATATCAATGGACAATAGCGCTGGCACGGATCTTTTTGGCGTTTGACAGCAATCATCGACACCTTCTTTGGTGGAGGAAGGCTGCCTCCCCTTTTGCTTAATACTCTTGCGTCTTCGTCTCCTTGGTATAGGTGCCTTGGATCTTCTTGTTCATTCTTCTCTCACAACATGACTTGATTGGATGGACACAGAAATGGCACATCCTGGACGGAAGAGACTTTCTTGCATCGCGACTCAGCTTAGGATGGATATTGAGGGAAACTAGATAGATACCTTTGTGATGAATGTCAAAACATTTCCACATTTCATTGTTTGCCAATTGTCAGTCCCAATGACCTCGAAATAACCGAACCGCTGTCGCTCACGCTGAGCCCACCCGTTGGCGCCCGACGAGCAGTTGGGGCCGCCATCGGGATTCAGAAAATAGCCCCACGCTGCCCCTCGTTGGTGATGTCCTCTACCTCCACGCTTCATGTTGCCTTCGAGTTCTTAGGCCTCACACGAATCTTTCGATCGTTCCAGGGCTGTTCGATCTTTTCCAATTCCACAATGCATATCCTCGTCACCAACGACGACGGCCCCCCATCGGCACAGTCGTCGCCGTACGTCCACTCCCTCATCAACCATCTGCAAGCCGCGGGCCACGTCGTCTCGGTCTGTCTTCCGCACACGCAAAGATCATGGATCGGAAAGGCGCATATGATCGGGCAGACCCTGAAACCTGTGTACTACCGCCCCTCAAAGAATCCACATGACGCGGACGAGGGCTCGACGCACACGAGACCGCACGCTGGAGACGAACAAGAGGAATGGGTGCTCATCGACGGGACGCCTGCGAGCTGCGTACAAATTGGGCTCCACCACTTCTTCCAAGAGCGAGGACCGATCGATCTCGTCGTAAGCGGGCCAAACTATGGACGAAATACCACGGCAGTGTTTGCCCTGAGTTCAGGGACGCTGGGTGCAGCGCTCGAGGCAGCGGTGTGCTGCCGCAAGTCCATTGCGCTGTCGTTTGCCTTCTTCACGCGGAATCACGACCCCCAGATCATCGACGAAGCCTGCCGGCACAGTGTCAAGGTCATCCATGCTCTGTACAAGCAGTGGCCTGAGGACAGGAGCGTAGATCTGTACAGCGTGAACGTGCCGTTGGTTGAGGGCGTTGAGGGTCACAAGACGGTATTCACCGAAGTCTTACAGAACTACTGGCGGGATGGTAGCTGCTTCCAGGAGGCAGAGGCCGAAGATGAAGACGAACAAGAGGAGGAGATCCGCAAGGGTGAGGTGGAAGGGAGCAAACGCGAGGAGAATGGCAAGGGCCACAAGCACAAGCACTTCAAGTGGGCGCCCCGGTTCACTGATGTGTACAAGAGCGTCGAGGAGTCAGGCCCAGGCAATGACGGCTGGGTTGTCAAAGAGGGTCAGACCAGGTACGTTTTCCGCGCGACCAAGTAGGCACAAATAACTGACCGATTTAGCATCACACCACTCAAGGCCAACTTTGCCAGTGCTCTTGGAGATAAGTCTCGAGAGTTGGTACTGTAAGTGGTTCCCTTTGTGTTAGGCGGGGATAGATCATGATGAAACGATGATATGAGCGCATCACCTTGTAACGTATGCATGCACTCAATAGAGCACATTCTTACCACATATAGTAGACCGTCTTCACAGCACATGACTGAAGCCTTGCCTTCCAGGAGCAAGGTTCAAGAGCCATCTTTTGAGGCAGTTGTGGCGTATGACGACCCATATGTCCAACCACTAATTGTGTCGGCGCTCAAGAAGACATTCCCACAGGATACCGTCCGCATAAGCGAGGCCCTGACATCGTCCTTCCACTCTGCGACAAAGACTGTCGCTATCACTGCCTACGAAGCCATCGACTTTGAACACGCCGCAGCCAACCCGCGCGACTTTCTCATCAACAGCTACATGATCCGCAAAGCGCTGATACGAAAGCACTTTTTGTCCACGACGATTGACCACTGGACTGCCAAGAACCCAGACTCGATCCTCAAACGCTCTTTCAAGCGGAGCGAGCACTTCGAGGTGGATTACGCCGAGTTCCTCGACGATGCCCTCATTGAAGCGTTTGATCTGCGAGAGAGTATGGAGAGCAACGAAGAGAAGGACATCAAGGACAGAGAATGGTGGATACTGAAACCTGGCATGAGTGATAGGGGACAGGGAATCAAGCTCTTTAGTTCCATGGATGAACTGCAGGGTATCTTCGACAAGTGGGAGGAGGACCGACCAGACTCTGACGACGAGGAAGACGAAGACGAGGAGCAACAAGGGAAGGGCGACTATATCACCACCTCCCACTTGCGGCACTTTGTTGCCCAGCCATATATCCACCCGCCTCTTCTGCTCCCAGGCGACGATCGGAAATTTCATATCAGAACCTACGTTTGCTGCGTGGGAGCTCTCCGAGTCTACGTCTATCAGGACATGCTGGCACTCTTCGCAGCAAAGTCATACAAGGCGCCGTACGAGGAGTCCGACGACATTGAAACCTTCCTCACGAATACCTGTCTCCAATCGTCACCGAACGAGAACACCGTCCAGCTCCTGTCCTCCTTGCCACTAGACAAGTCAACATTGGAATCGATCACAAAGCAGATTGGCGAGATCACAGGCGAGCTGTTTGAAGCTGCGGCCTGGGCCATGCCAATTCACTTCCAGCCCATGCCCAATGCTTTTGAAGTATTTGGACTGGACTTCTTGGTCGACAGCAATGGCAGCGTCTGGGGATTGGAGGTGAATGCCTTCCCTGACTTTAGACAGACGGGAGGCGAGCTCAAGGGTGTCGTGGAGGGTTTCTGGGAAGGGGTGGTGAACAACGGGGTGAAACCTTTCTTTGGAATGGATCAGGGACCGGCTGACAAGCTGACGTTGGTGAGGGATGTCGACCTTGGGAGACGATGATGATCTTGCACCTAGGGGGGGCATTCACATATGCGCCACATCCCGGCCCAGCCATCATTGTTCGAGGTAAGAAACCATCCGTCACGCAATGTTATGGAAACCATACAGGTAGGATACGGAAGAATATTCTCAACGCAATTATTGTCACGACTCTCACGAGATAGATCACAAGCTATAGGTTAGGCTACGGGCTGGTTGGTCAGACGCTTTCGCGATAGCCCCACTACGGTCTTGGCACAGGCGAGCTAAGCTCTAATCAGCTACGGGAGCCTTATCCGTTCGACATGATGTAATTGCTCAACCTCATCCATCTCGCGCTCTCGTGAATCCTGAAGCTCTTTCCCAATTCGAGAAGCTCGTGCCCTTGCCTTTGAAGGCCGAACTGAACCTTCCAAGGTGACGGATGTGGACGCGACACCCCTGAGATCCTCAATCCTGCTATCATATACCTCTTTTGCGATGCTGCATTATCGCACCAACGATACTCTTTATCGCCTACCTTTAGGGCGTGACAGCTTCATCAAATTACGCGCTCGCTGCCACGGCAGTCGAAGCTACGTTCTCTCAGCATACTAGCTATCTCAAGTGCTCGTTGGATAGGCACTTGGCAGCGCAGCATCTCAGCTTGGACCCACGTCAACGCGTCTCAACGCTACCTTTTGCCTCGGGGCTGATGCAGTTCTAGCAGCTACCGTCCAATATGTCTCAAACTCCTCCACGTAGCGACAGTGGGACTACGAAACGTGCGCCTTCACCCAACGCTCATCCTCCACAACAGAGCAACAAGACGACGCCCGAGCTCCACATTCGGACAGACCTCAGTCGAGACAGCGAGGCGGACGCTGGTGGGTCGACCGGCGCAGAAGCTGAAGATGATGGCTCGGCAAGCAGACATCTGGAGGTTCCCTCGGCCCATGGAAGTTCTCGCCGAGGTAACAGGTCCAGCGGCCAGGGCTCCGCCAGTCCTAGGTCAGATGGACAATCCGCTACATCTGCTCGCCATCAGCAGCAGCCGAGCGAGACGAGCGGATCCTCTTCAGGGAATGGACTTGCTGCCATCGAGGCTGATAGAATCATGTCGGACCACGACGCACTGCGACCCGATCGTGGTGCCGAGAACGCCTTCTTCGTTCAAAACAACCCCTTTGCCTTCTCGCCAGGTCAACTAGCCAAGATGTACGACCCAAAGAGTCTTGCGGCATTCTATGCACTTGGAGGCTTGACCGGTCTGGAGAAGGGGCTGCGCACTAACCGCAAGCTTGGTCTCGACCCAGGCGAGACGCTCCTCCGCGGCAATGTGACATTCGAGGAAGCGACAGAAGCGGGCACTAAGACGTCCTACAACGCTAATAGCGCGAAAGCTCCCGTCGGCGGCGATGCGCAGCCTTTTGAGGACCGACTGCGCGTGTACAGTGACAATCGTGTCCCTGCACGTCAAGGCCAGAGCTTCCTCAGTCTGGTCGCAGACGCATTCAAGGACAAAATGATCATCATGCTCTGTATTGCTGCTACCATCAGCTTGGGCATTGGGATCTACATGACCATCATGGAGAAGAAGGAAGGCGGCGACAAGACCCCAAGCAGAGACGACGACAGAGAGGAGAAAGTCGAATGGATCGAAGGCGTGGCAATCCTCGTCGTCGTGGCTCTCTGTGTGCTTGTCCAGGCAGTCGTGGACTGGAGAAAGGAGAAGCGTTTTGCTGAACTCAACCAGAAAGAGCAGGACAGGACTGTCAAAGTTGTCCGCAACGGAGAGACGGTCGAGATCTCCATCCATACGCTCATGGCCGGTGACGTGGTGCAACTTGAGCCGGGAGATGTCATTCCCGCCGACGGTGTACTCATCCAGGGGTTCAATATCAAGTGCGACGAATCTCAAGCGACGGGCGAGTCGGACCTGCTTCGCAAGCAATCTGCTGATGAAGTCTTCTCCGCCATCGAACGTCGGAGCAGCCTTCAGAAGATGGACCCCTTTATCCTGTCAGGCGCCATCGTCAACGAAGGTGTGGGTACGTATCTTGTCACGTCGACCGGTGTGTATTCCTCTTACGGCAAGATCCTCATGAGTCTCGATGTCGAGCAGGAGATGACGCCGTTACAACACAAATTGGGATACATTGCTCAATGGATCGCCAAGCTCGGTGCTTTTGTTGCTGTGGCGTTGTTCCTCATCCTGATGACGCGGTTCTTCCTGAAGCTCAGAAGGACAAACACGGATATAAAAGCCGACGAGGCCTTCAAAAAAGCGATTGACATACTTTTGGTCGTCGTCGTCATTGTTGTCGTGGCGATTCCCGAAGGCTTGCCTCTATCGGTGACTTTGGCGCTTGCGTACGCAATGATGCAAATGCTCAAGGACAACAATCTCTGCCGGCATCTCAAATCGTGCGAGGTCATGGGAAGTGCCACCACCATTTGTTCCGACAAGACCGGCACTCTGACGCAGAATAAAATGACCGTCGTTGCTGGCACCGTGGGCATCAGTCATCAATTCGAGGAGCATGGTGACTCTGATAGCCCACTGGAAAGGCCCAAATCGGTGAAGGACTGTCTGAGCGAGATCAGCCAGTCTATCAGGGATCTTTTGAAGGACTCCATTGCTCGCAATTCAACAGCTCGGGAAACCTTGGACGACGATGGGAATGTCCGATTTGTGGGGTCTAAGACGGAAACAGCGCTGCTCATGTTCGCCCAGGAACACCTCGGCATGCAACGTGTGAGCAATGAGCGGGAGGCGGCCAAGGTGCTGTATCTCATACCCTTTGATTCTCGACGCAAGTTGATGGGAACCGTTGTGGAGCTCCCACATGGCGAGGGGAGCCGTATCTACGTCAAAGGTGCTTCTGAGATCATCCTCGACCACTGTGGCCAGATTCTGCGCGAGCCACGTGAGAAGCTGGATACATCTCTAGGGCCACTGTCTGACGACGATGTGACCGAAGTTCATGACCGCATTGATGACTATGCCAGTCGTTCCCTACGAACCATCGGGATTGCGTATCGCGATTTCGAGAGCTGGCCCCCGAGCGGCGCCAAAACTACGTCAGATGGTGATCTCGACATCGATGACCTTCTGCAGAACCTGTGTTTCGTGTCACTGGTGGGTATCCAGGATCCCCTCAGGCCTGGTGTGCCTGAGGCTATTGCCAAGTGCCAGAAAGCCGGCGTCTCTGTACGCATGGTGACTGGCGACAATAAGCTCACGGCACGTGCTATTGCTTCCGAATGCGGTCTTCTCCAAAAGGACGGCATTGTGATGGAGGGCCCCGAGTTCCGAAACCTGACAGCCGATCAGCAGAAGGAGGTCCTGCCGCGCCTACAAGTCCTTTCCCGATCCAGTCCGGAGGACAAACGCGTCTTAGTGATCAGGCTCAAGGAGATGGGTGAGGTCGTTGCTGTGACTGGTGACGGCACCAACGATGCGCCCGCTCTCATCAACGCCGATGTTGGGTTCTCCATGGGCAAGTCTGGGACGGACGTGGCCAAGCAAGCGTCTGCCATTGTGCTCCTCGATGACAACTTTGTGAGCATTGTGCAGGCTTTGAAATGGGGACGGTCTGTCAACGACGCAGTCAAGAAGTTCCTCCAATTCCAGCTGACCGTCAATTTGACGGCACTGGCGGTCGCCTTTATTACGGCGGTAGCCAGCGAGAGGCAAAAGTCGGTCTTGACCAGCTTGCAGCTCCTCTGGGTGAACATGATCATGGACACATTTGCCGCACTGGCTCTTGCGACAGACAAGCCCGAGGACGACATCTTGGACAGACAACCCGAGTCGCGCAAGGCGTTTATTGTCACGCCGACAATGGGCAAGATGATCGTCTTCCAAGGGATATACCAGCTATGTGTCGCTCTTCCGGCGTACTTTTGCGACAACTTTATGGACCTCCAGTTTGGGGAAGGACAGAAAGCGGCCTTTGTCTTCAACACGTTTGTGTGGATGCAAATCTTCAACCAGTGGAACAACCGCCGCCTTGACAACAAGTTCAACATCTTTGCCGGAGCCCACAGAAACTTCTATCTTCTCGGAATCAATGCTGTCATGATCATTGGACAAGTAGCCATCATGCTGTTGGGCAAGGGTATACTGTACCAAGGCGAGCCGCAGACGCTGGAGATGTGGTCGGTGACTCTAGCATTTGGTGCTCTGTCACTGCCGGTGGGCATGGTCATCCGACTGATTCCCGATAGATGGTTCATGTCACTTATCGGTGGCCTCGGCCGGTTGTTGCCGACGACGGTGAAGGAGCGTGCGAAGAAGTCTGCGGGCGCCCAAACCACGGACGAAGAGATTGGCACGTACCCTGACGCGTTGGTCGAGATACACGATGAGCTCAAGTTCCTGAGGCGCTGGCGGGGAGGTCGCATCCGTAGTCTACATGCTGCCATCCGCCATCCGCGCGAGGCCTTGAGAGTAGCTTGGAGTCCAGCAACGCCACCGACCCCCGTGCTCTCAGGCGAGGAGGACGAGACAACGGGGCGACGAGCCAGGTCGAGGACGAATCCTACGCTGGGAGCGCCAACGGCGATGGCGGGCATCGTGGCTGCTGGCATTGGTATGGGGTGGTCGCCCATCGAAGGGTCTCCGCGCCCCTTGGAAAGAAAGAAGTCGGGCGGAAGTCAGCTGGCAAGTCCGAGGAATGGTAGCCCAGGTGCCAGTGATCGCGTTGGCTTGTGAAGAAGAGAGGACAAGGTTGTCGGGCGGCATGAGTGACACCTTTGGTCTATGAGCATTGTTAATTCTCGTTCCTTATAATGTACGATTTTGCAAGAGTTGCTGGCACGATAGGCCGAACTCCTGGCCCAACCAGCTCGAAGACGCAGTCTCCTACACGATATCCCCAGAGGTTGGAGTCACCATGATTCGACATGCGGTGTCGCGCTTCCAGGTCAAATGCGTGCTTTCAAGTAATGCTATAAGAGTCACTGCGTAAATGCAGCGCGCATATGTATCTGTGTTGCTGCCTTGCTGTCGGTGATAGTTGCCTAAGTAGTTGGCTGTCCCTTGCCTCAGTCCCATGACTCGCTGTTTGTACATGCAGGCAACTTATTACTAGTATTTTATCTATCTATCTATCTATCTATCTATCTATCTATCTATCTATCTATCTATCTATCTATCTATATATCTATCTATCTATATATCTATTATCTGTTCGTCTTGGCCTGGTTTCTTTCTTCTCCCTCGTTTTCCAAGCAAGCAACCACCACCAGAAGAAGCCCAGCTTGTCCCACGTCCCACAGCAGCCACGTTTCGACATCTTCCTGGTCTTTGACGAGTCTTGAGTTGCGAGGAGCTGTTTCACCTGCATCACACGCATTGTCTCTCCCACAACCCAGATCAATCCCACAGACAAACCTGGGTCGCATAGGACTTTACACAACGCTTACACTTGACAACCGAATCAGATTGTCTCACCAAGAATTTTGCCTTTCAACGCGGCGTCATCTCAACCCATAATTATCCTCGGTCCTACAATCAACACACCCACCAACGCCAGTTCATCCGTCTCGTCCACGCGCATCAAACATCTTTCACCGCATCATGCCACCCGCAGAGGGACCTCGCGCGCCCCAAGGGCCCGTCGGGGCGCCACCGCTGGCCACGCCTGAGACGGCCACGCCCGAGGAGCTCGAGCGTGCCGCCATTACAATTTCCGTCGCTGACCTCGAGGAGCGCGTGGCGGACACTCGTGATTCGTGGGAGACGGATTCAATGTATGAAGATATCCTGGAGACCCTGGAGCAGGAATCAGGCGGTGAGTCATGAGCAGGCGAAGAGAGAGAGACAAAGGAACTGAGTTTGACGACAGACACACCGGGCAGCTGCACGCCGGAAGAGGCCAGTCGCCTGCGTCGCGAACTACGTGAATACGGACCCGTGGTATTCGCCCAGCGCACCCTCGACTCGGGGCGGTACACAGCGCGCAAGCTCCTCACAGCCTTCAACCTCAAGGCCCCCGCCTTCTTGGACGACTGTCCAGACGAGGACTTTCATCCTCTCCTCACGGTGGCCATTACGCGGGAGCTTGCCAAGCGGGCCAAACTCACACGCTACAACACCGTCAACGACGCCGTGCACTTGCTGCAGAGGTCCTCCAACGTGATTGTGCTCACGGGGGCGGGCATCAGCACCAGCCTTGGCATCCCCGACTTCCGATCCAAGGGCACGGGTCTGTACTCCAAGCTCGAGCACCTGGGACTCAACGACCCGCAAGAGGTCTTTGACATCCACACGTTCAAGGACGACCCGACCATCTTCTACTCGGTGGCCAAGGACATTATCCCCTCCACGGACCGCTACACGCCCACCCACAAGTTCATCGCCATGCTGCACGAGCGCGGCAAGCTCTTGACCAACTACTCGCAGAACATTGACAACCTGGAGATTGTCGCCGGCGTGCCCAATGACAGGCTGATCCAGTGCCATGGCTCGTTTGGCGGCGCGACCTGCGTCGAGTGTGGCTACAAGACGGCCGGCGAGGACATCTTCCCCGACATCAGGGCGGGCGTCATCCCCAAGTGCCCAAGGTGCATCCAGCGTCTCCGTCCCGCGGCGCCAAAACGGAAGCGATCCAGCGAGGGGCCGAACGGGCGTCGACGGAGACGGAAGAACGGGCATGACGACGATGACGACGACGACGACGATGACCCGGCCTACGACATCCCGCAGGCCGGCGTCATGAAGCCGGACATTACCTTCTTCGGCGAAGACCTACCCGACGAGTTCTCCAAGCGGCTGACGGAGCACGACCGCGAAAAAGTAGACCTGGTCGTCGTCATCGGGACGAGTCTCAAGGTGACGCCCGTGAGCGAGATTGTCGGCTGGCTGCCGTCGCACATTCCGCAGCTGTACATCTCGCGGCAGGCCGTGACGCACATCAACTTTGACATTGACCTGCTCGGCGACTGCGACGTTGTCGTCGAGGAGCTGTGCCGGCGGCTGGGCTGGGAGCTGAAGCACGAGATGGTGACCCCCGGGCGCATCACTGTCAAGACGGAGGAGGGCTACAAGAGTCGACATGTCTTTACAAAGGAGACGTCGGAGTAGGGCGTCGTCGTGTAGTCTTTGCATACATAGAAGGGTCAATGATAATGAACAAGTCGCTGGTTATGCTATAGATGTGTCTATGTACGGTGGGGGTCATACTATATCAACGACTCATACTTGTCCAGCCCAGACTTGGACGCCTGCTGCTGCTGTGGTTGCGTGTTCGCCATGCTGCCCATACTCGTGGACTGCTGGCCCCATTGGCTCTGGGGCGCTGCCATGCCGAAGCCAGTGTTCCCTTGTGCAGGCGGCTTCATACCACCAAAGGCAGTGCTGGAGTTCGATGCACCAGGCGGAGGCGGTAATGAGAATGAACCTGACGAGGAGCCCATGGTAGGTCTCTGCTGGCTGTTCAATGACATGCCGGACATTGAGGATGCCATGCCTGCTGCACCGGACGAGTAGTTGGGTGCTGTGCTCGACGGCGTCGAGGATGCCCATGGGTTTGCGCTGCTGCTGCCACTGCCCCAGTTGATGCTCGAGGACTGCGGCTGCTGCGGTTGCTGCTGTGGCGGTGGCGGGGAGAATGCCGCCGTTTTCTGCTGCGACACAGGTTGCAGAGGCTGACTGAACTGTGTCGACGTCGGCGTCAGGCTCGCAAACGAGTTCATGTCGGGCGTCACGGTCCTGAAACTAGGCTGCTGCGCTGTGAACGCGCCCGTGACCGAGGGCGGGCTCGTCGGCTGCGCGGGCGTCGGTGTGGACCAGGAGAACGCTGGTGCCGAAGGTGTGCTTCGCCCTGACGATCGACCAGGTCCGTTGGAAGACGAGGTGTTCGTCGTAATCGTCGTCGTGTTGGGTGCGTCGTCCCAGCTAGGGAAGCTCCCGCTGCCCGGGGCTGCTGCTGCGGACGTGCTGCTTCTTCCCTTGACAAGGGACTCAAAGTCATCCTCGTTTCCGGCAGGGCCTGTGGCATCAAAGGCAGTGCCCGTGAGTCCACCAAAGGAGAGCATGTCTTCTCCTTTGTTGGCCGTGGCGGAGCCGTTGGTGCCACCCAGTTCTTGTAGTTTGCGCGTTTGCTCCTCCTCGACGCGGGACGAGAGGAGTTTGATGAGCTCCATGAATGTTTGGAACTGCTTCAGCTCGAGCAGGGGTCCCAGGCTCATGCTCCACAGGATGGGGAGGATGTCCATGGCGACAAAGTCGGCATCGGCCGTCTGCCCGACAATGCGAAGCACGTTCAGCGCAGCCATCATGACGGCCGGCTCTTTTGTCTTGATGCCCCTGACCAGCGGCACGATCTTCTCCTGCATCGTGTACTTGTCCAGTGCTGACGAGGAAGACGTCTTCTTTTGAGGGGCAAGACCGTTCAGACCATCATCAGCGGCGGCATCGGCCGATCCACCGCAGAGAATAACAAAGGACTGCAAGCCTCGGACCTTGATGGCGAGGCTATTGGTGCGTGTGAAGACTGCGGCAATAACCGGGAAGAGCTCGCCTTTGATGGTGCTAAAGTCGAGGACGGGTAGGACGACAGGGAGACTGCGCATGGCCGCGTCGATGATGGTATGTGTAGGGCACTCGATGGCGGCCAACAATACAGGAAAGATATCTACATTGTTAGCGAGACGCTTGACGGGGTCTTGGTATTTAACTTACCATCCTTGAATTCCTTCCCTGAGCAGTTTTCCGCGCAAATGGACAGGTTCTCGAGGAAGACCATGAGCCCGGCATCCCTTGCAGGGTCCTTGTCCTGCTGTGCTTGCTTCGCATTGACCACAAAGATATCTTTGAGGGCAGGGCGCACTTTGTCAACAAATGCTCGTCTTGACGATGGCAGAAGGCTGAGGATCTTGAAGACGTTCTGCAGGATCAGAGACAGCAAGTCGCGATCCTTGAGCTCCTCCAACAGGGCAGGCAAAAGCTTCTTCTCGATCACCGATTTGGGGAACGAGGGGAGAACCTTGTTCAAGCCGCGCATGAACTGGTTCTTCTCATTCGCTGTCTTGGCCGGAAACGCATCCAGGAAGCGAATCGTCGATATGAGAACATTGTCAAAGAACTCGCTTTCTTGAAACTCTTTGGCTGTCATGCGCTGCGCTGGTCTTCGAGTAATCAGGCGAGGTAGAACATGGTTCGTTAGATCCTTGGGCAGCGGCCGAGAGGAAAGGAACTTGTTTGATGCTGACGGTATCGTCGAGGACGAGGAGAAGAGCTTTCGATATGCGGACAAGCTGCCGTGACTTTCCAAAGGCGATCGGTGAGGCGAATTATACAAGGCTACTGATAGCAAGCCCAACGAGAACATGTCTGCGGAAGCTGTCATGTTGTTGTCCATGACGAAGTCTGGCGAAGTGTAGTCCAGGTTGAGCTGGACGAACCTAGGCAACCTTGGGTCGGGGTTCAGCACCTCATACAGGTTGACGCCCTGTATCGACGTCGGTTTCGTCGACCCCTCGACCGGGCTACAGAACGCGAGCCCGCTGATTTTCCAGTCCGATTTGGCGTTGATCAGGATCGCATCCGGCGTCAGGTTGCCATGCAACAGTCCCGCATTGTCGTGCAAGAACTCGAGCGCTTTGCTGACCTGCAGCAAGCCCTTTTGGACCTCCAGCTCATCGAGTTCCAGCTCGCGACGTCGCCGCACGCCGTCCGCATCTTCCGTCACGTAGCGACTCCCACGGCCACCCGGTCCACCAGATCTCTCCTGATCGTCCTTCTCGTGTAATGCGCTCGCCAGCGAGGCTGTCACGGCCTCGGTCACAAATTGTAGCCCGCCACCACGGGTCTCCTCCACCGGCTCGACCAATTCCAGGATGCTGGGGTGTCGTAGTTTCGCCAGGCTTGACGCTTCCTTCTTCAGCCGCTCCACGACCTCCTCCACCGCGCGTTTCACCGACGTGCCACCACTCCGACCGCCCAGGGAGCTGCCGCCGGCATCGAGGGTCTTCTTGTCGAATACAAAGACACTGTATGCCTTGCCTGTGGACTTCTTCTTGGCGTCGTATATCCGCCACGGTCCGGCCTGGGATGTGGCTGTCGAGGCGATGGAGTAGTTGGCGGTAATGTTCGTTGCCGAAATGGACTTGAGCGCCGAGGAAAACATGTCGAATTCGTTACGGAGGGAGTTCGGCGCGTATAATTGGTATCATGACGGGAGCTGGAGGAAGAAAAGGTCGCAGTTGCGCTGATGCGCCAGCGCGCGCAATGGGGGTTGTCT
This sequence comes from Emericellopsis atlantica, assembly GCF_019669845.1. Taxonomy (NCBI): domain Eukaryota; kingdom Fungi; phylum Ascomycota; class Sordariomycetes; order Hypocreales; family Bionectriaceae; genus Emericellopsis; species Emericellopsis atlantica. Next base: position 1,181,171 of record NW_025764706.1, on the reverse strand, counting down.
AGCCCTGTCGCGTAGCTCTTGGGAGCGTAGTGAATGCTGTCAGTTCAACGGAACGGACAGAGAATTATGAATATATGGCCTCCAAAAGGTTGCGCAAATGATAGGTATCAATGTATGCACAGACAGCATCAAGGTTGGGCTTCGCAATGTCGAGTCCTGTGGCGTAATCAGGTACAGCAGGCATTATGACAGGTGTCGGCCCAGTGGCTGTGACAGCTGTGGCTCAAGCTTAGATTTGCCTACCCTGCGGAGCATGCTACTGTATCCGCACTACGTACAATTGAATTCGTTAAACAGGCAGCATTCATGTATTGTACCAAGCCTTACTATCGTCTCCGTGTACATAAGTTTCTGCATGACTGCTGCTGGGAGATTACAGATTCTTCTGAAATATCATAAAAGATAGGCCAACGTGAAAGTAACCAGCTTCTTTTACCCGACACCGGCGGACGTGTCCGGTATGAGAGAACCACAGCCCATAGAGCATGCCAAATTGAAGGTTACTCACGGGTCTCATCTCGACTTCACCAAAGAGTCATTTAGACTACTTACTTATCGTCAGAGCTAATGCTCGCGCAGTCTGGTAGACATTCGTTGGGAGTAGCGCTTATCCTCGGCGGAGGCAGATCGGCTTACTGGGAGATGCAGCGCTAAAAGGGCGTGTCTGACGCGAAGGACTCCGATAGAGCGCCGATGGGATGCGGCGTGCGGGTATTTCTATTTCTACCTTACGTTAGAATTGAGAATTGCAGCTCTACTTAATACGACGTCGACTAGATCAATTGGGAGTTTGGATTTGATTGCACTGTTGCTACTCGTTATTTCGAACTGAATAAGGGCGGGAGAAAAGTACGTACACGTCGGGCGCATTTCCACCCGACCATCACCACACAACCATGCGGTCCGTTCTACGCTCAACCGCTCTATGGAGCGCCACGAGGGCGTCAAGAGCTCTCCCGACATGCTATGCTGCGCGCCCATACAGCATCAAGGCCCAGGCGGCGTCTGCGTCGAAGCAGGCTCCCCTCGATGCCTCCAAACTGCAGGTCACCCAGACCACCAAGCCCAAAACCTTCAGCAAGCCTGAGGACCTCGTCTTTGGCAGGGAGTTCACAGGTCAGCTCGGCCGATTTTTGATGGAGATTTCAATACTGACAGCTACAGATCACATGCTCACCATCGAGTGGACCGAGAACGAAGGTTGGCTCGAGCCCAAGATCGTCCCCTACCAGAACCTCTCCCTCGACCCGGCGACATGCGTTTTCCACTACGCCTTTGAGTGCTTCGAGGGCATGAAGGCCTACAAAGACAAGGAGGGCAGCGTCCGCCTGTTCCGGCCGGACAAGAACATGGCCCGCCTCAACAAGTCGAGCGCCCGCATTGCGCTGCCCACCTTTGAGCCCTCCGCCCTCACAGAGCTCATCTCCAAGTTTGCCAACCTGGAGAAGGGCTCCATCCCCAACCAGCGCGGCTACTCGCTGTACCTGCGTCCCACCATGATCGGCACGCAAAAGACCCTCGGCGTTGGCCCTCCAGGCTCGGCGCTGCTCTATGTCATCGCCTCGCCCGTCGGGCCCTACTACCCCACGGGCTTCAAGGCCGTGTCGCTCGAGGCGACCGACTACGCTGTGCGCGCGTGGCCCGGCGGTGTCGGCGACAAGAAGCTCGGCGCCAACTACGCGCCCTGCATTGTCCCCCAGCTCGAGGCTGCCGGCCGCGGCTTCCAGCAGAACCTGTGGCTGTTTGGCGAGGAGCAGTACGTCACCGAGGTCGGCACCATGAACATGTTTGCGGCCATCAAGGACAAGGCCACCGGTCAGAAGGAGCTCATCACCGCGCCCCTGGACGGCACCATTCTCGAGGGTGTCACCCGCGACTCCGTCCTTGCCCTGGCCCGCGAGCGTCTTGTGCCCGAGGGCTGGAAGGTCAGCGAGCGCAAGTACACCATCAAGGAGCTTGCCGATGCCGATAAGGAGGGCCGCCTTATTGAGGCCTTTGGCGCTGGCACAGCTGCCATTGTCAGCCCCATCCGCAAGATCTCATGGAAGGGCGAGATGATCAACTGCGGACTGAAGGAGACGGAGGAGTCTGGCGAGATTGCGTTGAGGATGAAGACCTGGATGGAGAACATTCAGTATGGCGACGAGGAGCACGAGTGGAGCTACAGGACCCAGGCTTAAGTTAGACGCGTATATAGAATGTCAGGAGTTGCAGGGATATAAAGCAAAGCAGCATGCATCGATCCATTCAAGGGGCGCGCTTTCCAATCAATGCATTATCAGGGTGCTATGATAATCGAGATTTCCGTGATAGCAAGTAAAGATGTGTCAATTGACAACAAAGGGAATCATCCTCTAACCATGGCGTGAACCAAGAATTTCTTCAGTGAGCGCACCGAAGTCGATATACACATGTCGTTGGTAGTCCAGCCGGGACCATGCGAAATCCTCCCATCACAGCAGCATCTAAGCTTGTCCTTCTCGCCCTCGGGTTCAGTTCTTCTTGTCGCCAGATGAGCTTGGGTCGGGCAGAATGCCCTCGGCTTCTAACCGCCTCCTCGCCTCCTCGAGGGCCCAGGTAGAAACACTACAAGATTGTCAGTTTCGTGCGGGTATTTTCAAAAGAAGAGAGGCGCATGTAGCCTGGTACTGCTTTCGCAGGCCATGCCAACGCTTCTCCCCTTGCCCTCATTGACTCACGTTGTGTCGGGCTTGTACGCCATCGCAATGGCAGTAACCACAATGCTACCGCAGAAGATGTACATGGGCCATTCCCAGCCCTCGGGCTCGGGCTTCTCACCGGGCTTCACGCCCCAGAGCCAGCCGGTCGGAGGGTCGAACTGCTGGCCGCCACCGCCACCTTGTCGTCGGGTCGTGAGGGAGAAAGATCTGGCGGTCGCGGGTGTGGTGCGGAGGCAGCGCACGGAGCGCAGAGGCGCGGCAGCGTGACGGAGGAGCGCCATTGTGTGTCGAATGGTGAATTGTGTGCTTTGCGAAGTCGTGATGGGCCGCAATGGGGGGGCAGCAGCGGCGTCGTCGTCGTTGATGGTGGTTCTTGAGGTGGACGGACTCCGAGGCGCGAGAATGGCCGGGCCGGTGCGTCACGTGATCTCAAACCGGCAGATGACTTGGACATCCAGGGGACCCACTTCTTCTTGCTCAGGCTGCATTGCAGATCTCAGCTCAGCGACGATTGGAGCCCGAGAGAGGATGAGCTTGAGATTATACGTAGTAGTCGCAATGCCTTCATTACTGGTAAAGCAACGCTCATTTATGTGACCAACGAGGATCTCACAGCCTTCTCAGACGCTCGAGTTCGGGAACTTTGATGCACAACTACCTGATGCTCCACATCCACGTCCACGCTCACTCGCAGCTCGCAGCTCGCAGCTCGCTCACGAGTCACCAGCCGACTGGCCAGCATCTCGATCGCTCAAAGCCACTGTTGCTCCATTGCCGCCTTATATGTGCCACCTGACACCCGCATCGACAAGTGACAACTGTCGGTACGCGACTTTCACGCGGCAGGCCTGAATTAGTTATGAGATGAGATTGTGAGGTCAACAATAGCCATAGCCGCATGGTAATTGGCAAGATGGGTTGTTCCTATACACAGTCTTCATTTCAGGACGATACCTAATAGACGCAATGGTTGCGCATACTGGCATTGCCACCGCAGACTCCAGTCGTGGCGATGGCGCTCAATACACCGAACACGATGAGAAAAGCAGAGGAATGATGGACGACGATCCGCCCGTCAGACCCAACCTCGGGAGGCGACACAGCTCTTGGGCCAGCATGGCTCAGATTGAGCAGATGGTCTCCAACGACATGCTCGACACGAAAACCTATGGCGTGTCGGAACTGCGAGAAGGCTTCTTCGACGCCTTCTTCTTGAAGCCAACCGATGCTCCCACCGCAGAAGACCGAGAGTATGCCAGGACCACCTTGCCACAAGCTTTCGACAAGGGCTCACCCCTCTCACCGAAGCACTTTTGCTGGAGGCAGGCCCATGAACTACGCTCTCTGACGGTCAGGGTCACAACGACAAGGGCAGGTATCCAGCTGCTCAAATCTTGCACGGCGTTCTTGATTGCATATATCCTCTGCCTGGTACCTGTCGTGCGCGAATGGCTAGGCCGCTACAGCTATATCATGGCAGTGTCCGTCATCTTGAACCATCCAGCCAGGACAGTCGGCTCCCAAATCGATGGAGCATTCTTCACAATCATTGGGACCGCTGCAGGACTGGGCTGGGGCACAATCGCCCTCCTCCTGTCCAATTCAACTATAGCCGCTCGCGCTGGTTTTGGAGGTGTCCTAGCCACGTTCATGCTCGTGTTCATGGGCATCCTTGCATGGATCCGATCTACCTTGGTGCGATTCCATCAAGCCAATCTATGCGCAGGCATAGCCATTACAATCACCACACTGGCAGAAACACACAGCCAGCGTATCGTATGGCACAAGCTCTTCAGCTATGGTGTGTCGTGGCTATATGGGCAAGCGATTTCGCTCGTGGTATGCTGCATCATGTTTCCCGACGCAGGCGCCCGTCCGCTCTCCACCACTTTACACAAGTTCTTCGCCGTTGCCCAGGATGCCCTCATCATCCCGAAGCCCAGGGACGTTCGCCTCCGAAGGACCCTCGCCAAGATGTACGTTGAGTTGTCTGTCGCCTATCGTGACCTGCGCATAGACATGTCCATTACGAGATTCCGGCCCGACGACATTGGAGAGCTAAGAAATCTCATGCAGACTGTGATTCGAACGATTCTGTCCATGGAAACTGAAACTCTGATGTTCGATAACCTTGATGACGGCCACGACGTCACGATCACCGTTCATTCGCCGTCCACGGACGACCCAATTACCACGGACAATGCTGCCAGCAGGATTGCCCGGCTCTTTGCGAGGCCCACTAGGGAGATTCTGGATTGTCTATTCGAGGGTCTCGGTCGATGTGACGCCGCTATCATGGACCTGTCTGGCTATCGCAATCACCTAGGCCCTCCCCCCGAGACGTCCTCCGACCTCGCTTCCATCCAGACCCGGCTCAAGAACGCACTGGCATCGTTCGATGCTGTCGAGTACGATCTTCTCAATTCAGGAGAACTGCCAGCCTCCTCCATAGACGACGCGGACGTCATCCCGCTATTTCTGTTCTCCCGACACGTGCGTGAGACAGCAGCGGCCGTCCAAGCGCTCGTCACCAAGATAGAGGCCATGCAAGGTGCACCCAAGTGGCCGCGCGTGTACCTGCCCTCTTATCCGTTCCGTCAGGCGATACACCGGACCAACAGGCAGGTCCGGCACGACAGAGGTGGTATCAACGCGGCTTCGTACCACACCACCTTCTCCGAGATTGCCAAGCTCCTGGAGAAGATCAAGTCGCGAGACTACCGGCCTCCTCCTAGGACACGCCCGGGCACCCCTGAGCCGGACCCGGGCGGATCTGGGGTAGAGGCTACACACCCAACGATGGATGCTGGGACCGTTGATGACGGGACCGAAACAACCAAGACGACCAAGCGCTACAAGGCCTGGAAAGTGCTGCGTCGTCTACAAGGGTTCGAGAGTCGATATGCTTTCAAGGTGTGCCTCGTCACCTCGTTGCTCTCTGTGCCCTCGTACCTGAAAGGCACGGATTGGTGGGATGAATACGGGGCGTGGTGGGTGGTGGCCGTGAGCTGGATCATGATCCATCCTAGGGTTGGTGGTAATCTGCAAGATCTGGTGACGCGCGCCTCCGTTGCGTTGCTGGGCGCCGTGTGGGCCGGAGCAGGCTATGCTGCTGGGGATGGAAGTCCATATGTGCTCGCTGTGTTTGCCATGATTTACATGGTGCCGATGCTCTACCGCTTCACGCAAAGCTCACATCCGGTAGGCATCTCTTCTTTCTGCCCACTCTTTCGAATGCTAACTATGACGCAGAGATCGGGTCTGGTTGGCTGCCTGTCCTTCACGGTCGTGTCTTTGAGTCTGCAATCCCATAGCAACGGCGGCTCTGTGATGCGTACCGCGACTCTCAGAGGTCTCTCCTTTCTCGTGGGCACCATAGTGCCCATCGTCGTCAATTGGGTTCTTTGGCCCTTTGTTGCCCGTCACGAACTACGATATGCCTTGTCCTCGATGCTCTTTTTCATGAGCATCATTTACAGGAGTGAGCCAACTCCGGTCCAACAGTCGCAGCAGAGACTAACAGCGCCCAGGTGTCGTTGCCAAGTATGTCTACTTTGACGAAGGACACGAGCCTACGCCCGAGGACATTGCGCGCTCCGAGATGCTCGAGGGCCGGTTGCGAGAAGGCTTTGTCCGCATCCGCCAGCTGCTGGTACTTCCACCCAGTCCCGTCATTTCCTTTACAAGTACAGCTCCGCTCATAGCATCCAGGTCCTGACTCGTCACGAGATCCGTCTCCGCGGCCCATTTGACCCTCTCCCCTACTCCGCCCTCGCCGATTCCCTCGAGCGGTTCTTCGAATACCTCATTGCCGTACGCCAGAGTGCCCTCTTCTACAACCCAGGGTACATTAGAGATGACTCTGCGGCAGCGGGGAAGTTGCTCGGCTTCCGACGTGATGCGGTGGCGGCTATTCTGGGAAACCTGTACATCCTCGCCGGCGCGTTGCGATCGCAGAGGAAGGTTCCGCGGTACATGCCCAGTGCAGCCGCCGCGAGGAAGAAGCTCATCCTCCGCACGATGGAGCTCGATGACGAGATGGCCAAGTCCATGCACGACAGCGAGTGGCGACGGCATAAGCAGTGGAGCGAAATCTACAGCTACTCGTACAAAGAAAGCCTCACTGGCTGTGTCGCGCAACTTGAGGAGCTGGAACGATACACGAAGCTCATTTGCGGCGTTCAGGGGTATGTACACATTAGTTCCCCTCCCCTCAAATCTCCCGCTGACCAGCCAGCTTTGACGACGACTTTGAAGATGAGAATGCAGATGACAGTCAAACATTGTGATTATTCAAGTACGCTATGGCCATAACAACCCCTGCTTATCGATGCAGCATATCCGGTGACACCACCCATTATCCAATATGAACGCTTAATATGCCCCATTCGTTGTCTCATGCATGATATATCTTGTAATCGGCTTGTCCTTGAACAGTACATCGGCCGACATGGTGCTTTTCCTGGGCGTCGGACGCTTGTTCTCCTTTCCGCCTGCTCCCTGCGCTTTTCTCGGCGGTGTTCGTCCCTTGGCGGGTGTTTTTGGTGTTCTCTGCGTGGGTCCAGTGGCGGTGATCTGGGTCGCAAAGTCTGGAAAGTAATGGCTTTCCATCGCATCTTTGGGGAGATCGTAGATCCAGTTGCTCTCCTCCATGAGCCTGATGAAGCGGCTCAGCATCGTCTCATCGCCACTGTTCTTCAAGGTTTTCTTGCTCCCCACCACAATCAGCTTCGTCTTTGCGCGTGTGAAGGCAACGTTGATCCTTCGCCAGTCTTTGAGGAGATCGCCGATGGAGCATGAATCGTTGCTCCGCACCAGACTGAGCACAATGACCTCCTTGTCGCGACCTTGAAAGCGGTCGGTTGTATGCATCTCGACTCCTCCGTAATGACGGAGCTGCTCCTTCAGAAGGAAGAGCTGAGCACGGTAATGCGTCATAACACCCACCTCGTCCGGTGCTATGCCAACTGCGAGAAAACTGTCCACGAGTTGCTGTACGATGCGAGCCTCGCCAGGGTTCACAATGCGCTTCCCTTGGGCTTCTTCGTGTACGGCAGGTTCCAGGGTATCGGTATTGACAAACAGGACGCGGTTCTCGGGCTCCAAAAGGTCGCGCAGCCAACATTGGTGGCGCGACGGACCAGTGCAAAACGATCGCACCGAAGCCGTTGCTAACGTTGACACGTCGTGATGCCTTTGGCTTAAAGCAGCCATATTTGGCACTTCCAGCTTACGCTTCTTCAGAGCTTCGGTGCCGCAGCGTAGTCGTCCGTCGTAGATCAAGGTGTTGCTGAGTGTCATAATGTCCTCGCACATCCGATACTGGTGCTCGAGGTTGACGACCGACTGAGGATGGGCATCGGACAAGAGCTTGAACAGACTCACATCGAGGCCGCCTTCACGAGCTTCCTCGTTCCTGACGACCGGAGGGAGCTGGTTGTGATCGCCCACCAAAATAAATGTCCTTGCCATCCGAATGGGCCCAGCGCAGATTGGAAGGGTGATCTGTGACGCCTCGTCTACAATGCAGTAGTCGAATGCACGTTTCTGGAAAATGTGGTGGTTGATGCCGAGACAAGTGGTAGCCACAACGGGTGGCCTCATCCACGCTTCGTCAATCTCCTCGAACGACTTCTTCGGGATCCCGGCCAAATGGGCGAACTCTTGAACACCAGGGTGGATCTTGGCGGGTGCGCCCAGTCGGAGAACGGGAATGTTGTCCGTCTTGAGCTTCAACAGAATGTTGTCAACGGCAGTGTGGGTGTGGGATGTCAAAAGCACCTGCTTCCCCTGGGACACGAGTGCTCGAATGATGTGGGCAATCGTCGTTGTCTTGCCTGTGCCGGGCATACCTAGGACGAGAGCGTAGTCCTGCGCGCTCATGACCTTCTCGATGGCCCTCTTCTGGTCAATGTTGAGGCTCTCGCCGTCCGTAACGGCATATTGTGTTGGCGCTGACTTGAAACTGGGCGTCTTGAGGTCGACGATCAGTGATCGGATCTTGCTGGCTTCAGGAATGTCATTCGCCATCATCTGAACCAGGTTGTTTCTGACCGTGGCCATGCCGTTGCTGAACTCGTCCTTGTCGAGGCGGTATCGAATAGGGTCCTCCTTGATCTTGCCCTGAGTATCTTGCGGCGCCGAGCCCTCCGGTGCAACCTCCATGATGCTAGCAAAGACTTGATTGTTCACCTCATCGAAACCTGGCTGGCGAATGCGAGCATTGTGTAGACGCCGGTCTACTGCAACTTTGATGCTCTGCTTCTTGACCGCCGTGACATATCCAATGGCGAGTGCGAAATGGCCCTCCTCATCAGATACCACAATGGGTTCGCCAACATTGAGCTCCGATTCCGTGAAGGAGAACCCAGCCGGTTGTTGGAGGCGCTTAATGAAAGTGTAATGGAAGCGATTGATTCGGGGGTTATCAGTGTCAACGCTGCCAGACCCTTCCTTGATGATGACATCGGCAAAGCAACGAGACTTCTTCTCTCGCTCGGCACTCGTCATTGTCCACAATTCTCGCTTCGTCTTTTGGCCATCCTTCTCTTCTTTCGTCAGCAAGTTCTCCCACTTGATGAAGAATGCTTGATGCTGAGGTGTCAAGTGCTTGACCAACTCATCGAATTTCTCTCCCATCCCACTGGTCTCGCCGTCTCCGTCATCAGCGAGACGATGGTAGGTAAAGCACGACGTCTTTGCGTAACATTTCCCGCACATGTGTTTGTTCTTCAACATTGGCGGCAGCTGGACACTTCGTTCTCTTACATAACAAGCGAGCTGGTTGCGCTGCATGACCATATGTCGTAGCTCGTGTCGAACCGCGGGAATGCGCATGGTCTTTGATGTTTCCATGTAGTAAAGAATACCGTAAGCGATGTCGATGTCGTATCGATCAGAGAGCAGAAGTGTGTACAGCGCTGTCTGAGCCATGTGGTTCGGGTTGGGATGCTTGCCAGTCTTCACCTCAAAGGGAACTGTCAACATGCGCTTGTCTTTGCCGTCGAGCATCGCAACCTCAACCGTTGCATCGATATTGCCTTTCAGGCCATACATCGGCGACCAGACGTGTTCCTCTACGTCAAGCAGCTTGGTGACCGCCATGTTTGCCGTCCTACCGCCACGGTCCTCGACGACTCCGTCGGGTACTGGGTTAGATGTGACAAAAGCGGACGCCCATTGCGTGACCTCATCCATCTTTGAGTTGAGATGTTCCCGAGCCACCTCAATGCTCACATTGATGGTATAGAGATCCTCTACGTGCTTCTCGCACGTTTGCTGGATGACTTTGTATAGAAAGAGGCGATCCCACTGGTTTGCGAGAAGAGCATCCTGGAAAATTTCGTGGAGCATGGTGCCGTATACGAGCGGCGGCGAGGCCTCGCTGGTTGCTTTGACGCGATCTTGAAGTACGGCGCGTCTCATGCAGCCAAAGGAGTCCGCGACGACAGTCGATGAAATCAGCTGATCAGGGTGTAAGATCAGGAGGTTTTCGGCATCGTCCACAATGCACTGGCCTTTGTACGAAAAATCGCCGATGACGTGGACGTACGAGTCGGCATGGGCTGGAGTATCATACCAGCAGCCGCGAAGATGCACAGTTCGATCGATTTTGCCTCCGTCAGCCCGGATGACCAGTATCTGGAACAAATTAGCGGTTGACGCCAATCGAGGCCCGGAAGATGTACCTTTTCAAGCCGCGTTACTTGATACTTGTCGATATACTCGCTCTCTGAAACCAAGGTTATTAAGTATCGCTGTATGGTCCTAGGTTTCCGTGTGGACTACCTTCACTTAGCAAAGGCCGTCATATGTTTTCGTGCCGACATACAAGTGAGTTGGGGCTCTGTGCCTTTTCGACAGATTGAGTTGCTGCTTCCATAACGGCATCAAAGTCTGGATCATCGTCAAGATCGCCAAATTCCTCGTCAAGTATGTCTGCGCCAGCCATACCCGGACTGTTTGCTTGTGGTTTTGCTTTCTTCGGTGAAGGGGTCTTTTCCTTCATGGTCTGCGTCGCCAGCAACAGGGTCGCATCGTCTAAATCATCATCTTCGAGGTCGCCAAACTCATCCAATATCACATCATCCTTCACTGCCGGCGCGTCAACCGGGGGAGCCTGCGTCAAGCTTGCTTCCAACTCCATGAAAGTCTCATCGTCGAAATCATCGTCACCATAGTCCGAAAAAACATCGATGGCTATTTGAGCCTGACTCGGCACAGTCTTCGTCGGTGATCTTCGCGGCTTCCTCGCCGTTGGTGATTGCGGCAGATGCTGGACTGCCTGGGGAGTGGCATCTTCAGGATTGACTTTGCAACTGCTCCCGGCCGGACTTGGGGTTTGCATGCTGCTGTTCATAGTGTCAAGTAATGAGTTCACCAACATAGACTTCGATGCTGCCTCCATCTCCTCTTGTGATGTTGTCGTCCCACCGCAGGAACTTTTCTTCTCAATCTTCCTTCTCTTCGACCCGTGCAAGCCGTAGCTCATCGCCCGCCGCAGGTTAGGCTGGCCCTTTCCAGATTCTCGCGAGGTTCGCGGCGAAGACGATACCATCAACTGAGCCAGCGCCGGGTTCGCGAGGCCCAGAGGGGTCGTATGCGACTCATTCTTGTTCAGGGCGTATCGGTCCCACAGCTCCAGTGTGGGATCGGCGTGCGGTGATTTGAGTGCTTGTGCGAGCTTTTTGACATTTACCGCCGGGGTCGTTGGTTTCTCGTGGCCTGGCGACGAAATTGGTGAAGAACTCCGTGCTCGCTTTCCCTTACGTCGCGCCAGCATTGGCGACAATGCATTGGCGTACAGGGTGTCGGGTTTGCTGTCCCATCCTATTCTCTCGTTTGGTGATGTATGCTCGTCTGTCTCGACCGTGGTGTCACTTGGCTCCATAAAGTCCCTCCACGTTAATCGATTCGCGGGTGTTGTGGCAGTCTCCTTTGGAGGAAGCACCGTGTCCTCCACGGGTTTTGCAGGCGTCTCATCTTCCAAGGCTTGACATTGGAATTTGCTGAGTTTCTGTTTGGTGACTTCCGCGACAGGTGGTAGTTTGTAGTTTTGGTTGACGGGGTTGCTTCGAGACCGCTGCCACGGGGATCGCTGTTGTTGTCAGTTCGATACGGGTAGAGTGACACTGGGGGCAGTGGGAAAGGCCAAAAATACCTTTGACAGGCCGATTCGCTCCGAGTATGACTTTTGCAAAGGCATAGTCAGTCAAAATTGCTACCGAGCCTATACCAAAAATGTCCAAGAAACACGATCCTCTACACATGGGGAAACCGAGGGCGTTGTAAGTACGAGACGCGTCGGGAAGCACAGGAGCGCGTCGCCGGAAGCCCCACTATGGCCAGACGCGTGCTTTGCCTGTATCCCATTAAACACGTACACGTGACCTGGCGTTTAGCACGCTTCTGAGGTACCCGGTAAGCTCCACAGTGAACCGTCGATGACCTCAACACCCGTCCGGCTCGTCGGTAGGCTACCAGCGTACACTTTGTCTTGATCAAAGGATCTCTGGAAGATCGAAGCAATTATGGATGGCTCTGACAGATCCCCCGGCAACGGCAACGGCGGCTCGCCGTCCCAGCAGCAGCCACAACAGAGAACCGATCTCATCTATGCTGACAGGATGCGCGATCGCCTGGCCGAGATCAACAAACGCATAGCAGACCTCAAAGAACGCAGCAGACCCTACGTTACCAATCTTGAACCGCGCATAAACACTGCCCTGGGAACCTATCACAGCTCCTCCATATGGACTCTGCTTGGCACTGGCAATGCCCAGCTTCGGAAGCAAGGCGTCTTCCTCGGCGCGTTGCTCTCCGCAATCAACGAGCGAGAGCTGGAGCAGCCGCAGGCCGATGCGCTGGTGGAACAGATGAAGGGCAACGCGCGAGCATCGGCCGCGATAGGATTTGGTTCGCTCGCCCTGGCTGGCGTCCTGACGGCGAGGAGATACAAGGTTGTCCCGCCATGGGCTTTGCGGAACAAGCTGACGCACACCGTCTGGCCTGCGATGCTGTTCCTGGGCTACCTGGTGCCGGTTTCCCTCTTCCTCTCGCCGCTCTTCAGGATCAACGCCACCAAGTACTATTCTCGCCAGTTTTTGCGGGATGAGCGCCTGAAAGGGTGGAATCTGGATATGAAGAACGCGACGCGAGGGTTCAATGACCAACACCACGCGCAGCTTGCGCACGCAGTCTGGCCAACTTCGACTGAGCAGCAGGGGCAGGGGCAGCAGCAGTCGATTGGCGGGCAGGCAGCCGGAGGATGGGAGAATGCAGGCGCTTACGACAACACATCATCGACACCCCAATCGCAATCGCAACAGAGCTCCTGGGACAGCCAACCGAGCGCCTTCGACGACGCCTCCCCAGTGGCACCTTCTGCCGTCCAGCAGCAGACGGGCTCATCATGGGCTCGTCTCCGTGGGCAAGCAGCTCAAGGACAGGCGGCAAGATCTCCTCAGCCCCCGCAAGCTGCACAGGGCGGTTGGGGCGAGCCCGAAGATACAAGTGATCAGTTTCAGGGCTCCTCTACGGGGACAAGAGACAGGGGTGCCTACTCGTCTACCGATTTCAGCGGGACTTCAGAGAAGGAGAAGGCGCAGAGAGAATTTGATCGCCTGCTGGAGCAAGAAAGGAGAGGAAAAGACCAGTCTGGAGCTTGGGGTGGGAGATGAGGACATGCGACAATTAGCTCAAGCATGTAACAACTAAGTTAGGCGTTCGGTGTGTTTTTGTTCAAACCGCCATGGGTGGATATATTCACTCAGTAAATGTAACTCTTAGTGGGAATATCCAGAGAATTGTCGATAAGCAAATAACCTAGTACGCAAAATATACTCTCGCAATCTTCTAATCACGGCTTCACCTCATCCCTCACCGCTACAGGCTCCACGTCGTTGCCGTCCGCCGTCTTAGCCACATCGGCCTCTAACACGCTCTCGCCAGCCATGTTGGCGACCAAAGTCTTTTGTTCCAACTTCGGCTCTTGCTCGGGCGCATCCTCGTGAGCAACCTCTCCCGCGGAAGATTCAGGTTCCGGCTTCGGTTCCTGCTCCGTAGGCTTGGGCTGCTCCAGCGTCTCGGCGACCTCGTCCTGAACCTTAGATGTGTCCGGTTCGGGGTCATTTGCCTTGACAGTAGGCGCATCCTCCGCAGGTGCCTCTGTCTCCTCCGCCGGTTCTGTCGACTCGCCCTCGGCTTCCCCAATAACGGTCAGGATGCCCTCGCCGTCCAAGGACCAAGTGGCGACAGGCGCGGAAACATCCAGTGTTGACACACTCGAGCTAGTCTGTGCTGCTGGAGCCGCTTCCTTCGCAGGAGCCCTCCGTTGAGGACCCCTGGCTCTGCTCTTGCGAGCGTCTGACAAGGGAGCCTTCTCCTTATCGGCCTCAGCCTCCTTCTCAGGGGATTCATCCCGCTTATGGACCTGAGGACCAATCTTGAGGCGCTGATTCAAGTCGTTCATGAATCCAGCCTGCAAAGCGGCAATCTTACCCCCTGCCGGGCGCGTGGGCACTGGTGGCTTCTCCCTCGTCTCGCCTGCCGAGCTCTTAGCTGGGCGAGCAGGGATTTGAGGCTTTGGTTTGTCGGATACGGCTGGCTTGGGTCGGCTAGGGACGGCTGGACGTTCCGGCGATCTTCTCACAGGCCTTGTCTCTGGCTCCTGCTCTTCTTCTTCTTCCTCCTCCTCCTCCTGTTGGGGAGTGGAGACGGTCGTCGACTGCAGGTGGCTCTCTGGGGTATCCTCCCAGACATCACGACTAGGGAAGCGAGGGCTACCGGTAGCAGCACGCTCAACCTTGAGATGAGCCTGATGGGCGGCCCAGTTCGGCTTCCTTTCCTCGGAGAGAGGCAGGAACTTGCTGACAGAGCGGCGCTTGGCCTCCCTCTCGGCAAGCTCCTCTTGCTGCTTAGCGAAAGCGTGAGCCGGGGTAAGCGGTCTCTCGGCCTGGCCAGCCGAGCGCGCACGATGGTGCTCACTCTCGGGCAGGTCGGGAGTCGACACTGTCGCCGTGTAGTGAATGCTGCTGGGTGCATCCTCCCAAATATCCTTACTGGGGAAGTGGTGGTGGTGCTTGTTCTCGTCGGCTTGCTCCTTGAGCTGCTTCTCTTTCTTCACCTCCTCGGGGAAAAGGGGTTCGTACTCCTCGACGTCCTCGAGAGGAGTGTAACGAATCTCGGGTTGAGAGCTCTCCTTGTGAAGGCTGATGGGTCGGCTGATAGGGCGACTAGGGGCTTCTTCCGCCTCGTAGTTGCTGCCACGACGATCGGCAGGAGGATGCACAGCAGGGCGCTGACGGTACGCATTCTTGTTCTTCTGCACTTCGTCTGAGGCAAGAATAGGGGCGGTATAGTCCTCGTCCTCGGCTTCCGGCTCCTCATCACCGTAGGAGCGGTACTCGGGGTGCTTTGGGTCATCAACGTGGATTGCATCCTCGTCCGCGCCGGCGTCTTCCTCGTTGAACGCGGTAACGGAATGCGCGAGCGATGAGGTACGGCGGTGATGGCCGGTCTGCGGAGCCGCCGACTTGGGGCGAGGAGAGGTATGACGGACGTACTCCTCGCTGGCTTGGAAGGCAACCTCATCCGTGGGGGTGCCACGGAACTCCTTGGCAGTGCCGAAGCCACGACCACGGCTGGCGGTGTCTCGCACCAACTTGTTGAGGTCTTCACGGCTCATAGCGTAGTCGTTCTGGCGATCGTGGATGGGGGTATGCTCCTCGCGAGCCTGGATGTCGGGGTGCTTCTTGTAGTACTCCTTCTCCAGCTTGTCCTGCGGGGCCACGCCGTGGCCGTGAAGTCCGTAGCTACCAGGGGGCAGCGCACGCGCACTATGCCTGCGGCTGTGGTGCCTGGGCTGGCCTTCACCGGGGCCAGGCGAAGGAGCCTGGACGTCACCGAGATGGGGGTTCATGGGCACTCGCTGGCCAATCTCTGGGATTCCGTGTTCGTCATCGTGGTAGTCGTGATCGCTGCTCTGGGACAGACTGGTGCTGGGTCTCTTCCTGTGGCTATCGCGGGACGTAGCGCGGGTTTCGTCACGGCTCCCAGGACGGCCAATTCCAAAAGACGCCGCACGGTCGGAGTCAGTGCGGGTGACCGCCTGGACCTGAGCTTTGGCCCGGTTGGCAGGCAGAGAAGGCTTGGGCGCATGCAGTTCGAGACCCGCAGAGATCGTGCGAGTCTGCTCAGGGGAAGCGTTCCTTGAGCCTCTCTCTTCCTCCGCTTCACTTGCGAGTGCGCCGTATTCCGCGCCCTCCTCGCCAACGGAGGGCAGGTCGACGCTGCTG
Source organism: Emericellopsis atlantica (assembly GCF_019669845.1). Lineage (NCBI taxonomy): Eukaryota > Fungi > Ascomycota > Sordariomycetes > Hypocreales > Bionectriaceae > Emericellopsis > Emericellopsis atlantica. The sequence continues at coordinate 1,165,195 of NW_025764706.1, read as the reverse complement.
GACCTCTCAATGGGGTCACGAGCACGGTCACCGAAGCTTGAGCGGTGGGGGCTAAGCATTGAAGGCGGTGGCCGAGCCTTGGCCAGAAGGCCCTCGTTCAGAGGTGAGGGCGCGAAGCGGTCGGCGCTCGGGGACATGGAGCGCTCCGGGCGAGTCCTGTTGGGACGAGGAGGGATCTTGGGGCCAGAAGCAGGAGCGTCCTTATCGGCGCCTCTGGCTGGGCGAGGAGGAATCGAGGGCGTTGACGTTGTGGCTGTCATGGCTGCTGTGTATGATGGCTGTAGAATGAGATGGTTAGCCAGAGTCTGGAAGACGAAAATCGAGGGACAAAGGGGCCCAGGGCTAAATGAAGAGTGGCTACCAAGGACAAAGCTGGCGGCCCGTTATCTGGGCTAGATAACGCGCAAACGCTATGACATGTCCGGTACGGATAACGACACCAGGAACAAAGTTCAAGCGATAATGCATGAGCTCGCAGCTGAAGCCTCACCGACCATGTCGGACCCAATGGCTACAAGTGGCATTGAGGCTGCCTGCACCGCCGCTACAGCTAGCCCAGCTGCCAGTCGGCTGCGCGTGGACTGGATCATCCATCATACCCATGGATTGGGAGGCCGCATAAGGTTCTGAGCAGGCAAGGCAAAGCACTTACATGGCGTGTGGTAAAGAATTTCGACAAGTAGATCTAGACACCCGGTTGCTGTCGTTGCTATAACATGGAGCACGCGTAGTGAACTGAAGGTGTAGTGGTGGAGGCTGGTCTTGTTCCTGGTGGTCACGATAGCTTCAAGGGGGAGAAGAGGGAGATCAGGTACAGATTGAGCAAAGAGCTATAGATAGATGTATTGCACCGCCAATGGCACGGGCGAGGCGTTCCTGGCGCGATGCTTTATACGAATGCGTCGATGGCCGCCAAAAACCTCTGCAGCAGCTGACCGATGGATCGTGACGGTCTCGAGGCGTCACTGTGAAGGCGCTGCGCGGCAGTGGATCTGGGAAACAGGGTTCTAGATGAGCAGAAAGAAGCCACGCACACTGTACGCTGTGTCAATGCGACGCTGCACGCCATTATTCTGTCTCCCACTGCTTGCACCTTTTTCACAGTGTTTGTTGGCTTCCACACCGTGCAGTCACTGGCACAACCGGCCCCACGAGATGCCGGTCAGAAACTCTGTTTCCGGTTGCGAGACGGGTTTGCATCAACGATTGTTCGAGATAAGCATCTGTAACAATTTGAACCCAATGGAGACTGGTCTTGACCTTTAGCAAAGCACAAACTCACGCGGTCGTCCGCTGCCTTTTAAGCATGACCCTACGCGTAGCTGACCTTCGGCCTCGCTCGCATTGGCTTGCCTGACCGCTGCGCACGCCGACAGCACAGTGCGCGCTAGAATAGCACCCCCCGCATGCCCCACCCGACGCCAGCTGGATTGGAAGCGCTGGATTTGCGCCCCAGTTCTTGGCCATTGTTGGCTCTTCCGAGACTGACCATTTATTTAGACGCCTCAGTGGTCGCACCGCGGCTTGCAAAGCGGTCAGGCTCGTGAAGTATGGTGGCACAGGGCGCTCAGGTGTTCTGATGGATTGGTTGAGGAGGAAGAGGGTTGGTGACTGAAAGGCAGCTCTTGCGCAACACTGGGCTCTGACAGAAATCAAGTGACAAGACCCCGCCAAACCGTCATAATTCTGGGTCGAGCAGACCCTCCGTCTACAACAGACATCTGCTGGCGCCTGGCGCCATCCGGTGGCTATTGCGACTATCTGCGAGTCCGATACTTCCAGGCCCCCACCAGTACAATACATCACCTTGCGTTGGAACAACGTCGCTCGTGGACAAATCGAGATGAGAGGTAGACGGTCACGGGAAGTAGAGCCGGGCGCCTCATCTACATCCAGGACTTGAAGATTGCCTGCTTGGCGATTCTTGAGACACAGATTCGTGGGGTAGATGACGTGACTTTTAAGTGTTTCCACCATGACGATCATGGAATACGTACTTGTATATACCTATGCCAAGCGCGAGGAGCAAACCCTCCATGAGGTGGAGTGGCATATTTTGGTTGTGTGTGGTCGAGTACCAATTGTAATGAGTAACAATACTTATAATAGCATATTGCCTATCATTCGGAATGATTGAGCATCTACACGTTGGTCGTGGTCTGATGCGACAGACTTTTGTCGCCCTGATCCTACAATTTAGAGTATCAGACTAACAAAAACAACGTTGACCAGTTTGTGTTTGCAGATTTGATTATACAAGTCAAAAACCAGAGTCACTTATAATCCAAGCTTATATGGTCTTCCATGCGAATGCTTGCTGGGCTTGCGCGTGCCTGGCTACAAGCACTTGTTCATAGTTCTCCAGGTCCAGGGTAACTTGTTGATGAAGGCGGTAGCGTAAGGTAAGGTACGCTGCTGGCGTGGCTGGTGACGGAAGCCGCGTAAACTGCACAACGTAAGAGCGGACGACTGCGCCTTACGCAAGTTATCATCGTGCCTTACCTCAAGAGATGCCTAGAACCTCATTGCAACTTGAAATCCGTCCGCACAACAAAACCACGCCAGATGCGCAATTCAGACACAGCTCATCCTCTTCAATTGATTCTGTGAGAGAGACCTGTAACGCATCTGTCAGCTGCCGTTTCACTGCCACACTGCCTGCCGCAGCCAATCACCGACGTCCTGCCACGCAACAACCAGCGGGCCCATACATTCTCCAACAACAATCCTCAAGGGTCCGACCTCAAACGCCCTAAGTTACTCCGTAAACTAGCTGTCATCAGCAGAGAACAGCACAGCATCATCAACTGCCTACACGTCGTTCCAGCACGAAGCCACATCACCACACCACAACCACCACGATGACGCTCAAAGAAGAGTTCCAGACTCGCAACTTCAGTATGTACCCGGGCGCGCGGCTTTGTGGAAATGACCCTCGCTGACATGCTGCGCGAAAGGCATCTATGGGCAATGGTAAGCTCACACCGACGCTGCGCACATGGCGGACATCTCCGTCTCCGACGGCAACGGCCATGGGAGAGCTATCGCCGCGCGGGAACTAGTATACAGGCTGACAATGAGGAATAGGCTGGGCATTGCCTCGATGATTGTCTGCTTCGCGACAGGGCTGGCCAACATCTTCAGCTTCCTTTCAGCGCCGATCATCATTGTATTCTGCGCGCTTGCTCTGTATGCCTCTCTCTTCCTCTGTTCTAAAGGAACGTCGCCAAGCTGACCATTGCAGCGCCTCCTCGTTCATCATCCTCTTCATCGAGATTCCGTTCCTCCTGCGCATCTGCCCAACGTCGGGCAAGTTTGACGAAATGATCCGCAAGATCTCGACCAACTACATGCGCTCGGCGACCTACGCCGTGATGGCCGTGCTGCAGTTCCTCAGCACCATCGGCCCCGACACTTCGCTGATCGCCGCCGGTATCTTCCTGAGCCTGACTGCGCTGTGCTACTTGGCGGCCGCCATCAAGGGCCAGGCGTTCATCTCGAGCAAGACGCTGGGCGGACAGGGCATCGCGCAGATGATTGTCTAAAGGGCGGGCCTGGTCTTATGATGAAAGGTATGCAGGCACGCGTCGCACCGCAATGCGTCGTCATGCGCCGGATCAGTGTCGATGGAGCAGACGAGAACAATGATATATTAGAGAAGCGAGAAGGAACGAGCACGTGTACGAAGACCAGGCGTTGGTTGCTGTTGATGTTATGACTTATTTATATCATTCCGAATCACATCAGTTTGGGCTTTGCCATTAGAGTGCAGCACGCAGAGCGATATATGGACGGCTACAAATCCGGAGGATAGTCAGGCTTCTCAGCATGACTCAACTTACCAAGCGAATCCACATCCGACGAACACCACTTACGTACCAGGAAAGTAAGTCAGCTTCATTGCTTTTCCCAAACCGCCAGCCGAGCCGTTAGAAGCTACTTGCTACCGCTTGTTACGTAGGTGAAACCACCACTGCGGTGTAGAATCTCTTCTCTCACAAGTAGGTAGATCAGGACAAGCACTCGCGTTGCTGGGTCAACGAGAATATATCTGGTCTTGCAAGCGTGAGTATCAATGAGGAAACTGACCACATTGGCACAAAATCCTGCGAGGAGCCATATGCGAATTACCAACTCATGGTCGAATGTGCGTCTTCTCGTACTCATGCCCTGTCGATCGCTTTTCATGCGGTCAAGCATCTCGGGACAATGGCCGAGCCAGCGCCTGCAAAGGCCCACCCAACAAGCCATTAAATGACGGGAGTCGGCAGACTTGCCCGGATGAGGAACGCCTCCTCCTCCTGCTCGTGGGAAACCAACGTTTCCCCATCGAGTGCTCGACGATGACTGGTGGTTTTCACGCGTCGTACCTCGCTCTGAATTGCCCCGCGTGGAGAGAAAAGCGTCTATCTCTCTTCCCCTGATGATGCCCCTCACTCAGTGACAATGCTGAGGTGGGGGAGCAGTGATGTGTGATGCGCAGCAAAGCAACAGAGTGGTTCACTCTTCTCGTCTGTTGTGCTTCTTCATGCTTCGGTTTTCGCAGATTTGTGTTCTCTAGCATTTGTTCGCACTTGGTTTCCTTCAATCGGCTATTGTTTGCATTGCTTCCCATCGAAACATAGAATGTCGTCCGGACGCACTTTCAAGCTCGCCACAGGCTATACCATTCCAGCTGTGGGCCTGGGTACCTGGGTTCGTTTACTTCTCTTCTCTCTCCCTTTCTGTGTAGACACACTCACTCATGCGATCCAGCAATCAAAACCAAAAGAGGTAGCCCGCGCCGTCGAGGAGGCTCTGAAATTGGGCTACCGCCACATCGACGCGGCCGCCACCTACGACAACGAGGAGGAGGTTGGCGCTGGTATCAAAGCCTCGGGCGTCCCGCGCTCAGAAATCTTTCTGACATCCAAGCTCTGGAACACTCACCACAAGGCTGAGGATGTGGAAGAGGCCGTCGACGAGTCCCTCAGGGATCTGCAGACAGACTACCTCGATCTGTACCTGATCCATTGGCCCGTGGCCTTCCAAAAACCCGAGACACCCAGGGCCCGTGCGGCGATCGATCCCAAGGATGGCGGCGTTCATGTGATCGATGTTCCGGTGGAGGAGACGTGGCGCGCTATGGAGAGGATGGTTGAAAAGGGCAAGATCAGGACCATTGGCCTCAGCAACTTCACGCGAGAGCGCATCGAGGAGGTCCTCAGCTTGTACGTTTTTACCTACAGTGAACTCGCGAGAATAGATGTGCTAACAGGCAGCAGCGCCAAAATCAAGCCCGCCGTCCTCCAGATCGAAGCGCACCCCTACTTCCAACAGCCGGCCCTCCTGGACTGGTGCAAGAAGAACGACATTCTAGTAACGGCCTATTCACCCTCGGGCAACAACGTCTATGGATTCCCCAAGACAATCGACGACCCGACGGTGATCCAAATCGCCAAGGACCTGGGCAAGACACCCGCTCAGGTGCTCATTCAGTGGGGTGTACAGCGCGGCACTGTCGTGCTGCCCAAGAGCGTCACTCCGTCGCGCATCGCAGAGAACTTTGTGGATTTCGAGATCCCAGAGAAGGCAATGCAGCAAATCTTTGCTCTCGACAGGAATACACGGTATAACTTCCCTGCGAGATTGGGTGTCAATGTCTTTGGGGAGAAGACGGAGGAGGAGCTGAAGAAGGGCAGGGCGGACTGGATCGCCGCGCAAAAGAAGTGAGGCAGTGAGCGGTACAGCAAGATATTTTTGGAAGCCAGATAGAGAGTTTGGCGTTAGATTTGTAGCCCCTGAGTATTTGTGGCTTGCCATGCTCGTACTGCTTGTCTGTATATGTATCTCGTAGCCACCTGACCCGATCCAACGCCACTGGACAAATGCGACAACACCGCAACTTCGTGGTGAAGAAAGTTGTTTCGCACTTGCAGACGAACAAAGCTCCTGCATTCTATATGTAATCGTTCATCTTATTTGAAGAGAATCCAGCCACACATGCCGAAGTCGGCGCAGTCCTAGGTCCATTGGCGGCCCCTCATACGTGCGCCTCTCCTCTTCCACGCGATCGCCGTCATAAGACTGGTTCTTGCAGCTCACACATACACTCCATGATAATAAGGTCATTCATTGACTTTCTTCTGTGCGGTACCAAAGGTTTGCAACATGGGCAAAATCGCAAAGATTGAATATTTCCGCGTCCCGCCTCGGTGGCTGTTTGTCAAGATCACCGACGACGCGGGCATCGTTGGTTGGGGCGAGGCCTCGCTCGAGGGGCACACGCAGGCTGTCGAGGGCTGTCTGGATGCCTGGATTGACCAGTACACGGGCATGGAGGCTGAGTACGTGAATATCAGTTCCAGTGCAACACAGAGAGACTGACAGTACCAGCGACATTGAGCACATCTGGCAAAAGACATGGCGCATGGGCTTCTACCGCGGCGGACCTGTCTTCATGTCCGCCCTCGCCGGCATCGACATTGCGCTCTGGGACATTAAGGCGCGCAAGCTCAATGTCCCCATCTACCAGCTCCTCGGCGGCAAAGTCCGCTCTACCCTCAAGGTCTATGCCTGGATCGGCGGTGATCGTCCCGCCGACATTGAGGAGCAGGCTCTCAGCCGCAAGGCGCAGGGCTTCACGGCCGTCAAGATGAACGGAACCGAGGATGTGGGCTGGCTCGACTCGCCCCACACGCTGGATAGCTGCGTCGAGCGTGTCAAGGCCGTCAAGGCGCTGGGCCTCGATGCGGGTGTGGACTTTCACGGACGCGTGCACCGACCCATGGCGAAGCAACTCGCCGCCGCATTGGCAGAGCATAAGCCCATGTTCATCGAAGAGCCGCTTCTTTCAGAGCACATGGAGGGGATCAAGAGTCTGAGCGCGCTCACGACGATACCCATAGCACTGGGCGAGCGGCTACACTCCCGTTGGGACGTGAAGCCCTTCCTCGAGGCGTCGTGCATCGACATACTGCAGCCAGACATCTCGCATGTCGGCGGCATCTCCGAGCTCAGACGGATAGCGGCCATGGCAGAGGCGTACGACGTCGCGATCGCACCGCATTGTCCTCTCGGCCCGATCGCGCTGGCGGCGTGCATCCAGGTCGATGCCACACTGGCCAACTTTGCGATTCAGGAGATGAGTCTGGGCATTCATTACAATACCGGGGGTCACGACCTGCTGTCCTATATCAAGAACCCGGAGATATGGGATGTCAAGGACGGCTACATCAAGCTAATGGAGGGCCCAGGGTTGGGTATCGACATTGACGAGGACAAGGTGCGGGAGTTGAGCAAGGGTGCCGAGGCGTGGGTGAGCCCTGGCTTTGTTGGGCCAGGCGGCGAGTGGCGCGAGTGGTAGGGCCCTTCGGTGGAAGAACGATCAATTTTGTGAGATGACAGGACTTTGAAGAGTTAGTTTGGCACATGAGCTTCCAGTTGATATGCAGCTTATCATGGCGGAGCGACCTTTGTTTACCATTGCCCCTTTTCATCCTCGACGACCCCAAGGCTCGTCACTGCCAGCCTCTGGCATACAGTCTACGCAACGCTCTTTGGCTCAGCACTATCGCGATCATTCAGCAGCTTTGTCAGATTGAGCAAACCTATGGGGTATCGAGTGCAATTTGAACTTGTTCTTCGTTGGCTCATAGTCGAACGAGCGCAGCTTTCACGCTTTCGCCAGCAGTCCTGTCCCTACATCTTCGCCGCAGTCAATCTGCAAAAACACGACGAGCGGATGGGCACATCTGCCACAGCAAGCGCCTTGTCGAGTTGTCCTTTCATGGCCCTTGCCTCGTCAAGACGGCCTAACCGCACGAGACATTCATGCCATCCATGCAACGCCCACACATTGTTGGGATGTTGGTGTGTCCTCGGAAGCGTATTGTCTACGCCGAGATCAGCCATATACACGGCCAGCGCATCCTCGACGAGGCCTTGCTCCAGCAGTAGAGCCCCGTACGCGTGCCGCGTCGGCTGCATCCAGCCCCAGGGCTCGTCAAACGGCAACGCGTCGTATCGGTCGATGGAATCGCGCAAGTGTGCAAAAGCAATCTCAAAGTTTCCCCTGCGATATTCAAGTTCGCCGTCGAGGAGCGCCTCCGCCACGGTCAGAATGTCGACGCACTTGTTGTTGAACAAGGTCCTCGAGGGTTTCACGCGGGGCACGGCACGCTGAAACTCTTTTCTTTGCTTCTCTGCTTCCTCGACATGGCCAAGGGCGGCCGATGCCATGCCCTTGGCGTATAGAGTAAGTGCTGTCGTGACACAGTATAGTTCTTGGTCTGACGGTAGGCGCATATCCATAATGTCACGCCATCGTCCGAAGCGTATGTAAGCGTGAACACGCATCGCGAGGAAAGACTCCAGCCAGTCTGCCATCGGGGGCGACTCCATCCTCAACAGGTCGTCTGAAATGGTCGCCTCGAGTCGTGTCACGGTGTCGAAAGCAATCTGCGATTGCCCCGAGAACATGGCAGCGTAGAGCCGAAAGTGGTAGTCATGCGATCGGTACAAGGTATAAAAGTTCATCGGTCCCTCTCTCTGGAGGAAGAGCTCATCAGCACAGATGGCGTCTGTATTCGCCACCACTGCCGTTGCATAATCACCGGTCAGAATGTCCAGATGGGACGGCATATGGTTTAAATGCCCCGAGTCAGGGATCATTCCTCGCAATCGATTCGCCGCCGGCATTCCCATCTCGGGGGTTTTGGACATTTCCACCAAGTGGATGTAGAGGTGTAGTACACCTGCGTGGTTGAAGCCCGCTTCTGTGTCCATGGCATGCTCAAGAACGCGCTTCGTTTCGAGGGTGCGCGCGCCCGATGCAGGCTCGCCGCTATGCAAGTCCCATAGTTGCCAAGGGGTGAGGTTCATCATGGCATCGGCATAGAGGGCGGCGACATCGGGATCCTCGGGAAATTGTGCATAAACCCGGCCCATGGCATCGGCATACTCGCGGTTCCACACGGAGCAGTTTGTCTTGGTGGGCTCCTGGCCACCCGGGTATCGGAATGCCAGAGCTTCTACAAGAGCGCGCTCGACAGCTGTCGTCTCGGGGTGGGCGCACATGGATGCCTTTTCGACGGCATCGTGCGTCCTCTCCACTGTGTCATTTCTCTCCCTCTTCCCGAAAAGCTTCCACGGTTTATTGTAATTGGGTCCTAGAGAGTAAGCCAGACCCCAGTATGCCATAGCACAACCAGGGTCATGGGCTATAGCTCGCTCAAAGCATCGTGCGCCTTCCTCGTGGTTGAACCCGTAGCACCAGATGAGACCGCGATTGAACCATGTTTGCGCCTGTGGATGACGAGTGGTGACTGGACGAGCAAAGGACCCAAGGTCGTAGTATGTGTCTCTGGAGGAAGAACGGTGCATGTCTTGTGTGGAGATGAGGAAATGAAGCAGGGTGGTGATGGCGGGACACGAGAAGCTTGGGAATTATGGTGTGATTTCATCGAAGTTCTTGTAGATGCTCGGTCGATCGCTGCAGGGCCCCGGGTTTGGGCAGGGACCGCCTGGACAGGCGGTGACCCGGTATTGCAGGATCACTATGGCCAATGATGTGTCGTTATGGCCTGAGAATTATGGGCCGACTAGGATTAGCCCGTCGCGGTCGGTGAGGCCCGAGCCAGAGACTCAGAACTCAGAAAAAGCAACTTGGGCTTGCAAATAGACCGATAATCGGAAATCTGATTTCTTTGACTTTGATTGGTAGCTCTAGCCTTTCAGTCTCGAGTGTGTCAGGGTCTGATATCAGCTGCGGGCTCTGGAGTCTCGGACCAGATGTGCCCTTTACAGTACACCCAGGCTCTGTCACAAACCGAGCCCCTTATCGAAATAAACAAACGTGTGAACTTGTGTAAAATCTAGTGTCCCATCCTTTTGTCTGCAACTCCTCACCTGCTGCGAGTAGTTTTCAGCCCAGGGTAGTAAGCATCTCCCCCTTTGACTGCTAGCTAAAACTTCATCTGAAAATCGGTGCAGAGCTTGCTTCTACCTACTTTAGCCATCACCTCACTATCATCTCACATTCTCACATTCTCACTCACAAAGAGAGGGGGAAAGATATACAACTAATCTAGAGCATAGACTTCTTTTGCTTCAACCACACTCCTCTTCAATCGAGCCGGGAGTGGGCAGTCGACACCCTCCTCTACAGAGGTTCGCCTATCAATCAACACCTCGTGCGTGGTGAAGATTTGGTAACCATGCCTCCTGCTTCAGCATACCCCCAAGAATGGGGCAAATACATCGACTTGAACCCCATGCCGCCTGGCGTATACAATCATTCGGAAGAAAACGACGGCGAGCTTCCCAGGCAGTTCTTGACTGTGATCAATACATGGAATCTGGAAGCATTCGAGGATTTCTTCGATTTTGTGCGGGACATTCCTGTCTTTGCCAACATCAACCGCAAGCATTCCCCATCGAGGTACAATTTAGGCTTCTTGACAATATTGAGTCAGCTCGCGGAGCATCCACTCAAGCCCAGCCTTTGCAAGGTGAGAACGGCGATTTCGTGTCAGCTGTTGCAGAAAGCGAGCCGCGAAAGCATGAGGATCACAAATGCTCACCTGCGAGCGGTATTGGACGACTTCGATGCCGAACTGGCGGTAAGTCGCACGCTGTTACAAACCATCAGGTCGAAGGGCTGACTTTGGACTTGCTACGCAGCAGTCTTATGAATCTCAGATTGCGAAGGACATGGCAGTGACCACGCCTGAGAGTCAACTGGTAGTCGCACTTGAAGACACGGACCAGAGCCATATCCCCCCGGACAGAGCAGAGGCTTCAGACTCCATGAACAGGCATGTTTACAAACGACAAATGTCTCCGGAAGTTGTGGACGTCGAGAAAAGCCCTAGCAGGCATCTGGATACGCTTGCCAACGACCCCAGACATCATCCGGGAGTCCCTAGTGGGAGTCTTGACGACCATCACGCAGCGGTCGCTGTCGAACATAGCGAGCATCCAGATAGATCCGAAGAAGAGCATGCTCCAAAGCGTCGTTGCACGGATCTGACAGCACTTCGGTTAAAGCTTTCGGTCAAAAAAAGCGAATTGAAAATGGCTCAGTACGAGTTGGCCCAAGTAACGAGGGAACGAACCGAGTACTCAGCATCAGCGACCCGCGATGCCAAGCAATTCAAAAACGATCTTCCCCAGGCTATGGAAAAGCATCCTGTCATCTTGACAAGCAGCTTTTCACACTATCTTGGCTATGATGCCCAAGGATGCATCGACGGTTTAGCGATCGAATGTAAAAAGTACCTCACTTTGCACCTTTCGAATGACAGGAACTTTCGTGGGATCTCAAAGAGATGGAAAGACCGAGCAAAGTCCGTGTACGAGCTTGAAACACAGCTATGGGACCTCGATGACTCGATCAGCAAGAATCAAGACCATGGGATAGGTGCATAGACTCGGGTCTGGAGTGCGCCGACTGGAAAGGCAGAAATCGGCTTGACGAATCCGCGGGACTTTCTTTCGTAGGACAGCTTTAACAAACGGGTCTAGTCGAAAATTGATGTACAATATGCCTCTTCAGCCAATCTTGTGGTACCTCCGCTTTTGTGTGCAGCAATGGGTCGGCAGAGTTGAGAGCTACAGTGACAAGACAATGATCTCAATAACGAATAGAAAAATTGGTCAGATCGGAGTCGTGACCACTTCCTCGAGCCTTGCATCCTAAGCAGGTCGACTTGCCCCGTGGTGGCTGTGTAGTTGAAGCCCGACGGCTGGAATGTAAAGGGGCAAAAGTGTAGGGTAGCCGATACACGATTCAGGGGTAAAGTTGGTAGATGAAAAACCAAGAGCAGGTTGGAGCTAATCGTGTCGCACGCGCGCCCAAGTTCCCCCGAAATAAGTAATAACGGTAACACATTGTACGACACCTCGTTTAAGCAAGCGTCTACTCTTAGCCTGTCACTCGTCCCAATTGGATACTCACTACATGTATTATTGTCGGCTACGGCAATCTGTGCCGTAAACTCCGTTCTGGTATGTGTTTGGAGGCGGACATGGAGGCCACTGCGGCTGAGACAATTTCCCATCTCACTTGCTCCAACTTTCCCTCGTGTTTGTGTGCCAGTCACCCGTTTCGTCGTAACCACATCACGCTCGTTCCAATGCCATCATGACGCCGCGCCAATTGCGCGTTGTCGCTGTTTTCTGCGCCATCGCGGCGTTCTGCCTGCTGCTGCGCAACTTTGCTGTGGATCGCGAGTCCTGGACGTCGCGTAATGGTGCGCCGGTGCGATCAGGGGGTAGCGTGGTGCAGCCGGCATTCGAGTTCGTCCCAGAGGACCCAATCTTTGATCGGCCAGAAAAGATTGCCGAGGGCCCAGCACCACAAGAGAATGTGGAACAAGCCTTGGAGACGCCTGTATCTCCGGTCCCAGCGGAGACGTCAATTACAGAGCCGGATACCCCCCAGGAAGCATCACCAAATCCCAACAATCCAGGGACTGAGGATGCGGAACCAGACGAGGCACCTCAACCACCCTTGAGGCCGGAAGAGTCCCCAACTCCTCGGCCAGACACCAAAGTGTCATTTGCTGTCCCCGACGACTTTGACTGGTCGCGGTTCGCGTACGTTCAGTATGTCACGGACCCAGCGTACCTCTGCAACTCACTCCTCATCTTTGAGTCTTTGGCTCGCCTGGGGTCCAAACCAGCCCGCCTCATGCTGTACCCGACGCATATGCTGCCTTCTCCCGATGCTCCCTCAGCAGAGAACTTGGACGGCAAGCTCCTCATCAAGGCGAGGGAAGAGTACAACGTGACGCTGAAACCCATCATGATCCAGCACAAAGATGGCGAAGACGAGACATGGGCCGACTCGTTCACGAAGCTGCTTGCCTTCAACCAGACGCAGTACGACAGGGTGCTGACACTGGACTCGGATGGCACCATCCTGCAGCCGCCGGACGACCTCTTCTTCATGCCGCATGGACCTCTGGCTCTGCCGCGGGCGTACTGGTTGTTGTCTGCGGATCCGCCAGAACACACACTCGCTTCCCATGTGATGCTCATTGAGCCTTCCATGTATGAGTTTGACAGGATCCACGAGCAAATACATCTCGCAGGAGAGAGGGAATACGACATGGAGATCATGAACAAGCTCTACGAGAACTCGGCCATGGTCCTCCCGCATAGGGACTATGCCATGCTCACCGCTGAGTTTCGCAACGAGAACCATCGGGATTACCTGGGCAGCGACGAAGCATGGGATCCCGTTGCGGCTCGGGACGCGGCCAAGTATGTCCATTTCTCGGACTGGCCGGTGCCTAAACCATGGGTGCGAGTGGATGATGAGGTTCAGGCATTGCGGGAGGAGTACCAGCCAACGTGCGTGTCAGTGGACGGGCGTGAGGATTGCGCGGCGCGCAAGATCTGGAACGAGTTGTACGATGACTTTGCCAAGCGAAAAGAGGTTTGCCGCACTTTCGAAGATGTGTTGAGAAGGTCATGCTAACAATCCTGGTAGGCGATATGCCGACTTGTTTGAGAGGACATGGAGATCTGCGTACTGAGTGAGCTTGCCTTGCCTTACCGCTTTGAGTTCGACGCCGACTTGATGCTAAAGATTTGCGAAAAGGGGTCCAAGACGCATCGCATCGTCTAGCGCGAGATCTGCGAAATTTAATGCCATGATGATTGACACAAGAACTGAGGCGATTGCGTTGCAAGCTTGCAACCCGCCAAGGCCAGCTGAAGAGTTAAAGGGCGCCTCGAGGTGTAATCCAGTGTACTTACTCCGTGATGCAGTTTCACCCTCGTATTATACACGTGCTAGCCTCAACTGCTAGGGACTGGAGAACTGAGAGCTAAGGTCAGGTACATAACGCTAGAGGCCAGAGCTACCGTCAGGCCTAGACCCTTTCCACCTAACCTACAGGTAGTAAAGTCTGTAACGGGCACTCACTGCGCGTCGTCACCAGTGGGCCGGATCTGACACGCTCCAGGCCACGTCCAGCTGAGACAAGTCCAGTCCACGTCACTGTCAATTACGACTGGAGGCCGTCGGTAGGACAGGACCGCATTCCGCTGCCTGCGTGTTTCTTGACCATCCTCAACTGTCAAAGAACGAGTCAATCCAGCACAGTTATTACTTCCGCCCATCTCCTCCACCAGCGCCGTCAGTCCGCGCCGTCTTGGCAGTCCGGAGCACGAGGCCCACAAGGCGCGCGCAGCGGCCTGGGCCCCTGCGCCTTTGACGCATCCGTCCCTCCCTCATCCCTCGTGTCCAGTCTCCAACAGACAGAAAAAAGCGGATTCGACAAAGATTGGTCTTATCGACCGACTGCCCATAGCTAATAACACTCACGCTCATCTCGGATTCTCCAGGGAGACTTTATTACCTCGCCATCTGGCCCAATGCCGTCACAACATTCAATCGCACGTTTCCCGCACCTTCACGGCCGATAGAAACTCTCGTCACGCACCTCGACATCTGGCCGTCGACCCCCTTCCGCACCAAACCCTCCCTACACGCACGTACGTAGCCGCGAGCGCGCCCTCACGACACGCACGATGCTTAACTCTCGCCGCGCCCTCGTGGCGGCGGTCTTCATCCTCATTGTCTTTTTCCTCATTACCCGATCGCACGATTCGAGCTCGGACGTCGCGTCATCAAATACCAAAACTGAAAAGACCTCCTCGTCGAATAATGGCGGCAGCGCTGCTGACCCCCTTGCTGCGGCCGCCGAGATACCCCCCGAGAAGCCCAAGCCGGCGCCTGCCCAGAAGCCGAGGAAGGACATGTCGCGCATGAGCACATACGACAAGCTCGCCTACGCGTACCCGTACGACGTGGACACCAAGTTCCCGGCCTACATCTGGCAGACGTGGAAATACGGCCCTACCCAGGCCGAGTTCGCCTTTCGCGAGCAGGAGGCCTCGTGGTCAGACCAACACCCTGGCTTCGTGCACGAGGTCATCACGGACGAGGTGGCGGTCAACATGCTGCGACTGTTCTACGCGGCCGTGCCGGAGGTCCTGGAGGCCTACCAGGCGCTGCCACGCCCGGTGCTCAAGGCGGACCTTTTCCGGTACTTGATTCTGTACGCCCGAGGCGGCATCTACTCCGACATCGACACGTTCGCCATCAGGAGTGCAGTGGAATGGCTGCCGCCCCAGATCCCGCGCGAAACGGTCGGCCTTGTCATTGGCATCGAGGCGGACCCTGATCGCCCCGACTGGGCGGAATGGTACAGCCGCCGGATCCAGTTCTGCCAGTGGACCATTCAAGCGAAGCCGGGGCACCCAGTGCTCCGCGACATTATCACGCGCATCACGAACCAGACACTGGAGATGAAGCGCTCGGGCAAGCTCGCGAGCTTTCTGGACAAGAACATTGTCGACTTCACCGGCCCCGCGATCTGGACGGACACCATCTTTGACTACTTTAACGACGAGCGGTTCTTTGACATGCGCGACAGCAGCAAGAAGATTGACTGGAAAGACTTTACCGGGATGGAGACGAGCAAGCGGGTGGGTGACGTCGTGGTCCTGCCCATCACGAGCTTCTCACCGGGCGTGGGACAAATGGGTGCCAAGGAGCCCGATGATCCCATGGCATTTGTGCTGCACAACTTTGAAGGTTGGTCCAACAATGGCCATACGCCTCCCCAGATAAAACTGACAAGAGAACAGGCACGTGGAAGCCCGAGAGCGAGCGCCATATCGGCGAACAGCAGCAGGTGATGTAGCGCGTCGCGCTGCTCAGACCTGACTAACCCTTAGTCTACATTCCCGACGACCGGAATGACATGAAGCCCAGCTCAGCTCAGTCCCTTCCTGTCATCCGCCGACTGTACATATCAATACCCGACAGCCATGTGTTGTCTCCCGCATTGGGTCGAGCGTGCGGCGCTGTATATATTGGAGTTTGGCTGCTTTTGGGAACGTAATTTCGTTCATTCATAGCGTACTATAGAGGATGCGTGCGGTCAAAGGGGACAGTCTCAGCAGGCTGAGTGGGCAGTTCCCCAGCCACGCACCAAAGAGATAGAGGCGCCTGGAGCGACATGAGAGGATCGAATTGCACCACAAAAGACACATTCGCATGTCCGCACTTTTTGACAGTGATGCTGTGCGGAGCTTGCCGAGTGCCCCAAGTCGCCAGATCGTATCGTGGGGAAGCCCAGGCTCTGTGCGGGGACATGGAGGCTGCATGTGCGTCGGTCTTGGCTCGCGTCTCCAGTTGGGGGTTGGGTGACCGACCCAAGGTTCCACGGACCACGAACCACGGTTGGTGACAGCCTCGGAACCGATTGCCTCTCCGCTCCAATTCTCCAGCCCTTCCCTCGCTCGCGCGCTTGCTTGCTGTTCACTGCACATCCTCTTCTCTACGCCCGTCCTCATTGACCACGCCCTGCCAGAATGCTGCTCTCACGCAGCGGCAGATGCCTCCCTCAACGGGTCTCTCTGGCTTCGCTGGCCAGCTCACGAACCGTGTATCCTTCATCGTATCGCTGGTACTCAGCAGACAGCACCAACAACCTCAGCTATCGTCGCGGGCCGACGACGCCAGAGCTCTTCCAGGGCACCATCCCCGAGCACTTTGCTCAGACGGTCTCCGCGCATGGGGACCGCCCTGCTGTCATTGCGCGCTCGCCCATCCCCTCCTCGTCCTCCAGCATAGCGGCGCCAGAGACGCGGTTGACCTACTATGACCTGGACATGCTCTCCAACCGCCTCGCCTCGTCACTCGCCGACCTCGGCGTGTCCAAGGGGGACCGCGTGGCCGTGTCACTCGGCAACGGCGCCCCCTTTGCCGCCCTGACATATGCCTTGTTCAAGCTGGGTGCGGTCCTTGTTCCGTTGAACCCGACCTTTACCAGCACCCAGGTGTCCGCTGCCTTGAAGCACTTGGAGGCCGAGGTCCTCATCATTGGCGCCGTGACGGATCTGGCCTATCGGCCTGGAAAGGGCAGAAGCAACGAGTCCCTCATCAAGGAGATCGCGGGAGACATTGCTTCCTCCACCATCCAGAGCGAGGCGGTCCCGTCGTTACGAAAGGTGGTCGTGCTAGATAACCGGGCATCTCACCAGGACGTGTCATTCCCCCTGGAGAGATACCCTGCATTAACACCCTATGAGACTCTTCTGTCCGGGTCATCGGGTCCCGTCACGCCATCGACGCCTCTCTCGCCCAGTGACACGATCAACATCCAGTTCACCTCGGGGACAACCTCGATGCCCAAGGCAGCCATGCTCAGCCACACATCCATACTGAACAATGGCCGCTTCATCGCCGACAGGATGGGTCTCGACCCCTCGGATCTCATCGTCGTGCCGCCCCCCTTGTTCCACTGCTTCGGCTGCGTGCTAGGCTACATGGCCACCGCCACGACAGGCGCGGCCATCCTGTTCCCCTCGCCGGCCTTTGACCCCGTGGCCACGCTCAAGATGTGCTACGAGCACGACGCCACCGGCCTGTACGGTGTGAGCACCATGCTCGTCGCGGTGCTCGAGTCGCTCGACAAGGGCATCATCCCCTCCGCGCCCAAGAACCTGCGCAAGGGCATCGCGGCCGGTAGTTCCGTCCCCAGCGCCGTCATGGAAAAGGTCCAGAGCAAGCTCGGCCTGCAAGACCTCGTCATCTGCTACGGCATGACCGAGACCAGCCCCGTGAGCTGCATGACCAAGCCGTCGGACCCCTTTGCGTACCGGACGACGTCTGTCGGCACCGTCATGCCGCACACCGGCGTCAAGATCGTCTCGCCCACCGACAGGAACACCATCCTGCCCATTGGCGAGAAGGGCGAGCTGGCCGCCGCCGGCTACCTCACGATGAAGGGGTACTTTAACGACCCGGACAAGACGGCCGAGGTGCGGATCCCCGATCCCGAGACGGGCGAGATTTGGATCTACTCGGGTGACGAGGCGGAGATGTCGCCCGACGGCTACGTGACCATCACCGGCCGTATCAAGGACCTCATCATCCGCGCCGGCGAGAACATCCATCCCCTCGAGATTGAGAACGTCCTCTTCACCATGCCCGGCGTCCAGGAGGTCTCTGTTGTCGGGGTGCCGGACGAGAAGCTCGGCGAGGCCGTCGCGGCCTTTATCATCTGCAGCGACGGCTCGACGGGCAGGACGGTGACGGATAAGAGCGTGAGGGACTGGGTTAGGGACCGCCTGAGCGGGCATCTGGTCCCGAAATGGGTCTTTTGGGTAGACGCGTACCCCAAGACAGCGAGCGGGAAGATTCAGAAGTTCAAGCTGAGGGAGATGGCTGGGGAGCTCATGAAATCTAGCAAGTAGATATAGTAAGCGCTTACATACATCATTAGGATGGCCAGGCGTTTTGTTCTCTCGCATATACAAATTCTTCCCTCCTCACAATGGTGCGCACTTGGAATGCTTCGGTCCACAATGGTCATTCATCGCTTTTTCGCTATCGATATGAGTCTTCCCTCTTCAGAAACAATTTCAAGTAACATGGTCCCCAAATACATGTAGGCGCTCGCACTTCTATGGATCCTGTGAAAAACATGGACACGAAATGGAGAGCCGTCTCGTTGGCGCTCAGCGCTTTCCAGAATATCGAAACGCCGCAAAACGCCAGTCTCAGGGTAATATCTATCACCTGAGCGCTCTTCTGCACAGCCCAGGCAGAGACCCTTCCTCAATCCACCTGCTTGTCGCACCCGATGCGGCCCAGAAGCTCTTTCCGGTCGCTGTGCCCCGGCAGACTCACCCCCGAGCTGCTCGACTGGAACTTGCCGTGTCGGCGTTCCCAGCCCTTGAGGTCCAGCGATTCGACGCCGACGTCCTGCTTGAGCGCCTCGGCTTCCTCGTAGACGTACTCATCCTCGCTCTCCTCGGCTACGGCCTCGTCGTCACTGCGGGTGTCCTCGGCACCTGCGCCGCGAAGGACCTTGACGGCCACGCGGATGATCAGAGTGAACCAGAAGATGGTGATGAACTGGAGAATGATGAGCGGCGTGAGGAAGGCCCATTTCACCGTCTCATTGTAGCACACATGGCCGCTCGAGTTGTAGAATGGCTCCAAAAGGTACCCGTAGCCCGGTGGCGGGTCGACAGGCCCAACGAGGTTGTTGTTGCTGCCCTTGAAGCAGCCCGTGGGCATGATCTCCGGCGTGTGCGCGTAGATCGACCAGCAGACAGCGCAATATGTCACGTGGCGTGCGAGTAGCCACGAAACCATGAAAAGTCCAAAGAGGTAGTCGCAAATAGTGGTGTAGCCCGCGTACTTGAGGCACTTGGCAAGCTGTACGTACAGGTCAGCATTCCGAAGGAATAGGTCGACCTACCGACATCATGGCAGACTTACCGGCAGGAACAAATCCACAACATCCATGATGACCAGAATCAGGTTGCCCACGCGAGTGTGGTGATAGCTGTAGCACGAAGAGATGAGAGCGCACGTCACAAAGTGGTGGCTCAACATCTGGTAGTGATCCTTGCGCTTTTCCTCCACGTGAATGACCAGGATCTGCTGGATCCAGAACGCCCATTGCACTAGGATGTATCCCTTCATCAGACCGTCCATCTCGCGGTTGGGCCAGGCTGTCCACAGTTCGCGTAGATTCAGATAGTGCGGCGAATTGCAGTAGATGTACTAAGAATCGTCAGCTTCATGCTTCTCGCAACGTTGCGGGACTCCTTACCACGCCCAGTGGCCACAGGAAGCAGTAGTAGACCAGCAACCAGGCCTGCTCGCTGAAGCGAGTCAAGTCCTTGCGCTTCGTGACGCCCTGCATCTTGGCGATGGGGGCAAGCACATATTCCATGGTCCACGCTCGCAGGCCCGTGAAAGCCACAACGCAGAACGCTATCAAGTAGACATCGTCAATCCCCACGCCATATCGTCCTGTCGTGTCGTTCAAGTAGGAGAGGTGGAAGAATTTGTGCGTGACGGCTCGCGCCTTGTGAATGAACCCATGCGCGAGGAAAAGCAGGGCAATAAGGTTGAACGAAAGACCTAGAAAAGTCAGTAGGGGTTCCTCACCAAAACGAAGCGTGCGGGTGGCGCACTGCGCCGCCATGTGTCTCGACTGGAACATACCGACTTGGTTCTCGACAAACCAGCGTGCTGCTGCTCGCCAGAAGCTCTCCTCCTTGCGCTTCAATTTCCTGACGAGCACCACGTTGCTCCCCGAGGTCTGCATGTACAGCGGCCCGTTCATGCTGGAGCTACTGGAACCCTGTTTCATTTGTGGTCGCTTGGGGACGCCGAGCGAAGCACCAGTCTGCTCGTCGACCTGCGACGAGGCATGCAGTTCGTCACGCATGGTCTCCGGTGGTCAATGGCACGCTTGGAAGCGAGTGTCGGGACGATGGTGTACGTGAGGTGATTCGGTCGGACTGGTTGAAACCAGGTCTCAGCTTAGTCCCGAGTAGGGAAAGAATGAATCTGAGACCGGCGGAGGGGGAGGAGAAGGTGGTCTGGAGGAAAAGGAGAGGACCCGGGAAGCGCTCAGCTCGCTCCGTTGCTACAACGGTCGATCGTCGAGGAGTTGAGATAAACAGGTAGGGATACGACGGCTGGACGTCGAATAGGGGAGGCAGCAAGCCAGCCGTTGGAAATTCTGCCACTGCCTGCACGGGGGCTCAGATCGTGGGGCGGCGGCCTGTGGCGGGGGGGTCTTCCAGCTGCAAGTGTTCCAGACTGGATAAGGAGTATCAACACGTTCTGGTTCTCTCCCTGAGGCTCAATGGATCGCGTGGAGTCGGGGAAAGCTGCAGAGCACCGTGGCACAGCTTATCAGAGGGGAGAGAAAGTCGTCTCTGCCCGCCAGTGTTGGAATTATCCACGTCGACTTCAAACCTGCGTTCTCGAAAAAGGTTGCAGTGCGTGACGGGTCCCACACAAAGCTCGACCCCGGTGGCAGGGGGGGCCGCTGTCAGTGGGGCTCAACAGCAACGCGCCAGCCAAGCACAATTAAGGGTTTTTGGCGGTGAGAAGACTTCGGAACAAGAGAGGCCAATGAGAGCTGACGGTAAAGGGGGGCTACAACGTTGTTTTAAGACATGATCTGATAATTAATGTCTCCCCATGTCACAACTGGCTTGCCAATCTTGAGAGGCCTGGATTGGTTAGAGTACGTGCTTGTATACTTAGGAAGATGCTCCCACTCACGGGTCACCCCCGCCGGCCTCCCAGGTGCCGTTGTGGACTGGGCCAGGTCATCATGAATACCATCATTGGGCAACCACAGCGTTAAGGCACTATAATCATGAATATCCATCTTCTGCGTGGATGTGCGCTATGGGCCATGGCCCACGACGCCTACTTAGTAGATTCTATGCTCAGATGAATCTCATGACTGCCCATAGATACATGTACTCCGCGATCGACTTGCTCTATTGAAAGAGGCACTCCGCTGTTGGTACATGTAGGATCAGCACGAACGTTCTACGTAAGTACGCTCGACAATGTTTGTTGATGCCAGATACTAAGCTCCACAAGCCAGAACAGGCCAGTGCTATATATTAATCAGTAGTTCCGTTCGACTCAATCGCGGATGATCATCGGCATGGACGCCCCGCGAATCTACATCACCGTAGCACAGACCCGATCCCAAACACCTTCGAGATGACATGCAGCGGTATGTATAAGTGTACTCACGTCACACAACATGCGAAGATAGGCAAAGTCGGAAACAGTTAGAACATTCAGCGCGTCATACTACCTCGCACTGTTCTGTCACCCGCATTGTGGCGGAGAGGACAGTGTCATTACCACATTAAATACTGTGCCCCCCCTACGAGGTGTATTTGCACCGCCACCCAGTCAGCCACGCGCCTTCCCCACATGACCCTGAGGACTGTCATCGACTGGCCTGGACTACGGATACCACCTGTGTCCTTGTCGCCGCCGCCAGCAGTCAGACCAGGTCACTTCGACTCCTCGGATCTTACATCAACCATCACCACGATCGCGCAATCTATCAAAAACACCCGCACCACCGCCAACATTTCGCAGCCAACAAATTACTCCACGATGGCGTCCAAGGCCAAGTACCAGCCTGCGCCGCAAGAGGA
Source organism: Emericellopsis atlantica (assembly GCF_019669845.1). Taxonomy (NCBI): domain Eukaryota; kingdom Fungi; phylum Ascomycota; class Sordariomycetes; order Hypocreales; family Bionectriaceae; genus Emericellopsis; species Emericellopsis atlantica. The sequence continues at coordinate 1,143,187 of NW_025764706.1, read as the reverse complement.
GCCCGTCAACGACGACTACACCAGTGCGCCACCAGCGTACGCAGCTGAATCGTCATCCCGCGACGAGCAGCAGGGCCTGTTCGGCGCCCCGCGAAGCAGCGAGGACAATATTCCCGATGACTTCAAGGTTTGCATGCTCTCCCTGGACTGATAACACTCGACACATGCTGATGCGCTGTAGTTTGGCGGATCCGTCGCAGAGGCCACCCTCGACATTCGCAACCAGTTCATTCGCAAGGTCTACACCATCCTCTCGGCCCAGCTCATCGCAACCGCTGCCGTCAGCGGTCTCACCTTCTGGAGTGATGGCTACAAGACGTGGATTCAAAGCCACCCTGCCGTTGTCTACGCATCTGTACGCTTTTCCTTTCCCCCTTCCATACAATTTCCTCTGCTAACCGCATACAGCTCTTCGGCTCCCTGATCTTCATGGGTCTTACCTACTGGAAGCGCAAGTCCTACCCGACCAACCTGCTCTTCCTCTCGCTCTTCACGCTCACCGAGGCCTACGCCATTTCCGTCATCGTGTCCTTCTACAAGTCGTCTATCGTTCTCAACGCCGTCTTCCTGACGGCAGGCATCTTCATCTTCCTTACTGCTTTCGCCTGCCAGACCAAGTATGACTTCACCAGCTGGATGCCATACTTGTTCGGTGCGCTCTGGGGCCTCATGCTGTTCGGTTTCATGTCCATCTTCTTCACCTACAGCTCCACGGCGGAGCTGGTCTATGGTGGCATCGGCGCCCTGGTATTCAGTGCCTACATTCTGGTCGACACGCAGCTGGTCATGCGCCATCACCATGTGGAGGAGGAGATCGCGGCTGCCATCAGCCTGTACCTCGATATCATCAACCTCTTCCTCATGATCCTGCGCATCCTCAACAGCCAGAACAACAACTAAGCTGTGGTGTTTGCACAGATAATCGATTTGACAAGCAATTGTGTTTGTATTTGGTGGATATTTACAGGTGTTTGCGGCGTTTTGTATTCTAGAAGTGCGTATGAGACTGGGTGCGTACGTTGCATTACAAGTCCAGTAGTGAAATAGGAAATAACGGGCTATCTGCAGATTGGCTACCAATACACTTCAAACAAGATAACCGAATAGGCATGAGAAGATTCATCCACCGCTTTACCATAGTGCCATCGTTGTGCCTGGACCAAGCCAGGTGGCATGAACCTTTTGTGAGAGAAACACTCCAATTGATCCACGGATATTATCCCTCCCTCGTCTTTTCTCTTCAGCGAGAAACACCAACGCCAGTATTATAGAACAGACCATTGTCCATAGTCCCCATGTCGCCGTGCAGTGTTCACTGGTGCTCGGCATCGCCGTTCGCCGCCACGGGTTCGGGCGTGGCCTGGGCGGCCGACTCGCGCTGCATGCGAGCCTCGATCTCACGAAGCTGGGACTCACGAGCCAGCAGCTCCTGCCGCTTCTCGTTAATCTCGCGCTGGACCTTGAGCTCGATCTCACGCAGCTTCTCCTCTTCCCTGCGCAGCTGCTCCTCCTTGAGACGGACGGATTGGGAGGCAAGGTCCTCGGGGTTCATCGACCTATCAACACTTTTAGGGTCAGCAAAGTCCTTGCATATCAGAGACACAACATACCCTCCGCTGGAACCATCGACACTCTTGGACAAAGCCTCGGTACGGTAGTTCTCGTACAAGAAGTCGTGGGTAATTTCCTTGAGATCGGCCAAGTGGCTGTGGAGAAGCGCCGAGCGGATCGCCAGGAAGTCAGAGTGGCGCGGGTTGTCCACCTCGACAACACCCCAGGGGTACTGACGAGCGCGGACCTTGCGACCGCCAATCTCTACAACATCCTCCGAACCCACAATGGCGAAGGGCATCAAGCCCCTGAGCTCAGCGTTCTCTTCCACTGTGTCCTCGTCATCCTCCTCAATGTCGTAGGGGAAGTTGTAGACGGGAATGCGGTAGTGCTCAATGTCCTCCATGACAAGCTTCTTCGACTCGGCGAGCTCGGCGGGCGTAAGGGTATCGGCGCGGCCAATAACGGGGATGACGTTGACACGGGGTGCAAGACGCTTCATGAGCTCAATGTCGAGCTCACGGAGACTAAAGATGATCAGCTGGGCGACTCGCATCATGCATCATGCTGCGTAGAACTTACCCATGACCGGTGGGAGTGATGAAGTACAGCGTAGCGTGCACACGGTTGTCCCTGAAGCGCGGGTTACGCTTGATACGAGACTCCTCGGCGAGGATGTCATCGTATTGCCTCTCGAGGTATCCGACAATCTCTGAAAAGCTGCACATCAAACATCAGACAGGAGCTTCGCTGCTTGTTGGCTTCATGTTCTTACCTGGCCTCGTTGTCGATTTGGTCTCCGAAGCCGGGGGTATCGACAATGGTCAACGAGATGCGAGTGCCTTCCTCGTCCAGCTCCAGCTCTGTTCGTCCCGTCAGCATTATGGCGCTTTGGGCATGTTGTCAAGTCACGAACCGACGGTGATGGGCTTAATCTTGACGCCATCCTCAGTGTGAGCGTTGCTCGCATCGTCAGACTCCTTGTGCTGCAGTACGTCCTTGCCGCAGAGCGTGTTGACGAATGTGGTCCTTCCTGTGAGTTTTGATAAGTATCCATTCGTGTTGTACCGCGTTGCTGCTCGACGAGCGGGCGCTTCGAGCTGGAGGGGGTCATCGTACCGGTTCCTGAGGCGCCACAGACCATCAGGCAGAACTGAATACCCTTCTTGACGTTCTTCTTGCGGCGGAACATCTTCTATAAAGGCGTAAGGCATTAGCATTCGTCTGTTGACCGTCGACGCGGAGCATGATTGCGCTGGCTGAATTGGGTTGGAGCTATCGAGAGTGACCGCTAGGGGGTGAACATACAGCGGAGGACGACATCTTGGCGATTGGTCGGCTGGTTTGTCGCAGCGAATTTCTTTGCACTTGGTTGCAAAGTCGATTGAGGAATCGCGGACGTCGTGACAGCTGTCCCTAAGATTGGTGAGTGGGCGAGGTCAAGGATACGAATGCGTTGTGCAGAAGGGCAGCAACTGAAAGGAGAAAATGTCCAGAGCAAGACAGGTGGTTGCCCAGAATGGCGGTTGCAGTGGCAGTCTGGGTGCTGCAATTTCGGTGGCTCAGGGGGTCCAACCATCCAGCTGTTCCTTTTCTACTGTGAGACCCTGACCGCAACTGCCCATTCCCCGTTGCCCGTTGCTCCTCCCCCCCAAGTTCTGGTGGTCATGCCCCTTGCCAAGACTCGATAGTGCGCTAATCCCCAAGAGGAAAGGCCTGAGGGGCGGCAGTTTCTCGGGGCAAGGTGAGGAGCAATTCCCGGGTGGCTTCTGAGATCACGTGTGAGCAGAGAGCTTCAGCCACATCAGTAGCAAACGCCACACTGTGCCACAGATGACCCCAAGGGCCAAGGCCGGTGACTTCCTCGACGGAGGCGCATCCCGTGATGCAATCAACCACGTAGCTCATTCATTACCTTAGAGTGCGGCGGGCGATTTCTTATTTCTACGTGTATTTCGGAACCTTCTCCTTCTGGGTTTTGTCCTAATGGTGCACGCTTATTCACGATTCTGCGAAATGCAGCACAATTATCGCTTTTGAGATCCGGTCCTTATTAATTCCCACCATCATCATCATAATAGAAGCCTAAACACAGGGTGATATCCCTTTTCTGGATTTGCACTTTCAAAGACACGCAACTTTCGAGAGACACCGCGCCTTTTGCTTTTGTAACTGAAGATCTCAAGTGCACTTCCTGGCTATCGGATCAAAAAATACCGACATTGCTCTCGAATCCTACAGCAACGAAGTCTCGACTACCCTGGATCCATAGCAATCGTCAGGATCCTGACCGGAGCTGTCGACGATATGGATGTAAGGCGCGCAATATCGACATCAGTCCCAGACAGGGCACTGTCTGCAGCTTTCAATCAGAATCGCGGATGTTTCAGTGTTGGGTTGGAAACAGGTGTTTGCAGTTCGATCCTCCACAGCTATTCCTCATGATCTTTAGTGAAACTAACTTGCTGCTAGTTTTCGACTCCAGGAGCGGTACTTTGAAAGATTCAAGAGGTTCGCCTGCGACTGTTTATCTTGCTCACTATGTCTTACTAACAACGTGCAGACTTCAACGGCGGCTTTGGCCTTGTTCAAATGCTTGGAACGTCTCAATACATGGCCCTCGTCGGCGGCGGCAAGTCACCGAAATTCGCCATCAATAAAGCCATCATTTGGGACCAGGAGAAAGGCAAGGTGGTAACGGAGATCTCAGCCTTGGAAGCCGTGCGGAACGTGCAGCTGAATCGTCAGAAGATTGTGGTTGTCCTGCAGCACAGCGCGCGAGTGTATGCCTTCTCCAAAAAGCCCAATCTCCTCCACGCGTATGAGACGGCGGACAACCAAGGGGGGCTATGCTGCCTCACCAACGATCAACTTGTCATCCCCGGCAGAACATCTGGGCAGGTCCAAATAGTAGAACTGGCAACAGGCAACGTCAGCATCATACCAGCACACTCCTCTGCGTTGCGCGCGCTGCAAGTCAGTCCTGACGGAGAGCTTTTGGCGACAGCAAGCGAGACAGGCACTCTGATTCGAATATTCTCCACAGCGAACTGCGCAAAGCTAGCAGAGCTGCGACGTGGCGTTGATCCGGCGACGATCTTCTCGCTAGACTTCTCACCTTCGAGTACACTGCTGGCGTGCACGTCGGACAAATCGACCTTGCATGTCTTCGATGTGCCGCATCCTCGGAAACCGAATAGCTACAAGAGCAACCAGCAGCGAGAAGCCGAAGGGAAATGGGGTTTCATAGGCAAGCTGCCCATGATGCCCCGGGTCTTCTCCGACGTGTACTCCTTTGCCTCCACAACATTTGAGTCGGGAGATGAGTTGGTGGCCGGAGGCATCATCCCAGCGACACAAGGGAACCATGCGAGCTCGCCGCGACCAGCCAAAGGCCTGATAGGGTGGATAGAGGAAAATGCCCTTATAGTGGTCGGTACCGGGTACAAGTGCCGATGGGAGAAGTTCATGATTGGGATAGGTGAGGATGGTAAGCGGACCTGTTATCGAGAAGGGTGGAAGCCCTACCACGGGCAGTCGTAGCAGTTACTTAGCGCTATCGCAGAAAGCTCAATGATGACTTCGCCGAGGAGAATGGCTTCGGCTGTGACGATGCCTGTCTTTGCGATCCCTGCGTTTATCCTCATCATCGTGCCTTCGTCTCCTCCTTTCGCGGTCCCCGGAATCGTCTCTGTGCTTATGAGTGTCTCGCTCTCGCTCTCGCTCCCGTCGATCGCGCTTCCCTGCGTCATCATCCCGTCGCGATCTTCTTGGGCGATCTTCTCCATCTCGATGCGACCTGTGAGATTTGTGGTGTCGTCGTTTCTCTCGTTTGTCCGCCCGTTGCCGCGCCTCTTCGACTTCCTTCTTCTTCTCTTCTATTAAGAAAGCCTTCATGGGGTCATCGTCGTCATGGTCTCGCATCAAGAGGGCGAGTTCTCTTTCTTCTGGTAGCGCAGGTCGGCGCTCTTCTTCCTCGCTGCTCGGTCCATCCTCCTCGGGGTCGTGTCCCTCTTTCTTCATGATATCCTCCCATCCGACCTTGAATTCATCTTGATCCTCGTCATCCCGAGCCTTGTATTCCGCGTGGTCCACACGCACAAGTCGGCCTTGAATTTCGGCGCCGCCAAGGTTGTCAACCGCGAGGTCCGTGCTGCGCTGATCTTCGTATTTGAGCCAGCCAAAGCCTTTCGACTTGCCCGTTTCCTTATCGCGGACAAGTTTGAGGAATGTCGGTTCGCCGAACTGAGAGAATATTGTGATGATATCGCCTTCGGAAAGCTCGTACGGCAGGCCGCCAAAGTATACGAAAGCTGTGTTGCGATAGTCACGGTGCCAAGACGCCTCTGGGGAGCTGGGGGAGGTTAGCTGGGAAGCACAAAAGGGGGTAGCTGACTTACATTCCGTTCTCAATCTCTTTTTTGTTGAGTGCTTGGATTGCGCGAATTTGATTCATTGCGTTGACTGAGTGCGCGTCGAATCGTCGCGTGGCCACAAACTGAAGATCTTGTCGACTGGCTGGCTGGCTGGCTGGCGAGCTCGTCCAAATGCTGCTCGCCCTTCTTGGGCTTGTTATCTGACGGAAGGCTCCGGCTGATGATTGTGTTGGAGTGGCCAAAGAAGAAATGTACGTGTGAAACAACTGAAAGAACGAGCAATGACGAGGTGGCCTTATGATGTAAACTTTCGGCTCAAGCCTCTGCGGCTCTAGGTTAGCACTCGGTCAGAGACCCGCGTCTTTTTTTGCGGGTCCAGCCATTTTCGGACAGACGCGACAAAGCTCTCCAGTCTGTACCTCATTTGCCTGCTACGAACCTGGACAGAGCATCATAACAACTACCACTTACCGATTGTCCGCCTACTGACGCATTTGGGTCGACCGCCTCCGCATTGCGCATTGCTGTCTGAATTTTCGACACTCTTTGGACGGTTCCAAGGAGTTTCATGTGCAAGAGCCAGCGCCATGATCGCCTAACTCGGTACCCCTGATCCACCTAGCAAACAACTAGCACCGTCGACACGGGTTTCGAGCGTGCTTCGGCGAGGAAGAATACGAGTGCTACTGAAGAAACCGCCGATCGAAACTCCCTTGGCTCAACAACATGAACTCACCCGCAAACCGCCACTCGACGCAGACCGCTGGGTCGGGCGAAGCAGATGGGCAGAATGGGGAGCAGAAGAAGAACCTCTGGATCTCGATGCTAGAGTCCGTCGCCAGTGGGAAGCGACTACCGGAGAAGAATCTCGTGGTTCTGGGCGGCACGCCAGACTCGCAACGGGACTTTCTAGATTCCTTGTCCAGCTCGGAATCGAGACGCAATTTTGACCGGCACAAGATACCGCCGGTAGCGAACAACTTCGCGCTAGGTTACACATACTACGATGTGCTAGACGCTGATCAAGATGGTCTGCAAAAACCTGTCCCGTCACGTCGCGGGCCGTACTGACATGGCGCAGACACGCTGGCTCGAGTCTCACTATACCTACTGTCTCAACCATCCGCCGAATTCGCCTCTCTCATCGCACCCCTCCTGACGCCCCGAGCCATACCGAACACTGCGCTCGTGATATTGCTTGACTGGTCCCAGCCACACCTGTGGCTCCGCCAAATACGTCAGTGGATCATCCTGTTCCTGTCCGTCACCAAGCAGCTTGGAGATGACGAGCGTTACGAGATGAACGACGTGATGGAGGCGTGGAAAACGCGTGGACGAGGTGGTGCGTCGGTCAACCTGGACGGAACCCCTTCGGCGCAGGCAGTATCAGGGGAAGACGACAGCTCCTTGCCACAAGGGCCTGGAGAATGGACCGAGCCACTTGGTCTACCCTTGTGTGTGGTTTGTCAGAATGTGAGGCCCCTATATTTCCCGAGTCGAGTGCTCGGCTGACATGTGCAGGCGCAACGGATGGAGGTCCTGGAGAAGCACAATGGCTGGAAAGAGCAAGCATTCGACCACGTGCTGCAGTATCTCCGGACGGTGCTCTTAAGGCGTAAGTGTAAGAAGACATGGTGTGTTGCTTATGCGCTGACCTTTCTGCAGACGGCGCCTCGCTCATATACACGTCGCAAAATGCCCCCTCACAGCTCACGCCACTCATTCATTCGACGCTGGGGATCACATCTCTTTTGAAGAAGCAGCCACTGAAGCAGAACGTCATTGATCGCGATAAGATTGTGGTCCTGCCCAACTGGGACTCGTGGGGCAAGATTCGTGTTCTGGGCGGGCAATTCGAGGCCGAGACGATATCACAAGGCTGGGCCGAGGACATTGACGAGCGATTCAGCGGCGAATTCCCCAGCTTGGAGGTATTGGCGCAGAATCGTACCGCGCAGAAGGAGACGGCCGATCCACTTCAGACCGAGAGTGCAATCGCGCAGTACGAGGAGTGGTGCCAGGAATCCGCTAGTGATGGCCTAGCCATTGTCGAGTCGATACTGCAGAAGAAGCAAGCTGGTGTCACGGTGTACAGTGAAGACGCGCAAGAATTCTTGGAGAAGCAAGTCAAGCGCCTGGAGATGGCCAGGAACAAGGCGGCGCCGACGGAGAAGACCATGCCGGAGCCGCCACCAGGCTGGTCGGAGAGAGAGCATGTCAGTGAGCACATTGGCCCCGTGCAGTTCAATGTTGGCGGGATCCAGGTGGACGCGGATGATATGTTGCAGCGCATCAAGGTACGGATTCCCCCAAATTTCTTGTGGAGCAGCGTTAACCCCAGACAGGACCGCAATACATTCTCCTCTCCCGAGCCAGCGCCGGAAGAGGCAGAGCAGCCCGAGGCGTCTAACGTCACCAAGCAATACGATAACGAGCAGCTACACAATTTTTTTCAGAATCTCATCAACAAGCCCGCTGGAGGAGGGTCTTAGACGTGCGAGGGCATTCCTCACGTGCTCATTTGTTTAGACGCCATAATACTGTACTCATACCGCACGGCGAGTGGTGGTAGATTAGATACCCTTTTTGACAGCAGAAAGCATGTACGTGTGAGCGAGGGATTTGACAAAACGTATACTATTGAAACACTGTGATGACCCATGAAAATACGTAACCCAGAACGCCGTCAGCCCATCGCCCCAACGCTACATGTGCACAATAATAACCTCTGCTGCTAGATACATTATGCTTTTGCCCTGAGGAGCCTGTAACGTGTTGGCGGTGGCTCCTTGGTCTCTGGCAAGCGTGCTTTGACTACGCCCCCGAGCAGACCCGGGAACAGCCAAGGGTGTTGCAGCATCTCGGCCTCAAAGGCATTGATGGTGTCGTGAGCCCGGGACACATACTTGTCATCTGCAAGGATGTGGCCTAGCTGGAAAAGATTATCCACCGAGACGGCGTTGGTAGATGGAAGAGTGGTATCAAGTCCATCCTTAAGTCGCAGGATTGTGTGTGGCGCATCCGCGACTGTCGAATAGAACCCGCCGGCAGGGTCGTAGAACTTTGCGATTTGAGCTTCTGTAGAGTTGTCAGCAAGTTTTGCATTCATTGGATCACTGGGCAGCACACTGACTCTGTAGTTGGTCTGCAAACATGAGCAGGCTGTCATCTTTCGTGGAGTGCCAGAGTTGGAGAAGCCCCTTGATCAAGTAGGCGTAGTCGTCTGCAAAACCCTCGCCACCCCTTTGACTATTCCACGTCCTGTGCAATGTCTGGCTCACAGGGTCCCACAACTTTTCCCGCAGTATAAAGTCCACGGCGTCCGAGCATTTCTTCTGGTACGGGTAGACGCCTTTTGGCTCATCTAGCGCGTCCTCCGCTCGGGCCAGAGCAGCGATGACCAAGCCTACTGTGCCCACGACAACCTGGTCGTCAATCTCGGGGCGAACGCGGTCCTGTTGCTGCTTCTTACTGAGCGCGGTCTTGGCAAAATGGATGCAGTCCTCGACCCTCTCAACAGAGACGCCAAATTGCCTGCTCAGCTCATCAAGTGATCGGCAGACACTGAGTGTGTTCTGGTTGATGAACTCGTCGTTGGGATCGTGATGCTGCTCCACGTTGCCATCTTCGTGGATGCCGAAATACGCAGCCGCGATTTGGGCGGCTTGCTTGTCGAGGGCCTCGACCTCCCGGTCAAACTCCTTACGTGTCCAGGTGTGATAGGCGCCCTCCCGCATCTCTTGGTCGCCTTTCTTCTGGTAAGAGTCTGCGGCCTCGGCAGTTGCAAAGGCACCGTTGGGCAGCGCAATGGGTGACGTTGTGAGGTAGTCGGCGAGCTCGATCACAACGTCGCGGAACTCATCGTTCGCCTTGCCTCCCTGCTTCCAAGCGTCCGTGTAAAGAGAAAGCAGCAGAGCATTATCTGAAGTAAGCTTCTCAAAGTTCGGGACCGTCCAGTCAGGTGTCAAAGAGAACCTGGAGAACCCGGTGCCCCCCACATGATCGCGCAGCGCTCCGTCGCGCACCTTTCGAAGGGTGGCAAGGGCCATCTGGAGGCCATTTTCGCACTCTGCGTGCCCAATGACATCTTTGGCCGGTTCCGGCAACTTGGGGAGCGACATGAGGAACGCCAGCTTGGGAGGCGTGACGAACTTGGGCGCAAGTCCGAAACCACCGTATACGGGATCATAGGTCCCGGCAATGTGGGAGTAGGCGTCTTCTAGCTGATCAAGATCGACCTCACTGGCCGTCTTGGCCTGTGTCAAACCGGATTCCTGGGCAGTGGTGGCCTGAGCTGCTTGCTGCGAACTTGCGGCGCCTGGGGTGAAGTTACGTGTACCCAAGGTACCCTCAGCAGCAAAGTTCCGCAACTGCGCTACCATTTCCGTGGCTTCTTTCCGGCACCTCGACTCCTGGTCTCTCCAAATATCTCGGACCTTTTTGACAATCGCCAGAAAGCCCAAGATGTCCTCCTCACTGTCGTCCGTTGTCGGCGGTGATGAGTTTGCGCATGGCCAGTAGGTGCCGCCAAACACCGGCTCGAGGTTTGGGGTGAGGAACACGTTCAATGGCCAGCCGCCGATGTTAGCGAGTGCTTGAACATAGTTCATGTAGATCGCATCCAAGTCTGGTCGCTGATCTCTGTCAATTGCCACGGGGATGAAGGAGTCGTTGATGATATTGGCGCATTCATTGTTTGCGAATGACTCGTGCGCCATGAGGCGACAATCTGGACTATGGCATCAGCGGGAAGCCGGTGAGGTTGGTTCCATGTGGACTCACGGTGGCAAGCTCTGTAGCCGATGTGCATGTATATGAGCTTGTGCTCCCTCCGGGCTCGCTCAATTGTAGCATCGTCTAGGGGCTGCCATGCGACAAGACTGTTCGCAAGGCTTCTGACAAAGGCGCTCGAACTCTGGTCTGCTCGGTTTGTGAGCGGCTGCAATGGCAAAGCCGTCTGTTGGCCGCCATCTGAAGGGATCGGCCCCATGGCCTTTGCCGAAGCCGTGAGCTCAGAGGCAACCATTATGCCGGATGTTGGACCTAACAGGGCTGCAGGGTCGGAGGGACAGGGTGTCGAGTAAGATTGCGTGGGCGATAGTATATGATTATGATGTAGAGCGCGAGATTCGTGAGCGTCTCGTCACGATCTACCAGCGTCAATCTCACAAAAGTTCAAAGAATTGAAGGGCAAAATTAAACCCCGCCAAGTTATCAGACCCGAAGTTGGAAGTGCGCCCAGGGTCTCGTTGGTGGGATGAGGTCCAGCCGCCTGCGGGGGCGCAGGGCGCAGGGGCCTTTTCCCGGATAATCGCAGCTTACATAATGGCCGGATCAAGCTTCGGCAGGGATCTGCAACCGCCGTCTCCAGACTCCACACTCCAGTCGCTCACGCTCAATAAAGTTATGAACGTCATCGAAGAACAATGTGATCGACCTTTGCAGCCTCGAAGCTCTTGTCTCTGGAACCTACAATATCGCCAGGCACCAAGTACACAGCCAGATGGCGACCTCAACTGGTGGTGCTGCGAGTGCTAGCCAAGACCTCTGCCACGACCCCTCAAGTTGTGCATATGGCACCAGACAGATTTTCCTCGCCCGAACCGGGCGTTGTCATTGTTAGGGCAGCCTCCTAGGTGGACTGTTTGCAAATGCGTGCTAAAATCAAGCGCCTGTGCTAGTGGCAGAAGAATTGGTATAAGTATGTGAAGAGTGCCTCGTTACGCCTATTGGGGGGATAGGCGATGCTCGACAACTCCGCGCGCGGCTTCGCCACGACGACATGGGTAGACTGGAAAGAACAGGCTGTTTCCACAGAGCGGCACCAGCTGAGGATGGTTAAACTACCGACTGGAGGTCGAAGACAGCGGTGGGGGCATTGGTGTTGAGGCTGATAGTGATAGTGACAGTAGGCCATCTGTTGCTGAACTCGTGCCGAATGGCCTCTGCGGCGCAAGTTTTATATTAAAGGCTCACGTACCAGCAGAAGAGTACGTATGTAGACAGACAACCATAGTGACAACCGAGACTGTGCTTGGGCGCCACCGACCACATGTGCTCGACACTCGACTCCGACCTCGATTGTAGAAGAAAAGTTCTTCTATCTCACCAAAGAAGCAGATGAAGCCCTTTAGGTCCATGTTGCCCTCGAGACTCAAGCTTCCTGAGCAACAATCCAAGAGTCCAAAACCCCAATGCCAGGCAGCTAGTGTGGGGCAGGCACAGACGCGACCCCTGTCACATGGCAGCGGCAGGCTGGCAGCGCTAGGTGGCTCCGCCCGCAAACTAATGCCTGGATGGAGATCACTCGTCTCCGTCACCGGCCTCAACCTTTACATCATCCGTCCCCGTCCTTCGCTTTTTATCAATTCGCGTCCCTCCTCCTTCTGTAGTATGAACGGCGATCGCGACGATGGACGAGTCCGAATACACTGTCTATATCCGGGTGCCGATACCCCGCGGCGACTTCGTTGACCCGCCATCCGTGAGCGACACCTTGCTGGTATCACAGGTAACAACGCTAATGTGAGGAATGCTCAGGTTGCTTGGAGACCTGCGGACGATGCCGCTCTGTGGAAGATTCTCTCCAAGACAGGGACCACCCAGGACGACATAAACTGTATGTAATGGCCTTGCCTGCGCCCACAGAGCCCGCTAACTAGTCTTGACAGGGACACAAGTGTACGATGATTGCCCACACCTCGCCGCTGTCCTGGCTAACCTCCTTCCAGCGCCATCCGCTTCAATGTCCCCGTCGACTTTATCCTTAAGCAGGTCGCATACCTCACCGAACGACATACATCGCAGGTCCGCGCGCAACTGCTCAAGGCAACGGCTGCTGCCCGCGGAGGCTCAAGCAGCGCACCCTCCCCCGTACCTCGATCTGATTCAGCGGCTGCATCCAGATCACTACGTCGCGACTCGCCATCGATAAGGAATGAGGCAGGCGGTACTGCGTCGTCTCTAAACACGTCGCGACCTGGTGTGTCTAGGAATGCATCTACCAGCACGGCCGTTCTAAGAGATGCCGTAGAGGCTTCGTCCCCCCAGCTGGGCAACTCAGCGCGAACCGGCACGGCAAGCCGCCAAGCAGACCAAATCCCTCGGAAGAGGCTCTCTTCGCTCCCTGTAGATTCGACACCTCAATCACCGCCTGCAGAGGTAAGCCCTCCCAGTGACAATGATCAGCCCTTGTCTCCGGGTCCGGCCGAGTCGAGTTCAGGCTCCTCGGAAGACGAATCATATCCTGCACAGTCCCGGATCATTCGCCGACCGCCAAGATACCAGCAAGATGCTTCGAATGTGTACGACGAGGACGATGACGAATCCGAACCGGCATTCCAGCCCTATCAGCCTCCAGCCGGCGGCAGTGACAGATCGGGCCAGAGCATGACATCAACCCTGAGGGAGGAGGTGCGCTCGTCCGGGGCAAGGCGGGTAGGCAAGGCTACACAGCGTCCACATCACTCGCAAACATCGGATTCCGACACCAATTTACCGACGCCAGCGCGCAGACCAGCGCGCTCTTCGGAGCAGAGGACGCCAGGCCCACTGTCGCCCCGACGAACGACAGAGCTGGCCGGTCGGAGCCCAACCGCGAAGTCGAGGGAAGGGAGCGATGGGACCCCAAGTATGGGAAGTAGCTTCAGTGATCTTGACGGTATGCTTGACTGATTTTTTGCCCGCCTGCAGCGCTGACCATTTACGTAGATGCTTCGGTGACTCAATCCGCGCTGGAGGAAGCGCTCGCCAGTCACATGGGACGTCCTGGCTCAAGCAGTCGCTTTAGCATTAGCCAGGCTTTCCGAAGCCGATACAACCAGGGGGGGAACTAATGATGTAATGAACACATATAATGTATGATTCTCATTCTTCGGCGAGGCGTTTGGCTGTCGATACGCGTAAGGGTTCCTTGGGCTGGCATAATTCGGTGTTTGATTTAAATAGCGGTTGTCTGCAGTAGTCTGCAAACAAGAAGAAATACATGTTTGCGCCGCCTGAAAGCGAGCCTTTGTTTCCAAGCCGTGCGGAAGCTCAATCACGGCATGCTTGCTGGTGTCGTCCGATATCCTCCACCCTCCTTGATTCTCTGACCTAACACTTAATCCTTCTCAAGTTCTCGACTGCCTTTTCAACCTTCTCTGCGCCTCACACCTCGAGTCTCCCGCTTCTTAAAGGAACACATTCGGAGGCTGCTCTCTTTGCTTGGACTCATCCTACTACGCCATGTTTCGCCGACACTGGTCTGGTCTGCCCAAGGACGCGCACTTCCCATATGACCTGAAAGAGCTTGGGTGCGTCTCGCCAGTCCTGTACCCGGCCTTGGCTGACATGGTGACAGATACTTCGTCAATGAGGTTGACGAGGTCCGCTCGATCGCGAATCCAGACTTTTACTTCAAGTACTTTCTTGACCGGAACGAGCGTATCAACTTTCGCCAACGCTTTTGCATGGACTGTACGATTGAAGCCGTACCTTTACTCGCGTACATGCCGCTGATCTTTGCTCAGACGCTCTTCAGAAGATAGTCCACCAACGCCTGGAGTATGAAGGCCTCGTCAAGATCCCTCTCCCGCTTGGTACGCCGTCAACCGAGAAACACATCCCCATCTTCGCAGAGAAAGGTCTTTCGGAAAAGTCCCGGGTTGTGATCATATTTGGCGAATGCACCAAGGCCCTCGGTTGGGTTGCTGGGCGGGTCATCACTGGCGAAGGAGGCATCGACAAGGGCAGCATGGTTCGCGTGGTCAAGGCACTCCACGAGCAGACAAGCACCGCTGCGGATGCAGTACCTCCAGGAGTTGTTCTCGCCAACGTCGGGGAGTGTTGGTGGTGGCCCGAGGAAAAGAGGGCTCTGACTGTCACATCGAGCTTCAATGTCCCCATGCCCAGTCTTGTGCACGCTGGCGTCAAGACGATACCCGAGTTGAACCATGTCAAGGGGTATACTAGCCCAGAGGACAACGTGAAGAGCATGTTTGAGGACGTCCTCCCACACATGCTCGGGGAAAATGCAGTCGTTGACATTGTTGCTATCGGCGACACCTGCTCGGTGATTGAGAAATATCTCGACGAAAAGGCAGCTTGGGATACCTGGGGCAAGAGGATCAGCTCCATGGTTCTTGTTGATACTCTCCTCCAGGCTGATCAACTTGCCAACGCTGACTTCAAAGAGTTTCTGGCCAAGGTAGGTGGTTTCCCAATGTTCGGAATGGATATCAATGTGAACTGACGCCTATAGCGCGCTCGATGCTACCAGATCTGTTCGGATACTGTCGACTTGCCTTTGGCACCTCCGTCTGGCAATCCAAGCCTTTTTATTCCTGCCCTGGGTGTGCCTTGCTATTCTTCCTCCGAGCCAAAATACGCAGAGTGCATTCTCATCACGGCACTTGAGCCTATTCTCAATTACCTGCAGCGCAACGCCTTGGATCCCACGTTGGAAAACGACCAGATCCCCGTCCCTCTCATGCCACAACTGGAAGGCGAGGAGGAAGGCCCGGAAACCCAGGAGCTAACGGACGAGAGCTGGGGGCAGGTGGCTGAAGGAGACAAGCCGGTTGTGGAGGTCTTTGATCCGGCGCGGCTAGATCATTACAGAAAGCAAGCCAAGATGTGGGAGAGGTTTGTCAAAACAGGGCAAGCAATGGACCCGGCCTTGGAGGATCTTGAAAGGGGCGAAAGCGCTTGAGCTATGCCGGGTCGTCAGGCAGTCAGACGGTGAAAAGGATCGCTGTTGATTTACGGGATATCACAGAATAGTGCTACAGACAGACTCATAGCAATACAACAGGGCAAAACAGCGCTCGTCGCTGTACGTACAGTCGCCACTCAAGCTTGGAAAAGCGACTTGGCACCAACGCCCATCATGGGGCGGGTGTCATCCACCAGGTCTAGCGTCCTCTTGATCCTCTCCTTGACGACCGTCGCCTCCGCCTCCCACCGCCCTTCCGTCTCTTGCGGCGCGCTATTCCAGAAAGACAAGGCGCTGGGCTTGGATGCCTCTTTCTTCTTCTGCTGCTCCTCCCGCATGAGACGCGTCACCATCAAGGACCAGTTATCCAGCCCTGTCTTCAGACACTCACGGCATCGATCCTTGGCCATGGCTGCGTCCCGGCCATCTGTCAACTTGAGCTCGCGCATCTGCTCTTCGGCAAGATCCACACCCTCGCGTGTCCAAGCCACGCCATCCTCTTGCGATGACGACGCATAGAGGATCTCGCCTATATATAGGTCAAGAGACCCTTCTTGACAGAGCTCCTCAGGGCTGCGCCACGGAGGCTGTGTGCCATCGGTGGGAGGCGCGGGATAGTCGGGTTCCGACACAAAGTCGACAATCTGTTGCATCGTCGAGGGCTTGGGTCTCTTCTGCACAGGGACGCGCGGCGCCTTTGTGGGCAATGCACGGCGGACTTTGAGAAGAGAAATGTACATCGGCAGAGCAGAGGCTGTGTCTCCACCGCGAGCCTTGTGATTTGCAACGGCTGTCACAGCCTCGAGAATGTTTAGTGAAGGCAACGGTCCTTTCTCCTTCATGACCAGGGTCTTGGGGTCATAAGGCAGAGATGCTTTATCGAGGCCCTGCGTAGCCTCCGCAAGTGCCAAGTCGTATAGTGCCCCAGCCCCCTCCCCGCTGCGCTTCAGCTCGAGAAAGTTGGCGTATTCTAGCGCAGCCTGCATCCTCTGCCGCTGATTCAGACCCTGGGTCGCCAGTATCTTGAGATAAAACCGGTCTGCTGCAGGGAAGGCCACCTCGCAATCTTCCTCGCGCGGAGGTGGGGGGCTACCTGGGGGGACGGGTGCCGGACGAGGGTTCGATGGTCCGATGACAAACTTCGGCTCCCAGCACATGACCTTTCCACTGTGTCCCTTGTCCTTGAGCCACCCATCGCAATCGCCGGCCGCTTTCGCCGCCAGCATGATCGTTTCAAAGTATCCACGCCTCCATTCTTCGCTCATCCCAGAGATGTCGTGCGGGATGAATTCCCAAGGTGTCTCGTCATTTGGATCTTCGTGATCATGTAGCCGTGGGATCTTGTGTCCGTTTCGGTTTAGATCCTCGTGTGCGAGGCAGAGGTTTCTCGCCAGTTGGAGTGTCTGCGAAGGCGAGGCGTACTTGTTCCCATGCGGCTTGGTCCACTTCTTCGCTTCCCGCAACATGTGCCTCTCCCGCCATTCCCACTCATGCGGCGTCGGATATTCCCGTTCCAGCTTCTCCTCCTGGTACATGAAGTATACGACCTGGAAGCAGGCGAAGCCGGCCAGGGATATAAGCCCATAACGGATGAAGAGCTTGAACTCGTGTCGGAGCCAGTGGCGCGTGCGCTCTGAGGCGTATGTGCGGACTAGTGTCGAATTTGACGATGTTGTAGAGGACACGGTAGGGCGATATCGCGTGCTGACATTGGCGGATTGGGTTTGAGCCGAAGGACGTGGTGTGAAGCTTTGCTGGCAGCGAGGCCCGGATGCTCGAAGGCGCAGGGGCTGCCAAAGTCGGCAAACCACAGGACGTGGTCGCATCTTGATGGACAGCGCGCCGCAAGGTGCCCGTCTTCTGATCAAGATTGACAACTTGGATGGTTTGACGTGGACAACTGTGCATGCAATGGGAAACGTCGTCACGAAAGCTCCACCAGTAGAAGGAGGGTCCGAATGATGACTAATCTGTGCATTGCTAGTGCGAGCCACAAGTTATAACCTCATTCGTGATTTGTGCAAGTGTGGAAACCGATACACTCTCATGTCGCATTTCCACCCCTTTTGTTTAGCCCAAGGCACCATGGTATAAAATGGCTCCGTTTTCTTTGGATGTCTTCTCGGACCATCGTTGGCAGCTTGTAGCCACGGCGATACTTTCTGGGGCCACCGCTGCCTCTCTTCTGCTCGGCTATCAAACGCTTGACAGGGATCTACGGTTGTCGCAGCTGAAAAGTTCAATACCTCCATTGGCGGACGATCAAGATGCGCAGAGGGTATTTTGGAGTCCGAGATGTCCAAAAGACGAGGGCTAACGTGTCGCAGCTGAATAGCTTTGGGGCCGCTTCCTCGCCAACAGCCGTTGACAAGGAAGATGCAAGGAATCAAGCGTTGGCGCAACGAGCGCAGGCAGGTGATTTCGATGACGAGCTTATCCTCGAGCAACTAGCCCGCAACAGAGTCTTCCTAGGCGATGATGGACTGGCTAAACTACGAGACGCCTTCGTTGTAGTGGTTGGCTGTGGAGGCGTTGGATCGCATTGCGCAGCCTCTCTTGCTCGTTCCGGTGTTTCCAAGATTCGCTTGGTTGATTTCGATCAGGTCACATTGAGCTCCTTGAATCGCCACGCTGTTGCGACCCTCGCTGACGTGGGGATACCAAAAGTCCAGTGTTTGGAACGTCGACTCATCGCCATCGCGCCGTGGGTGAAGTTTGACTTGCGCCAAGAGAAGTTCGACGGCGACGTAGCCGCGCGCCTGCTCAGCGCGTGGAAGGACACTGATCGCAAGCCTGACTATGTCGTCGACGCAATTGACAACATAGACACCAAAGTGGCGCTGCTAAAGTATTGTCACGACAACAAGCTGCCAGTGATCAGCTCTATGGGTGCTGGTTGCAAGTCTGACCCTACGCGCATCATTGTTGGGGACATTGCCACCACCACTGACGACGGTCTTTCACGTTCCACCCGCCGCCGCCTCAAGTTGCAAGGCGTCACGGCAGGCATCCCAGCGGTGTATTCCACTGAAAGAACCGGCGAGGGCAAGGCAGAGCTGCTGCCAATCCCGGAAGAAGAGTTTCAGAAGGGGGCTGTGGGAGATCTAGCAGCGTTGCCTCAATTTCGGGTGCGAATCTTGCCCGTGTTGGGCACAATGCCTGCGATATTCGGTCTAACCGTCGCGAACCACATCATACTCAGCATAACGGGATATCCGCACGACTATGTCCCTGCAAAGGGGAGGGACAAGATGTACGAGGGTATCCTGAACTATGTGAATGGGTCGGAGGAAAAGCTTGGTCGGTTGTTCCATCCCGGTCTCATTGGACTCAAGACGCCCATCACGCTCAATGACGTTGCCTTTTTGTCCGACGACCTGTACAGCGGTCGAAGCATCATCTCGGGCATCCCTACTCGCATTGTTCTAGTGCGCTGGCAGAAGCCTGAAGAGACAAACGTGTCATTCACGGGCGACGAGAACGATAAGGACTCGCAGCGAGCGTCCAAGCTGCGCCTCAGTGATCTCGTTTGCATGACCAAGGAAGAAGCTCTCAAGCACGAGCGTGAGGTTTTCAAAGAGGACAAGAAGGTGGAGGAGGTTTACGACGCGGACATTGTGGACAAGGTCGCTAGAAAGAGGGCCGAGATCGCCAAGTTGGAGAAGTATCGCTGAAGATTGACCAGTGCTTGGTCTTGTACTAAAATTATGTCATGTATAGAATATTTACGAATCAATCTGGGCTCTCATTACGGGAGGATGGCTTTCACATGCGGTTCTCGCAGCAACCTTGCATCGGTGGATTCATGCCCATTGGGCTCACCGCCTCCAGGTTGGAACTGGAACTTTTATGAGCACCCACAGCAGCGGACGGAAAGCTGCATCTGCAGGACTTCAACAAAGACAATAACGATCATGATAGAGCGAGATCTTATCATGCAAAGCAGCTGGGCGAGGCTGTGGTCATTCATCGACCATAGAGTCTGCTGGAGCCTGGAGGAGGTGATAGCATTAAGGTGACGTGGAAGGATATCCTTGCGAGGACTAAAGTCGGTCTAGTCTATCAGCCCGTCCTCCTGCAGCTGGGCGGAATCAAGTCGACTTCTGCCTCCCGATGCCCCGGTCGCGAAGATTGCACGACATGATGCCAGGTGAGTGAGTCGGTGTGCCAGCTCACCTACCTCAGCGTCAGCGGTCCTGAGAGGGGACCACATGCTCACCGCGAAGGGCAGGGCTTGCAACCCCAATAGCTGAACGCCTTATTATTGGGTGTGTCGTGTGAGGCACAAGTCTCGGAAGCTGTGAGGAGTCGCTCAAATGGATGAGTGGCGGGCCCTTTCTTTTGGCGCTGTGTCACTACGCACTACCAATTTGACGTACGCGCACAAAATTCCCTGGACCCAGTCATCGAAAGTTAACCTTTCAAGAGACACAGGACGCTTACTCCAAAATCGAAGGTCTCGACCAGTGGATGCGAGCAGGGCTGACGTCCTGGCTCCAACGTCCATGTTGGCTGATGGCCACTCGCCCTTAGAGGACTGTGGTATGATTGGAGGTAACAGAACGTTCCTCCTCCTCCATAAGCCCTGTCACTTCACGTAGTGACTCGAACACAGCGTTACTCCATCTGCCTTGTCTGGAGCCGGGCCCAGCATTAAGTGATGCTGAGCCTGGGTACCGGGATACAGCCTATCGTGCATGGTAGGGCGATCACTCTGTACCTTGGCAAGCCTTTTCAAATATCTATTTTCCGGCCCCAAATTGCGGCCACGAGGGCACAGGCATTAGGCAACCGTTGTTACTCGTGGGCGGACAAGCAGGGCTGCCCTGGTCACCAACACGCCATCGATTGTGACGCATAATCTGGCTCTACTGCAAGGCGAACATCGAATCGGGCATCTAGACAGGAGCTAAGAAGTATTGATACCTCATGGCCCTCGCGGCCGCTTGGGTGAGGTCCACACAGTTGCCTCACTTGTTGTCTGGTTACTTGTTACGGCCAATAGTCAACGGCGGACAGCGAGCTCTGCGTCATGTGTCCAGGTCACCGGGCCCGTGAGTAGGCCATCCTGCTTCAGCATTGGATGAGTTGTTTCCTCCCGCTATGAATCCGAACTCGTGATCCAATCAAATCGTGTCAGTGGTTGTCTACTTCAAGGAAAAGCCCAGCGGCTCAAGCGTCCCGGTAACATGACACGAGCTTTGTAAACAGTCTGCCTGAACTTGACAACGCTGATCGCCTTGCCCAGAGTACAGAGCAGCTCACACGTTCGTGTATGAATATGAGTCCATACTGGTTCTAATGTGTATTTACAGTTAGTAGACAGCCCCGACCACATGTGAAGCGCCATGTCGACGTGTCTCGGGATGTGGTTGAGGGTGTCACGGTCCATCTTGTTAACTTGAAGTCCACGAATGTATCTACATGTGCATCTTGGTGAGACTTCAACACGACAATGCGTTAAACCCATTTTTGGGCTGAATGTGCGTCCTCGAGAGGCCCTAGGCTCATACCTCATGTCGCCAAAGTGGTAGCTCTGCGTGACGTCGAGGAGGCACAACAACTTGAAAGTAGCAGAATCTATGAAAGTCCTCCGCGCAAGGCGGTACGGAAATGAGTGAGCACTGCTCACAATGACTGGACATTGGACTTTGGCCAGTGTCATATACTGATCAATGTTGCCCTAGACACCAGACTGGCACCAGACTAAGTTAAGCGCCCGAGACAGCACCTCAGGTTACACGAAATTTCCCAAAGGAGCCAATGATACCCGAAAGCAAGCAAGCGTCCTGGTATTCAATTTTACTTTGAGAATGACGAGACAATCATCAAGTAAGACTTGGAAGTACCTAGGCTAGACTAGAAGGCAGATTCCGCTCCGCTGGGCGCCACGAGGCAGCGTGGTGGTGGTATGTCGTACAATGTTCTTCAAAGTCGTACGGCGCATTGCATCTCGTATTCAAACATTGACTGTAAAGAGGATTCCATCGACACGCCTCCAGTCGCCTTGATACTGCCAGGCTTCGAAGACTAGGCTCGGAAGTGTTGGCTGTCGAGGAGGCCACGAGCAAGCCTCACCTTGGGTCTGTTCAATGATACCTACCTCCAGTCCTTCCTCACGGAATGGGCTGGCCGCATGTGATGGGCCACCGTTGCCCTGCCATTCTGATACGTGAACTGTCTAGCTGGCAGTGAGCTGACACCAACCCCCCTCGCGCGAAGGTGTCGAGTCCTCATTCGAGAGTGGCTCTGTGATGGTGTGTCTCACCCTAGAGGACGCCAAAGGCATTGAATAGATGTATCTGGCCAAAAGGCAGATATGAGGTGCACTCGTAGGAGCTGAGGGCTGGAGGTTCCTCGACGATGTGGCCTAGTGGCGTGGCACAAGCCGAGCACTTGGGTCAATGGCACGCGGGCGTGTCGCCTGTTGCAATGACCAACGTGATGCGCTGCTATAGCCTGATTGCCCATACTGCAGTCGCTCAGCTGGTAGGATGACGACTGGATCCAACCGGTGAGACGTCGCGTCCATTCCGTCCGAGCTGAGAAATAAGAGCAAGGGAACCGGCGCTCCAGAAATATTCCACGCCCCGTGCAACAAGGTACATATGTTACCTCGACCTGTCATCTGCAGGTCTTTCAGGGCATGGATGCGGGCTTTCAAATCTCGGTATCGATGATGCTGAGGAGGACGCCTTAAAGCGAGGCATTGCACAGTGAACAGTGGTTCGCACGGCCGTTTGCGAACCACTACTCCAATCCGCGGGGAGTATAAGGAGGGAGGCATCAGTCCGTCCCGGACCAAGAGACAGCAGACATTCGCTCGCAGTGGCCTTGATCAGCCATTGAAGCAGACATATTGATACGTGTCTTGGCCTTGTGTTGATCCACAGCATTGAGTTTGGCGGCGACAGCGCCATTCAGCACGACGCCCCGTTAGTGCGATAAATACCGCCCACAAATTAAATACCAGCTTTCAGTTACAGGCGCAGTGGCCCCCGCGACGAATTACGAGGTGGGTGACACTCTTCCCGATAAATCCCTTCACAAGCACGTTCAAGACGCGCCACGTCTAGACAGACAGACAAACAAACCCAGCCTTTGCAGACCTGACACGCAGCTTGCTCACGCGCGATGCAGGGTAGAGCCGCGCTCGCTGTGCTGACGGGAGAACGCGAAGAGACCCCCAGCTGATACGCAGCCACCCACGCACGCGCCAGCCCCCAGCTTTCGAACCAGCGCGCCCTTTGTAAACTCGTAGTAGGTCTATGCGTCGCAGAGCCGGCCTGCCAAGGTCATGAGTGCCCGAGATGAGAGGGCGGCGGCAACTGGCACGGGCGTGTCCGACGGTTGGATTGCGCACCTGAGGCGGCGGGATCGCAGAGTCAAATGCTCACTGTGCGAGGCAGAGATGCCAAAGAGCCTGGAGACGTTTCGCGAGCATGTGCAGGCCACTCATGGCGATCTCGCCCAGGACACTGCCGCGGTCGAGGCCGCGTTTGCGAGGATGAACCTGAACGCCTCCGACATGTGAGTGCTGGCGCTGCGCAAGAGCTAGTCTTGGTTGTTGGGTATTTTTTGTTTGTCTGACAGGAACAGGTCGGCAACGCGCTCCCCCGCGCAAAGACAACCGCAGACTACGCGGAAGCGGCAGAACTTGAGCGCTGGGTCGAATGAGCCAGGCCCGGCGTCAGGAGACGCCAATGATGACGAGCCGGTCGTCAAGAGGCTACGATCTCCGCCGCTGACCAGGGCCAGCCCTCGTCACGGCCCTTCTTCACCGTCCACGCCTACTGCGACCAACGGACGTCAGCAGGCGCTCAAGGACTCGCCAGAGGAGTTCTCGCGGGGCACCCATCGCGCACCGGCCTCTGGGCGGAAACTCTTCGACCCTGCGACGGACAGTGCCACGCGAGGCCGTGGGCGCGGCGCTTCAAGGGGGGGGACGGCTCGACCGCCCCCAGCGGCTCAGCCGAGGCCAGCCCCCCTGACCACGTTCGCGCAAGGCCATGTGCGGATCTTTATACAGGAGAAGCCCCAGGTCCCCAACAGCGTGCAGGAAAGGGAACCGTTCACCACGCCCATGACGCCGGCGCAGCTTGCTGCCGAGGTGACCAAGATTTCCAAGATGATCGCGGACGGTCAAGAACGGTGCACGAAATGGACCACGGCTAAGAAAGCGACACCCGACGCCAAGATTACCCCCGAAGAATGGTATTTGCAGTGGCTGGAGCACCGGGCCCTGCTGAACAACCACTACGACTTGCTCATGGCGTGTCAAGATCCAGCTGGGCAAGACACGCTCACATATATCCCCGTCGAGAGGGATATGCCGGCCAAGCTGTGGCAATTTGGCATCTACCAATACCTCGAGCTGCTGAGGACTCGCCTGCCCGACGCGTACGAACCGCTGGTGTGCTTCCTGTACACGGCATACGGCCTCTTGGGCCTGCTCCGAGAGACCAACCCGCTGTTCCAGGACACCTGGACAGAGTGTCTCGGTGATCTGGCTCGCTATCGCTATGCGATTGAGAACAAGGAGGAGGTCCGCGAGCACTGGGAGGGTGTATCCCGGACGTGGTACATGTACACCTCGGACAAGCTGCCGCACGTCGGTAGGCTGTACCATCACTTTGCGGTCCTCAACCGGGGCTTCGTGGTGCCGCAGCTCTGCTACTGGGCCAAGTCGCTGTGCGTGCTGCTGCCCTTTGAGGGCACACGCGCGAGCATCCGCAAGCTGTACGACCCCTTGTTCGGACAGGCCACGTCGGACTGGTTCCGGCGCGATATACGGTTGGTGACCACGGGTGACGGCGAGCAAGCTACGGGCGACGAGGACGGCGACGCGGAGGAGGAGCGGGGTGCCGCATCCTCCTCGGACAACGCGATCCATAAACATCGCATGGTCGATATGACGTTTGCGCTAGTCCTTGGCATTCTGTTCACGGGGGAGCACGAGGATCTGCTTGACGAGGCCCAGGCGTATTACCTGCGCAGCCTCGACACCCACATTGCTATGATGTCGAAGCGTTGGTTGGAGAGTGGGTGAGTAACTTTTTATTCTTGCTGTGTGATCTAACTTGTTGGCTGACCACTTGGACATAGGTACCAAACAGGCATCGCCATCGCATGCAACCTGCTTGGGTACTGGCATCAAAATGGCAACGAATTCAGGGCGAGCGTCATGCCCGACCATCTCAAGAAACCCACTGATCCGGTGGTGGAGGACAACGAAGCCACACGCGCCGAGTTTGACGTGTCCCTGATATTTCTAACCCAGGTCTACGAGATCGCTATCCGACGCACGGGGGATACCAACACGCTACCCTTTGCGCACACGATCCTGACCTTTTTACTACACGTGTCCAAGTACCCAGCCGCCATGGCGCGTATAGCAGAACGCTTCCCGTGGGATCTCACCGCCGACATGCTCAACTACTGGCTTTTCACGGCGCGGAACAACAAGAGCAACCCGCAGTTCCGCGAGGAGACGTTCCCGGGCTCCCACGGCGAGCAGCAGCCCACACGCCCGCTGCCGGAGGACTATGCCATGCGCGGCCTATGGTATACGGACGACTACTTCCCCATGAACTGGTTCCGGAACAGCAAGGTGGAGTTTGAGGAGCGCTACTTTGAGCGTCGGTCCCTCGTCGACCTGCGCGTGGAACGCATCTTGTGGATTGCGATGCGGCTGAGCAAGGCGGGCGATTGGTTGGTGTTTGATGTGTCGTTGGAGAAATTCGGCGCTGCAGGACGGTTTGTCATGGATGTCAGTGGGTAAGTGATCAAGGGCTAGGCGAGGCTAGGCTAGGCTACGTAGGCCATAATTATTAGATGCATTTGTTTTTTCGCCATCTAGTACATGTCCGCGCAGAGGACTAGTCAGGGGCATGTTCTCTCGACTTTGCATGCAAGGCGTCTGTCCTAGCTCGCTGCCTCGTTACGACGGTATAATAGCATGCAGCCACACGAGGCTGGGGACGACGAATCTAGTCCCTTGCATCCTCCCAGTGTGACTATGGTCGCGTTGTGTAACGGTTCCAGGCAGAAGCATTGATGACGCGGCGACACGAGCTCCTCGACGGCACCACCAGGACGGATAGAGGATGCATGATTGCTGTCCATGCGTGAGCCTGGTAGGAATGGGAGGGAGGGCTGTCTGGGTGGAGGGTGATGACTGGAGGTGCCATGACTCTGGTACATCAGCACATAGTCTGTAATGAGCATGTAGAATACATGTAGGTGAATGTTGCACAGCATCTGGGGGCGACGCAGGTCGTCATCGTGTACGCATGCCAGCATCACATGATGGTGCACAGTATGCGACCACAGAAGGACGAGGCTGTAGCGCGTCTGACCATGCAAGGCGCGATGAGGATCAAGGCGGCTGACGGGCCGCTGACGGGGGCACAACGACCACGAACACGCGATCTGCTGGTTCGCACTGCCAGGGATGACCGGGCTCGAGGTTCGGTGGAATGTGTACGTGTGATCTGCAAGTGTGTTTTCTCCGATTGTGCACATGCAGATCAGGCTTCATGTCGAACTGTGTGCGGCATGGCAGTACGTACGTACTTACTCGTGTATAGTGATATGCAGGAGCGCATATGCATCAAAGGATGCTACGCAAAGCGCCCTCGTCTGTGTGCGATCGACAGCGAGCCGAATCATCCACAGCCAAGCCTCGTGCTTGCTTCCATGTTTCTTCTAGCTGTTGTGTAACTTGAAGACAGCTCGGCGACCCTAGGCCAGGCCGCCGCCGTGGTCTATGCACATGACGACGGTTGGTGATGATGCACTGTTACCAGGTACGCATGCGGTGCAACTTGGGCCGTGGCCGCCTTGCAGACCGACCGATCAGCCATTATTGACGGCCCACGACCTATCGCGAGGCAGAGCTTGTGCGAGCCAGCCAATGCGGCTTCTGTGCGACCGATTCTTGGAGCATGTCGTGTCACCTCAGACGCACCATTAATGACCAATGTCCTTCCTTCGGCACTTAACCGATGGTGCTACTGCGATTCCCCAGTGTGTGCTCGTACAAGCTCCCTTGGCACATGCTGCTGACATCAATTGAGAACAGGGACCAGCCTCATTGTGCACTTTGCTGCCATGGCGGTAGAATGGGAAACTACATGTAGAAAGGGCTGCATGCCTCTGCCGTCTGGCAGCTGCACCGGGCGACAAGTGTATATGTGCTGTGCTGCTGCGCACTACTCATGTTTGTTGTGAAGTAGTAGGTGTCGTGCCAAAGTGCAGTTCCTCTCCGCACGCTGGGGATTCAGGGTCAGGCCAGATCCCATGTCGTACAAGCCAAGTGTCCGAGGCTATCGTTGTGGTTCCTTAACTTGAGGCCAGGGGTTGGCGAATGTCAACATGGAGTCGCCAGGACATGACACAACTTGGCAAGGAGAGATACATGACCGTGATTGCTAGGACGTGCATCATATGCAGAGGCAGTATACTTTATTCCAAGACTCATCATCAGCCGTAGCCCTCTACGACACCCTCCACCCGTGCACGACATCAAACAGCGTCTCCTCGCTGCCCACGTTCCCCGGGAAGACGACATACGGCAGACCAGGCCACTTTGCCTCGGGCTCATCGCACCGCCACAGCGGCACGCCGGGCGCGGCCTGCCCCACGATGAGCGCCCTCTTGAAGCGCAACCCCTGGGTCGCCATGTCGCTGGACGTGATGCCCCCCTTGGCCACGACGTACCGCGGCTTGGTCTCGAGGCGCTGCAGGAACGAGACGAGCGCCCGCGCGACCGTGGCGCCAATGTCCAGGCTGCGCGCCTCGTCCGCGCCCAGCACCAGCTCGCGCGAGGTCATGATGAGCACGTCCTGCCCGCGTGCAATCTCGCCCGAGGCCGTTTCGAGCGCGTGCCGAATCTCCGGATCCGGATCGGAGAGCAGACGCCGCACGTCCAGCACGACCGTGGTCAGGTGGGCGCCGGACCTCTCACGGAGAACGGCGAGCTGGGCTGTCGTCTTGGGCACGTAGGACCCTGCGATGATCAGACCACCCACCGCGCCCGAGAGGCCGAGCTTTTGGGCTGATACGGGCGGTATGCCCTCGATGGCGAGACGTGCGGATACAAAGGCGGCGCCTGTGCGGTAGAGGAACCGCGTACCAGCCGCCGAGGCTGTGAGTAGGGCCTCGACGACAACGTCCACATCCTCGTCGGCCGCAGCGTTGATGACAATCACAGGTCTCTTGGTCGATTGGATGGTGCTCTGAATCTGCTGCAGCACCGCCTGCGCACCCCCATTGCGGATGGTGTCCAGACTGACGGCAGACACCTGCTCCTCCTTGATGGCGCCCTTGGCCTTCTCGACGACATGGGCGCACAGGTCGCTCTTTGTGTACCCAAAGGTGGCGTCCCTGGCAAACGGCGTCTGGGCGGCGGGCACGAGGTTGGCGCCCTCCTGGACATAGTGCACGTTGCCAATGGTGTAGCGTCCACCCTGGAGGAAGAAGGGGCAGAGGATCCAGGCGTCCGCGGGACCCAGGACGTCCTCGCTCGCGTCGGCCTCGAGCGGAAAGTGGCCGCGCAGGGTCGAGTCACTGCGCAGGACGACCTCGAAGCGCAGGCCCGTCTGGCGCTCGGCCTCTTGTAGGTTGGTGCAGATCTCCGTGATCAGGGCACGCGCGGGCGCCGGGTGCAGCGCGCGCGAGTTGGTGAGGAGGAAGAAGCCGCTGCCGGGGGGCGTGGCCTTGAACTCGGCGACGAGGCGGGGGACGTCCCAGGCGGTGAGGATGTGGATGTCATGGCATGTCTGGGTGCCTGTTGGGTCGTCGTCGAGGACGATGAGAAGAGGTGCGTTGGCGGAGGAGGAAGAAGAAGAAGAGGAGGAGAGAGATGCGCGGGTGGCGGCGCGTAGGGTAGGCGAGGGCTTGGGAGGGAGGCTGGCGAGGGTGGCCTCGACGGGCAGCACGGCGTCTGTCATGTTATTAGAGTGTATAAAGGACAGATTGCTGGATAATTGACCGAGTCTGGTGTTTCTGCGGCCATGAGTGGCTATTTCTGCGTGTATAAGTGACCGTCGTCGGAGCAAACACCGATGGGGCCGGCCTTGACTCCGTGTCGTCCGCCCTCATCCGCCAGAACAGCAGAGCAGCGGCTAATACACCGTCTCATCGGGTGGAGAGAGGTTCACAGTGCAGTGAGCAATAAAGATCATATGAACGAACGATTCTGACATATACGGGTGTTCCTATGTAAACTGGAATATATTCAAGAATGGCAGACAGACACATGACTACTGCCCGTTGACAAAGGCGATATCCTGCTCGACCCATCCATTCAGCCTGCTCTCCAGCTCGGCATCGTCGTCCGCAGAGGCAGCAGCAGCTCTGGTCTTGGCCGCGGCGCAGACGGACGACGACATGTCGCCAAAGTAGTTGAGGTGCGCGTCAATGTCGAGGCCAAAGGTACCCGCGTTGCACTGCACGTTGGCGTTGCCCGGGCACACGCGAATGTCGCTGACGGGGTAGTCGTCGCCCGTCGCGTCACCCACCGACAGCCAGTACTCGGGCGACGTGTGGCGGTAGCCAAAGATGATGGGCGGCAGACGGGGCACGGGGTCGTCCAGGTGCGTGATGCGGAACTCGGGCCCGGCCTGGTTGCTGATGTAGTCGCTCAGCACGTCGTTGCCCGCGCGCGGCGAGCCGTACGTGTAGAGGTCGACGGGGATGCCGTCGTTGCGCAGCTGCGCGGCCGCGAGCGTGGCCACGGCGGCGCCGAGCGAGTGGCCCGTCGCCACGACGCGGTACCCCGGGTGGGCGTTCATGGCATCGCGGATGGCCGCGGTGACGCCCGAGCGCATCTCGTTCCAGGCGCGGTTGAAGCCGTCGTGCACTTTCCCGCCCGACACAATGGGCGAGTCCTCAAAGTTGAAGTCGAGGTTGGCGATCCAGTTGCGGACGTTGGACGAGCCGCGCACGGACACGACGATCTCGGTGCGCGCCGTGTCCAGGGCCACGTAGCTCGCGATGCCCGTCCACAGGCCGTCAAAGGTGCCCAGGATCGTCGCGCTGTTGGCCTCAACCTCGGGACAGTTGCCGCCGCACGACACGGTGGCTCCAGCCGAGGCGCCCGCGTTGCAGTACGCGGCCGCGGCGTGCTCTGCGTAGAAGGCAAAGTTGTCCACGTCGGACTCGCTGACGGATTCTGCGCGTGTCAGACTTGTCACGGGTTGTCAGGGGGAGCAGATATTAGAACTCACGTCTAGCAATGTTCCTCAGCGACGTGGCATAGTCCTGCGCAGAGCGGATGGGGCTGGCCACCGCGAGGGCGGCGAGGGAGAGGATGGAGAGCGCCAACATGGTAGCAGGGCTGCGAGTCTGTGCGGATGGATGTCCAGTCAGTCAGTCAGTCTGCCATGAGGGCGAGACAGCGCTCTCTATATACTCGAGGCCATGCCATCCCTCACGAACTCAGCTAACCGCGCTGGGAAGCCTGCTCCGAGAGAGGCGCCGCTCGAGAAGGGCGGAAAACACGACGACGATCTCGAGCCAGGCGCTTCAGGCAGGTACTGACAAGCCACGACACACCGCCAAGATGCTCCAGCGCCGTCCTGTCCGGGGTAAGTACATGGCGCCCCTGCTGGCGAGAGCTTCGACGGCTAAACGGACAAAGAACCAGTAGCAGCTGGCAAGTCAGGTTCCTCTTCGCGGGGGCGGGCGGGGTGGCTTCGCTCGAGAGACAAGCAGATAGTACTACTCCATAGTCTAGGAGGATAGATACCTTCCCTTCGTGGCATGGAGCTTGCCGCCGGGACGTTGTCTGCCCGCCTACCGACTAGTTTCGCCCACGTGAACCCGAGGGTTCGACTCCGTTCGAGGGGGAGCAGTGCCGATCCAAGACTGTGGGGAAGCAGACAGGCCAGTGGGCATTCGAGAATCGTATGTACGTACTCCGTAATGGTATGGGGCTTGGGTTGGGGGATTCAGATTGAGCCTGAGGGTGTGGTGGGTCGTCGCTGGGCAGGCCAGCCTTCATCTATTATGCTCGCTTCTTCCCTATGCGGCCTCATCAGAGGGTTGCAGCGCGTCGCCATGACGGGCTTGTCATGTTTGAGAAGCTGCGCGTGCCGGATGACGAAGAAGTATGCCTTGTGATCGACGGGCGATGGATGCGCGTACGTATGTGTGTGACGGTCCACGGACTCGAGGCGGGTGCTGCCCCGCTCCTCTTCTCGAGGGCAAGGAGATGGGGAAATAATTAGAAAGGTCCATCCAAAAGGGTCGCCTACTAGTCAATTCAATGGGCCCAATCTCCTCCCCAGGATTCAAATTGACGCATAGTATTCATGGACTGCCGCTCGGCAGACGCCCAATCGGGTCCCAATGCCGAGCGACGACTGCAGGTCATGCGCATAGTCGAGTGAATGCGGAGAGAGGCACCAGCAAATAGAAGCAAGAAGAGGTATAGTTTGAAATTTGCCCAGCGCTGTGAAGCCTCTGATCGGCACGCGTGGTGCCGTCTTCCAGTCTGGTCGGTGCGACAACATCTCCTCTTGGTCTCTCCAACATGAACAGCCACCTCGGAAAGAGATCGTCCTCAGCTGGCGCCCATCTCCTGCCCTCACTTCATTTTTCTTTCTATTCCGCACTTCCTTTCTTCTCCTCTCCTGCCAAGCCGCTTCGACCCCAAGTCCACGTTCCCAAACGCACAGCATACATGTACTCCGTACCACCATCCCGCTGACTGGCGAATAGGGCGGCTCGCGTGACGCCAGACTTCAATGTTGTGTGCTACTCCTACCTCCGTCTGTCAGGTTGGCGTGCCTTGCCCGCAAGATCACACGCGGCTGACCTCGGCGTCATGAACGTCAGAACTCTGGCGGCGGCGGCATGTGAGATGACTGCATACATCGGATATGGATGCCTATTTGCAATCAGTTCGGATCCAACGATCTGTCACTCGCCTCAGACACAGTATTTCCATCGTATTATTAGATACTCGTCTCAAAACAAACGCTTCTATAGACCTTTTGAACTCCAAACAAGCTAAGTTATCATCCCTTCCATCTCCCAACACGAAACGGAGCCGGCATCAGGTGATGTGTCTGTCTGCACGCACTCTGCCTCACATCTCGTTGAGCCAGCCCCTTCTGCCCTTGGCTTTTGTCTTGCCCAACGGCCGCTGCCCCCTTATCGCCAGGCATCTCGGCTCGGACCCGCCCGTGGGCTCGACGAGATTTGCATGACCGCAATGTAGACAGACTTGACTCCGTCCCTCGTGTTACTGCTGGACCGCCTTGTCGAGTATGGACCAAGACTGGACAGGTGCCACGAGAGTGACGCAGCTGGCCACATCAGTGCCGAAGCGTCATTGTGGAGCGTCCTTATGTCGTCGTGGCTCACAAGTCTTCTCACCGTCAGAAGCAATGTGCAACTCGTTCGGCTGCCATTCCTAAAACAATGTCGTGATCGTAAATCCTTGTGCTGCTGCTGCTGCTACCGTGGCTCACACAATCAAAAAGTTCATCTTGGGGTCCTTGAGGATCTGGATCCAGCACTTCTCGGCCGTCCCCGAGCTATCCAGGCTCCAGATCATCTGGAGGGCCTCCATCGCCGTGTACAGG
This sequence comes from Emericellopsis atlantica, assembly GCF_019669845.1. NCBI lineage: Eukaryota > Fungi > Ascomycota > Sordariomycetes > Hypocreales > Bionectriaceae > Emericellopsis > Emericellopsis atlantica. Next base: position 1,110,971 of record NW_025764706.1, on the reverse strand, counting down.
AACCCCCACGGGATCAGCCGCACAAACGTCTGCAGCCGGTCCATGATCATGATCCGGCTCTCCGTGTCCTTGGCCCCCGCGCCCGCGATGAACGACGGCCAGCTCGTGGCCTTGTAGTTGGGGTCCTTGGGCGGGATGGTGACCAGAAGATCCAGCAGCTGCCGGTTGAGCTCGGCGGCCAGGCCCGGCCCGACAATGTCGTGCACCGGCTCGATGGCCTGGATGATGTACAGGCACGCCGCCAGCCGGTGCGACGTGCCCACCTTGATGCGGCTCTCCAGTGGTATGTCCTTGAGGTAGGGGATGTTGAGCGCGTCAATCGCCCACGCGGGTATGTCGAGCGTCTGCGCCTGGCGCAGCAGGTCCATGCCGGCCGCGCCCACCTGCCGCGCGACATCCTCGTCCTCAACAATGACATTCGACAGCTGGGCCGCCGCGTACAGGATCTCGAGGACCTGCGGCGGGCAGCACAGGTAGCTGTTGGCCGTCGCCCGGCCGAGCATGACGGGGATCTGGGACGACTCAAAGTACGTCTGGACCGTCGAGGTCGGCGGCGTAAAGGCCGACGCCATGACAAAGTAACTGAAGCAGTCGGATGACATGTAGTCCCGCAGCTCGTTCGTCGGGCCGCCCTCCGTCGGGCCCAGGAGGCTCATGATGCGGCCCGCCCCCTCGAGGTGGGCTTTCCAGCCGTGCTTCCCGGACTCGATCAGCTCGAGATTGATGAAGAAGAGGGACGCCGCCAGGACGACGTCGGCGCCGACCGTCTCCACGTTCTCCACAGCCCGGTACATGAGCCGGAGCGCCTTGTGCTTCGCGACGAGGGCGTCGCGCAGCGCCAGCCGCGAGGCCTCGTTTGTCGTCGGGGTGATGATGCCGCTGCCGGGCAGCGTCAGGGCCGGCAGCGACGGGCGGATGAGGTTGGACATGTGCGCCGCCGCGGCGGCGACGAGGATGTGCTGCAGTATGGGGTTGTCTCGCGTCAGGGGTACAAGACTGCGGAACGGGTTGCGGTCCGCCACGTCAAAGGACACCAAGTCTTTGCACACCTGGTTCGTGACTGCGATTGAGATCAGATCTGTCCGTTTCTTTCTTTGGGAGAGGGTGGACAGTGCTTACAGTGTGAGAGGTAGTATCTATAAGATTGGGACAGGTCCTGCACGAGTGGATCGGCCAGTATATACGGGCTTGGGGGCGCTTCATCTGCGATCCGGCCGTGGGGGACGAGCTGCCAGTCGTCGACCTCGGCCTCGCGAGCAGGCGACGACGCTGGGCTGGTTCTTCGCGATGATGATGACGACGATGAGTTGGCCTCTGTCCTGGCAGGTTGCCTCACGGCATCCGCGCTCGACGTCTTACCGGCCAGCTTGCCTCGCGAGGCGACGGCCCCCGTCCAGCGGAAAAGCTGGCCATAGCCGAGACACTCCTTGCCGGCGCGCAGGCACTTGTTGCAGTGCGGGTACGAGCGATCACACCGCAGGCGCTGGCGTCGACAGTTGTGACATTTCTGGTTGAGTGCTTCCGTCGTCCGTGTCGCAGCCTGCACCATTGTCCGGTCCACTGGCCAACGCGGAAGGAAGGAGGGACTGTCTGTCTGGCACGTGATAAGACAAGCTCTTGGCTCGGCGCAGGTCCAGGTCCAGTTGTCTGTCTGCAGTGATCTGATAAGGCACAATAGGTGCGTGAGGTATCCGTACGTTCGCTGACAAGGGACATGAGGTGACCCAGCGGGCATACGCAAGCCTGTTTTTTAGGCGTGAGGGGCTCTCGGCGCACGCAACACGACCCTTGCGGCCGAATTCTTCGCAAATCCGATGGTGTCGGATGGGCTTTTAGTGAGAGAATCACTCTAGGGTAGCTAGATAGTTCACTAGTCTCGATTAGGCAGCCAAGCCTCGCCATCATCGGATCAATCCCGATGAGTTGGACACGCTGCGGTCTGGCCTACCCTGTCCACCATTTCAGAGGAGTCGCGAAACTCACGTGTCACACTACGGAGTAGTCTCATCAAAGTTTCATCTCATTCAAATAAATTCCCCTATATGTCGTGAATAAGATACTTATCCACTGTAGTATTTGTGGTCCTCTAGTAGGGCGTGGGAGGACTTTCTCCATGATCAAATACTCATTCGTTTCTATCACGCGGCAGTTGTTCGTTGTCAAGGGGTTTGTAAGGAGTATATAAATAACAAAGAATCAACCACAGAATAGCTGACACTCGTAGGTTGTTACAAGACAAGAACTTTAGCTACACCGTGTTTGACGCCCAAACAACTACATTCATCTCGCCAGGCTGTACCATCATATCAGAAACATGGCTGATAGTACGTACAATGGAAGTATCAGCTTCGTCGATCACTATCCGCACCGTCTCAAATTCAAAAGGCGGGGATTAAAGACGGGCATTGAGCTTCAGAAAAGGTTTCAAAAACTACCTACGACAAGGACAATTTACGACAAGGACAAGTGAACGGCCGGCTGGTTGGAACACAATGGCCGTAAAGAATAACTCACGTGAAATACTCACCCAAAGTCAAGCAGCCTGGATCAAGGCGCAGCACACCTCTCCTGTCCCAGATACGCAGAGCAGCGAGCCTTGCCGAGCATCGTTTCCCATCTCTCATCTCGACTCCCAGTGTGCTGCCGTAACGTACACCGACCGTCAAGGCACCACGCGGATGCAAGGATCTTCCTCGGCGATTCATGAAACTTCGACACGTGTGCTCTAACGATTTGAGCAAGCACTCCTTGTTGCTTCAACACTGGAAAGTTTCGTACATACGTCACTGAGTCGTGCAGTGCGTGCGCAACTTCAAAAGCGTTCGTGAGCTCCTTGGCCAACTGAAATGGTGGCACAGATCATCGGACGCAAGCTACTGTCCTGTCAGCAATCCGTAATCAGCACAGGGGGGTCTACTTGACCTGTCACTTTGTCCAAGATTGGGACTCGAGAGACGGGATAGCACTCAGGAGAGCAACGCCAAGTTCCAACACGGGCCTGCCTCAACGTGGCCGCGAAACGGCGAGAGTGTCGGGGCGCTGATGGTCTGACTACAAGCAGCCCTTTTGCGCGTCTGCAATCACAACTCTCCTGGCCAAAGTGAGTTGTGATCGCAGCATCGTGACATCAAGATGCTGCACCCGTCGTGTTGTATCCCCTACCCAGGCCGTCAGCAGTGTCACATCACTGTTTCCGAACCCACTCCTAGGTGCCAGCATACGTACAGGCAGGCCGTCCCAAATTCTGCAATGTCAACTGCCGTACATTGATGGTGATCTGCACCCTCGAGCAGGGAACATTCTCCCGGGCATGTTCGCGCTCGGTCGAACCATCACCCACACACTGGCGACGTATCACTTCCATCTGTATCGGGAGGATGTGCGTCGCTACAACCGCACCCCCCTCCTCCAGCGAGGCACACACAACGTTCTGTCCTCTGCAGAGACTGCAGTGTGCAGAACAGATAGATCATCACCAACCCCGATCCCCATGCTTCTCCCCTTCTGCCCCCATCACACCGGCCTTGGGTTCTTCTTCCGATCTAGCTTAACAAGACCGCATCTCGCCATAGGTCAGATCTGTAACATGCATCGGCGAGGATGCATGGGATTCGGGACCATGCCGCTGGGTAACAGTACAGGATGAACAGACGCCCCTCTCTGGGCGGGCAGCGAGCGATCTGCCCGAAACGGAGCGAGAACGCGCCCCTGGAGCCGTCGTCTGCTCCTCCGGACGACGAGTATCATGTCCAGGCGGCAAAGCACTGCGCGCGTGCTGCTCCTTGGGCCATCTTTCATCGGACCAAGTTGCTTCGCCTCTTGCACCGGTCCTCCACGTCTCTTCGTGCCGGCAGCTTGCGTAATCGGATTGCGATAGCAACGAACACGCGGCGCGCGACTGCCTCTCCGCTCCGTCTTGCACTGTACTTACGTACAAGTACGTAGTAGTAGTGGTAGTGTACAAACGCAGACACCCGGAACGACAGGGGCTACTGGTGTTCCCCGCCACACAAGGTGACATCTGACATATGCAGAGTTGACCCTCTCTAAGGTCTCAGCAACTCCGACACGCTCAGACCAGGCTTGATGTGCCCCCCCTCCTCCACAAATTTCCGGCTGTTTGCGTTCTCGATCCCTGTGCGATTTGCGTCCTGCGGTACGCTAGGTCCGTTGACCGAGACGTCGGATACCAGCCAATGGCGTCCTGACGTTAGTATACTCCGTACACACATAACTGTGCCATGGGCTCCCAAGATCTTGCCTATTGCTGGGAAGCATGCATCGTGCCGTGTTCGAGACCGAGCACCTGCTCGACAACACCCGGCGTAATCTCATTGGGCTCGTCTGCCCCCTATGCCAAGTCGTCGTCGCCAGAGTGCGTCAATCAAAGTGATCCCGTTGCCCCTGAGCTCCCCAAAAAAATGTCACATCTGTGAATCAGTATCAGTGGAGTGGCAGCGGTGTACGCCATATGGCAGGCATCACCACTCACTGCCAGCAGGGCGCGTCCAACCAGGCCCTGGTATGCATCGGTCTTGCGTCCGGAAGAGTCAACGATATGCCTGCCTCCCCTCGATACCCCCGTCCGTCAACAGGGTGCCGGGGCCCTCCACTAGTTGACACCTCTTGATGGTGTGGATCTGCTCGGCGGCAGCGCATCGACCATCTAGATTACATGTTGCGGCATGGACAGAGGGTGATCATCAGCACTGTACGTGTCCTGCCTGCCAGGGTATCCGTAATTACTGCGATCTGGCCGAGTCCCTGCACGCGCGGGTTCCGACGGGGTGCCACTGCAGAGTGATGATGTCCCTTTGGTGGACTTTTCTGCTCAAATTGACTCTTCCTTCTAGGCAAAGCTGCGAAGCGTGTCTTGAGGAAAATGACGAAAGACACTGAGTGTTAACCCGTCATGATGGTCGGAGGTCTTGTCCACCGTTCCAGCAAAGAGAGGATGTCGTTTTGTGATGATCGACTCACAAACCCTTCTCGCATCGGCTGCAGAGGAAGATCCCGAAAGTCTATCCGCCGGCCAGGTAGTCTGAGTGTGTGTGTCTTGTGGGCATATACAAGACGAAAGGAAAGCATAATTCGGCAGTGCGGCTACGGGCATGCCAATCAAGAAGCCCAAAAAGGTCCGCCGCAGACAAGTCCGCTTACGAACAGTTGGGGTCGCCGATTTTGCTTTTTTGGTTCCCGACTGACTCGAGTCTGGCAGTTTGAGGGACGACTGCGCATTCTGCTTGCGCCCGCCACCAGTCTGCACGCGAGCTTCCAAAGTTCCCGGAAGAGGATGCACTGCCAGGCCCAGCACAAGACCGTCGTCGACCAGCCCCGTTTGGTCGCCTGCCCCTTTCTGGCTTGACCCCTGGACAGTATCGTCCCAAAGTCGACGGACAAGAACAGAAAATCAACATGACAGAGCCGAGTTTGGTCATGAAGCCGTGCTCGATATGCTCGCATGGGGCTCGTCCCGTCTGTGATTCAAGGTAGATCCTTCCAGTGGATGGGTATAATGTAGGTATGATATATGCCTGGTATACAGACCCTGGTCGGTGTGTACCGTAGGCTGCGTCAGAGTGCGGTGACAATGAGCTTATTGGCAGTACCCGCGGTTCTCGTTCTCAATGGAGCCTGGACAACTTCCGAGTGACCGCAAACACTTGCCATGATGATGGCTTCAGTGTGACTGGGACATTTTCCAATTGCGTATCCGTATTTGCTCAACAAGGAAAGGGGGCAAGTTCGAGCTGTAGTGCAATGCAATTACCACGCACGGAGTACCAGGTACCAAGAAATGACAGGTCGATTCGTTGTCGATAATAAAGGCAGACAAGAGCGAAGCTATCGGTTCGATGCATTCGGGCAATCGTTCATGCCCGCGACGAGAACAGCGATGGTTGACGTCTTGGGAGCTCCACGGTGTACACGAGCGATTATTCCCATATTGCTGTTGTCGTTGGACACGAGGCGGTTGGAGCTCGCAGGGCAGGCTTTGGTAGTTCCTTATTGCTGCGTCACCACCCGCTTCTGCCGTGATGTATAAGCGCCTCGTGGTCGGACCATAGTTACCCAGACTGGCAATCACCTCGTGGCGACACACGAGCTAGCGCCAAAGCCTGGTATGTACGTACGTGTGTAGATGGCCTCTATTGTTCCCTCGCCAGGCTGACCTGGCTTAGGGGAATTCAGTAGCGCGTTTGAAAGTGATGCAAGGTACGGGATGATTTCGCAGCCACTGTGCCTACTCTGTGCAGAAATTAATATTAATGAATGATCGCCTTGCTTGGCTTGGCCAGCAGCTGGCACCGACCGTGACGGACCGAGGTACTAAGAACGACCTGCGCCGGCGCGCGTCTGGAATGCTCGCGCCCTCACATGGGTGGATTGAGGGGCGTGTGTCTAAGACATGCTCATCCACATCTCGCGTGGCTCCTCGAGTTGTGTCGTGTCCAGGGACCCTGGAAGATCGCCGCGGGCGCTGGAGATCACAGGAGACAGGCCCCGTCTTTCCCAGCATTTCGACCCCTTTCGAGTGGACGTGCTGTAGATTTAGGCCACATTCCTGACTAGAGAATACGAAATGGGGACAACCCTGCATCACCATTCGCTGGCTTTGCCCCAGAAAGTAGCGACGGGCCAGACTTGACTCTTAAGGCGCGCGAGGAACTTTGGCATTCGCTTCGAGCCTTCGACAGCCATTGTGAATAGAGAGGGAGAGGGAGGGGAGTCCTCGAGCAGCTGCGGCAGGGGCTTGTACGTAGCGCATTGTGAAGCTCTGCGTCGACACGGCAGCGCTGAAGATGTGCAATGCAACGAACGCGACGATGTGACCACGATCGAACAGACTGATGCCTGAGCCAGAGCAGAGGATCTCGCGTTCCATCAGTTTTTACTCGGAGAGTGGCTGGTGAGGTGCAAGACGAGGCGTCCTCCCAGGTTGTACCTTCCACGGCATTCGTGCGATGGAGTCACATGACGCAGCCAAGCTTGGCCCAACCCCTCCTCCCGTCTTCGGTCACAGATGATCCATCTCCAGTCCCCTATCAATCGTGGGAAGCTGCAGCCTTTCCGGAGATGTCTGCAAGGCCGATCGAGGCGTTTTCGCTCAGTCGAATCCTCGAACGCGTCTTCCGTCGGTGAACGAAGCCGTTGAAGATGAAGAAGACGACGACGACGACAGGAGGCACCCGATCCCAACGCCCGCAAACAAGAACAAAGACGCTCGACTCCGCATAGCGACCGCTTGGCTGCGCCGCGGCTGATCAATGGCGGCTGACGATGGAACGATTCAGGAATTTTAGAACGCTACTACGTACGTGCCTACACATGGCACGCCTAGGGCGGTTTTGAGGGGGGTTCCTTGTGGTCGTGCACCAAGCGTCCACGTTAGCGTCCGCGCCCAGCCGCCAAAGCCATCGTCCTTTTGGGTAGAGTTGCGACGATGATGCACGTTCCCACGCAGCGCATTGTCTAATCAATCTCTCCATACCATACCAGTCCCAGGATGCCAAACCGCATGACTTGGATTTATGACAAGCTCCGTCGCAGCTCAAGGCTGGTCCTTCCGCGGGTCGCGGGAAGACGACAGCGTCTGACGCGGCCTCGACAATCCCAATGTGGGCCAGACAGAGATTGAGATGCCAGTGACGAAGCTCGCTTTCACATGGTACGATAATCAGCATCGTTGCGGCGTCTCGGGCCAACAGACCACCTTTCATATCCGCCATTCCATTCCTTACTGTACCGTGCATATGTACGTACCTATATTTGACGATCTTGCGCGAGGCAGACAACGCCAAGCAGCCACGGCGGATCCCCCTGTGCTGATCGCCGGACGCCTCATGGTACGGGCCCATGATCTACGCCGGAAAAGGAAGTTCATCCGGGACTTGGACAAATCACAGCAACTTCAAGGAGATGCCCCAGATCTTCCGTGCAGCATTCACCCCTCGGCACCGTGCAATTTCTGCTCGTGTTTCTTTTGGGTACGTACTCCGTATGTCGCTCACGGCAGCCTTTGGCTCACCATTTTGATTGACGGTATCCAGCACCCTTCGGACAGAACGTCTCACAGAATTCCACGGTACATGCCCCCGCTCTTTTCAAGCGGATGTGTTCGCGCCATCTTCACTTGACTGTGTGTCATTGTTTTATCCAGACTTGGACCGGAGCCGGCCGTGCTTTGATTCACCAATGGAGCGACGCAGGGTAGGTCAGCCAGTGCACCCTGGCCGATGGCATCGTGAACAACGGCCCGCGACTCCGCGCAGACATCACCTGCTTAATCAATATGGCGGCAGAGCGAGGGCTCCTGGTCCGATAGATCCTCCCACTAACAAGAAGAGGCCCCGACATGCAGCCGTAATCAGCAACAAGCTTCCCCCGGCCGTAGCACTCACCGCCCAGAGCCAACGACAAGGACACCAGTCTCAGCATCAGTGAGGAGCAGCAGAAGCAGGCAATTGCCTCTGGGTTCGTGCCGCCGCGGTGCGGGTGGTTGCGGCGCACGGGATGGAAGAACAAGTGGGAGATCATGACGTGGGTGTGTTGTTGTTGCTTCATTATTCCCGGTGTGGCTCGTCGCTGGCGGCTGAACATCACCTAAGACTGCTCAACAAGCAAGCACGGCCTGTCGGAGGAGATGGACCGTTCGGATTCCAGCCAGTGCCTACGGAGTACGTGCAGCAAGTTATCATCACTTTCCAGACTAGTCGATGGGCGATGGTGTGAGACGGGCCACTAGCCTGGGGCGCCAATGCGAACCTAACTTAGTCCCAAACCGAGACGTCGGGTGCTGCTGAAGATTTCTCTGCAGGCAAGCGCAGACCGCCGCGCGAGGAGCCTCGGTGAGCGTTTCTCTATTACAATGCTCGGGCTTTTTGCTGCTCATCTTGTCACACATCAGGGAATGCCCTGGTGATGGGATGTGAGGCGCCCGAGAGGTGGTTGGCCTGGCTGCTGGGGACCGGCCAGGTATCAGTCGCACTTGTGGTGGAGAAGAAGCGCCAACAAGCTTTACAAATCGCTGACCAACCTTGCAGCGGGTCCAGCTCTGGTGCGGTGTGGACAATGGAGTTTCTCCTTCTGCCACGAGATAGTATTACCACACAAGCGGCACGCGTTGTCGATCATCACGTCTGCAAAGTCAATCCGTCCTAGCGCTGGCGTGTTGATTCACTAGGCACAACGACCAGTGTCTCATGTTGAGACTTTACAGTTCGTCGACGCCGCAGGGGCATTCAACGGACACGAAAGCCACGCAGCACCGCTCTGAGATGCCGCAGGGCCGGGGCAGGCGATCGTCGTCGTCGACAGTCGACAGTCGACAGTCGACAGTCTACAGTAGCTGCGGCACGGAGCATGTATCCTCTTTCACGAGGGCCCCACGGCCTAGAAACGGCGCCTGGTCAGGTCATAAAACAACAGCGAGGCCAGCAAGACCATTAATTACTTGTGCCTATGCACTGATGCAGGGCGCCATCATGATCAAGCGTCGGTTCGTTCAGGAATCAGGACGACAATGGGGCGCCACAGGCCCCGGGCGTGGGCATCTTGTTGATGTGCTCGCTAAAATGGAGATTGCAGCGAGACAAGACGAGACGAGGCGAGGAGCCAGCTAATTAAGCATGATATTGGACTGGCATTGTGGGCGTCGCCTGAGCTGTGAGGGCGATATATTATGACTAGCCATCGAGTCATAAGTGTTACTAGGCGCTCAAACAATGGCGACCCGGGCAGATGACCAAATGCGTGGCCACGACCGCGGAGAACGCTTTGCACATGATCACGTCGAGCAATGCATTCACTGTACCGGAGATGAGGCATGACGATCTCGAGACATGCGAGCATCGTGACACTGTTGTCGTCGACACAGTGTTATGCCTCTGGATCGGGGCGCGCAGTATGCAGACAAAAGAGAAGAATGCCGTGACCCATGCTGGACAAGACGGAACCAGGCAGGTGAGTTGACCGGCACCAAGAAAGTTGTCAGCTTGGCCCGGACGGGATGAGGCTCGGAGGAGTTGAGGGCGCGATCATCGTCGACTGCACACGGACGGCGGATCCCACTGTCAGTCTGTCTGTCAGTGATGACAATTACTACCCCTGTCGGCATGGCACGCTCGTGGGGCCCATCCGGCGCGGTTGGAAGACACGCATGAAATATGGACCACGAGCTTGCCCTTCGAGTCCACATGCCACCCCTTCTAGCTCTGTGCCTAGTGCCTTGGCTTTTTCTCGGCCCACGACACCCTCCCTGCTCCTCCCCCCGGGGACAGGGGGAAGAGAGGAGAGGGGAGGGGTGGGTACTTGTCAGATCTTCACACACCCGCTCTCCGATTGTCCGTTCTTCTCGAATCTGGAAGCTTGCTTGAAGGAACGACAGACAGAGTGAGTGCCTGACAGACAGCCTGATTACCTACCTGCCTGGGGGCGCCCAGTGCAATGCCGGGCTCCACGCTCGCCCTGCCCATGATCACCCAGGCCAGTTCCGTCAGGCAATCCGTGCGCTTCAAGGGGCGACCGTCCGCACGCCCCCCCCTTCACTCCACCTTTTCCTGTGGATGGCCTGCAATGTCCGTCACAAAGGGCCCTCGGAAAGGTTCGCTCGCCTGCTACTGTAGCTAGCTGCTCTACGGTTCTCTAGCTGCAGCGCGCGAGTGACAGCGGCGTCTCGCGGCAGACCTCAAGGATCAAGGGGTGGGATTCTCAGATCTGATATGTGTTATAGCGTGGGCAGATATACCCGGCCAGCCCCAGTGCAGAGCAGACTCATCAGACTTCTCGGACGCACCCAAAGAGAGCAGGAGTAGGCCCATCAAGACCAGGCTTCTTACACACACACCCTCCTCTCGTCTGTCAACCGCAAGCCAAGCCAAGCACGCACACAAAAGGCTGGCCTCGTACTTAAACTCGGCGCAACCCCGATCATCCCAAAGATCCGGAACCCCATCTGATACTACGACATCTCGTGCCACACACACATCATCACCAACTTCAAGCTCGACATTTGACCCGTCACCGAACCCGAGCAATCACTCTTCATTACGGAATCAAGCAGAGGAAGAAAGGCCTAGGGCGACAACAACACCAGCGTCCCACCCCCTCCCTCGCACCGCCGTGACGCAAGAAATCACCTACTACCTCACCTTACACACAATATAAACATGGCCACCTCAATAGCAAGCCACCACCACACTGGGCAGCACTTGGGCCAGTACCAGTACGCTTGCCCTCCGCCGTCGCCTCCCATGGACCAGCCGCGGTGTACTCTTCCCTCCATCTCCAACCTGATCGGTCTTGCCGACGCCGGATCACCGACTCACGAGTCTGCTCCCTCATCACAACTTCAAAGGAGGTCTTCGGGCATCAGGACAGACAGCCGCCCCGGCACCGGGTATGCCAACGCCTTCCCTCACCACCACAGAGCATCGCCTCCCTCACCGCCCATGAGCACCAGCGCCTCCACAGAAACCACATCGCCCGTGCAGAGGCCGAAGACTCACTACTCAAACGCCTCGACGCCTACAGGATACTACCACGAGACCACGCCGCCTCTAGAGTCGGACATGCAGCGCCATCACACTCTTCCTCAGACTCCCTCGACACACGCGCATGGACCCAGTACTGGTAGCTACTTCCCGCCAGCCTCGTCTACGAGCGCGCCGCCACCCCAAGCGCAAGCTCAGTCTCCCCCATCAGGCCTCGCGTATCAACAACCACTGCCAAAGTCGTTCCCGCCGCCCAGCATTCGCGTCTCTGTGGCTCGCTCGACCTTGGGCCCCATCTCCTGGCAACACCACCACTATCTCAACCCGGCGCCGGGACACCAGTTCCCAGCATGCCAGGACCGCTACATCTGCCAGACCTGCAACAAGGCCTTTAGCCGCCCCAGCAGTCTGCGCATCCACAGCCACTCGCACACGGGCGAGAAGCCCTTCAAGTGCTCCCAGCCGGGTTGTGGCAAGGCATTCAGTGTACGCAGTAATATGAAGCGTCACGAGCGGGGATGCCACTGTTAGACCGGTCATGGCGGCAGCCTGACCGTCCTTTCTGTACACACTCTTCATTTTCCGTCGCTGCGCAAGCATACGTTTTTCTGCGACTTTTGATCAATTTTTTCTTTTTACATTTTCGGCGTACTATAGGGGCAACGGACCATTCGCGTTACGAGACAGCATTTACATGGGCGCACTTGTTTGATTCACGTCCTCATTGGAGGCTACAGCTGCGGATACCCTCGAGGGAGAAAGAACATTCTGTACATAATAATGTATATAGACGACATCCACGAGACTTGCCTCAGCGGACGGGCGACTGGCGCCCGCACTCGACAGCAAGCAAGCACCCTTCTTCGGCAGAAGGGCAAGATTCAAGAATACAACGCAAAGAACGTTGATCACTCTCCACTTGGCGTCTACGTCCGTACAACGTGCTTTTCCCGACTTCTAATCCCAGGTGACATCGTAGATCGGTGGCAAACCAAAAAAAAGGGAAAGGCTGGGGGGCGCGGGAGCAGTCTGCAGACTGGTTGGATGGAACCCATCATTCATTCCTGCTGGGAACAGACGCCCAGACAAAGCCGCATGCCGATCATGATGATGCCTCACATTACATGCATAATTTACGAGTGACGCACGACAGACAACCTGGCCCCTTCTTCCCACAGTTGCTCGAGCGCCGGACAGAAGCAAAGAAAAGGACAGGACAGAACAGGAGACACCAACGGGGGACACAGAGAGTCAGAGAGGGGTGGTGCTGACGTCCCGCCCGCACTATGACCATTGTGGCCCTTCTTGCGGAAACGTCAACCTGAATCATGCCGCATGCCACATGGAGAGGCAGAAACTCATCGCTAGCGGGACCCATAATATGTCTACAGTACTAGCCGTGGTAGGCCCCTAGTGTTGTTAGGAGACATTCGATATAGGTACCTCGTGGTGGGTTTCCGCCCCCTTCCAGTCAGTCCTGTTCGTCTCCTCCTCCTCCCTGCCCCCTTGCTTGCTGGCAGGCTGGCGGTTTCTGGAGCACGCGCCTCGCTGCCAATTTGCCGTCTGGAGGAACTGGCATGGACCACCTTGTCAGTTGAGTGCCACAGCTTCGGCTCCGGCTGATGGATACCCAAGTACGGAGTACGGAGTACTGCGCCTTCATCGCTCCCCCTTCCTGCCACGTTCTGCCAAGGGTCTTTTTGCTCTTCCTTCTGACAGGGACAGGATACGGACGAGGGAATTGCTCAGAATGGACAAGTGCCGGCCGGCTCTGGCCCTCTGGGGCGCAGACGAGATGACAGTGTCATATGGATCGCCTCATCCAGATTGACGTCCCTCAATCGAGGCGTAAGCGAGCACGCTACCGGACATGATGGATGATGCGCTCTTGTATGTGCTACCTACGTACGCGTCGTTCTTATTATGGCACACGCACGCACGCACGCACTGCGCTAATCACATGAATGGCTAGCGCGACGGCCAACCACGTTCTGTCATGTCTCGGGATAATACCTACTGTAAGCAGAAGCAACACTGTACATATGTACTTCATCACATAGTGCAGTGCAAAGCGCTTGCGAGCACACATAATACGTGCACACACACACACACACACTTGTTGCGCACGCGTTTCTGATGAACAGCACGTCTGTCTTTGGATCTTGGTTGATGATCCCTGCTCGTTGGGGAGGGGCCGGGATCACGGTCCACACATTCTGCCGTGAACAATACCTGGTCCCTGGCGTCGCTACGGGATATTCCAGCAGTATGGGCCATGGGGAACCAGCATCAGCAAGAGCCTCGCGTCGCTTAAGTCAGTACGTACGGGTTTGCGGCAGATGAGCGAGGTGACAATCCTCCTGCAAGAGAATGGACGTCCGGTCCCAGGCACAGATGCGAATCCAGGCGCTTGCGAGTAGTATGTATTAGGCAAGTTGACCCGGCCGTGCCTTGTCATATGTTTCCCGCAGATCCATTGCGAGGGACGAGGATACGTCTGCAGTAGGGCTGCAAGCTGCTGCATCCCCGACAGAAGAAGGGGTGCAGTACGAACAGAAGTCGGGCCCTTTGTGGCCCACGATGCGCGTTGGGTGGGTTATTGCCTGCATATCAACTCCTGGGTGTAACCGATGGCACCACTGATCCAGGCGATGCCTGCTATAGCCTAATTATTGCTTATACTGACCGACCGTCGCAATGGGATTTCGTGGGCTCAGTTGTCATCCATCATCGGCTGCCCGCGCCAAGACCAAGCCCAATGTCATTGAGAACCGCCGAACTTGAGACGCTGGTGAATTCCACGACGCACGGTCGATCAGCTTCAGAGAACAAGGGGGCAGCTGCTCCATCAGGACCCGGGCGAGGGTGATGTTGCTGGACGTCACAAAGGGGAGGAGGGTCAGACCGGTCAGCATGCACTCTGCCGAGCGTCTCTGTGTGCTGCGGATCGCCCTTGCAGCAGACAGGAGGTGCAACGCGATGAGCAAATAAATGTCCGTCCGTTCGTCCGTCCAGCGGTTAATAGATGAACGGCACATCATGTCTGGCAGGATAAGATGCAAGATCCTCGATCATCACCAGTGCGCCGGTCACAAGGGCCCGAAACTCGCTGCCTGGAGCCTCAATGTGACGAAAGTCAGGCCACCCCCAGGTCTGTATGTGCCATGGGCCCATGATGACTATTGATTAACTAAGCCATGAGGGACATGCATTCGACGGCATGCCATGGTGATCATTGAGCCGTTGGGCATGCTGTGATCGCCGGCGCGGCGGCGGCGGCTGCTGGCAACCTATTCGTTCGATGAGGGGGGTAGGGTGAAGCTTGGAATCTTGGATAGTAAGAGCACCAATGAACTGATCCACGCTCCGTGGAGCTCGACTTGAGTTGACAGCGCGGGACTTCTGGTACGTACCCCGAGTATCGACGGTTTCTGTTCGTACGTATGTCTGCCGCGTCTGCGTCAGCATGGCGCTTGCTGAGGGCAGCTGACAAGAGCGAGCACGTATCCAGCACATAGTACCCATATCATGGATGGTAGACGGCCCATGCTGCTCGATACTATTATTTACACACTCGATCTTGGTCGGACGCCGTGAACTTACCTCAAGGCAGACTCGAATCGACATCCATCGATGAGCAACAACGCGCACTTTGGATAAGTAGGGGATAGCACCCATGTCATGTCAGAACTCAGAAGCGGGCAGCGTTCGACTCCATGTTCTCGCATCGGGCCAGCGCTCCCTTCTGGGAAACGATGTCGTCGAGCCCTTGCCCAGGCATCCCCCGAGACCCCCTGTCCCCTGGCCTCCGCGTCTGCCCCAAGGGCCCAAACACCTCACCCGAGACAGTGGACAGAGCCCGTCTTGGCACCCTGTGGGAACATTGAGTTAATTACTCCGTAGTAGCTGATTGATAGCTCACAAGGCAATAATTAACGGAAGGCAAGGGTTGGGGTAGCTCGAAAGCCCCGAACCCTCCTGCCCGCAACTCCGGTGTCGATGATGATCCTAAGTCTGAAACACCGGCGTGCCAGCCGTGCCCGGCACTTCTATCGAGCATGGGTTGAAAGCTCAGGCCACAATGCTAAGTTAGGACCCTAGTCGAGTTGGCCATTCCGATCATTGCTTTTACGTAGTATACACTTGTACGTTCATGGCGGGATTCCCAAATGCGACGGCTTTGTTACCAATGGGCGAGGTTGGATAGAATACTTTCGTGGTTGACTCGTTTGACTGGAATCTACCAGGAAATATGCTGCGGGTCCCCGGATCGTGGCTGGACTCCCAGCCGGACTGTCTAGCGATCTGAGCACCGTAATAAGTCAAGGTCGTTAGAGAATGTCTCAACCTGCCATGCTGCTGTTTTGGCTGGACTTTTGTGGGATTCGGACGTGCAAGGTCTGCATCCTTTGGTCGTGGGCATAACTCGGCTGGCTCATCGGATTGGATCACTGGCCGACGGACGACCTAGGGCAGTTCGCGTCTCTCGATGTGAAGAAGGCCAGGCTTGGTCTCATGACGTCGAGAAGGAGTAGTGACATGAGGGCAATGGCCGTCAACTCATGGCGTCAACACCAGAGCAGGGGTTGCCGATGCCTGCTCGTGACGGAGCAAGAGTGCGAATCTCGACTTTTCGTGATCCGCCAAAAATAAGTACGTCCTTGTACATTGTCAAGGGGCATCCGTTCGCCGTTGACCGGGGACTCTGGGGACGCCATAGTGCTGTGAAACGATTTCATCATAGCATCGACTAGGGAGGTTGGATAGCCCAGGTGTCGTCACACACTTCCTCATCGGAACAGATGTACTGCAAAGTTTGGTCAGAAACTCTGTCGACAGACTGCCCGTTGAGTTGGTCAATTGAGAGGATATCTCGAAAAACAGTCTTCCCCTTGCATGGATGTCGATACTACCCGTGGCACGCTGCTGCAGGTGTGATGTTATTGGGAATGTAACATGATCAGTACCATGGTCAGTAACACACTCAGCGCATCCGTGGAAGGGGCTTCATTGCAGTTGTGCCAGTATCAGCCTCCGTGTGGTCTAGTTTCGAAACACCGTTGGTTGAGTCGCCAATTGCTGTGATAAAAACCGTTGCGTTTCGAAAGTTGAGGGCTTCACTCGTGTGGCTCAGTGAGACCTACGCAAACTGAGCGAGGGCTGCACCGTTTGCTACACCCAAATACATAAGCATCGTCTCAAGCACTTAGCGTAAAAATTGAATTGAGGATTTGAGACGTCGATGTCTCCTCGTCAAGCAGCAGAAATGTGCGGACATAGCGAGTATGTTCCGTGCCGTAGAGTGTTAGCAATGATTCCAATGTCAGTGGTTCGACTAGACCATTGTTTGGGTGTAATGGGCCGGTCAATGCCCTACACTCGTTAGGGGAAGTATCTTTAGTGAATGAAGCTGGACTGACTCAATGCCTGCCATCATGACCAACCCGTATTCAACACTGATATGAGAGAAGGGGGACTGCCTGATCTTGCGCAGAATCAAGAGTGAGACGTCTTTGAGAATCACCATGATACCTTTGGTCCATCACGCGTACGCCATAGTGGACTGTCAATGAATATCCCGTCTGACTCAGTCACTCGCCAAGAGAAGCTGCGAGAGCTTTCAATAGCTTTCCGGAACGTCAGATGTGCCCCAACAACTGCACGCTGCGATTCGAGTGTATGCTGCGTAGTCCAGTAGAGCCTTCTGGTCGGGCCCGGCTTGATCCCCATTCGATGAAGAATTTGGACGGCTCCTTTCAATGCTTGAGGCGATGCTGGGAGTGTATTCGTGTGACGAGGATATCACATTGCTCAGAAGGCCGTTGGTGAACCAAGTCGCCCGCAGTTGCGACTGGAAATAAATGATTGTGACCTTAGGGCCACCGTGAGAGTTCTTGCTTGCTCGCGAGCCTTTTGAGGAGCCGCAGCTGAGCGTATGAGCTTCGATTCTCGGTAGGCTGATCGCTTTCTAGAGTTTCGATAAGAACAGGCTGGTGCTGGCACGTTTGACTCAGTGGTAGCGCGGTGATGCGCCACTCAAGCTTTCTAAGGCATTAGCCAGCCAGACTCCAGAGTGCTTTGCTGTGCCCTTTGGACTCTCATGGCGAAGTATGACACTGCTAGCGACCCAACCGCCCAATCACCCCTGTGCACGGCAAGACATTTCAACACACTATTCCCGTAAAGAAGGACTACGAGGACCCAGTTCGACCCTGAGGTGTGTTGAGGAGCTAACAGCATTATGTTGATGCTGTCTTGGTGTCGACGAACATGATAGGTTGAGATGGCTTCAAATAATGTTATACTGACATGTGTCGCGGTATTTCGGTCTGGCCACATTTGGGACTCGAAGGCTCTGTCATTGTCGGTGGAGGTCTCTCATTTCGTCAAGCTCGACTTCCTCTGTAGACTCGTGCGCAGTCTCAGCAACGACCTAGTTTCACCTATCATTGCTGGGTCAAGTGACTGGGGCAGAGGCTCACACACTGCCGGCGAAAATTGTGCATTGCAACGGCAAGTACTTTGCAAGCTCCAACCCACTGTTTGTCCACGTAACTCTGAGGGTGTACATGGCGACTCGTGGCTGGCTTGCGGCGAGTTTGCTCGCGGTTCTTTCTTTGTGATGCGGGAAGACAGTGCAACGAGTCACTCGACTGCTGTAAACGTGTTGCGTCGGTGTCTGCTCAACGTATGCCGTAAGACGCTGGGGCTCGCAACGATTGCCAGCAACGCTTCAGTACACGTTACGGGATAGGGTATTTGTGTCGCTGTTAGGTTGAGAAACCATGAAGTCTTGCAAAATTGGACTTCGATGTGCCTGTGTAAATGGGGAAGGATCGGACGGGGTGGGTCAGCTAAAGCTTCCCATGATCTCACCTCAATAAGGCAAGAACGACGGTCTATTACCTTACTAGTAGTCAAAAATGACTTCAATGGTGATTACTGGTACTCTTACTAGTACCTAAGGTACTATGTAATAGAACCTTACAAGCACATTCTCAAAAGTTGTTGATTCAGCCACTACCATAACAGTGCTCACAGAGCTCTCCTGGCGTCCATCTCCTCTCTATGTCAGCGCCTGAAGATTGAGGTCTGGAATTGGGATACCGAGGCGGGTGAACGACATTGCTGCCGAGCGGGAAGCCTGGGGGAAGGAAGGCTGCATCGCACGCACGCCCACTACGATACACCCGTGAGTTAAGTTCCTTGCCGTCCGCAACCGCACAAATCCTCAATCGGTCTGCTGACTCTCCTTCTACTCTTTCAGTCTGCTCACCGGTCACAACAGACTGTGGCACATTCTCAGTATTACTTCTGAACTATCGAAATGGCTGCAAAACGAACCAAATTGCGCCCGAGAAGCAACGTTCAAACAGCCATTCGCCAGTCGTGAGTCGCATGCACCTTCCCCAGATAGTGGACGCTTGACTGTTGCTGATATAGCGCTGGCGCTAGGCGGGACGCGCGGGCCAGTCCAGCGGCGACTAGCCTAACGTTAGTACCGTACTTTTACTTCCCATAGGTGACTGAAGTTGAACCTTTTGCCTGACCAAGGGGGCTGGACCTGGATCTGACCAGCTCCTTTTAACTCAATTTCAATTTCCCTCTCGTCGCCTTGCGTTTCCTTCAACAGTTGCGAGGCGTCAGTTTCGTCATGTCCCGCATTTCAGGACCATGACGCCAGGCTCTGCGCACCTCACCGGATCATCCAATCGCGAGCATCACCGTCGCACACTTTCCCATGCCTGCCAACCTCGTTGGGCACCGACACGCTAGAGGCAGAAAATCGAGACTGACACCAAGTGGTGCTCGGAACACCAGATACCACTCCACCATCGTTGCCGCCATCAACACCGCAATACATCGCCGGCCTCAGGGCCTATCCCTCCCGACTGCCGTTGCCCGCATGCCGAAGCGCCGTCGGCGCATCCAACCATGACGACCAATGCCGTCCCCAACACGCAGCTGGGCCTCACCTCCGAAGAGCTCCAGATCCTGCGCCAGGGCCAGGCCGCACTCGACGGGGGGTCCAACAGCTCGCGCGCCGCCAGCAGGGCCAGCAGCCAGGGCCTCCTGCTCCTCGACAGCTCCTCCCTCTCGGCCCTGGGCCGCTACTTTGACCGACTCATGGCCAACATTGAGCAGAACATCCAGTACCTCAGCGAGCAGGCGCAATTGTTCACACAGGTGCAATACGATCGAGCGGGAAACATTATCGATGGGGCCGACGAGGAGATTGCGCGCTACACGGCGCTGCTGAGGCAGCTGGACGAGCTCGAGCTCGACTTTGACCGCATCGCTCACATCAAGGAGATTGTCAAACAGTACCGCTCACGCGTGGAAGCGTTGGAACGGGACCTGGAAAATACGAGCTCCTCGAGCCGGCACCGCCACTCGTCATCTTCACATCGACACGGTCACCGGCATCATTCGTCCTCCCACCGACATCGTCACTGAGCGGGCGTCAAAACACCATGAACAAAAACAACCACTATCACAACTACCACCACGACCACGACCATCCAATACATCAACTTGACCTCGCGGGTTCTTACAGCACCGCGTCCTCCTACAATGCTCTCCGCTAGCCGAACAGAGGAAATTCACAGAAGAAACGGGGACAGGCCTCGCGGCTAGGCAAAGAAAGACTGGCCTCACGGCAAAACATGATTGGGATTCTATTTACTGGCGTTTTATTTGGGATACTTGGACATATATCACCTCGCGTCTCGCGGCTGGCGCTCAAGCTCTCGCAGTGTTTGTTCTCTTGGCTTCTGATCTTGTAGGATACCCCCCCTTTTGGTTAAGCAATAAATTCAGTGTATGCTGCTACACTGCAAGCGAGACGTTGATCATGCCCCAGCGTGCTTGATCGAACCAGGTGCCCATTACGAATTTTGAAGTCTGATGGATGGGCCCTCCCAGTAGCAGGGCTCGTTCAATCGACCATCATCCAGACACAGGGTGCTTCAATTGTCGCTCGCACGCGAGAATATCTCGCAAACACCCTCACGCGCTCGACCCCTGGCTAATGTAGGTGTCCATGTGAGCAACCCCTTGGCCACCCTTCGGGCCGCCAACCGTTCCATTGGCCCTCCCTCTTCGCAAGCCGCCTCCCACATTGGGCGTCTACTGATAATAGCATTTTGCCGGCTGAACACATGGGGGAGGCTGCTGGTTCAAAGCAGGTCTCAATTGCGACATCCGCTGGGCCGAAAGTCGATGTGGTAGCATGGCAACAGGTGAACAGACACGCAATGCGTTGTAAAAAATATATTCTCAGAACATTTAGAGAATCCAGAAAAGAGCAGCTGGATTAGTGCGAGAGTAGTACAACAATACCCAGTGAGACATGTTCAACGCCAAAAGGACTACCAACGGACTGGCACTCGTAGCCACGGCCTATCGTCTTGCCCTCCCGTCGTCGCCCATGCAAATACCAATTCGTCCATTCGTCATTCAGGCCGGACGCCTTGAAACGCCATGTGTGTGTGTGTGTGTGTGTAAGGGTGCGTGGGTGCATGCGTGCATATGCGCACGCTCTAGAACCCTTCCTCCACCTGCGCACGTCTTGGACAAAGGAAAAAGGTGTGTTGGTCCTTGTGTGTGTTCTGGCCGTCACCAGTCGTCATCATCTCGCCTCGCATCGACTTATCCTTCAGTACGTGAAGTTTCGCTTGCCGCGGGCCTGTATCGCCAACGAGCGCAACCGTCAGTCAAGGTCTTGAGCTACCGCAGCAAAGTTCCCTAAGCCTTAGCTCTGCGTTGACGCACCAAGAATGGACTCGGCATCTCATCTCTCTCCGGGTCCCAAGTAGCCACTGGCTCGCCGTTGCTATCCCTCCGCTCGCCCGCCACGCGGCGCTTGGGACTCGTGAGGTAACCACTGTTCTCGGGTCCCGTCGGCACAGGTCGCCCTCCAGCACGAGCTTGTGAGAGTTCCACAAGAGTGCGTCCCCTGACGTTGTTCTTGACTGCGACTTTACCCAAAGCCTCAGCATCCTGCGTCTTCTCCTTTCGGTTCTGCGATTGCTTACGTGAGAGCGCGCTGTGAGCATTGGCTTCACCACTGAGGTTCGCCTTTGACGGGATCTTGCTCAGCCGCCTGTTAGGCGAGCGAGGTGCGGGCTCAGATATTTGGGCCTGCCCCATCTTGGACACGAGACCACATGTGGAAGTCTGCGGCTTGAGCCGGTTGATGTTGATCGGGCATGTCTTTTGTGTCGTCAGCACTGGGCGATCCCTAGCTGTGAAGGGATTTTTGCTAGATCGGATGTTTCGTGTCGGTGAGGGGACAATCTCTTCATCGTCTGACTCTTCGATCGTCGGCTCATCTGGCATAGTCCAGTTTGCCCCCTTGGAGTTCTTGGCGCCAAAGATGTTGCCCTCGGGCATAGCCGGCACTTTGGTCGCACCCGCGCGACGGGGCGAAAGTGACAAAGATGCGATAGCGATAGGGCTTGGTGATGCCATCTCGACGTCCATTGGTGTGCCAGCACCTGCGAACATGGTTTGTGCGCGTCCGAATGGGGTCCTTGCACCCTTCTTAGGCTCCTTCTCTTTCGATGTATCGGGACTTTCGAGTGAGTAATCCGTAAAGTCGGTTGTTGATGGGAAATCTTCGCTCGCGGCAGTGCTCAGTGAGGATTGCGGATGCAGTGACCTGCCAACTGGAGATGCCATTGGAGGCGGCTCTGTTTTCGGCTCTTCAGGGGCCACGGGGGCCATAGCTCTGGCCAGCTCTTCTGCTCGCGCCGCCACCTCCGTCTCGAACTGTTTGTTCAGCGTTTCAATGTGTTCCTGCACCAGACGGTCGATCTCCAGACGGGCCTTGACCTCCCATTCCCGACGCAACGCCGAGTCAATTTCCTCTCGCATGGCGGCTCGTTCGCGCTCGAGGTTGGCGGTGGCCTCTTCGACCTCCTTCGCATGTTTAGCCACGGCCTCCTCCCTAGCCTTGAGCTTCTTGTTGTAGTCTGCGACCTCCTTCTCCTTGCGCATCAACTTCACCACAGGCAGGTTGAGCAATTGCGCCGTATCAGGCCGTCGATCGGCATTCACGCGCAAGCAGTCCTTGATCACGGCGTTCAGCTCTGCCGAGTACATCTCAGGAAGAGGCGCGACTTTGCCCTCCTTGATCTTCTGCACCAGCTGGAAATGGGTCTTGGCGTTGAAGGGGGGCTCGCGAGAGCAGAGTTCGTAGATGATGCAGCCTAATGACCAAATGTCGGATTTCAATGTGTACTTCTCGGCCGCGCAGATCTCGGGCGACATGTAGAAAGGCGTGCCGACATATGTCGAAGCAAAGTCGTGGGACTTGATCATCTTCGAAAGACCAAAGTCCCCGAGTTTGACAGAGTTGTCTTCGTCGAGAAAGACTTGACACGTTAGTCACCTTCTACAATGCAGTCGAGGCCAACTTACCGTTCTCTGGTTTCAAGTCACGGTGCAGGATAGTCATGGTACCCGCGGGTACTTTGGGGGCGCCATGTGTCGTGCCCTGCGTGAGACCGAGTACATTGGTGCCTACCTCGGGAGGATTGACACCATAGTGGCAACGGTACAGCGCGAGACTGAGCTGGGTGAAAACACTCCAGACAAAGTTCTCTGGAGCGCGTTGCCCCTTGTGCTGCAGGTCCTTGATCACACGCCCCAGGTCGCCATTCCCACAATATTCCATGTACAGGTGAAGGTCCTGGCTCAGCTTAAGATGCTCTCGGTGGTAGTAGGCAACAATGTTCGTGTGTCGAAGGTGGGATAGAATCTGGAACTCGGCGTGGAGCTGCTCGCGCTCCTTCTGGGACATGCGCTGGTAGGAGATCTCCTTGCGGCACATGATGAAGCCGTCGGCCTTGCGGCGGACCTTGCGAATGATACCGAATGATCCATGGCCTGTACACGAGGGTCAGAGATAGAGTCGGGCGCCGAGGTAGTGCAGCAACTCACCAATCTTCTCCAAGGTGTCGTACTTGTCTTCGGTAGACATGATGGGCTAGTGTCGTCCACAACGCAAGTAAAACGCTAGGACGGAGAAGACGTATCGAGGAAAGCCAACATGAGAGTCGAGTCGAGGACAGAGAAGGACGCCAAACAATGCACCGCGCCGCAGCAATATGTATCGGAGAAGTTCAAATCGTGAATGACCGAGGGCACGCGAATGGCTAACTCTGTCCTGCTGGGTTAGTAAACGAAAGGCTGTTGTTGGTGTTGTTGTTGTGAAGACGAGGAAGAGAGAGAGAGAGGAAAAGAGAAGTCCAAGTTGTTACCCAATTCTCTGTGGGTAATGCTGTCAAGCGTTTTGCTGGCGAGTGTTCCGTTGCCAACCAACGGCCACGGTACACCCTTGTCGCCTGACGTGGGATTTCGGGGAGTGCACCAAACAGTGACGTTGGCCAGGCAACCGCCTCAAGGTTCCCCTTCCCACAAAGTTACCGGGGTTCAACCGTGGCAATCGATAACGATGATTGATTCAGAAGCGGCGCACATCATGGTGGGGCACGCCGCTCATGGTGATTGATCGTCCATGTTCAACTGACGACATGCAGGCAAGGCGGTTTCGCGATGGGTTCGCATGCCGGAGGTTCTTCCTCGACAAGACTCGCACACTAACCCCTCCTTCTTTCCTTTGTTTGTGAGAGTGTATACGCCGATATTTATACATATATATACATATATTTCTAGCTTTGCCTCCTAGCCGTCCTTGATGAAACTTATCTGTACCTAGACACCCCGCAGCCGACTCGCCACCATGGTTCTGAAAAAGTATGAGCTCGAGGGCACCTTGGCCGAGGAGAACCTCATGATCAAAGCCGGAACACTACGGGACGAGAACCCCTTGGACACCAGCGAAAACTTCCAGGAATTCCTGTTAGCGTGTCGTCATGGCGACCTGAAAAAGTGCCAGGAGCTCATCAACCTCGGCGTGAACATCAATGGGAAAGACAAGTTCGATTACACGCCGCTGATTATCGTGCGCTCCACCCCGTCCCGACGGCGTCCAGATGCTTACGTCTCTCCAGGCTAGCTTGTGCGGCCACTATGAGTTGGTGCGACTACTCTTGGAGTCCGGGGCGTTGGCTGAGAGGAACACATTCCAAGGTGAGCGTTGCATCTACAACGCTCTCAACGACCGGATACGGAACCTTTTGCTCCAGTACGACTTCTCCAAGTCGTCAGATCCTTATGTATACTGGTCAACACATATCTCCTCCCTCATCAACAACCCCAACGGGTTGACCGACATTGCTCTCATTGCTGGTAACGACTCTTTCGACATTCACAAGTTCATTCTTGCTGCGAGAACACCGTACTTTAACAAGAAGCTTACTGCACAGCCTGAGACGACACAATGGAAGCTGTCCGCTGCCATTCCCACCGAGGCATTCCAGATCGCGCTACGATACGTCTATCTCGGTGCTGTCCCGAGAGACCTCGTTGCGCAGTCCAGTGCCGTGTCAGAGGAGGATGTCCTCAAGGGATTGGATAAGCTCAGCAAGCAGCTTGAAATTGAGCAACTATGGGAAGCAATCTTAGCAGGGAATGACAGGCGACTAGCCCGTCAGAGGTACGAAGACGAGGTCCGGCGGGCGCTCCGGCAGATGGAGTCTTTCTTCCAGGCGAACGTTCTTGGAAGGAAGATGGTCGTTGACTCTGACCGCGTGGATGAAGTGATCTGGAAACACGACAACTCCATTTTTGCCGATGTGCTTCTACGTGCGGACGAGCCATTAGCTGAAGATGAGGCATCGCCGCAAAATGGAACAAAGCACGCAGCCGTCAACGCGCAGGGCATACCCATCGGTCCTGCCGCAGCAGCAGACACCACAAATGGCACCACGACAGCTAAGCCTCGCAAGTCGGTCCTCTATCCAGCTCACAAGGCGATGCTCATCCGAAGCGAGTACTTTGAGAGGATGTTCTCCGGCGACTTTGTCGAGTCCCGGCGCTCTGATAACCTACGCATTGTCACTGTTGACTGCACGCCCGAAATCCTGGAACTGATTCTCACATTTCTCTACACCGAGAGTACAGATCGCATTTCTTTGGACCATGCATTAGATCTATTGTACGCCGCCGACATGCTCTTCCTCGACACGCTCAAGTCCAAGGCGGCCGTTGCCATCTCCACCCTCGGCAGCGGCTCCTCCAACGTCAACATTGGCGAGCCGACAGACGAGAAAAAGGGCGTCGAGGTCGAGCCGGTGAACATCTACGACGTGATCCGTGCCGCGTGGGATCTCCGCGTGCAGCGTCTCGAGGAATTCGCGGCGCGCTACCTCGCATATAGACTGGAAGACTACATTGACGACGACGAGTTTCAGGAGATGATCCAAGAATCAGCAAGCAGGATCAAAGAGCGTCAGGAAACGGATACCATTGAATTGCTCGACGATATCCGCTACTACCTGTCCGAGAGGTTTCGACTGCGCTTCGAGGATACAGGGCTGGAAGATGTCATGGACGAGGAAGGGGAAATCGACGCACAGGTCGCTGCGCAGATTGCGGACGCTGCAGAAGGGCAGGTCAAGCAACCATCCGCAGATGTGGCGGGTACGAACGGGTGGAAACCGGAGGACAAGGACCTCGACGCTGGCAACACGGAGAAGTTGAAGGAAGAGGAGGATGCTGACGACGATGATGAGTTTGTTGCTGACGCGATGAGTTATCAGAACCTTCTCGGCAAGATCGACATGATGCTAGAACGTCTCAAGCTAGATGCGTAGAATCAATTCACATGTGCGTACATACGCAGCTGTGTCAAACATTTCTCTTGAACCTCTTATCTAACGGCGGGCTCGTCTAAAGGTCCACAAGCTTGATCCTCGATCGCAGTGGCTCTGGCAGCTCCTCCCTTTGAATGAGGCCAAGCTGTACAAGATCACCCCAGAAGAACAGGGCTCGGTCCTGCGAGTAGCTCAGGTAGTCGAACTCGTCGTCCTCCTCCTCCGCGTCTGTGCCCAGTGGCTCTCCCGTCTCCAAGCCAGGCACCTTGGCCTGCACGCAGCCCCAGGCGGCCCAGAAGAGACTGTTGGCGGGACGCCATAATCGAGTCTCCTCGAGAAGGGCACGGACTTGCTGATCGGTACGCTCTTCACGTGCACGCTCGGCAGCGCTCCATCCTCCCGGAGGCGCGCGCGAGTCCAACATGAAATCAACGATGGAACTCGTGGAGGGCGCAGATGTCAGTGTCGGTGGTGTCTGAGGAGTTGACGCTCCTCTGCCGGCATCTTGGGGGCGGAGCTTGGGTGTCGAGCTGGCGAGAGGGAACTGTGGGCGATGGTCAACGTACGCTTTCAGGAAGCGTCGTTGCTCTTCGAGCTTGGGATAAGCAGCCGTGTTCAAAGCCCATGGGGTCTTGGCGTCGTGGTAGTTGTACATCCATTCCGTGAAGTGGTTTGCGAATTCCTGACCCGGACGACTGGCGGCAGAGTATTCAAAGTCGATGACGATAAGCTGCTTGTGTTTGTTGGCAGGTTGCAGAAGGGGCGATTTCTCGTCGTCGGGTTTGAAGCGGAGAATGTTGCCGTATTGGGTCTGCTGAGGTTAGTCAATGTGAAATCATGCGTGAGTAGCAACACTAACATCATTGTGGGCAAAAACGAGCCCATCATTGAGGCTCTTCGCATCTCCGTACTGCTGTACAAGCCATTCCCGGTACTTGTTGGCCACGGCCAAGAATTGCGCCCACGGCAGACCCAAGACGTATCCACCCGTCTTCCAGTTGTGCACGACTGAGTTTCTGCGCTGGTCCTCTCCGGTCGTCTCCTCGTACTGCTTGTCCAGGTAGGTGACAATCCTCGATACATTGTCCAGCCAGCAGTTCCAGTTCTTCCAAACAGCAGGCCCAGCTTCCCGCTCGCTATCCAACACTTCAACACCATCGTGAAGCTCGCGCATGCGCTTGGCAATCTGCTTCGATACGTCGGGGTCGCGCAGTTCGGCAGGTGTTAGGGGAGACGCGTTGAAGTACTGCTCGAAGCGACCGTTCCGGAATGTGCCAAGCAAACGAGGCCCAATCTTCTTCCGCGCCAAACGCTGCAGCACTTTGAGCTCGTTCTCTCGATCAATGAGGTTGTCGGCTTGCGGGCCATATATTCGAAGGAGGAGTTTTGCCGGCTTCTTCTTGCTCTGCTCGTCGTCTTCGAGCTTCGTGGGGGGCGTGACGACGTAGACAGCATTAGTGAGGGCGCCACTGAGACGCTCCACATCAATACTCTCGCCCGAATCCAAGGGAACTCTGCGCCAGCCTTTGAGTCGCAAAGTATGAGCCGTGCGGATGATCTCGTTCTTGAAGGTGATCCAGCATTCGTGATCTCGCCTCGACTTGGCATCTTCCGTATCGAGCAGGTTCACCGTGCTTGTGCTGAAAGCCATCGTCTTGGAGTTGTCAAGCCAGACGTCGCAATCTGGTACAATGGCATCTCCATCCACATAGTCGGTATCAGACGAGGCCGTGCGCTGCAAAGATGACCGACGCTTCCTGTGTCGCGGCCGGGAAATCTTTGGCGCATCACGAGAAATAGAACCAAGACCCATGGCAGCCATAGAGTCGTCGAGTATTCTCTGAAGCTTGTCCAGGGAAACATCACTGGACTGGGAGTCGATGGAGTCGGATCTTTCGCGGCCGCTGGGCGTTGCTTTCGCCGAGTCATCGTCCACTGTGGTAGGCGAGGCCGACTTGCGTCTGCTGCCTCGAGACCTCTGCTTCCGCGCCGACATGCGCAGCCGTTCCCTCTCTATCCAGTCGCTCACTTGAGACAGCAGCTTCTCGCTGTAGTACTTGTGTCGATGGCCATGACCGTGCTCCGGTGGTGGGTTGCCGCTCAGGGGTTCATCTACAGGGCGCAATGACGGCGAGGCGTCGTCGCGCGTGGATGACTTGGACGATTGAGGGACTTGCGATGGCAGCGATCGGCCACTCAATCTGCGACTGTGACTAGCGCGGAACTGTCGATGAGTGGCATTGTCATCATCTATGAGCGACGGCTCAGGGGTTGGCTCTTCTATCTGGACAGCTGAGAGAGAGAGTAAGCCAATGTTTCAAGTTCCATGTCTCAGTATGTCTGGTATCCTAGCATCTTTGTGTGTGTGAATATATAGCGCAACTGCTAATATCCCAGGTATTGTTGACGTACAAAGCTCGGACACAGTCTGCCTGAAACCTTGTGAGTGGAATTTCCCTTGGTCCAAACTCAATGAACCCACGTCTCTGGAAACCCTGCAGAACCTCTACCACTAGGATCACGTACCTTTGAGAGTGCCACTGGCTGGTGGTGTTCTTTCGCTATCGTCTTCGGGCTTCATGGCTGACCGCAAGGGTTGCTGGCCACTTGCCCCGCCGAGGCCGCTAGAAGCAGACATGGCGAACGTGGTACTGGCAATGGCTCGTGAGGTGTAAGTGAGGGGGAGCAACGGTCAACCCCGTCTTGGGATGTTGAAAGCGGACAATTCAGTGTCGCGCGCGAGCACTGATGAGGGGCAGGTCGATGAAGCTGGCGGTCGTGGGGAAATGGGAAATGGCGCGAAAAGATGTCGGCGGTGTAGTGGGCCTCGCGGTCGGAGCCAGGGCCGCCACGGTTCGGGGACTGCCGAAGGGAGTGGAAGCGGGATCAACTATCAGGAACGTGAACTTGAAGGGTGCCAGTATGTCTATTCATATGGGTTTGCTTCGTCGTAGGATGTCGCTTTCTTTTGATGAAATTGCTATGCACTGGTATGTTGGCGCCAGCACAATTCGAGGTCATACTTGGCGACTGCCAGCGAAGTGTCATGTGGACAGACCCCGAATCATGTCACGTGGTGTGATGTAATGGCGTCCTTCCTTCAGATCTACGAGGCAGCATTTCCACCGGCCAAGCCTGTCAAGTGATTTGACCCTGACCAACCATTTTACATGTTTGCTCTGCATTGCATTGGTAGGCATTTCGCCTGACGTTGCACGATGCATTACGACGTCAAGCATCACTACAGGGTGGTTTGCAGACTTGTAAAAAAAAGGATGTGCGAGACCCCCTGCAAGCCTCAAGGGTCCTGCTTCTTGGCGGCATGTGATCGAGTGCTTCCCGCACAAGCAAGTCGCAAAGTAACTACCCTACATCACATGCACCCACGCAACCTAAACGGTAGCCTTCGCCATGTTTGATACGCGAAACTACTAACGATTGAGCTTTGGACATGGCCTTTCATATTCCACTTACAGTCCATCCAGGTTATTCTATAGTATCCGCCACTACATGTTCTCAACAGCCTCTCTAGTAACATCAATCCCCTCGTTCCTCATGGCCCAAACGACGGCGTCAAGGACATCGTCCACAATAACTGCCGGCTGCCATCGAGGCTGCCTCTCCGCCTCTGTCTGGCGCCAAACCCCCGTCTTGACCAGGATCGGCACGTACTCGGTCCCGTCCTCGGGCTGGAACTCGAGCGCCCCGCGAACATCACTCTCCGGGTTGTCGCCGATCATGTACACCCTGCGCAACGGCTCGGCCCTCCCGTCGGCCGCCCCGTTTGCTCGCAGGAGACTGTCGTGTGCGTATTCGTAAGTGATGCGCGAGGGTTTGCCCATGTATTTGAACAAAAGCTCGTGCCCGGTCGACTCCTTCCAGACACCGCGGAAAGCGTGCAGGAACGCGCCGGTGCCGAAGCGGTTGATTGGGTGCTCTGTTTTCCATAGAAGGTCCAGGTTGGATATCCACACCTTGGGTTGGCCATCCTGTTGCCAGCCGCCATTCTCCAGGGATTGATCGCCATTTTTGTGAGATAGTGTGCCGAGATAGCCCTGATGCGACGCGAGGATGTCGTGGATGATTTGTGTCTCGAGTGACCAATCCCGAGGGTCGTTGAAGATGAAGACGTGGTCGATCTTCAAGTAGTTGCCACTCTTCAATTCGGCTGCGTCATAGGCCATGGCATCTTTGCCGCGCCATAATTTGGTGCCATTTGGAAGCGCCCGGCCTTTGGAGTTGAAGATATGCTTGGGTGTGAACGGATAGATGTGCTCATACTGCTCGAGCAGATCTGTCGACGTGATGACATTCTTGAAGCCGTACCTGATGGCTGTAAGTATTGGATCGTTCTTGGGGCATGTAAACTTACGAGTGAGCGATCTCTCGAGCTCTTTCAGGGTCTAAGCTCGTGATGTAGATGGTCTGGTCCTCTTTGGCCTGTGTCCTGAATTTTCGAAGTGGCGTGTGTGATTGAATGACCCGGTCACCAATAAGATCATCCACGCCATCGATACCGACCTTCTTCTTCAAGCTCGCTGCCTTCTGTTCTTCTGTGGTGTTGCCGCCGCCATTCGTCAAGAACAGATACCTCGAGTCATGGTCCCAGCACAACCGCAAGGCAGACTTGGCACTGTCAATCTTCTGATCACCCAGATGGAGGACGCCATCGCAGCTTGACGACAGGTCAGCACATTACCCTGCAATCAAAGGTTTCGGGAGTGCCTACTCGTAAAGGAATCCGAAGCTCCTCGCCAGCTTCTTGGCCTCCTGGGAAAAGGGGCTAGCTGTTGACGATGACGTAACCGGCCACACCGGCTGCTCGTCGAGTGTGCGCCTCTTCGCAAAGTTCAGCTCGAGATCACCATCCGGCGAGTCACTGGCAGTGCCCTTGAGAAACCGAACGGCTGGTGTGGTTCCGAATCGACGTGCCGCGCACGGGGCGCAATTCCGCGTTGAGTCATACGCGCGACGTGCTGGTTGCCGTGCTGCTCGCGCGATGGCGCCACAGCGAGGGAGCGCACCCAAGAATGTCATGATTTGGCTCTTCAATCGTCACGCTCGACTGCTGCGATGGTGACGGAGCCAGTGTCGCGAGGTCGCAAGATGGAAAGGTTGAACGTTGACTGTGTGCGAGGAGGCGGGCGGATGTGAAGCCGCTGGTCTCCACTATAAATTACGGCGACACGAGCAAGAGCTTTGGCTCCGAGCGCATCCTCTTGTTGACCTTCAACCTCTCAACTCTCGTGCTCAATCCATTATTAAACCCTGGGGCTCCAATCAAAAACTGAAAACCACCAAGCTTCGAGATGTTGCCGCCAGCAATGCGATCTTTCCAATACGTCCTCCAGCCTCCAGCTCCACGTCTCTCCCAATCTCCGTACTGCCCTCCATTCACAAGTTGTCTGAGCGATAGCTACATGTCTGATGATGCAGACTGTTGTCGTTCGCCATGATCTCCTTATGATCCGCACCGCATACCCAGCAGAACTGATACATGCATTTGATGTCTGGTCTCGTCAGCGTCCTTTGTCGTGCCCACAAGATTCACATGTTGTCACTAGTGGCCACATTTAATACGGCCATTCCACGGGCCCAAGCAAGTCCAGCAAAAGCGATGGCGATATCTGGTGCCTAGGCTAGTCAGCATGGAGACTTGCTTCAGGCCCATAACTATGTGGTTCACACAGTGACACTGCAGAACTCTCATTGTCGACACTATTCGAAAGAAAGGTGAAATTACAGAGCATATGGGCACTGCAAAGGTCAGCATGTTGATCACTAGAGGGGGACACGGCAATACATACCACCCTCCTTTCTTCTCAATGTTACTGGCACATTTGGGGCACGGCTTGGTTGTTTTGTTGAT
Organism: Emericellopsis atlantica; assembly: GCF_019669845.1. Lineage (NCBI taxonomy): Eukaryota > Fungi > Ascomycota > Sordariomycetes > Hypocreales > Bionectriaceae > Emericellopsis > Emericellopsis atlantica. The sequence goes on along the minus strand of NW_025764706.1, from coordinate 1,078,887 downwards.
GGTGGCTTCGTTTTGCTGTTCCTGCGCCCTGCGCTTGAGGGCTATACGCCTCATTTCCTGCGCCTCTCGCTGCTCCCGATCAATGCGTTCGGCTTCCTGGCGGTCAACCTCAAGCTGCTCTTGCTCTGCCGCGCGCTCGAGCTCGGCGCGGGTTCTGAAGTTGGCTGGATCCTGCTGAAGTCGATCGTAGTCGTCGCAGGTGAGATCCTCGTGCCACGGTGTTCGATGCACGAAGCAAGTGCGGTGGCGACAAAGATTGCAAAGTACAATCGGTTGCTCAGCACCGCCTACATGCAGCTGGCCAGAGTTGCAATCTGGGCCTGAGCACCAAACGAACTGCTCGGTGCTGCCCACAACTGCTAGAACGGCGAGCAGCTCGTACCTGATATTCCTGTTAGCCCGTCAAGTGTGAAAGACCCTCAGATACCTACCTTTCGAAGTCAAGCTGGGTTGCGTATTCTTTGACGTCCTCGAAGCTTAGCACTGTATCGCATTCTGGGCATGCAATGTCCATCCATTGTTTTCGCTCAAGTTCAGCGTGTATGGAGTCTGCAACACATCTACTGCAAGTCCGAACAGAGTGCGCGCAGGACGAGGTGACGGTGCTCGCTGGGAAGTCAGCTGCAGGTAGAAGCTCAGTGCAGAGGAGCCGTCTCTAGAATGGCTTTCAGTGGAAGAGGTCGGGATTCTGCCTCGTGAGGTGGTGGCTCAACCATTTTCTTTGATTTCCTCAGCTTTAACCTCGGAGCTGGGAGAACCGCCCTCATTGCCAGGAATCGGATCGCTCCAGATTTCAGGGCTGACTGCGCCATAAAAGCATTTACTGAGAATTAACATATTTCGCGGTCGCGTTGGCGCTGAGCTGGGATGTGAATGTCGCTGAGCTCGTGACTGGGCTGGGGGAAGGTGAGGTGGAATAAAGAAAGGGGAGTAAGTTACTGAACAGCTCAAAATGTCAGGTACCTTAAGGAAGGTAGAGGATCCACAAACTCGCCAGCCTGAGCAATTCAGCCAGTCTCTGCTTTCCGTCTCATACCTTACTTACCAGGTAGTATTAAAGGTGCCTTACTTTACCTGGTGCTACTTAGCAGTGACACGTATTCTCCAACAGCATTTGTTGATTTGGTTCACATTGACGCATCTTTGTACTATGACTGAACACTGGTGCTCTGGTCCATCACATTGGCTTGATGTTTGTGGATCAAAGAAATACACCCTGAAATGCATTCATCTACTGGGTATCTAGTTGCCCCGGTCAAAGTCACTCGATGGCGTGCCCCTTGGACTCCCTCTGCACGGACTCTACTTGCTTTCCCCTTCCCATGCCTCCTGATAGCTTAGCTTCGTTTCTCGGCTTCCACAAACGCCCACAACTATGGTACGCTACAGCTGAGTATCTGAGCCCCTGGCTTAGTGCAGCTTGACTAAGCAAAACTGGTGGGTGAGTGTGGGTGGTTTGCCCGTGCAGAATGTCTCCATTGCCGCTTGTCCGCCCCATGCGACTAGCATACGAGGCGGGCGGACAGTCTTGACGTGTGGGTTCTTGTTCGATTCTGACATCCGAGAAACGTGTACCATGGTAATTCCAGGCGATAGGAGACAGATTGGCTCCAAGTGCTCTTCGACATAGCCGTGCTTGGAGCCTGAGCTCACCTTTGCCAGGTCGAATCGCTTTCTGTTGTTCAGGACATCCTCGCATCGCATTTTGTTGACGTTTGCGAAGAATTCTGGTGACGTCGAGATGCGTCTCGTCTTGTCAAGCTCGCGCGCGATATTTGTGAAAGTCGAACTCGACTTGGTGGGGACTGCACGCGATCTTTCGCTGAAGTTGTGCCGCTGGGATGACACACGATTCAAGAATGTCCCGGTGAAATTCGCCAAATCTGTCTTCGGGACAGAAGATGCCAAACAGTTGTGAAATTATGGCGGCGGTTTCCATAAGTTGCTTCTTCTGCTCCCATTCGAAACATTGTGTTGACACAAGCGCCGTGAGTGCCCCGGCATTCCAGTTGCTGATAGCAACCGCATCTGTTGCAGAATGTCAGTGCTGTAGCTTTGAGGAGAAGATGGTCCTGCGTACCTCGTTTCTTGGTAACAGTCGTGGCCAATGCTTCCGCGATCCTGTGACACATTGCTGTTTCTGAGGGCATGCAGCCAAAGAGTTTGCCTCGCGGATGGCCAAACACGTGAGAATGCAATGCTCTCATCATCATAGCAACCAAGATGTCTTCGTCTGTTTCAGAAAGCGTCATAGCAACGCTGATGTCCAATTCTGCCCTAACGAGGCCTTGGAATTTGTGTACACCCCGAGGATCAGCTCGTGCCATGCGTCGGACATGATTGCTGCACTGCTCTGCAGTGGTTGGAAGCTTTTGGCAGGTATCTTGGGCCCATGCTTGAACACCATCGACAACTTTCTTAAAGGCCTGTCCAATGTCAGCTAAATGCTGACCCATCTTGAAGAGTCTAGCCCACGTCGTTGATATCTTCAGGTGTCAGGTCCTCGTGGAATGGCTGCAAGGCGAATATGTGCGTCTGGGCGTCATTGAGTTGCTGGCGTAGAGCGGCATTCTCCTTCAGAAGTTTTGACTCCGCTGAAGCAACCGCCTCACTCTTTGTAGTCAGTGCCGTGAGATGCGCACCCATGACTCTCCAGTTGTTAAAGCACTCGGCTACCATTTGCTGGATACCTTGTTCCTCTTTCGCTTTCGCTGACATTGCTTCGACTTGGGCTGTCCTTAATGGCTTGGTTTGATGCTCAAATTGCTTAAAAGTACTGTGTATCCTTTCGTGCACCGTAATTGGCAATATGTGAGGGAGAAGTCGACGAATATGGCCAGCAGCAAAGGCAGAAATCAAGGTCAGGGTGATGATTCGTTGCTTTGAAGTAAAAATGAGAGAGAGCTGAGATTCTAGTAGACGAAGAGACTTACCTGGACCCTGCTTGCTTGCGTAATGTTGTTTACGCTCAGCTCAGTTCGAAGCAAACATGAGCCTTCAGATGATTTCGCCCCAACACGCACACAATCGGCTCTGTTGCCTGGCCAATTGGTCTTCTCACCTCTTCTTTCTTGTTCTTCTTCTCTCTTCTCACTTATCTCTTTCCGTTTTTATTTCCTGAAGAACTGTAGGTTTTACTGAGGCCCGAAGCCGCGTCACGACTCGTAAGCTCAGTCAGTAACATATTTGTTGGCCGACTATGCACGCACTGACATACACGCATTCAGACCGAACTTACCACGATCACCATGAAATCTCCCAAAAAGGCTCAGGATGGCCGCAAGCTCATCATAGGCATTGACTTTGGTACTACATACTCGGGCATCGCCTGGGCAGAAACCAAACAGCCGGACAGGAACACGGCTATCACCACATGGCCCGTCAGCGCCACCTCGCCGGAAGGCGAGTCGTCTGCCAAGGTACCAACCAAGCTGAGGTATACCAAAAAAGAAGTCCAGTGGGGTTTCTCGATCCCTGGAAACGTCCCTGAGAATGAGGTTGTCGAATGGTTCAAGCTGTGCGTATGACCGGTCCAGATTGACTCTTCAACCGGACTGACAGTCTTCCTCTAGTGACCTCGACAAGACTACCAAGGCTATGACCCAGAGTAGTCAGAAGCTGTCTGCCCGTGGTGGCCGTGCTCCAGCTCAGCTGGTGACTGACTTCATGGAGCGTCTCGGTGCTCATCTGCACTACATTCTTCAGCACAAGCTCGGAGACGCTGTACTCAAATCCACACCCATGGAGTTTGTTGTCACCGTGCCTGCCATGTGGAGTGATAGCGCCAAAGATCTCACAAGACAGGCGTGTCAGAACGCACCCTCGCTCGGTGCAAATGGTCGGCTGATTCACCTCGTATCGGAGCCAGAGGCGGCCGCACTCTATGCGCTCCAAGGTCTTGATCCCCATGGATTGAAAGTCAACCAAACTATCCTACTCGTCGATGCAGGTGGCGGTACGGTCGACTTGATTGCTTACAGAATCAGGCAGCTGAAGCCAATTCTGGAACTTGAGGAGGCCGCTCCAGGAACAGGTGGTATTTGCGGCTCGTCTTGGCTCAACCGCCGATTTGAAAAGTTCTTGCAAGACAAGCTGTGCCATCTCGATGGCTTTGGCCAGGAGGTTGTCTACGAAGCCGTCGACGTATTTGAGAAGAAAGTGAGTGAAGCGTAACCCATGACCCTCTTTCACTTACTGATTTTCCAGATCAAGCGCCAATTCGCTTCCAAGACTCCGGACAACGAGACCTTCACTATCCCCTTGGGCGGCGTGGCCAACTCGGCACAACTAGGAGTCCGCCGAGGGAGGTTTGCCATGAAAGCTTCCGACGTTCGCGAGATCTTCAACCCTGTTGTGAACGAGATTATCAAGCTCATCAAGGCTCAGCTGCAGTCTATTAAAACTCCTGTCACGGTTGTCTTACTCGTTGGAGGCTTCGGAGCCTCGATGTACCTGAGAGACAGGATCACTGACGCGGTAGGGAAGACCGTGCGAGTTCTTCAGCCCCCAAATGCATGGCAGGCTGTAGTTCAGGGCGCCGTGCTTAAAAGTCTAGCCAACAATGATCCGAAGACGGCGCCGGTTGCTGTGCGAGCGCGCAAAGCTAGACGGAGTTACGGTGTGCTCCTCCGTGCGGCGTATCAACACGAGCTTCATGCGCACCTTGCGCACCTCAAAGACTGGGATGAGTTTGCAGGCTGTCATCGTGTGCCAGTAATGTACTGGTTTGTCAAATGAGTAAGTCAAATACCACTATCACGTCAAACTATACGACAGCGGATTGACTGGTTTCAGGGTGATGCCGTGTTGGAGGATAGAGCCGTGCCTATCTCCTACGAATTCACTCAACATGTCCACCTCGGCCGTCCCTTTGAGCTCGAGATGGCAATCAAGTACGACCGAGCAAACAGAACCCTGGCAGGCGCGGTCATAACTCAGGACAAAGATGTGCTTGATTTGTCCACGCTCCGCGCAGGGCTTGGACATATTCCAGAAGAGTCTCTATCGCAGGGTCTCGGTGCAGATGGATCGCTATACTACCGTCTGCAGTGTGAGGTGCATGCGACTTTCAAGTCTGCTTCCACTGAGTATTCGCTCTACTATAATGGTAAGCATTGGCTGCTCGTTGTTTTGCTATAGTATACTGACAGGCACAGGTCGGAGGTACCACACCGTTACTTGCGAGTATGCCTAGCTTTGCTCGATGACTATCAAATGGACAAGGGAGGGATTAGCTCGGATTAGCTTGTATTTTGCTCAGGGAAAGTCAATTTAGTCGTACAGGAGAGACCTTTGACGTGGTATGGTGACGGGCAATTGAGTTCGACAATCAGGGTTTGGGGGCACTCAGTGTCCATGTGATATCATTTTGTTGCTTTGCAAGAACTCGCCTTCATCGGCCTGGATGAAAAGTTGAGACAAACGTGTGGACTGGCAAGATGGTCGTGGTTCGGTATTATATGGATTCGTCAGTCAAACAAGGCTCGCAGATAGGGTAATACTATTATCAACATCTTTGCACCGATCCTCTCATCCCTATATCCCGAAACGTATCGTCCCGCCTTGCAGGAGACGATGCAACTAACAACAAATCAAATCCACTGGATCTCGCCGGCCATGCAACGGGTGGTATCCTTGAATCAAACATGTACAGAGAAGAGAAATATGCTTCGGCCTCCTGTCCCTCTCGTATCAAACGAAAGTCCTTGTCCCCCCAGGAACACTCATCCACTCGAGAATGGTCGCCCTCGTCGACGCCCCTGGAGACTGTCAAATGCCACATTATATCGCCCAAAGTACGCTCGAAAGTAGTCGTCCTACTCTTCGTCCAAGCTACCCATGGTGGCGTTCCTGCTCCTCTTTCCGCCCAGCTTCAACATGCTGAGTCGCTTCCGCACACTGTTCTTCTTGATCAGGCCTTGACCACCATTGCCTTCCGATTCCAGATCGTGGCTGGATGCCTGAGATGGCCGCCGGAGGTCTGCAGTGATGGTCGTTGTCGTCTTGGCACCTGCGGCAGCCGCGGCTTCATCGCCACTAAAATGCCGGCTGAGTTCGTCGTTGGATTGGGCCCGGAAGAAACTACCGCGCCGTGAAGTGTCCTTGCTCATGGCCCTGCTGCGAGGACTCGCGGGCAATTCGACGTTCGGAGGGAATGCAGCGGAATCTCGGTGGCCATCAGACATCCTTCTCTTGTTGAGGAAGCTTAGACGCTTGCTTCGCTGATGAACTGACACGGGTCGTGCGACGGAGGCTTCTTCGGTCCTGACACCATTCACGACAGACGCGATGCCAGGTGTAGGTGTGCTGGTGCCGTTGGGTGACGATGGTGCCCTCCACGTTGGCGTAACACTGTGTGTGTATTCACGCAATGGTTGTGGCGGGGCGAAGACGGCCATCTCAGGCTCAAAGGTGCTCTCAAAATCTATGAGATTTAGCTGCGGTCCATCGCAATGCCTCGGTAGTACTTACAGCTCTGCAGCTCCTCGTGTCGGTGGTGAAGAAGTGCTTTGTCACTGCGTGCGAAAGTCGCCAGGCAGCGTTTGATCATGATAGCATGATCTACCAAGGCCATCTTGAGAGCTACGTCTTGAGGCTCAGCTTCCACCTCCTCCTCGTCTTCCGTGTCGTCGTCGTCATCTCTCTCTTCACTGCCAAGATCGCTTGCGGCCTGCCTCTTCGGCTGAGGGAGCAACTGACGGTAGCAAGCTACACTATGTTCGGAGTTAGGGTTCACGGAGACACTAATGGCATCTAGCAGTAGAGCCGCGTTCTCCTCGTCGCCTTCAGCCACGCGGCGTTCCAACGCTGTCATCTCCTGTGTCTTGCGCACAATACGCTCCAATGCCGTCTCGTGAGCAGTCAGCGTAATCTCAGACTGCTCAATGATCTCGCTACGGCGCAAGATCGTCGGGAAAGGCTCAGCAGTGGTGTAGACGGTCTTCTCGGAGTAGTGCTCGTGCACAGGGCCCTGGGTGACCCTCTTTGTCATGATCGTAAATGTCTGTGGGTGCGACGATAGGACGAAATCCCGAATCACCTGCGCAACCCTGGTTCTCTGAAACACGGGGTGGGCGAGGTCACGATGAGGTGCGACATTCGAGATCACCAGATATTGGCCCTCGACTTCGTCAACGTCGCCGCTCGCGACAATGCGGGCGTTGGGGTACTGCTCTTGCATGCGGTCTGTGAAAGCAGAGCCCTTCTCACGAAGGGCGCCCTCGTAGATAAACTCCTTATCCCGGACGCTGGCTGGGAACCCGAGTCCTTTGAAGACCACCTTGAAATACTTTGAGCTAGCCCTGTCGCTCTTTGAGATTGTCTCATAGATGGTGGCTATCGCGCGTTGCGTCCGAGCAAGCTTGGCGAAGTCAAAGACATTGGTCTCGTATTGCGTCTGCAGCTCCTTATAAGCGGTCAATGCATTGCTCCATGATTCACCATCCTCATAGTGTTTGATCATGTCGAAGTAGATCTTCTCTTTGCGCTCGAAGGCTGTCTGCGCCGGAAAATATGGTTCGAGCAGAGGAGTCGTTTGCTTGGTAGGATCCCATTCGTACAGATCCGCGTGGAGGCGCAAAGCCAGCCCGGCTTCAGCATGATTCCTAGTTGCAGCCTGAAATTCGGCAAGCTGATGCACGTATCGAACAAAGATCTCCTCTTTCTGCATGTCGCGCAAAAACTCCATCAATCTCAGTTGGCTGATGAGGTGCGAAGCGTCGTTGGTGCTGTCACTGCTGTGCACAGCCGTGAGGAGATCTAGGAACTCGTCCACAGTTCCCACGAGCTCCTGGAGTGCATCGTACAGAGGCTCGGCATCCGATTCCGACAAGGCGCCAAAACGCTCCAGCAGCTCACTCACAAACAACTTCTGGACGATGCTCTCCGTGAGTGGCTTGGTTTTGAAGAAGTTGTCCAAGCAATCAATGACCTCCGTCTGAATGGCGGACAGATCTTCGCTCAAAGCCCACTCGCTGACGATCATGGTCTGGAGCACCTCGACGGCCATCTTGCGAAGCCCCTCGTGAACACTCAGGCAAAGCTCCACGATCGGCCCAACCAAAGTAGGGACGTACTGGACCTGGTATCCGCCCATGCGTTCTAGGCCATACCGGTCTTGCTCTTCCGGTGTCGCATCCCAGCCGATGGCCTCCCATGTCGTTCGTAGTAGTTCGGCACCATGCTCTCTGACATCCCCAGCAATCTTCCAGATCGCGCGTCGCTTCTGTTCGGGGAAGGTCTCCAAAGCCAGCGAAGGGCTTCCCACCAACTTGAGCAGCGTTGTGAAGAACATCTTCCAAAGCTCGGTGTTGAACCCTTCTGCGTCATCGGGATCTGGCATGAAGGACTCAAGCATGAGGTCGGCAATGTATTGCAAAGCTCGCATCGTTGATTTGTGCTGATAAATGCGCACGCTCAACCAGTCTTGCGGGAAGGCCTCTCCGTTAAGAATACTAAGATGCACCTGGAGGAGGTTCTCTAGCATCATTGCCAAATCTTCTTCAGTCAACTCATCAAGCTGCATGCCAGCCGCGGATGTCGATATTGCAGAGAGCACGGCGGCTAGTTCAGCGAGTGCTTCGTCGTGCGTGAGCTCGGCAGCCATTGTTTTAGAAGGGAAGGGGTAGGAGGTCGGGAAGAGCAATGACAGGCGGTTGCGTGGTTTCTGTTCTACAGCCAGGAGAGCCAGGTAAGAATCGATAATCCCAGGAATATGCTTTGGAACTTCAAGCCCAAGATAGTCAATCTGACTGGCCAGGACGGAGCAACACAACCGTATTTGCGCTCGCCATTGATCGTTAATCTCCGGTGCGTGCCCCCAGTGAGGCGTGATCCAGCGAACAGTGTTCGCGACAAGCACGGAACGCTGTTCGGGGTCTGAGAAAAGACCTATCTTGGAGTAGTTGATGATCAGGATCAGCTTGTACAGCACCAACTTGCCCTTCACATCGGCGCATGAGTCCACAAAGTCGATGGCAATGTGTAGGATCTCTTCCGCACTAAGCAACCCGACTAGCTCAGGGAGCCACGTATGGAAGTGCTGCACTGCAAGTGTCTGACTCCCGACCAGAACGGGTGAGGTGTTGCGCATCATCGCATCGAGTGCCTTGAAAATGGAACGCAGGTGGCGACTGAAACCCGTCGTGGAAGATTTGAGTCCTATGCCAGCCTCCTTGACCTTCTGCTGCCCCCTTGAGTGGGTGATGAATTTGAGTATGTGGCGAACCACCTTGAAGGTTGCTCGCAATTTGCGGGCTGTCTCGGGCTCTGTTGGATTTTCAAGTAGCCTGGTAAACGACCGCACCAGACAAGGCGTAGCAAAGGGAAAGTTGAACTCGTTCTCCGCGTAACGGTCGACTATCGGCCCAAGATTGAATCGACGGTCGTGCACGATGTCTAGCACCCGGACCAATGCAGTGAAGACGAGGTCTTCATATTCATCGTTGCCCGAGTACTCGACCAGAATCCCAAAGAGCCCGTTCAGCACGTCGCTCAGTAGCTTGACCACCTCAATTTCAGGCACGAATATCAGCTGCCGTAATATTGGCGGTATATTGTCTCGGGGCGTATCCTTCCATCTAAGCAGGCCTAGCACCACTCGATCTTGGGAGAACTTGGTACTGCAAAGGTATGTATCGACAAAGAGTGTGGCAAGAGGCCCAGTCACCTCGGCAGAGCGCTCGTTGTTACCGCGTGGCGTCCATGGTAGTGATAGGTAGCCGCCTTTGCCGACAGGGCCGGGCAGGGGAGTTGACGTGTGCTCGTCAATCTTATAGAGAAGCAGACCATGCGTGCCGTCGCGGACAAAAGCCTGCTGATCCCATAGGGGAATGTGGGCGACAGCGAAAGGTGGATTCGGCATGTTACATAAGAAGAGGACAACATGCGCGTTACACACGTCGCTAGGCGATAGCGAAAGCCGCAGGATCTGGCCCCATGCCTCGCCTCTCTCGACTGCTACCGATTTGAACGTAGTCAAGGCGTCGCCGTTCGACGAAGCATATATGCAATTTTCAATGCGCTCCCCTGAGTTGCGGCGAACCTCGGCAGTGAGCTGAAAGTTGATCCCTTGCGTAGACGCCGGCATGGGGGTGGCGCTACCACCGTATCGCGAGAGAAGATTCTGCCTAGCTAGTGTTGCTTGGTTGATGGTCAGGTAGATGTCCGAACGTGGTTTCGAGGGGGCACCGGAGAAGCCCATGCGATTCGTTTTGCTGACTCCCGCGAGAAGTGTTGGAGTTGCCTTGATCAATGCATCCGCATCAGGGTGGCTGAAGCTCCTTAGGTAGATTTGCAAGCGTTCGCCTCTGTTTGATTTCTCGTAATGAGTCATCGGGCTGTCCATAATTTCCCTAATGATGGGATCCCAATCATCACCGTAGTCGGCTTCATTCGTAGGCTTCGGAGTCCGCGACCACATGCTCACCACCTGCTCGAACTCTTCGTCTTGTTTTACAACGTTGTTGAGTTTGAGAACACCCACCCCTAGGGTTCTCTGGGCTACTTGCGTGTCGCTGACTGGAGCGCCTGCCTTTGTTCCAGCAGTGCTAGGCGGTCCGCTGTCGGTATCGTCGGTTGCAGGGCGTTGTTCGGACTGCTCGTTGACGGACTCCATTTTACTGGATGTACCCCGTGATATAGCTGATCGCGCAGTCTTGCTAGCCCACATGAAGCTCCGCCTAGAAGATTTGGTGCCAGGTGCCGACGGTGGCTTGACATTCTCCTTGCCGTAGCCATTGGAAGGGCCTGTTCCGGTTCTCGAGGCTGGCTTTGCAAATGCAATTTGTTGCGAAGCCACAATTTTCACCACAAGGTAAAGCTCAGACTCTGACGAGGGCGCATCGCCAATATCTTGGGGCGCAATATCCGCGAAGAGGGTGCTTGTCTGGGCATATTGCGCCAGGCTCTCCAGGGTGCCTCCAGCAGCAACGTCTACCATGAAGGGCTCTGACACGCTGGCCAGCTTGCGGCTTGCGGACTTGCTCACTAAGCTGAATAGCAGCGACGTCTCCTCGGACGAAGAACCCGCAAACCCCTTGACGTCCAAGTATAGGTGATGTCGCGTGCTGGGCTCGATCGCTGTCTGCGGTGGCTCGTCCAGCAAGCTCATGACCGACTGCAATTGCGTGATCTCGACGGCCGAGTCATCGCCCGTGAGGACTCGACCTTGGGCTTGAGGGTCCCGAACGATAACATCTCCACCGCAGAGCTTGTTGACCTTGACCAAATCCCAGACTGTCTTCTCGCGTAGCCGATCGTACTCATGCGCGGTGAGAACATTGTAGAGAAATTGCTGCCGGCTCAGATCAAGGTCGTTGATGAGCTGAGACAGCTGATTCAGACGGTCATACTGTCGCGTCAGGAGGAGTTCGTGGAGGTTCGTTGAGTGCCACTCCCTAAGACATGAACCAATTTCGTCAATCAAAGGTTCAGACGCAGATGTCGGTGTTTCGTCGCCCACTTTCAGCATGGGTACCGGCGCTGGTGGTCGTGGTGTGCTGGGGTCTCGTGTGACTGGTATAGACAGCTTCGCGAGAGGGTTGTTGGCAAGGTCCCGATGTGTTTTTCGCGACCTTGGCGAAGCCTGTGACGGCCCATCACCGCTAATGGCAGCGGCCTTTTCGTCGGTCGGATCGGTCTCGTCGTCCGTCTCGCCAGATTCGCCCAGCAGCTCTCGCACCTCCACGCAGCTTCTAGGGAAAATGCCACTAAACACGCGCGCCTCAAGGGTTTGTCCCTTGACGGATGTCAAACCGGCCAGCAAACTAGGTGGCGCAACTAGATAGCCGCGCAACCAGTTGCCGTCCGGCGTTTCTTCGATCACATATAGCTCATCGCCAATCTCGAGGGGTAGGTCGGCCGGGCTCGAGGGTGCGAATGGGTATGTCGCGATAGCGAAAGCAATTCGGGGCAGCGGCTGCCAGGGCATTGAGGTCGCCTAGATCGTGTCTCAGGTGCGCTGCTTCGGGTGGTGGGAGAATGGCTCAGGAACGCGGCAGGATTCGTCGATCCAAGTCGCGCGCGAGGATGTGAAGTCGGGCGAGGCGCGACGGCGAAGGCATCAAGGTACTCTTGTCTGTGCAGCAACGGAGTCGAGGTTGAGTAGGATAATTAACGAGAATTGACATGCAAATCTCACACTGGGCTGAGATGAGTTTGTTTGGCCGTCCAGGTGCTTGGCTTGTTACTGAGCAGTCAAGTAGCGGCCTTCATCCAAATTTCTCGACGTCGTGCGACCCCTGAAGCCGCGCTTCTGGCTGGTGTACCTGGCCAGGGTCGTAGGCAAACGGCTGCAAGCCCAAAAATAAAGGAACCAGAAAACGTGGCGCACAAGCACTAGTCGCAATTAATTGAATACTAGTCGAATCATGATTGTCTATTTTCCCCCTTGAGTGTCAGCTTCAATGCTGGTGCCTACAGTTTACTTGAAATACAGTACATGTACTTGCACAGGATCTGTCTTTCGGTTGGCGACGCGCCTGCCGCCAATGTGACCTCCAGTCGGCTTCAGTGACCGCAAGGGACGATAACCTGACCACTACAGTACTTGTAGTACCTTATGCTCGAGATCGGCACAGTGCCGTATATCAACATCAAATTCTGTTTACTAGTACCCTGGTAATGATTGGTGAAGAAACATACGTAGTAAGATAGGCTTTTGATGCTATAATAGTGAACAAATCTCCCATGGGACAGCATTCCGCGATACCCACACAAGGTGCATTGATTTGTTGGTTAGTACCCTGACGCATGACAGGGTCAACGTTGGACGTCATTGTGGCAGCTTCACTTTATCAGTGTGTTGAGCTCGTTGAACTTTATATGTACTATGACAAGGTCCTTGTCTGTCGTTCAACGTATGCTCGTTGACTGTTACTTAGGTAGTTACCAAGCCTTACTGTATTTTCTGATGCTCGCGTCAACGGTGCAGGGTAGCCTCTTGAATATGTGGTGTCAATCCCTGGCTCACACCAACGAGATGCGCGCCGCGCGCGACCGCAAATATAAGGTACTTATCGACTATTATTGCGTTTGATAGATTCTCCCGCACTCTCAAGCCGTTTGACGAGTCAGTGCTTGTATGCACTACTTAAAACGTTTGTAGGGTAGCATCGACACCCGTAGTTGACCATGTCTGGCCCGTTGTTTGCTACCCAGTCTGTATAGCCTTGTGGTCGGCCCCACACGTCTTCCGACGTAATGCATCCATCCTGATGAATCGGCATCAAAGAGACTTTCGTTTATTGATTTAAGTAAGGTAAGTTTTCAATGTACCAGGCAGTGGATGCTCGCATGTCGCCTCACCCTCAAACCCCATCACGCTCTGGTGATACCGTTCCCTTGCTGACTGGTCAAACCAGCATCTGCTTGCCACTTGTTGACCTCAACCCGCATACGACCTCTCGTAGAAGGCCTGCCAGATTGTAATATCCCTCAGCGCGCGACAGAGCGAAGTTGAGCAGCTCTCCCAGCTGCCCCTCTCGCTATCGACGGCTGCTCGTCCGACACCTGCCCTATCTCTTTGCCGCACTGCCACAGGCGCGCGCAAGTATTCAAGTGCAACATCGCTGTCATCCGCCTTCCCCACGTCAAGCACGTGTATCGTCGATCATCTTCTGCACGTTGAACCCCTCTTGAGGTGTCATTCTCTCACGCATATTTGTCTTCCTAGCCTCACTTCGCTCTTTCCGATACTCAGGAAACAAGCGAACGGCAAGTGGCCACCATGGGAACACCATTCATCACTTTCCTCGAGCCTAGTAAGCTTGAGGGATACATGTCTAAAGCAGCCCGAGAGAACCAACCCAGTGCCATCCCCAAAGCCTTCCTCGATGCCATGGAAGTAAGAGAGCAAGTCTTCGTCGAGGAGCAAGGGGTGCCGGCAGAGAACGAGTTTGATTCAGACGATTCGCGGTCATGCCACTGGGTCGTCTACGCCAGCGTAAACAAGACTGAAGAGCTGGAAATCCGTGACGAGAGTGGCGCTGTCATCCGACCACGCAAAAGCTCAACGCGTTCGGTGCCTGTGGGAACTATTCGACTGGTCCCTTTCCCCCATGATCCTCATCCAGTGGATGGCGGCGAATACTGGGACGGTAAGCTGAAGGGTGAGGAAGACAAAGTCACCGGTCCCACCGGCCCTCAGAAGCCCTACATCACCGACCGTCCAACAAAGTATCACGATGGAAAAGAACCATACATGAAGCTCGGTCGGCTGGCTGTGGTGAAAGAATTTCGTGGCCATAGACTAGCGGGCCTGCTAGTCAAGACTGTCCTCAGCTGGCTCAAGGCGAACCCTGCTTTCTTCAACCCAAGTATCAAGGAGATTGGTCTTGAGAACATGGGTGCCTTCAATGAGCGCGACATTCCCACCTGGAAAGGGCTGGTCTGTGTCCATGCGCAGGAACAAGTTCAGGGGTTATGGGCCAAATGGGGTTTCCAGCTCGACGACGGGATGGGAACGTGGATGGAAGAAGGCATGCCCCATGTTGGCATGTTTCAACGCCTTGAGGTGAACTCGGACCAGATCAGGATTTAGATACCAGGTATTGATTGATGCATGCATCACTCGGGGGGCTGGGGGATATGAGCAACGACAATTACGACCACAGCAGGCACGATAGAAAATCATGATTCATTGGACATTCATTTCATTTGCTCCTGGAGCTCGATTTTTATTGAGACTCTAGAGCGAATTGGAGACAATCCGTAGCCGCGTTCCCCAGACCCGAACGCAAAATGCACTTCTGAAAGATGCCGTAACCACGCCAAAAGCCCCCCCAGAGGTAAGATCCCACGCCAGTTTTCGCAGCCCCAAGTTTTTGCTGCAAAAGACATAAACAAGCGCTTTATCGGTTGGACTTTGCCACACGCTCCAGCTCATCCTTCTTCTTGATAGCGTACGAGTTGCTGCTACCCTTGGCGGCGTTGATCAGCTCCTCAGCGAGGCACTCGGCGATCGACTTGACGTTGCGGAACGAGGCCTCACGGGCACCGGTGGTGAGCAGCGAGATGGCCTGGTTGACGCGGCGCAGAGGCGACACATCGACGGCTTGCCGACGGACGGTACCGGCGGAACCGATACGGGTAGAGTCTTCGCGGGGACCGCAGTTGACAATGGCGTCAACGGCGACCTGGATGGGGTTCTGGTCGGTCATCAGGTGGATCTGTGATATCTCAAGTCAGCCCTTGTCCTCTATCCTTCGTCCATTGGTCTTGGTGGTTCGGGTGGGACGTACGATCTCGAAAGCGTGGGCAACGATGCGGACAGCCATGAGCTTCTTTCCGTTGTTGCGGCCGTGCATCATGAGCGAGTTGGTGAGACGCTCAATGATGGGGCAGTTGGCCTTGCGGAAGCGCTTGGTGGCATAGCGACCGGCGGAGTGAGGAAGGTAGACGGGGTTGCGGAGGGAGATGTAGTCACTATATTCCCATGTCTCGTTAGCCGGCCAATTCCAAATATTCAGCACACCCTCTCCCATGGCCTGATTCCCTCTCCATGTCGGCTCTCCGGGGTCGGGTTTTCGGTAGGTAAAACGTACGTCAGGGAGATGTCGCGGACCTCAACATCGTAATCCCACTTGTTGAACAACTTGATGTTGCCAACCTCCTTGACGACATCCTTGGGGAGGATCTCGGGGAGAACAGAGTTCTCGACCTCAAGCTCGCCGTTGTCAGACATGTTGGCTGTGGTGCAGTCGTGCTCGTGCTCGTGGGCGGATTGAGACGAAGAGGAGGGGGTTGGACTGCCGTGTTAGTATCGTTGCTGAAGTGCGGTCGCGACGTTCGCTTGAGTGGGAATTTTTCCTTGGTGAGGTCGGAGGTGGGCTTGGTCCCAACGAGGGTTCGAAAAACGGGTGGTGTGGGTTTTCGGCCAATCACAAGCCACCAAAATTCAAGTACGTACCTGCACACCTCACCTGCTTAGGGCACGTCTGCCCTCGCAAACTCCGGCTGCACTGCACCCGCGATTCGAGTGGGATTATGACCTTCTCGACTGAACGCCTTGTCCAAAAATTCCGTTCCCTCCACACGCCCGTTGAACGACAACACATCCAGACAAAATGGTACGAAGCCTGCATCTCCTGATCGAAGCCGACAACGACGCATCATGGCGACGGCGATTATTCCCAGCGAAGATACACCCGGCTAACCTCTTGCGATAACAGGCGCCCACCGCAAAGAAGCAAAAGAAGAAGTGGTCCAAGGGCAAGGTCAAGGACAAGGCCCAGCACGCTGTCATCCTCGACAAGACCACCTCTGAGAAGCTCAACAAGGATGTCCAGTCGTACCGCCTCGTCACCGTCGCTGTTCTCGTCGACCGCATGAAGATCAACGGCTCGCTCGCCCGCAAGTGCATTGCCGACCTCGAGGAGAGGGGCATCATCCGCCCGATCGTCACCCACAGCAAGATGAAGATTTACAGTACGTACAAGCCAGGGAACCATGGACCGTACCCGGAGGGACCTGTACTAACGACTCACCTAGCCCGTGTCGGTGCTGCCTAAGTTAATGGCTCCACGAACTTGGTATTGGGATATGGCGTCGGGATGGCCTGCTTGATAAAAGGCCCGCAAGGTCAAGGGACGGTGTCAGGCGGAAAAGCCTACAGGGACATCGTTTTTGCAATGAATGCTCATGGACCGGATCTGCCTCCGAAACGGCGACGAAATGAAAATGACGTTAAATCATCCAAACTCCCACATAGCCCGTGCATGTCTACACTTGCCCCTCATGATGATGGCATGTTCGGGTCTTCAAATTCCTGACCACAGACAAGTCTTGGATAGCTGTAGAGCAGCAGACCATGTCTGAGCGCACCAATTGGCAACTCTGACATGATTATCATCATGTGAAACCATACTTGTCAGCTGCCCTCCTATGCCTGCTGCTTCTGCTGCTTTGCCACCGTAGATGAGTTATCTGTGCGATCGACTCACATCCACCTCTTCTTTAGGGTGAGTGATTTCGCAATACCATGAAACTTTCGCGTATTGTCCCCGTCAACGCTTGAGGCATGTTGGCCGTATGTGCTGAATCTGCGGAAACATTCCCCATGAAGGACTACTCAAATAATCTGTTAATCGCTCGCCTCGTAGTCTATAACCAACATACGAGCGGCGACATCGCCTCAACACAGGCTTCAGCCTCAAGCACATCAGAGGTTTAGTTCACCCTCTCGGCAGCCCTACCAGGCTCCCCGACTGGGCCCCATCCCAAGCAGTACTGTCGTCTACTAGCATCGCAGACTTGTCCGAAGCGTTGCGCCCGTGAATCATCTGATCGATACGTATCAGATACATTTGCAACAACCGTGGATAGAAGGAGCGACACTGTGAACCGTGGCTACGAGTATGAGGTTCAATAGATGCCGTCGCAAAGCCTGGGAATGGGGGAGCTGGGAAGTTGTGGAATGATGGAAATCAAGTTTCATCATGTGCCATAATCGCCCGTGAACAGAGCGAAAAGCAACACCAAATCGACGTAACCCGCAATCAAGTCGATGACCAGAGGCACACCGGGCTGGATTGTGACCAAGGAAGACTGCAATCGCCAAAGCGAGATGTATTGGCAAATGTCGTTTGGCTTGTGGTCTCTGCACTGAAAACAAGAACTGGCGATGTGAACCCGCAAGAATCCTGGGGAGATGAGGCCCCGTCTTAGCTCGGCTATCTTTGGTCGTTCGTATTCGCTGGGTCGGATCCCAATATGATGGCAAAACGATAATGAGGCTATGGTTGCGATATCAGTAGGACAGTGACCGGCGATACACGCAAGAATCAATTGACTCAATTGACCATGATGGTCTCAACACAGCAAAATGGTCAAGCCATCGGCAGGCAAATTTGTTACACGCTGGCCGGGGCACACCGCGGTTAGATATGGGCGTCCAAAGGGGTGCCGACGCATGCTGGCGCAATTCTACCTTGTCTGGGCAGCGAGAATGAACCGGCATCGAGCGGGCCCACATCGATCTCGCGGTGTCCGAAGGCTTGGCTTGGGGTAGACATAATAATAGGCTCAAGACCAGCCATCAAGAAAAGGGGTTGGAGCGAAAGAAGACTGGTTTGTTCCGCAGGTAGAGCAATTGGAGTGGATTAATTCTGGCGCAGTATTTGGCTCAGACGATACTTGTCTGTAAAGGCCGTAAGAAATAGAGCACATTGACGGCAATTGGTAGCTATTGCGAAATTCAGTATCGATACAGGCGCTCGCCTTGCCGCAATCTTTTTTGACCTGTTGACTGGGATAAGAATGGCCTTGTGGCCTCAGGCTTCCAGGCGTTGTCAGGGAGAGCTGGGAATTGACCGTCCGCGGGCCGTTGATTGGATCCGAAATGCTAGTGCCCCACTCGGGTGAGCGCTCGCTATCAAACTTGGCCGCCCCTTCCCGGCTGCAATTTTTTCCCTCAGGATTTATTTGGCTCGACACCTCCGAGAATCTTTCTTCCTTTCTCCCACACATCCTCCCTTTCTGTATCCAATCTCCCCTCAGTCCTTTCTCCTCACAGCAAGAGAAAGTCGTCAAGATGTCTCCTACCGACAACAAGGTCCTGGGCATGCCGGTAAGTTGCCTTGAACCGAACGCCGACAAGAGCGCGCCTACGCGACAGCGATATGATCGAGCCGCCCGATGGTCATTGAACAACGAGGGAATCCATTGGAATTGATATTCCATTGATTCGAGTACACTCTTGTGACATGAACACCATCGGAGACGTGTCCTCACTCGTTTCGGGCTGGCGCGCGCTTCTTGTCGAGCCGACGAACTATCTGTCCTTAAAGTGCGCATCAGCTAACTCAATTCACAGCCCTTCGTGGCGGACTTCCTGAGTATGTTCCATCACCAGATTCGACGCGCGAACGTCAACATTCTCGTCGACAACATCTAACATGATCAATAGTGGGTGGTGTCTCCGCCGCCGTCTCGAAGACTGCTGCCGCTCCCATCGAGCGTGTCAAGCTCCTGATCCAGAACCAGGTTCGTCCCCTTCACACACTCGCCACTCCGCAATGTATGCTTACAATGACTAGGATGAGATGATCAAGTCCGGCCGTCTCTCTCACCGCTACACTGGCATTGGTGACTGCTTCAAGCGCACCGCTGCCGATGAGGGTGTCATGTCCCTGTGGCGTGGCAACACTGCCAACGTCATCCGTTACTTCCCCACCCAGGCCCTGAACTTCGCTTTCCGTGACAAGTTCAAGAAGATGTTCGGCTTCAAGAAGGAGCGTGATGGCTACGCCTGGTGGATGGCTGGTAACCTGGCCTCCGGTGGTGCTGCCGGTGCCACGTCCATGTTGTTCGTCTACTCCCTGGACTACGCCCGTACCCGTCTCGCCAACGACGCCAAGCACGCCAAGACTGGTGGTGCCCGCCAGTTCAACGGTCTCATTGACGTCTACCGCAAGACCATCGCCTCTGACGGTATTGCCGGTCTGTACCGTGGCTTCATGCCCTCCGTCGCCGGTATCGTTGTCTACCGTGGTCTCTACTTCGGCATGTACGATTCCTTCAAGCCCCTCCTCCCCAAGGGTCTCGAGGGCAACTTCTTCGCCTCTTTCGCCCTGGGTTGGTGCGTCACCACCGCTGCCGGTATCGCTGCCTACCCCCTTGACACCATCCGCCGTCGCATGATGATGACCTCTGGTGAGGCCGTCAAGTACAAGTCTTCCCTCGACGCTGCCCGCCAGATCATTGCCACCAACGGTGTCAAGTCTCTCTTCAACGGTGCCGGTGCCAACATTCTCCGTGGTGTTGCCGGTGCTGGTGTCCTGTCGATCTACGATCAGCTCCAGCTCATCCTCTTCGGCAAGGCCTTCAAGGGTGGATCTGGTTAAATCCATTCCACATAACATTTCCTGTATAGAAACTTTCGTTGCTGTTCACGGTGAGGAGAGTTGGGAGATCGGGTTCGCTGATTTCGAACGACATGTATTTGGTCTCGGCAAAAAGGGAGAGACGTGGATTTGGCAGACAAGGGAGTGCAGATATCCAGAAGTGGTTTACAAGACCGACTTTATCTCTGCGGGTTAGACTGGCATCGGCATGGCGTTATTCGATTACTGGCTTTGCCGTCCTTTCTAAGTCGCTGTAATATACATCTACGCAATTTTCCCTTGCTATAATCTGTCTTGCTCGTCTGTATACTATCATTGTGATGCTCATTCTCGCGGACAACGGTCCTCTCTGCATCACGTGACTATTGAAGTTTCCTTGGTGAGCCCGTATCACTGCACCTCGCACTCGTTCGCAACGTGTTTACGCCCGAGACCCTTCATTCAAGAGAGGAGTCCTCACAATGCCTCCGCAAAACAACAAAGCGAAGGCCACGCGTGGTCGGCCCCCGGGAGCCAAGGCTCCATCAAAGCCAGTTGAAGATGACTCTGCCAGCGACCCTTTCGCGTCAGAGGTTGAGGAAGACGTCGCCACAGCGCGTCCATCGCCTCCCAGGGCACAGCCAGACGAGGCAGAGAGCTCTGATGACAAGACCATACCCCGTGACTTACTCACTCGTCTCCTTCACGAGTTCTTCGCCAAAGACACAACCCGCATCTCGAAAGACGCGAATGCATCGGTCGGCAAGTACGTCGATGTTTTCGTGCGGGAAGCATTGGCTCGAACGGCTGTT
The DNA here is from genome assembly GCF_019669845.1 of Emericellopsis atlantica. Lineage (NCBI taxonomy): Eukaryota > Fungi > Ascomycota > Sordariomycetes > Hypocreales > Bionectriaceae > Emericellopsis > Emericellopsis atlantica. The sequence continues at coordinate 1,058,255 of NW_025764706.1, read as the reverse complement.
GAGAAGCGGTCCGGGTTCTTGGAGGTGAGTCGTGTCTTTCGAGGCGTGCATGATTGTGTTCTGAGCTGACGGCGTGTCCAGGTCGAAGATTTGGAGAAAGTGACGCCTCAGCTTATGCTTGATCTTTGAGCGGCTTGAAGAGCAAGTCCTGGTCAATGTGATCATGGTGATCTTCAATGGCCAACGAATGCCCTGCATCCCATCACCTTTTGATATCTCGCCATCTGCTGGTCATTATTCAACAAGTGCGAACGAATATCTGTGGCTACGGGGCGCTTGGCACCTCATAACTGTCTGCGGACCCAAGAAGCATGCATCTTCACATTGCTGCCAGCCGAATTCCACACGCGCGATCAACAGGGCCTGAGTCAGCCTCGATCACGTTGCGCTCGGCAATTAGGTGACAACCCATTGGTCGATGATTCTGCAAAGCCACGGTTCAAGCTGAGGTGTCGTTGAACTTGCATGCAAGGCAGTGTTCAAGGAGTCGCACTGCTGGTTTCCCGATCGACTGGTTGGGAATTATATTACACACTGAAATCAGCAGACTCTCAGTGGCCAGAGCACCAACAATTAAGGCCTAGGCTACCAATAATGACAAGTTTTGACCATTCATCAATTCAACTATATGTCCACCGCCCCATTGCAATAATACCTATGTCATTTCTTAGGTGCCGAGATGGGTGTTGCAGGGGTGAAACCGGAAGCGTCTCGCATTTGTACGAGGCTGCATGTGGAAGGCCGTCAGTCCGCCTGCAGCTTGGCAGCAACCCAGCCTCGAGATCATCTCATCTTGGACTCTTCGAATTTTCGAAGGGCAATGGGAAAGGTCTGTCAAAATTCTGTGTATCCCGCTGCAGAACAGCTCAATTACCAAGATGAGAATTCGCCCATGATTGAACCCTCTCGAGCCCAAGGCTACCGCGCGAGTGTACGATAGCCAAGCGCCTGGGATTGAGCGCCACGATACTCCCAGACAGGTCGAGACGTGACCTCAAACTGTTTCGTTTACGGAGTCGCATATTGCGGCGGCCTCACTGGCTTGCGGTGCCATGCCTGCTCTCCTGAAGCTGTTTGGACTCGACCTTGGCCTGGTTCGTCAAACGCAGGACGATTGACGGCTCGCAGTCGTTCCGTGAATGTCTGTCGTGTGTTGAAATAAGAGAGACTGTCTCCCGCTCATGCTCAACCAGTCTGCTTCATCCTCATCCAACTCTTTGTGAAGCTTGACGGTTGTTTCCTTTTCCTTTCTTTCACTTCCCTCTTGTGTTTTCTGATAATACCCCTTCAGTTCTCTTCATAAGGCCGGCCTTATTGTGAACCTGTCGCTACCTTGTCTTCTGTTGCATCAGCTCGATCTCTGGTAGATCCAACATCTTTCCTTTTCACAGCCGCCCCTTCACACATCAGCCAAGCGCCAAGATGTTCTTCCGCTCGTTCGCATTTGCAGCTGCTCTGCTCAGCATGGCGCAAGGTATGTTGCTTCTCTCCCTCGATGTCAAAGAGTGTACTGACACGGGATATTAGCTGTGGATGTACAGGTCGTCTACGTGGGCCAGAACCCCGCGAACAATGTGACGGGTCTCAAGTACTGGCCCGAGAACATCAAAGCAGAGCCCGGGTCCATGGTCCAGTTCCAGTTCTGGACGGGCAACCACACCATCACACAGTCTTCCTTTGACAAGCCTTGCACGCCTTGGACGCCGGCTGCGAACGAATCTACCACCCAGCAGGTAGCCGTCAAGAGCGGCTTCCAGCCTGTGGATGCGAGCTGGATGGATGGAAACATCCCGACGTACACAGTCATGATCAACGACACAAAGCCATTGTGGTTCTACTGTGGGCAGGGCGCTCATTGCCAGAGCGGCATGTCCATGGTGATCAACGAGAAGTGAGTGGACCCTTCTTTTGACAGTTTCTCGCGACAATTGTTGACCCTCGCAGAGCGGAGAGCGGCAAGACCCTGGCAAAGTACAAGCAGGCAGCATCAACTGTCAGCAGCGGCGACGGCGGATACGGTGGTTCGGGAGGTGGCAACTCCAGCGATGGATCCAATGGGGGCAGCTCAGGAGGCGACTCTGGCAGCGGCTCCGGCTCTGGTTCTGGTTCTGGTTCTGGTTCTGGTTCCGATTCTGGCTCTGGCTCTGGCAGTGGCTCTGGCGACAGCTCTGGCGATGGTTCAGGCAGCGGATCTGGCGACGGCACCGACGGCGGAAACACACCTGGTAACATTCCCGGCGACGCTGATCAAGTTGGCAACCCGAGTGCAGCCGCCACGGCATGGGCATGGACCACTTCGATGCTGCTGGTGGTCGGCGCTGCTGCAGCACTGATCTAGAGATTACCAGTTTGTACGCCAACCATATAATCAGTTGGGGCGATCTCCTTGTCAGATTTGGGAGGAGTTGGATAATAAACAGGCCAAGCTGCTCAATAGCTTGCAAGATATTTTGATATTTCGTAAAAGATAGGACTCAGGTTCACATATAATCATGCACCTACCGACTTTAGACCTTGGGGATCTTTCTTTTGGACCTCCCCTTTTGCGCGGGCGCGCAGAGCTGCCTCCTGGGCATCTTGTCCAGCCAGCCCTCTTCCCTCTTCAAGTACCCAACGCGGTGGTACTTTTTGCTCTTGGCGAAGAAGTCGACCCAGTGTTTCAATGCGTTGAACGCCTTTTCCTCGGCAGCCGCTCGCTCCTGCTTCTTCATCTCCTCCATCTGCGCTGTCGTCCAGTATGCGTCCACTTCGGGATCGTCAATGGGCAGATACATCTCCTCCACGCCCCGCATGTCAGGTACGGCGTCTTCGGCAAAGCAGCCCGTCACGTAGGCGCGCGCGGCGTCGCGGCCGCCAAAGTACTGGTAGGAACCGCCGGGGCCGTAGATGTGTCGCGACACGGACACGTCGTAGATGGTGCCATTGATGGCGAGATACAGTGGCTTTTCGGTATCTGCGCCGTTGTGTTGGGCAAGCTCTTCCGGGGTCATGTACATTGGGCCAGACTATAATCTCTTGGTCAGTCTGCGGTTCCAAACCTTGGGCAGGGTGCATTTAAATGGGAGTGGCTTACAAGCCTCTCCTTCCAGTAGACAGTCCGAGCGTACTCTGGTAGTCGCACGCCGCCCCATGTCCAGCTACTGCCGCCGGTTACAACATAGCTGAGTCCGCACGAGGCGACGACAATGAAGCTCAACACGCGGAGGATGTCGAGGTAGAAGCTGGCCTTGTCGTCGTCCTGTGCGTCGTCGTGTTTGCTTGAAGGCTTTGTGGTTTCTGGCTCAGCCTTTGCCTTGCGCTGGCGCAGCTCAGAGTCTGCCATTGCCTCTGATTCTGATGATGCTGACTTCTCAATCGCTGTCGACGATGTTCACAATTGCCCAGGGTCTGGCTTGGAAAAGGTGGCTTTTGCAACGACAGTCCACCCCACATTTCGACTTCATGCCGCCGCCCGGGAGCAAGGGGATCCGTTTTGTGCTAGACCCCATTTGGAACTCTTGAGTTCCTCCCCAAATGATACAAGTATGCGTAATTACGCTGAACTCGCAAGGTGAATTCATTCATATTTCGTCGAAAGTCGAAAGACGCCAAATAAGCTCACTCTTCATGAAGAGCTGCCAATGACGAGGACTCAACTGTAACTCAGAGCGTCTAGGGTAGGCATGAAGTCTTCGGTGTGCTAGTACTGGTTGTCTAGGCAACCACCGCCTTGGCGGGATGTCAATCCATAAACACGCAATCATGCCTCCGCGCTCTGAACCCCGGCCTGCTCAACGTGCCAACGCCATCCGAGACCCTCCCGCAACTCTACCTTATGCAATTTGTCCCTTTTTAGAGGATCATCAAGCGCTAAATAACAATCCGCATGCCAATCGACCAGCCAGCCGTAAACATGGATGACGAGTCGAGCCAAGCAGGCTCACCGGTCGGCAGGCCTCTCCAGGCTATCACCGCCAACGCGCAACAACGCGATTCTCTCAGCACCGTCCACGATAAGATCAGCCAGTTCAACAGTATGAGCATTGCGATGCAGTCTAAACAGCTCGAGCGCAAGACAGCCGACGCAGCCCTGAAACGCGCCATGATCGGGCGCGAGGAGGCCGAGGTGGAATTGCGCAAATGCAAGGAGGAGCTGAAAGCATTGCGCAAGGCCGTCGACGAGGGCAAAGAGCGCGAGCGTAGGGTCGGCGAGAGACTGGAGACTGTCATGGTTCGCAAGCACTTTTATGACCACCGCGCACCCAAGTTGCTAACCCACAGCGCAGGAGAACTATGGCCGAGCGAAGGAGACACACGCACACACACAAGCTCTCTGGGAGAAGGAGATTCGACGCGCAAGAAAAGAGACGTTTAAGACACAATCTACACACGTCAAGTTACAGGAGGAGCTCAAGACAGCCCGCAGCGCGACCAAGACCCTCGAAGAGACCGTCGAGCGCGAAAAGAAGCGAAGTCACATGCGGGAGCAGGATGCCTTTGAAGCGCGCTACCAGATGGTTGGCATCCAGGAGAAGCTCGAGCAAGCCCTCGCGCTGATTAAAGTCGTCGAGCAAGAGCGCGACGCGTACAAGACGGCGGCTAAGAACGAGGAAGTCGCGCGCATCGCAGCCGAAGGCCGGATTCCACTACCTGTATCGCACGATCCGCTCGACGAATTCGCATCACCAGCAAAGAAGACGCAAATGAAAAAGAGGAAGCTCAGCGTCGAGCCAAGGTACTCTCTATCAACATGGGAGGTCGAAGCCACATCGGCTGCGGAGTTGGAAATCGAGGACCTGACGAGTCAGATCCAATGGGAGAGGCAACGCGCCGACCGAGCGCAGGAGATGATTGATTTCCTGCGGGCGGAGTGCGAGATGAAGTTCTGTGCCTGCGGCAGAGCCCGAGCGCAGATCAGCCGGGACTCGTCCGCTTATCAACTTTTGAAGGCCTCTGATCGCCACAGCGAGACAGCGGAGGAGCCCATGTCTGAGGGCACGGAGGAGCAGCTCTCCAACCACCCAGATGAAACCCCGAGTGAGCACATGTCAGAAGCAGAAGACGATGCGACGGAGCGGCCTCTACAAACTATGCAACAAGAATTCTCGAGCGACAACATCCCGATGCCACCGCTTACACCCAGCCCACCACGACCCGCCGCACTTCAGCCTTCTCCCGAGCTAGCCCCCGTAACGTCCAAAAAGGGCCCACGCCTGAGCACAGTCTTCTGCCCCAACGAAGGTGTCTTTCGAACGGTCTCGGAGCAGGACGCCAGTCTGCTTGAAGCACAGGAAGAGGCGCAGGTTATCGTCGAAGATGTGGAGCCTCAGAAGGCAGATCCATCGCCCTACGAGCATGAGGAGGAAGAGACGGAGGAGTTGCCAACGCCTGTTGAGCCCGAAACCGAATTGGACTACACGTCGTCAGCCCGCCTGTACGCACGCACCCCATCTGTCGAGCCCCCGTCGTTCGCTATGCTGGGTCAGCAGCGCACCTCGTTGCTTTCTTTGCTTAACGCTCCACATGGGGCCAACCGGGGTCAAACAATGCCACATGTCCCCATGGTGGAAGATCCCGCTGAGACGGCAGAACGCCAGGACGAGGAACAGCTAGAGGAGGACGAGGAGGCGCAAGGACCAAACTTCGAGCCCCCGCCTCGTGCGTCGCTTGAAACACGGCCTCATACTTCGACAGCCCTTTACGGCACTGTCACAACGACAGTCCCTCTCCGAAATGAGGACGAACAGCGCGAGTCATCCATGTCCTTCAACGAGAAACTGCGCACGCCCTCCAGCGGCAGCACAGCCAGTTTCGACACAACAAACCCAGCGCTCACGCCCACAATGTCCCGTGAGCAAGCGCTCGCCAAGATCCGCGAGAGGCGAGGTCGTGCCCGCAGTGCGCAGAACGGAGCAGCCCCGGCTAGCAGGAATGCCAGCCAGGGGAAGGAAAGGAGGGATTTGAGCGCGCCAACGAACAAGGTTGGCAGCAAATCGAGATGAGGTTGACGAATCAGCTGTTGGATTTCAGGCATTCAGCAAGGTGTTTTGCACAAAAAAATGGCGTTCTGGATGATTCAGGGGATTACTTCCATGTTACTTGGAGTTTGAGTGTTATACGAGCTATTAGCGGGCGTCCATTGCTTAATGAACGTTATTCTTCAACTTGCCAACGTCGTTGACGAAGGTTCTCTTATACAACCCCATGTTCGGGACAGACCCTTTCAGGATCCTAGAAACCCCCTGGCCATGTTGCGGCCACGTTCCGAGCTTACAGCGTCAATCTTGACTGCTACGAGGACACACTCGAAACCACCCTTGCCAGCCTCCGAAGGACGTATCCGCAGCCTCCACTGACCCTTTTTGACGGTCCATTCCTCTGGTTCCTCTGCTCGCCGCCTTTTACGCGGATTGTGACTAGGGCCGTCCTCGTCTTTGAGCATGGCAGCATCTGCCTCATACTCCTTGCCATCCAACAGTATGGCTGCCTCGGGTGGTAGAGCCACGCGCACGAGATGTTCGCTGAGGGTCGTGTGGCCCGGCGAAGGGACCCGTGCCTCCCCGCCGCCCGCCGCCATCAACAACCCCATCGGTTCCGCTGTAGGCGGCAAGCCCAGCTTTGTGGCAATGACCTCGAATAGCTTTCTAATTCTAGCCTCGGTGTCGTTGAAGAACTCGGCGCGAGGATCGCCCGACGTGGGTAGGTGTAGTTTCGTTGTCTCATGGCCAATCTCCAGTACAAGGTCGGCGGCCTTGTCATCGACATAGGGACGCGCGTAGGTGACCCAGCCGCTGGTCCCCGCGGGTTCGCCGGCGTCGTCTCGGACGGACAAGCCTGACTTTTGCACATTTTCCAGACGCAGCGCAATCTCCGTGCGCTGCCGCACCTGGTTGAAGGATATCTCGTGCGCAATCAGCTTCTGCTCCAGCCCCTTGAAGTGAAAGTAGCGCGCATCGGCGAGGAGCTTGGCGCGCTGCACCTCGTCGCGTATCTGCACGGGGTAACCCCTGAGGATGCGCAGCAGGTCGGCGAAGGTGTCGGCGTCCCGGTTCGGCACAGACGGGGGCAGGATGCTCGGTGGCCGGATGAGGCCCTCGCGGTCGAGCCCGGGGAACAGCTCGTCCGGTCTAGAGAAGAAGGCTGCGAAGCCGAGCGAGAAGAAGTTGGGCGAGTTGCCGGGGGCGCTGAAGGTGCTGCGTGGGATCTGGAACTCGCGGTGGCCGATGGAGATGAAGATGCTCTCCTCGTACAGCTGGCTTATCAGCCTTGGGACTGCCGATTTGGAGTTTCGTTAGCTTTCCTCTGTGCGTAATCAAAGGGGAGGCCCAGCCAAACGTACGGGAGTAGAACTGCGCATCGGCAAAGAGGCGCACAAAGTGCGTCCCGTCTCTGGGTGTGACATGGTAGCCCTGTAGATGGAGCGCAATGTCGCGAAAGGTCGCGGGGTCGCGATCGATGTAAAGTGTCTTGATGGCGGCGCACGGGTCTTCGTTGTTCTCTCTGGCCCTTTCCAACAGGGCGCGGAAATGCTGCGAGAAGTATGATGGTGCTATCGATTCTGTTAGGCCGACTGTCGAGGAGAAGTCTAGTGGAGGAAGCTGTCGGTATACGAACCGTCTGAGGAGATTGACGCGCCAGAGAGGTTGAACGTCTCGCCCCCAATCTGTATTGGAAAGACGCGCTCGTGTGGGAGGATGTAGGGGATCTTGAGCGTCCCGTGCGTGGCTACCGCGGTCGTATTTTGAGGCTGTTGCTGTTGTTGTTGCTGCTGCTGATAGTACTGGGCATTGTTTGCGCCAGCTCCGCTGGGCCCATCTTGAGTTGGCTCAGTGGACATTCTGCGACTCGAATTCGGGCGGACAAGATTTGCAATGCATAGGTAATATTACTCGGGGCCATGTATCTTGGATACCTGCTGGTAGATGTAGAGATCAATCAATCACAGCAAGCTGGGAGAACCGCATGCCAACAAGGGTGCCGCTACTAAACGCAATGCCCGCATCGCACCAGCTGCCTGTCCGAGCCTCTATCTCGGAACCAACATTGAAAGGTTACATCAATCGTCAAAGCCTCGGCAAAGTGCTTGGATTTACGTATTCAATGTTAAGTCACTTTTGATGAGACAGCCGCTGCAGCTCGAATGGGCGGGCAACACCACTCGTGATACTAGTATCACGGAGGCGATCACATGTACGGAAAGCAGCAACAATTGGCAGTGCAAGCCATATTCATTCCCACGTTTCTGAAAACATGCAATGTTACCAGATTTCACATATCCTGGTGCTCTCGCACTATCTCATCCGCAACTCCCAGCAAGCCTTTTAGATCTGCTGCTAGACGTTCAGCTCTTCTCCATCAGTTCAACCCCGTTCCTGATGACTCCCACCATGGCTCCGGTCTGCACAACCTCACTGCCTCCGCCCGCGACCCTGTGTTCAATGTCCGCCAGACCCTCCAGCCACGATATCATGACTTGCGGCTTGACCTCCAGCTTGACCAGCTCCTCCGACAGCGCTGTGATGATGTCGGCCAACGCCAGCCCCCGTGCTGTCTTGAGCGAGTTGACCGTATTCAGACAGCTCGTGACATCCGACGTCTTCAGCAGCGTCGCCATGATCTCCTTGACGGCATCGGGCGGCGGCGCTGCTATGCAGTTGTAGATGGTTTCTGTGGTGATCATCTCCCGCTGTATCTCACTGTCCGGCACCTTGGGCGCGCCTGGCTCGCGCAGCGGCGTGCTCGACGCATGGCACGCCTGCAGCACGTTCAGCGCCCGTCGCATGTCCCCTTTGCTCAGCTTGATGAGAGCGTCCACCGCCTCGCCGCCAATCTGCACCTTTTCCTCGTCCACGACCTTCTCCACCAGCACCCGAATGTCGCCCTCCTTTAGAGGGCTGAAGCGGAATCGAGTACACCGACTGAGCAGCGCGGGGCTCAGCTTGTGCGCGTAATTCGCAATGACGCAGAACCGCGTGTTCACAGTGTACTTCTCCATGATCCTCCGGAGAGCCATCTGCGCCGTGTTTGTCATGGCGTCCGCCTCGTCCAGAATGATCAGCTTGTAGCCTGCCATCCCTTTGCTGCCCGCCCCGCCTGCCATGTTGAAGATTTGTTTTGTGCTGGCAAATGTCTTGATCTGCTCCCTCACCACATCGATACCACGGTCGTCAGACGCGTTGAGTTCGAGAACCATTTGTCGTATGTTCGCCTCGCCATAGATGCGCCGCGCGAGCGCGAGGATGGTGGACGTCTTGCCTGTGCCAGGAGGCCCGTAGAGAAGGAGATGGGGGAGGCGGTTTGTGTCGATGAATTTGTTGATCGTAGAGAGGATGTCTTGATGGCCGCTCACGTCGGCCAGTGTCGAGGGGCGGTATTTCTCGACCCTAGGCACGGTTCGCTGTCAGAGACGATACCCATCCTCAGCGAGCAGGACTTACCATGGCAGATTATCTTCTGCCTCAATTGGCAAGTTTGCCGCACTACGCTTGCCTTGCTTGGCTGCGGACGAGAAGGCAATGTCGTGGGATGGCGCGGTGCTGTCCACGTCCATCTCGTCCTCGTAATCTGACATGGCGGCGTGTTATGTTCAGAGAAATATCGAGCAAGGGGTATAGTCGTCGAGGAAGACGTGCGTCGAGTTTGACGTTGATTAGTAGAATTGGCTGTTCAAATGTATTGACACCAAGGTCTTGAGAAGTTGAGATGGCGACGCGTTCAACGACGCGTCGGTCCATCTAAATCCCTGCCCAGGCCTTGGGCCAATCATTTTTCCATCTATCGCGAAATACCCCACTACCTTATGGCTTCGACTTGAGTTCACGTACTGTAGAATGTAGATCAAGTGTGTCAATTACTACCACTAGTCATATTAATTCCTTCTTCGCTTCAATAGCCAAGGTGTCGCCGAGTCTATCATAATTCATGTCTCTTATAGGTCACGCCGCACGACCACGCAGGAAGAATATATACGGTTGAAGGAAGATGTATACACAAGAAACACACCCCATCCACCACTGCTCAGAGCTCCTCTGAGAGATGGTTCGTCCCCATGCCTATCAACTCGAAAATGATGGGGATGCCCGCTGTTGCGAACCACGCAATGCCTAGTAACGTCAGTTCTGCTGCTGCTTGGTAAAAACATCAAAGACAAGAGGCCTTACCTGCGTAAACGACAAGTTTGGTGACGACCTCGACATCATACCTCACACGAGGCCGCACCAGCAGCGAGAACATCTTTTCCTCATCAGTCTCATCATGCCCATCGACGACGGCATGCGCCTGTGCATGACCATTCTGCCCTTGTGGCCCTCCAGCAGCATCCGTCTCGGCGACGTCGCCCATCTGTGCCTTGTACTGTTGCAACGACGACTGTTGCGCGCCAGACGTTTGTGCACATTCAGAAGGGCCTTCTTCCTTGGTGCTTTTCAGCTCCATGTTGCTGTTCTTGCTTCTCAGACTTGGATTGCTGCTCAGGCTCTCCCGTCTCTTGCGCTCTCGGTAAGCCAACGCCTCGTACGCATCGGCCGCGGACTGTGGGCCGATGGACACGGATCGTCCGCGGGTTGTTGGGTGGCGAATGCTCTCTACCATGCGTGGAAAGTCGGACGCGGCCGGGAACATGGTGTCCAGCTTCGATCCAGGTGGGACAGATTTGTACTCACTCGCCGGCGTGAAAAATCTCCTGGGCAGACTCCACCCTGCTGTCTCGATGAGTCGAAAAAGCGATGGGAGGGTCTCGAGGAGGATGGGCTTCATGGATTCACGCCAGAGAAAGACGATGAGGACTCCGATGACAATTCTCGCCACGTTGGTGAGCAAACCGAGCGGGGTGATATCGACAGTGCTACGGCCGTGAGCGTGCGTCTCCCAAGGGTCCATTGGGATGCGACCGTATGTCCATGTTCCGATCTCAAGGCCAATTACCACGCCGGCAAACGCTACACTGTCGTCAAAGCAGGGACAGTCGTCTGCGGGCTCGGGGTGTATCCGGACGAGGATTAAAATTACCAACCCGGCAATGAACGGCGCAATCCATGAGCTCGAGTGCATGTACTCATCCAGTGGCGGGCCGTAATAAAACTCGACGAGTGAGATGACTGCTCCTAGTATCGAACCAATGATCACGTCAAGGAACCCATGCATTCCGCAGTACAGCCTCCCAAACACAATCGAGACGGCATAAAAGTAAGCGAGGATCTCTAGACAAAACCTGGTCGTTGGCGGCAGCGCATTCTCCGGGTCCTTGAGCAACAACAAGCCATAGACAGCCACCGAGACTGCGTTGGCGCTGTGCGTCGAGGGAAACCCATATTCCAGGGCTGCGGAGCCAGACATGGTGATGCGATGTAAAGGCGGCGACAGAGGTCGGGGAAGCGAGTAAAAGTCCTTGATGAAGCCTGTCCAAAACACCCCAAGAGCCAGGATATGCACAAGACTGTTCAATTGTGAGTGCCTGCTTTATCATGATCCGGCATTGTCTGTAGACCTACCCCTTCCCAAACGCCGGATAACCACACCAGAAGAGAATCGGCAACCCGATCATGAAGAACGTGTGCGTCCCCAGGTTCGCCGTGATGGCAAAGTAGCTGTCCAGCGCCGGCGTGCGTAGGTTATGCTGCATCCATGCCAGATATGGTGTCTCCCATCGTATCAGAGGGAGTGCACTCTGGCGCACAGCATAACGCCATTTGGGAAGCGCTCTCTTGTCTACGACACGGCATTAGCCCTCGACCGGGGGAGGTACAGTAGGATTGCGCACAATGGTCGAGACTGCGCAGACCAGCGTCAGGTACGTCTGCGCCTTCGCCGCTCGCTTTGGGGTGGGACATTGTCGTGGTCGGTACGAGGAAGAGGAGGAGGGATCATGTATCGGTCGGTTGTCGAGGGTCGTGTGTTTAGGAGGGGTTCGACATTGAGCCACCTCGCCTCAGTGCAGGCGCTTCAATGCCTCCGGATGCTCGAGTAAAGCGATTGGCGTGCTTGAAAAAGGCGCGGCAGCTCGAGCAAGACGGAAGGCCGTGAAGGGGCGCGGCAGGCTGCGGTGGTGCATGAGCAGTCAATGACTTGACGTTTGTGGAGGAGGAGGGCTTGAACTTTAGCTCAAGGTATTTGACTCCAGAGTCTCATTAATAGCGGCCACCTGTGACCTCGGTCGCAACTGAACGCCGCCTGGAATCCGTTCGTCCCCCACCAGTCCGTCCGGGAATGATTGGCTGGTTCCTGACGTTTGCCAAGGCCATTAGCTGGAATATCCTCGAGGCTGTCATTCGTCATTGAATGATAACTAATTACACGAAATCCGTTTCAAGGTTGTGTTGCGCAAGAGTCAGGACTTGTCGTTGCACCGGGTTGGACTCGATGATTATATGACCGGCACCGTCACTCACTCACCATCGTCGACAATGGCATCACGTCTGGCTGGCAAGCATGCAGCCATCATCGGCGCGACGGGTTCCATCGGCTCCAGCATCGCCAAAGCATTCGCGCAACAGGGCGCCGTGCTCTCTCTGCTCGGGAGGACAGCCCTTGACGCACAGCGGACACTAGGCCCTCAGCTTACGCCCTATCAGCCCTCGGCTGGCGACTCATCCAAGGCACCTACCGAGCACCGGTTCATCAAGCTCGACGTCACATCGTCAGCCGATCTCAAGAGACTCTTCTCGTCCCGTAAGGCAACTGTTCGTCACAGCAGGCACTGCTTGCCTACTACCATTGCTGATGCGGGTTAGGATGATGCCGTTGGCGCGGTGGATATCCTGGTCAACTGTGCAGGCATCACGCAGACCACCATCTTGAAGCGTACCCACGATGAAGACGTGGAGAAGGTCATGGATACGAATCTGACCTCGGCTATACTTGCGTGCAAATACGCCCAAATGAATGACAAAGGTACTTGCTGACCTCGCGTCCCCGAGTACCACAGCCTCACCGAGAATAGGCTGTATCCTCAACGTTTCCAGCCTGATGGCGACGCGTCCTGCCGTCGGAGCTGCCGTCTACACTGCCGCCAAGGCGGGCATGATTGGTACGTGAACAAGCCATTGTATTGCTAAATGCATCTGCTGCTTGCTTGCTGGCATCTGTGCTGACTCTGTATCAGGGCTCACTAGCGCCCTGTCTCTAGAACTCGCCCCGCGATCAGTTCGCGTAAATGCCCTCTTGCCAGGCTGGGTAGAAAGTCCAATGTGGAATAGTATGTACGCCTTTTTCTCCTTTCCCTGGTCATCCGAATTCAAATCATCGATCCCCTGGTTCGCCGCGCATCTCTCGTAAAATGGAAAACCAGAAGCCGGTATAAACCTGTACATGGTGGCTAATATTACATCACAACAACCGTAGATCTGAAGCCCGACCTGAAGGAACAGTATCTCAAGAGGATACCGGCCCGGCGTGTGGCGGCTCCGGAGGAGGTGGCTGATGCTGCTGTCTTCTTGGCGGCAAACTCCTACGCAAACAACTGCATCCTGAACTTGGATGGCGGGCTGAGTGCGGCATGAGAACCTCAATCCTCTATGACAATGGAGCCGCCAGCGTCCTCGACGGTCACGACTTCATCGTCCGTGGACCCTGTCCGCTTGGCTTTCTTTGGTTGCTGCTCACTGTCGTCCCCGTCCGGATGTGAGCGCTTTAGCCCCGACCCAACGGTCATATCGACGCTGACTTCAGGGTCAGCACCGCCGGTGGTGTGGCCGTTCGGTTCCGAAGCTGATGGCTTTTGCGGTTTCTTGGGAATCTTGGGCCGCTCGCTCGTGGGAGATCTGAATGCTGGTTCGTCGTCGCTGAATTTGCCTTCTTCGACATTGATCACGACATTGACCAATGTGTCTTTGTCGTCCTCGTCAATCACCGTGAGGAAGCTGCCGTCTTTGATCTTGAGCTCCTCCAGCTTTTTCGGGAGGTTGTCCACTTCGTCAGGGTCATACAGGACACCGACATCGTTATTCAAGACGAATTCCTTTTCGCCGAACCCGAGATGTTTCCTCAAGAACCCTTCCACAACATCTGCAAGGGTTGTTCTCGACGGATCCACCACAATTGTAGCATTGAATACACCGCAGACCGGACAGGCTGGGTTGGGCTCCCGCGACCGATCAGGTGCCAGAAGACGGCCATAAGCAAAGGGCGTCAGGAAAACCTATCGAGTCATTTAGTTGGAATAGAAGCGGATTCAGAAGGCAGTACTCACTTCTTTTGCTTGCCCATATTCTCCTTTGAGGACTTTGAAAGATTGCAAGACACAGAGGCCAGCTACAATGGCGTTCGTGGTCGCAATTGCTGGTATAATATTTCCCGCCATCTTCTTCACGTCAAACCGGGACTCCTTGTCAATACCAAAGATTGTTGAGCGGATGTTGGAGGTCGTGGTCACAAAGTCCAACGTATCCGGATCATCTTTGTCAAATGTGATCACCGGGTCAGGGCCGTCTGGTGTTTTGACCTTCTTCATGGCGAGCAAGCGTTTGCTCAAGCGATCCAAGCTGTCGTTGAAGACCACGAGGTTCTCTTCAATGGACCATGTCCGTTGGTCATCGGCGAGAATGAGGTCTTTCTTGCCTACGGCGTCACTCGATTGAGCCAGAAGGGTGTCGTATGCAAGCGGCTCAGGGGCTCTCCGAGTCTTCCACATGTCCTCCACACTGCGTAGTCGCTCAATGTCGGCGTTGAAGACCTTGTCGAACAGCATCTGTGGAAAATCTGCCGTGCCGACAGCGGCACGAATCTTCTTCAGCGCCTCGGACTCTCGCTTCAACTCCTCAATCTCCTTCACTAGGAAATGTCAGTCTATCGCGAATAAGCAGCCAGATTCAAATCACATACCATTATCAGCATCCTCTGAATGATCAAATGCCCCCTCTTCCTCGCTAGTGCCGAATATCTCACTAAGATGTGTCAGTCACAATTGCCCAGAGAATTAGAGCTGTTGGCGTACTTTAAGAGGTAATTCTTGGCCCATACAATGCAGTGAATCGGCTGGCTGGGCGTACTCCTGATAGTGCAGATAGGGAAGGATTTCGGGACCTCCTTCGGACTGCAATCGTAGCATGCGGTGATGCCCTTCTTGATAACTTGGACTTGGCCATTAAAGCCAGTTGTGCCGCTCTCAATCAGCGGAACGTCCGCTGCCAAGCACATTTTGTTCACGTGCCGACGCGCCTCGAGGTTGTCCAGCGCGTTGAAGACCACTCGGAAATCCCGAAACCACGAGACGTTGAATTGGGTGTCTTTGATGTTGGCATGGTGCGCAACGATGTTGACGTTCGGGTTGAATTTTCGCGCCGCATCCTTGGCTACCAGGGCCTTTGACTTCTTGATGTGCTCGTGTCGAAACAGGAACTGCCTGTTGAGATTCGAGAGGTCAATCGTGTCGAGGTCAACGACGTGGATCTCGCCAAAGCCGCTGAGCACGAGATTCTTGAGCAGTTCGCAACCAATGCCGCCGGCGCCAACCATGAGAACTCGCGCCTTTGCAATGGTCAGCAGCTGCCGTAATATTCGTCTACTCCGTGCCACACCATACCTGTTTCACATTGCTATTGAGATAGGGTCCCAATGACTGCTGGTTGAACCTGTCGCGCGGCGCAACTTGCCTGCGCTGCGGCGGCGGCTTCTGCTCGCTTTTGGGTTTCGGGGCATCTTGCGCAGTCCGAGATGCATCGTTCTGATTTTGTAGTGATTCTTTCTGAGCTTCGGTGGACGCGCGGTCGCCGCTAGCAGCTGGCGCAGGAGCTGCAGTGGTTGTAGCGTCTTCCATCGCTGCTTTCACGTTGATCGCAGTCGTGAGAGTCAGGGTCGTCGTTCGGTCGCGAGGATCCAGACCTCTCGTTCGGTGGATGGGTGCAAAAAGCGAGGAGGGAAAGCCCAGGATCGTCCCACCGCTCCTCGATATAAGGTGTCTTTCCCACTGTATTATCAGTCGAGTGAATGCTAAGGTGAGATAATACTGAGTGGCACGGCGACGGGATCAGAGAGCGGAAGTGCCAGGCGCAATTTCACAGCCAATGAGAACCCCCTATGAGGTGATCGAAAGGCTCCACTGAGCCTTGGGCCGACCGGGGGCTCTAGCGGCCTCTTAGAGGCACTTGTGATTGGCTCACCGGCTTGCGCAACAGCAACTACACGAAAGTCACTGTGGCATGCACGTTGACGCAGTTGGCCCCCATTCCAAGTAACGCTGGTGATCGTGTGTGCTACACAAAGTGACAGGAGAGAGACGTGCAACTGACTTTGGTGGGTTTGTTTCTTTCAGGAGACATCCAAGAGGTGGAGAATGCATCTCGAAGTCGGTCATTCAACAATGGGCTGTCCAGGCACTGCTGTTAGGCTAGGATCAGGTCGGGCTCAGACGATGGTTTTCCGCAGGGTTTTCAGAATGCCGTTTCCTAACCGAAAGTTCACAACATAACCGTAGACCGCCATCCTGTCTGTCGCTGCCGTTCATTCTATTCCGTCTCGATTTCGCACACGTAGCTTCGCCACCATGTCTTCAGATGATGAGGCCGACCCTGAGCTTGTGGAGCTTCTGCGCCAGCATTTTCAGGGCAAGCTCGCTGTGAAGGAGGAAGCTGACACCGGTGTCCTCGATGGATGCGAGTACATCTATGACAACTGCATCGACGTGGCCGTTGACATGCGAGCTTCAAAGGCGGCAGCCGAGACAATTTTCAACAAAATGGCTGATCAGGGTTATTCCATGTCTTCCTGGTCTGAACATGAACTTCACCCCAAAACCAAGGATGAGGCAACTGTGGATTTCATCTTCACTATGGACCTATTGAACTTCTCTTTCTGGTCAGAACTGCCGGAAGATGAACGGTTTGCGATCGAGTATAGAGGCCGAAGATGGACAGGCTACTGGAGTTTAGTCGCTGGTCTGCAAAGAGCGCTCGAAGAGGGTATGTGATGCCGGTTGTGTTGCGTCCCGACTCATGTAACTAACAAGCTCAGGGATACCTATTACAGACCCCGAGTTCTGGCGTGATGAGCGCGAGTGCAACCTTGAGAAGCTAAAGTATGTCTTCCGGTCTTGCACTGATGAAGAGATGCCCATGCTCAAGGAACGCCTGGACTGCCTTCAGGAAGCAAGCCAGGTGTTGTACGAGGTATGAACCTTAACAGCACTAGGTAGTTATCCCCATTAACAGATCCACAGCGCTATGACTGCTCCGCGGCCAATCTCGTTGATGCCGCTGATGGTTCAGCGGCACGTCTCGTGAATCTCCTGGCTCAAGACTTCAAGTGCTTCCGTGACGAACACGTATACGAGGGCCGCACAAAGCCTGTGCGCTTTCTCAAACGGGCTCAGATATTCGTTGCCGACCTGTGGGCTTGCTTCGAGAATCAGTCATTTGGTGAATTCCATGATATCGACAAGATCACAATGTTTGCAGACTATCGCATACCACAGATCTTGATATCACTCGGCACACTGTACTGCAGTCCCACGGTGACAGCGTCCATCAAGGACAAAAAGCTTCTCGAGAGTGGCGGAAAGTTGGAGATGCAGCTCAGAGGTATGTTTCAAACAGGTATGCATATTATGGCTTGTGCTGACAATCGCCAGCTTGCAGTATCTGGGCTGTAGAGCTCATCAGGAGGGAAATCAAGCGACAACATCCCAAGGCAGACATCAACGCGATTCTCATAGATTTTTTCCTTTACGACACTATCAAGGAGATGGAGGCTCAGGGGAAAGAGCCCCTGCCACACCACCGCACAAGAAGCATATGGTACTGAAGAATGCGGAAAAGACGAACGCGGCAACGCATCATGGCACGTACAATTAGACGCTCGAGAAACACCTTCCACTTCGTCATACGGCGGTGACCCCAATAACTCCGTGATAACCAGCGAACCTTGAAGACATTGCGCCATTCCATTGTTCGTTCATGCCGTCGCACCAACAGCGATGCTTCCCATAATCTTGTCCATCTGAGCCTTCTCGAAGCCCCTGTTCTTGTCCTTGTCCTCTTTCAACAGCACGGCAAGGACTTCGATGGGTGGGTTGAGCCCTAGCTTCTCTGCCCTTTGCCAGCGCTTTGTCCGAGTGATACCAATGCAAGGCTGCGTAGATTAGTATCCTCGATATAGTAGAACGGCTTTCGGGACTTACTCCGTATTGCGAGCTGACGTCAAAATATCGTAAGATCTTCTCATGAGTTGACAGGCCCTCCTGGTGGACACGCGGCGCCATCCTCTCCATTTCAATACTCTTCCAGTACTTGTTTATGTGGGCTTCCGTCATCTTTTCAGCCTTGAGCTCGGCTTCGGATGCTGGCTCTGGTTCCACGATCTCCTCCTCCGCCTCTAGCTCCTCCGCTTCAGTTTCCACCTGGGTTGGGGTAACATCATCAACGGTGTCGGCCTCGGCCGGCGTGGGTGGAAGCTCGACTTTGGACACAGATGGTGAAAGAGCCGCCTTTTTGGCGTTATGCCCGACATTTTTTGTGACTTTGCTGTGGAAGCTGAGGGTCGATTGTCCCTTCGCTGGGCCTGTTGAACGTGTGGTACGGGCCATTGTGAGAGCAAGCTGAATGCGGCAGTGATTGAGTAAGTGTCGTCGTGTCAAGGAGAAAATAAAGTGTATGCTGCTGACAAGGACACTGGCTGGCGCTTGAATACAGGGATATCCTATACTGAGCAATGGAATTAATGTTTTATGATCTTGAAGGGTTCCGTTGAGATCACAGTCAATGCAGGCACGAAAACGTCCCTAGCCGGCGCCTACGTCGATCATAGTGGGCGTCATAGCAACGCCTGTGGCCTGCGACATGAATGAGGCTGGCACGTGACTCGGTTCATGATTTCCCAGCCACTCCATGAGGTGAGGTATGCCACGATGACGTGTGAGTGAGTCTCTTGAAAGCTCTGAAACAATTAGCTTGCTCATACCCTTACGCAGTATGAACATCGTTCATATTGCTGAAGCTCCAAAAGAGGAACCCTTAGAGAGCTGGAATCCCCAATTGTCCGCCTGCGACCTTCACTGGACGGATCAACATTCAGCGGGGCAACGCGACTTTGGAGCGTAAACACGTGACCGCCTCCGACGCCAGCACCAGACGGCACGTACAGATAGTTGTTGGGAGTTTGTTAGATCAACTATACTCCGTGCTCACGCGTCTATTTCGAGAATGCCTCTGCGGTCCGCAAACCCTTTGATCTAATTTCCTGTAGCCTCGCGATAGAATGAGATACTGCGGTTCGCACCAGCCGTGCAGAACATCTCGCTTCTTCCGGTTTTTGGCAACCACCTCGCAGCCCACAGCGCCTTGTCTGTCTCGCTGTGTGTTGCAACGCAAGTGCTGCGCTCTACGGACCACACCTTTGCCTTTCCATCCATTGCGCCGCTGAGAAGATACTCCCCACTGTCGCTCCAGTCCAGAGTGGTGATCCAGGACGCATGACCTGTCAGGTTACTAACGTGCTCGCCGTGTTTCATGTCGTAAATGGCGATGATGCCGGCATCGCCTGCGGCAGCGAGCCTGGTGCTGCCAGGCGAGAAAGCGACTGCGCGGACGGGTTTCGCAAGGCCTGTCTCATGTCAGCTTGCCTTGTACAAAGAGGATTCCGTGCAAACCAACCCGAGAGTGAGAACGCTATACGCCCTGTGTCGTTGTTGAAGATGTAGATCGCTCCGTTTTGATGCCCACTTGCCGTGAACTTTCCGTCCATGCTCAAATCGACGCTCATGCCAAAGCTTCCTGAACCAGGAGTACCCGTTTCGTAATCTTGGATCTTTGGCTTGCCTTCTTTCGTGGTGTCCCACACATTGATCCTGCCGTCGTTGGTCGTGGCGGCCAGGTAGCTGCCATCCTCACTCAGAGCCAACGCCCAAGCCTCGCCGGGTTTAGTTGCTGAAGTTGACACCTCACCATCTTGGCTCCATTCTCCACTGTCCTGATTGTAAGACCATAGTTTCACTTCGCCCCCGAATCCGGCACTGGCGGCCACACGCCCATTTCTTGAGGCACAGATATGGTGGCAGCCCAGCTTGTGTGCGTTTGAGATGGATTGCTTGAGTGGGAAAGTAGGATCCGTAGTGTCGTAGATATGCAAAGTTGACGAACCACTAGCGGACAGTATAGCTTTTGAAGTGGTCGCTAAAGCGAAGATATCGGTTGTATGAGCTGCGAAGATACATGTGAGCTCAACTTGATCCGTCATGACGTTAGCGGGGCACAGGCAGCTCACCATTGTCCACCGTATGCGTGGTCAGATACTGTTTGGACTACATCTGGTCAGCTTTGAAGTTGCCTGGATAATGATCAAGCATATGACTGACCATCCTGCCGCTCAGGGGCACCTATTGCTAGGCTTTCAAGTGGTTGGTGGATGAAGGAAACAGAAATGGTGGTGGGGCAGCAGACCTGACGGACTGAGGTTTGGTCATAGACATCGGCTTCATATGCGTCGTCACTACATGTAATAAGAACGCTTTCAAGAATGGCGCTTGCCCACAATAAATAAGGTAATTAAGAATCAAGGTGCAGGTACCCGCAAGATGCAAGGGCAAGATTTACTCGAATGCTGGTCCGTCAGCTTTGCGAACATTTCACACACTACAAACGACCGCTCGCTCAATCTTGCGGCACGTAGTGCAAGTGATATTCAAAATTGATCACTAGGTATGATGCCGTGGAAAGCAAACGCCAACTTCATGCATATCCCGCACCGCGCACACGAAACACATGCCCTTGTCTCCGGTGTATTTTACAAGATTATACATATCCGCACTCAATAGCTCAGGCGATGGGCGCTGGAGGAAAGTCCTCTTTCCATATCCGTCGCATGTCTGCAAAGATGATTAGTTTCCAGTATGAAAGTGTTTCGTGACCACGTA
The DNA here is from genome assembly GCF_019669845.1 of Emericellopsis atlantica. NCBI lineage: Eukaryota > Fungi > Ascomycota > Sordariomycetes > Hypocreales > Bionectriaceae > Emericellopsis > Emericellopsis atlantica. The sequence goes on along the minus strand of NW_025764706.1, from coordinate 1,037,437 downwards.
CCCTCGAGGCAGTTCTGGCAGAGACGATGAGTTCTCTTGGCTTGACCGCACCCCGGGCACTTGCACAAGTGGTTCACATCCTTCAGTGCCTTGCCAGCCATTTGCCTCTGCCTCTTCCTCGAATGTGATGTCTTGTTCTTCGGTACGGCGCGTAGGATGCCCTCCCATATGTCGCCCAAAAGCCCAGGCAAGCTGATGCTCACACCAGGTACGGCGATCGAAAGCGTCGGTAGAAAGGGTAGACTGTATCTGGAGGTATAGAATGTCGCCCAGCGTGAGACAGCTGGCAGAGCTGGGAGTGCCAGGCGGGGAAGCAACGGTGCCGCAATCGTTGCCATGTTGATAATAACAGGATGACGAGCCTTACGTGCGATGCGACAGTTCAGAGTCGGACTTGGTCCAATGATAGTGCGATCGTTTTCGGATGACGCGAATGCCTCTTGGCGCGGTCGAAATTGAACAGTATGATGCCGTCGGGTATTCAGCGACGTTGGACCGCGCGTGGTTGTCGTGGGTTGGGCTGATCACGAGTTTCGCGATGCATCTTCAAAAGATTTCCGGACTGGCGAGATACGAGCCCAGTGTTCTGGAGCGGAGGGCCAATCAGAATCGCCCTGTGCACGGTCACCATCTGAGCCAATGAAGTGCGCTAACGGCAAGTGAACCCCTGCACTTTCCCCCTTTCTTAGTCCCGTCGTCCCTGCCTTCCCCCCCAGGACCGAAATTGCTGTGCTAAAGTCGAGTCGGGTGCGAGTGGACGGCAGAGGAAGGGGCCCCAAAAAAGTTGACCGTCTCCTGGCAGTTGCTGCCTTTGCTTGTCACCTCCCGACTCGTAAACGACCCCTTCGAAGCAGGCATTGTTGTCGTTTTGTCTCCGTTCAACCTCATCACCCGCGTTCTCTGTGCACTGATACAGCTTGGGCGTCGAATCGGAAGACTGTCCTTGGAATAGACACAATATTCTCCTGATCTTCACGAGTCCACCAGCAACAGTCACCGTATCCCGATCCCTCTGTCAGCTCCCTTGACGACAAGATGGCCGCCGCTCCTCCCAACACCATCTACCCTAACAGCCATGTCGGTTTCGACAGCATCACTTCGCAGATTGAGCGCAAGCTCTTGAAGCGTGGTTTCCAGTTCAATGTCATTTGTGTTGGTACGTTGGACCCGTATGAGCTATCCATTGACAGCTACCCCTTCCTCGCTAGCTCTGCGCAAGCATTCCGACCGCCTCCAGATAGTATCTAACTTGAATCCTTCAATTAGGTCAAACCGGTCTCGGAAAATCGACTCTCATCAACACGATCTTCGCGTCCCACTTGATCGACTCGAAGGGTCGCCTGCAGCCAGACGAGCCTGTCCGCTCCACCACCGAGATCCAAGCTGTGTCTCACATCATCGAGGAGAATGGCGTCCGCCTGCGCTTGAACATCGTCGACACTCCTGGGTACGGCGATCTCGTTAACAACGACAGGTGCTGGGATCCCATCGTCAAGTACATCAAGGATCAGCACTCGGCGTACTTGCGAAAGGAGCTTACAGCTCAACGAGAGCGCTACATTCAGGACACGCGCATTCACGCGTGTCTCTTCTTCATCCAACCATCGGGTCACTCCTTGAAGCCAATCGATATCGTCGTGCTCAAGAAGCTTTCGGATGTTGTCAATGTCGTGCCTGTCATTGCCAAGGCCGATACTCTGACCGTTGAGGAGCGCCTCGAGTTCAAGGAGCGCATCAAGGAAGAGTTTGCCTTCCACAACCTCAAGATGTTCCCGTACGATAATGAGGAGTTTGACGACGAGGAACGTGCCTTGAACGGAAAGATCAAGGTATGAAATCTCGACCAACCAACAACGTGTCTATACTAATTATAGCAGAGCCTTGTTCCCTTTGCCGTCGTCGGATCCGAGAAGAACATCATCGTCGATGGCAAGCAGGTTCGCGGTCGTCAAAACCGCTGGGGCGTGATCAACGTGGAGGATGAGAAGCACTGCGAGTTCATCTACCTCAGAGACTTCCTTCTCCGTACCCACCTGCAGGATCTCATCGAGACCACATCGCAAACCCACTACGAGACTTTCCGTGCCAAGCAACTCCTGGCACTCAAGGAGAGCAGTGCTCACGGAACTGGTGGCGGCAGCCGTCCCATCAGCCCCTCAGCCGACCGCGAATTGAGCCGCAACTCCCAACGCATGACCATGAACGGTTACTAAGCTTCACATTCACTGTGAGCTGGAGAGAGGAGCTACGGAGTCTTGGGGCAGAGCGTATTCGTGAATGGTCATGTTACGGACGAAGCTTGCGCAACCCCGCGCGAGCGGACAATGGCCAATAATAGGAGACTAGAAGGCGGCTGCTGGGATAAAAGGCGAAGAGAGTATACCTGTGGTCTTGCGTCCTGGCCCAGCAGTACTCCAACTTGGCGTTGACTGTGTTCTTCGAGCTTTCAGGTACCCAGCTGAATGCCTTGGAATAGGGATCTTTTACTTTGTGTTTAGTATTACCCCCGAGCTTATTGCCGTTTCATATGCTTTAATCAATGATTGCAAGACTCTTTATTGGTGTTCGGTCCAACGTGGTCTCTACTACATGAACGCTCATTTGCCGCGACGATGATGTACTCTTATCCTCCTTTAGGCTGCTGGTTTGTAAATGAAGTCCTCCAATTTTTTGTAGGCGGCCTCCAAGTCGTCGTTCACGATAATGGTGTCATGTACGCCAGAAACCTTTGAGAATTCCAGCTCTTTCTTTGCTTGATTCAGCCTCTTCTGGAGGCTTTCCTCGGTTTCGGTCTGGCGTCCGCGCAACCTCTGTTCTAGAGTCTCCAACGCAGGTTCCGGAGGGGAGATGAAGATGTATCTAGCGTCAATCCCAGACTGCTTGATTTGTTTGACGCCCTAGCGAGTCGTGAGTGGGCCGTATATCGTTTGCACGGGGGACACAGAACTGACCTCCATTTCAATGTCGAGCAGCACGACCTTGCCTTTCCTCTCCTGCTCCTCAATGGTTTGTTTGCTGGTACCGTAACGGTTGCCTCCGAATTTGGCGTGCTCGACAAACCCGTCTTTCGCGATGAGGTCCTCAAAGTCCTGCATCGTGACGAAGTGGTAGTTCACGCCATCCTGCTCGCCATTGCGGGGCGCCCTGGTGGTGTGCGAGACAGACAGAGTGAAGCAGTCGGGATGCCGCCGGAAGAGGAGCTCGTATAGAGTGCCCTTGCCAACACCGGAAGGGCCAGACAGGACGATGGGCCTGGTGTCGACGGGTGCTATCCTGTGTTAGTCTTTCCTCGCCAGTCGGGCACGGAAGGTAACGAACGTGTCGACATTGTGCTGCGGAGATGGAGGGTTCGGGGTCGACGAAGAGAGAATGTGCGGATAGGCGCAATGCGGGACAGCCGAAGAGTCATGCGATTGTTGGTGATCGTTCCACGCCTATTCGACTGCAAGGCGAGGCAAGAACGGCAAGGCTGTCTGTCCCTTTTTTTTTTCTGCCGAGTGGCTTTGGCGGGGTTGCGTCAAGGGTAAGCGCCGAAGCGGTGTACGTACGCGCAATCCGGGGTACTGGACGTCCATGCTGCCCAGTACTTCGATACGTGGTGGCAATTAATGTACAAGTCAGCTTTCCATGCAGTAACTCGGGAAAAAATGAAGCGAGTTTGTGAAGCTTGCCTTCACCTATGTACGTCCTGTGCAATGAAAATCCACATCCAGAGCACATGGCTGTTAGTGAGTGAATCCCGCCAGATCTACTACTTGAAAGCTGGCTATGCCTGTTGGTGATGTATTGGAACGCGGATTCTGATTCGTATAGTTAGAGCAGTGTGTTATTCTGCCTCGCAACACGTATAGCTGAATGGCCTACTGTCGCAATCTCTAACAGGGCATCGCAATGTGCCTAGGCCAGTCTTGCCAAAGCGCACCAGAGCCTACCGAGGCGGCGAGCAGGTAGAATAATGCATATTTTTTAACGTCTTGAATTAATTTGTATTGCATTCCTCTTTGACATCGTCATCCGCTTTCTAAATGGCATACCCTTACACAGCCCTTACTATATGCGAGTTGTAAAGGCTGGAACATCAGATCTTGAACGCCAGTCGTACATGAACTGGCAAGTCATAAACTTCCCCCAACGTCTATCCATCTGCGACCCCTGTCGTCATCGGACCTCTCTATGCGGAGAACTCCTGAGCCTTGCTCTCCTCCCACTTGCCTGGAACCAGAGCAAGGGGCACGATACCCGACACGTGCATGTCCGGACCGAAGACCTTGGCGTTGATACCGAGCTCCTGGGTAGCAGCCTTGATGTTCTTGAGACCCTCCTGGTAGTTAGGACCGGCACGGCGGACCCAAATCTGAACGTTGTGCTCATTCAGCTGAGTAGCAAAGTCACGCAGTGCGCGGATGACACCCTTGAAGGTGCTCGCAACGTTGGTGAAGTTGGCAATACCGCCACCGATGAACAGAACCTTGCCCTTGTCCGACATGGGTGCGCGGAGCATGAGGTCAAGGACGGTGCGGGCGTAGTGGTAGGTTTGCGACTCGGTGGGGGCACCTGAGTACTCACCATAGTTGGCAAGCTCATCGGCGAAGCCGGCAGAGGCAATGGCATCAGCGTAAACAACCGAAGCACCACCGCCAGCAACAAGGGTCCACACACGGCCGTTGGGGTTCAGGACAGTGAGCTTAAGCGAAGCACCAGTCTTGGCATCGAGGTCGGCAATGTAAGCTTCCTCCTTGGTGAGCTCGCGGCCGAAGGGCGCAGGGAACTCAATGGGGGGACCGGCATCAATGTTGACCTTCTCGCCGCTGGCGGGCGCAACGTTGGTGAGGCCGAGAGCAGCTGGCGACCGAGCAATAGCCCACTTGACACCGCACTCAAAGTCGGCGGTCTGGTCAAGCTTGGCGGCAAGATCAAGGAAGTGAACCTCAGCGGAGGTCTTGTCCTCGTTGGGGATGACAACGAGAGGGTTGATCTCGAGGTAGGTGAACTGGCAGTCGACGTAGACGGCGTAGAGACGGGTGATGAAGTCAACAAGCACGTTGTGCACGCCCTTGGGTACCTTGCTCAACAGTGTCGACGCGATCTCCTCGTTCGAGGGGAACTCAGCAAGGTCGACGGGAATCAGCAGCTTCTCAGCTTTCTCGTCAACATCGCCGACATCAACACCGCCCTCGTGTGTGAAGAGAATCCAGTCGCCCTGCAGTACGTTAGATATACATTTATTCCGCGATGCATAAAAACGACGTAGGTAAAGGGTCTTTGTGGGTCGATAGCGGCTCGAGGTACAGGGGTGTCTCGTGACGGCCTTGCGTCGAGACATCCGTTCGTCCGGAATGCAAGGTTCGAGCTTTGCCGAGTAATCCACATCTCAAACCGGGGACACGCTCTCATAAAAGAAGCGATTCCCTCATTCGAGCTCGCGCCCTCGTTCAGTGCCTTTTTTGCACCGGCTAGTCTCACACAAGCAAGCACGTCGTGTAACTGGTTTCTCGACCAAACGCGAAATTCGCCCCGCAACGACAACATGAATTCAAGGGGGGGTTGAAAGTTGAAAGACTTACATCGCGCACGGAGTTGATGTTGATGTAGTACTCAGTATCCTGAGGGTGGGGGACGAAGGGCTCAACCAGGAATTGAGTCAGAAGGCCCGAAACGTGCTCGACCTGCTGCTCCTTGCGTGCCCTCTCAGCAATCCAAGCCTTGGCCTCTGCCCAGGGCTTGTTCAGAGCCAAGAGACCGCTCTTGCCACGACGCTTGATGAGCTGATCGGGCTTTGCGACGAACTTGGCATCAGGGTGCAGCAGCCAGGGGTAGGTGACCTCAGCCTGGTCGAGCACATCGTTCACATCGGCATCCTCCGGGAAGCTCAAAGCAGCCAGCTTGGGAGGAGGGTTGTGCTTGGTGGGTTTGGGAAGAGGGCTCGGCTTGATGACAGGAGCGCGAGTGAGGTGGTAGTTGAGGATGGCCTTGCCGTCGGCCTCGAAAATCGACTTGGCGGACATGGTGAACTGGGAGAAAGATGGAGGATGAGAACGTTGCTGGTGAATCTAGCCTTGGTTTTTGCCGCTATCACACCAAATGTCAGCAATCTTCACGGAACAGTCGAAGCGGCATGCCTGATAGCGCATCGAGCAGTCAACAAGGCGACTCGCGGACCTGCTGACCGCTTGCTCATGCGCCAACTTGTTGAATCGGGCGATGGAGGGGCAGCACCAGGAGCTTACATACCACTGCACAAGCTCAAGCGACAATCTGAAGGATGAAGGACGATGTTGCAAATGTGCAATTGGGGTCGCAACGACAAGAGAGGGAGTGGTTGAAGCTGGAGATGTCAAAGAGGAAGATGTGGAGGGGGGTTTGGAAGTTGAATCGGAGGGTCGGTCTTTGCTCAGACTGAGCAAGAAGAGGGCCGGATGAGGGACCAGGACAACGGCAGAAAATTGACAAGCTCCAGCTGCAGGCGCAGGGGCTTGCCCATTGAGGAGTCGGCGCCAGGGTAGCTCGGAATCGGTGGGTCGCTACCCTTTGCTTGGGGTGCTTGGTGGCATTCAAGTTGGTGCACAAGCGGACTCCGCGGGCGGTGAGCATGTGGCTTCAGGGGGCATGGGGGGTTGAAAAGGCGGGCAGAAAAAAAAAGCATTGGGGTGGATGCTCTGCCAGGTACCGGTACCTACACGCCAATGCTGTTGAGGCCTTCAATTTCGCCGTCTCTTCCTGGTGGGTTTACGCGAGCCAAGAGGATCCAAGATCTATTGCGTTCGACCAGCAGGAAAACACCGATTTACAATGGCTCTGAGCAGGCGTTGGGTCGGCACAAATCCTCTTACTGCTGCAGAAGACGGCGGGGGTGAGACTGGAGCTTGCACCCTCAGTCGATATGCACCGAAGTCGCAATCCTCTTGAGCATGAAGACTCCGAAGCCAGCATTCGCACCCAATGTGCCACAGAAGACATCTGCCATTGGGATCTTGCAACACGAATTGGCCGACACTTTTCTGTCCTCGCTGCGCAGTGGCTGACCTCACAGCCTCCGCCATCCCCGACGTGAATTTTGGGGCAGCTTGGTATCACAACCACTTGTTACGAATCAACCCAAGCGCCCTTGGCTGGAAATTGTCACGGCAACAGCGAGTATGTTCCTATAGCGCTATGCGAGCGCCTAACAAGCCGGCAGTGCTGGGTGGTACGATTCTTTGTGTGATTCACTCAGACAAAGCGGTGTGTTAGACTGCATCTTGGAGGTACCGGTACTTGTACCACCATGATCGGCTGCCCCTCCATCTCCTGAAATGACGGAACGCGCTCGCGAGTCGCAGCATGGCATTCAACAGGTCAACGAAAAGCACCGACGAAAAGATATGCGGTCCCCAAAAAAGTTTTCCCCAACTTGTGCTGTCTAGTCCACACCGGTATCGCAACCGCAGCCAACGCATTGCTTGCAGCACTGGAAACGCAATATCAGCTGGGTCAACTGTCAATTGACGCTCTTCTCTACTTCAAGTGTCGAAATACGCCTTCCCAGCTACCACGACGTCTTCGCAACGGTCTAGCTAAACCAATTGCACCAGCATCTATTACATACTTTAGAGGTTCGTGCTCCGTTCTTTTGTCACCTCCATCCAGGGGTTAGCGCGTTCACGGCTAGTGCTGTTGTAGCGGCTGCGCTGACCTGCAGGGCCACAAGCTCTGCCCCGCTAAAATTTTGGCTGCAGCCGGGCCCCGAATCCAAGGAAGGCACGCCTGAGCCTCGTCCACTTTGGCGGGCACCCGAACGCACCGCACCTCCAATTGCACCTGGAAAGCTCCAGTCCCCTTCGCTCACCTCCATCAACAGGTTGATCTTTCTCTCTGCCCTCCTCCTGAACCTTCACCTCCTTCCCCTACATTCTGTCTCATACTGCCTCTGTTTTCATCTTCCTCTCCTTCTCTAATACCACTGCCTGTGCACACGAGGGCAGCTCCCATTACATCTGTGCTCACTGCTGACCGGCCATCCCACCTTTCAGCTCCCCCGCGACCACAAGCCTCTCATCATGGCTGCCAACGGCAACAAGGGCCTCTCGGCCAACGACAAGATCCAGCGTTTCGCAGCGCCTAGCCGGTCCATGAGCCCAATGCCTTCGCACGCTCTCTTCAGCGACAAGACCAGGTGCTTCGTCTACGGTCTCCAGCCCCGTGCCGTTCAGGGCATGCTCGACTTCGACTTCATCTGCAAGCGCAAGACCCCATCAGTTGCTGGCATTATCTACACCTTCGGCGGTCAATTCGTCTCCAAGATGTACTGGGGTACCAGCGAGACTCTGCTGCCCGTCTACCAGCAGGTCGATCAGGCCATGAGCAAGCACCCCGATGTCGATGTCGTGGTCAACTTTGCCTCGTCCCGCAGTGTCTACAGCTCCACCATGGAGCTGATGGAGAACCCCCAGATCAAGACCATTGCCATCATTGCCGAGGGTGTGCCCGAGCGTGTAAGTTTCGTGTGAGCCAACGACACATGCGCCAGCTAATCATATCTCAGCGCGCCCGTGAGATCGCCCACGTTGCTCAGAAGAAGGGTGTCACCATCATTGGCCCTGCCACCGTTGGTGGAATCAAGCCCGGGAGCTTCAAGATCGGTAACACTGGTGGTATGATGGACAACATTGTCTCCTCCAAGCTCTACCGCAAGGGCTCCGTTGGCTACGTCTCCAAGTCTGGCGGCATGTCCAACGAGCTCAACAACATCATCTCCACAACCACCGACGGTGTCTACGAGGGTATTGCTATTGGTGGTGACCGCTACCCTGGCACCACCTTCATCGACCACATGCTCAGATACCAGGCCGACCCTGAATGCAAGATTCTCGTCTTGCTTGGTGAAGTTGGTGGTGTAGAGGAGTACAAGGTCATTGAGGCCGTCAAGCAGGGCGTCATCACCAAGCCCATCGTGGCCTGGGCCATCGGTACTTGCGCCAGCATGTTCAAGACCGAGGTTCAGTTCGGTCACGCTGGTTCCTTTGCCAACTCACAGCTCGAGACGGCTGCCAACAAGAACAAGTCCATGCGTGAGGCTGGTTTCTACGTCCCCAACACCTTCGAGGATCTTCCTCAGACCTTGACCGAGGTCTACCAGAAGCTTGTCAAGGACGGCACCATCACTCCCCAGCCTGAGCCTGCTGTGCCCAAGATCCCCATGGACTACTCCTGGGCTCAGGAGCTTGGCCTCATCCGCAAGCCTGCTGCCTTCATCTCCACCATCTCCGACGACCGTGGTCAGGAACTCCTCTACGCCGGCATGCCCATCTCGGACGTTTTCAAAGAGGACATCGGCATCGGTGGTGTCATGTCTCTTCTGTGGTTCCGTCGCCGCCTTCCCAAGTACGCCTCCAAGTTCTTGGAGATGGTTCTCATGCTCACGGCCGACCACGGTCCCGCCGTGTCTGGTGCCATGAACACCATCATCACAACTCGTGCTGGCAAGGACCTGATCAGCGCTCTTGTCTCTGGTCTCTTGACCATTGGTTCGCGCTTTGGTGGTGCCCTCGATGGCGCTGCTGAGGAATTCACCAAGGCTTTTGACAAGGGTCTGAGCCCCCGTGAGTTCGTCGACGGCATGCGCAAGGCCAACAAGCTCATTCCCGGTATCGGCCACCGCATCAAGTCCCGCAACAACCCCGATCTGCGTGTTGAGCTGGTCAAGGAATACGTCCTGGCCAACTTCCCCAACCACAAGCTGCTCGACTACGCTCTGGCTGTCGAGACCGTCACCACTTCCAAGAAGGACAACCTGATCCTCAACGTTGATGGCTGCATTGCCGTCTGCTTTGTCGACCTTGTCCGCAACTGCGGCGCTTTCTCTGCGGAGGAGGCTGAGGACTACCTGAAGATGGGTGTTCTCAACGGTCTCTTCGTTCTCGGCCGCAGCATTGGTCTCATTGCTCACTTCCTCGACCAGAAGCGTCTGCGCACTGGCCTGTACCGTCACCCCTGGGACGATATCACCTACCTTCTGCCTTCCCTCGCCCAGGGCCAACCAGGGTCTGAGGGCCGCGTGGAGGTGTCTGTGTAAGGGTTTTATGTTGATGACGCGGTTTGAAATTAAGGTGTTTGCTGGATCTGGGGTAGAGCGAGATGTATGAAAGCCTGGAATGATATGGCGCTAGAGCTATAACACCTTGATGGTTTACTAGAATATAATGACCAAACTACCTATTGTTATCTTCTGTGTTCTTGCGTGTTGAGGTTCCATTTGCTTTCTTCCCACTGAATGTCCAAGAGTGGTGAACTAAACAGGTGCCACACACCGCTACAACACGCTCAACACGGTGATGCAAGCTGTACTGCGCTAACCAGGGGCCGGGCACTATTCAAAATCAAAGATGCACATTGACCGCCATTTGTACAAGCGATTTGACCGACTGTGATCGCCATATGTCGGCTGGGGTGAAGGTGCATGTGCATGTGCAGGGTAACTGGCTTCAGAGGCATGCACGCGAAATGCGAGGTCACGTGGCTGCAAGTCGTCTCAATTTGAAAGTCTTGGCAACCTACCTGTAACTTTCGACGACAGCGTCCCATGATAGCGAGCAAAGTGTGCCAACGCGAAGAAACTACACCCAGCGACCTCAACCACGCTCCACGACAACAAATAAGAGGCGAATAAAATCACGATCGTCCTCCTGCCATTTGCGCAACCGACTCTTTGTGGCTAGCCCAGTCACAACACCGACCGCCGAAACACCACCAAACCACACATACACCGGCCCAACATGGCCTTCTTCCGCATAACACTACACCGCTCGAGCATTGGCATGCCCGAGCGCACGCGCGGCGTTCTACATGCCCTCGGTCTGCGACGACGCGCACAGACGGTCTTCCATCCCGTTAGTCGGCAAACGGCCGGTATGATCATGAAGGTGAAGGAGCTGGTACGGGTGGAGGAGGTTGAGAGCAGTCTCAGCAAGAACCAAGTCAAGGCAGAGCGAACGCCGGACGCCGGTTTCTACCTCGAGAGAAAAGTGCAGAGGATGGAGGGCTAAGACACGACAGCGCGCATCGGTCGTGTTTTTTCAGGAGAGGAGGACTGGTCGTGCATTCTACACGATCGCGATTGTACATGTTTGTAATGATTTGTGTAAGACACTAGACTAGCGATTCTGGGATATGAATACGCAAATGTGGTCCACGCCTTTATCGTCCAGGGGGTACGTGTGGTCTCAAGGTCACTCATTGAGTTTGCATTTGCCATGCTGATTACTGTTGTCTACTGCTGCGTCTCTTTTCTTTTCCCTGGGTACAATCCCAAACTCGAACCCCAGCAAATTATTCGCAAGGGTGGAAAAAAAAAAGAGAAAGAAACCAATGCCCCGATTCATACAAAATCATGCCACAGCGTCGCTACACGGTCCTCAGCGAGCCGCGGCGCGGTAGACTGCTCTCTGAACGCTCGCCTTCCTAAAAGCTGCGCGCCTTGTCAATGTACTCGGAAGAGGGCGTCTCATACTCATTGACAAAGTAGGTCTCGCTGTTCTTGCTGAACCAATTGGTGAACTTGGAAATCTCCTCCCTAAGGCGCGAGACAGACTGTTGATCCATGTTGGTTTGAGCAAGAAGTTCAGGCAGAGAAACTGTGTGTGATGTTAGTGGCGTGGTGAAGAGAGGGAGAATGACCATGTCGTACCGATCAGACGAGCAAGATGCTCGGCGCCGTAGACGTCCGCAGGTGACTTGTACTGCTCATCATCTGATTTCTCCCACAGCTTACGGACCTCCAAGTACTGATGGCGTTCAAAACTAGAGTCGTTAGATTGATTTGCTCGCAACTGCTGCGATAAACGAGCCTTACCGATAAAGGAGAATGCGGCCCAGCGCCTTTTGGAAATATTCTTGGAACCCGGCGATCACCTCCAGGAGAATGTCGTGGCTGGCTGTACCTGGTGGACGCGCCGGGCTCTCGTAGTCAATGTACGCATCGAGAATGTTGCGGACAGATCGCTTGTGGGGAAGAGGCACAAGCTGGTTATTCTTGGTAATGTTCTCCCAATCATCAACGAGTAGCGCCTGGAGATGGTCGGGGACCACAATGTTGATCATAGGTTTGGCGTGGAAGGCATCCTCCTGACGATTGAGTTAGTGGCGTCCTGCTCAGTCGCGAGCTTGCGTTGACAGTTGTCTGAACGACAGTAGTGAAGTGAGGGCTCATCCTAGTGAGCCGTTTGCACCGGTGACAGTGTACGGTCAGAGCTGTTGTCCGCCGAATCCTTTGATAGTTCTGGGGAGGGTGTTTCCACAGGCTGCTGCGGCTTCGCAACTCCTAATGGCTTCTGCTCCTGACCATCCTGACCCTCTGTCAACTTCTTGGCGGGAACCTTTCGCCTAGTCGAACGACGTTGGCGCACACGCTTCTCCTGACAAGGAAGACGGTCGCCAGGAGCGACGTATCTGTCGTCAAACAGAAGAGCACCCCTGGCACCAACATAGCGATGATTGCGTCTTGGTAGTTCAAGTAGATGATCGCGCACTTCCCATCGCGCAAGCTGCTTGGCCTTGGCTTTCGCAGAGAGTTCCTTAGGCGGCACTGCGTTGGATACATCGCTGGAAACGTCCATTGCTGTCTGTTGGATGGGTGTGCTCGTTTCACCACACTTCGCCTCAAGACCAGCCAGGTGTGGGTTACGACCAACATCGGACATTGGAAAGTCGTGGCGCGTGTAAGGAACAGGCCGAAAAAATGGCTTCATCTTGGGAACTTTCTCCATGTTCTTGCGAAGATTTGGTTTGACGTGACGTGGCATGGTTGCGGGTTGTATGAGTTGACATGAAGTGCGGGTGTTATGAGTGAAGGTGGGAGGGAAGGTAAAGCAAATGAGAACAGGTACTTGAGGACAGATGGTTAAAGCAAAAGGCTCAAGGCGCACAAGAAAAAGTTCATGGAGATGAAATGAGAAGAAGGTTTCGACGGACTGGTGAGCGTTGTGCACGCAGGCGGCAACTCTGTATCCCAGTGACAAGGCTGATCTGGGAAAATGGTGTTTTGCGATCGACCTGATGAGGGAGACTTGGATGAAACTGTTGCGTTTCCCAATGGCAGAGCCATATAACACCAGCTCATCATGACTTGCAACTTTGCAATGGGTCGAGGCGTGGGTGAGTGTGTAAGCCTAAATGCAGAGGGTAATGCCGCTTTGTCTGCCCTGTGTTGTGAAGCGCACGCGATCAGAGGCTGCGGATTGTTGCCTGTAGGACAGGAGCAACAAACGCTCCAAGCACTTTTGCGGGAAACTCAAGTCCGGACAAGCCGAATCATCAAGGCAGATGGAGGATCTAGAGCCAAGTGGGTGTAGAGTTATGCAGAGCCAAACATGTCCGCCTGTGAAGCACAAACAGGTCGAGATGAAGAGGAAAATCGCTTACCTGCTCGAGATCCCAATCTTTGCCCCTGCGCCCCCCTCGAACCCCTTGCGCAGCCGAAGACGAGCGCTCCTCACTACCGCGCGCGGAGTCTGTGGTGCCAGGCTTGACTGTCCTCTTGGGAATCCTGTTGCTCTTCTGCATGTTGCTTCGCAGCTGGGCCTGGAGCTGCAGGGCTAACTCCTTGTGCTCGTCGTCAAGGGGGCGGATGCGATCGACGGTGACCCAGTCATCCCACGTGTTCTTCCAGCCCTTGTAGTGGACTTTGTAACGGAAGCCCTCGGCTGGCTTCTCGAATGGTTGAACATCCATGATTTTGGCCTCGTACAGCATGTCCATGTGAAAGCAGAGAACCTTTTCGTCCTTGTTGAACTGAGGCTGCGGTTGGCGTGCTGGAGCCATCTTGGTCTGTCCGTGCAAAGCACGATGAGTTGCTCTCGTTGTGTTCCTGGGTAAATGGGGGAAGGGTTTCCGTGCCTCCCTAAGCGCGTTGTTGATGCCCTCGGTGACTGCCTCGACAGTGGCCAGTCTCCAGGCGACAGTGAGTTCCTTCTGAATTTTTGAGTGAAGGATGAAGATTGTGACAATAAAGTGAGCCTGTTGTAAAGCACGTGATGCTGATGATGGTTTCAGGTGATGGCATGAGAGAGATGGTCAAGTCGCCTTGAGTCTTGGTTGTCCCTTTTCCTCCCGTCAGGGTCGCGATCTCAGATCCTGCCCAATCACGCGTCGCGGTGCGCTCTACCAGGCCAGCGACAGACACTCGCCATTTTCTTCACAAAGACAAGTGACTTGCTTTGCATGTATTCAAAAATTTCTCGCCTAGGCTCTAAGCTATGTTTGGGCAAGATATCAAGTGCCGCGAGCAGTCACAGCCCAAGTATCAGCCGTTGCCGATCCCCCGTCGTCTTAATGCCGCCCGCCTGCTCCAGTTCGATGGCGTTTGTCACAACGTCGCTGGACAACATGTATAGAAGCCTAGACCCAGCATCTCCTTCTGGTACTCGTTTTCACGGGCAATAGACTTCCACTGATTTAGAGAACAAGACTTGTCATTGAGGACAGGCGCAGTATGTAGGCTGGGCTTCGCCGGCCCAGTGGCTTGTCCAACGGAACCCCATGAGCAGCAGTTCCGGCGCAAAGAAGTATCGAATGCTTGTATCGCTCAAATATTGGCAACTGGGTCACTCAAAGCAATTTCAAGAGGCCCTCCTTCTTTTCGGCGAGCATCTTGTTGAATGTCGTGGGAGTTTATGGAGTCGCTGGGACCGTATCCCGGGAGTCGCAGGTAGTGAAGAGCGAGGGGGGAAAGCACACCGTGAATGTTGTTCAAAGATGATAGCAATACGTCAATTTCTATATTCAGACTACATTGTGAACATCAAGAATAGTAGCTTGTCGTTTTGCAATGTCAAAGTGGTGCACTTACCTTACAATACCTGACCTACTAGGTACCTCAACAACTTATTCCCACTGGGGCACTGCTACGTCACACTATCCCACTAAACGCGTCAAACCGACAGCACCTCTGTATTATCCCAGATCCCCCATTCTCGACCATGGCGATCACTGAGACTGACGTCTTGACCAACTACCTCCTCAACCCCGCGCCCCTGCCTTTGGTCATCAAATTCGAGCGCTTCGCTGAGCAATTCCCCCCAGCGCAACGCGACGCACCCGCCGTGCGAGCGCTATGGCAGGATCTTGTCGCGCAGCGGGAACGCGTTTTGGCGTCGGTGCGAGAAAACATTGAAGAGGAAGTGGCGCGGGGAAAGGCGATGCGGCGCGAGGTGCTGCGGAAGAGGAGAGAAGAGGGCACCGACGAGGTTGATGCCGAGATTGAGATGGAGCGAGCGGTAGGAACCCAGCCTCGCAACGTTACGAATCAGTGCCTAATGATACCAGCTATTCGGAGATCTGTCCGGCGCAAAGCGCGCAAAGCATACTCTCGACTCGGTCGTTCCCGAACTGGAGGGCGCAACTCTTGCCTTGGAAGCTGATATTGCAAAGCTACAGGATGAAGAGGTACAGCTCCTCGAACTGGTCAAGTCCAACGTCGACAGTCTGAGCGACCTCCGCTATGGCAAGTTTGGCAACGCAAAGCTTCGAGACGAGGTGCTTGATGGATTACGCACGCTGCAGGAGACATGCAGTAGCAAATGATGATACCGAAATGGCGAAAGAATGATTACAATTTCATTATACGAGGGCACGGATCACCCTCCAGCGCAATCATAGACGACTACCAAGGTCAGATCGCACGCTTCCCGTACGTGAAACACCGGCACCGAAATTTTCCGCCATTACAACGACCCTCAGCGCTCCCACTATGAAATGATAACAAGGCCCCAACATCTGCCACGCTTTCGTTCCCTGGCCAATCCTTCTCTTCGTTGCATCGTCGTCTCAGCACGGTATATCGTCTAAATTTACCTGCCAGCGGGCTGCTGCTGCTGACCGTGGCCCTCCATGCGGCGGGACCTAAGGAAGATACACATTAGCCGCTGTTGTTGTTGTTGTTGCCCGCCTCGTTTCTGCGCGGACCGGGGACCAAGACCCACATCATAGAACGGCTGAAGAAGGAGATGATGAGCATAAAGGCCCAGCTGGGGAGCAGGTTGAAGCCCCAGAGCAAGTAGGCCAAGGGGACGGAAAGACCCAGCTCAGCCGCCTTGCCATTGAAGGGGTGCCAGAACGACTCCTCGAGCTTGAACTCGGTCTTGTGCTTGCCCTGGAGGGCGACGAGGTCGTCCGAGGTGACGGTCGTGAGGTTGAGACGCTTCTTGTAGATCTCAATGGGCGCGGGCTCGGGGAGCATCTGGAACGACCAGAGCCAGCCAACGCCAGCAGACCAGACGTTGCAGAGGATGGGCTGGTCGTCGCAGTTGAGCATGCCCATGTGCGGCGCGTTGGTCTGCAGAGCGAACTTGGCGGCCGTCTCGTTGAAGGCCTGCTCGACGCGGTCGCAGTGGCCTGATGAATTAGCATCCTGGGACGGGCTTTATTGCTTGTCGCGATACTTACCGAAGCAAGTCTTGTTGTTGCCAGTAGTCAGGATCCACCACTCCTCAGGCTCCGTCTGGCCCTCCTTGACAGGCTCGTAGAGCGTCTGCTTCCAGTTGTCCAGGGTGAGGATGTTGAGCTTCATGGCGCCAGCCTTGGCCTCAGCCGCCGCGACGGGGTCATGGCGCCCAGGGTTAGGGATGTACGACCCAAAGTTGCCGAGGAAGTTCTGGAATTGGGCCTGGTACTGGCCAAAGGTGTCCTGCTGAGCAGAAGCCAGGGCGGGCAGCGCCGCAACAAGAGTTGTGAAGCGCATTGTGATTGTGCTGATGTGGGTGGTTGCGGGGAGACAGACGAACGGGACACGTTGAGGACGGACGGGCGACCTGGAGGCTGCTGGTCACTAATAATGCACGCGCGCGCTGACAATGGAGACCTGGACTGGAGCAGGGAATGGAGACGCCTTGGGGAAGGGACGGAGGACTGGAGGCTGGACTGGAGGGAGAAGAAGAAAAGCCTGACTGGATGAATGCACGGAAGGCAGCAAAGTCCCTAAATTTGTTGATTCAATTCCTTTGAGCGCAACAAATGGACAGCAAATTTGGGACATGCATGATCCCTGAACATTCACCTCACTCACGCATTCCCTTCCCCATCTGTTCCCTGAAGCCAAGACTCCGGTCGCCGTCGCAGACGCGCAACCCGAACAGCCTGAAGGGACGCAGCTAGACCACTGGCAGAACCTCGGGCTGGCTCACTGAAGGAATTGAAGTGTGGCTGATGGGGCGACAGCTGCCAAGGGCCCAAGAAGAACGGTGGCTTGACGCGGGGAGACTGTCCCACTTTACTAGTGCGGCCGCCTACACAGTGCAGTGAGTGAGTGTGAAGATTGATGTAGACGCGACATGACGCGCCAGGTCGCCCAAGCCCTTTCAACATCCCAGAGTGCTCAAAATGGTCAGAACCCGCGTTAAAATGTGTTCGCGTGAGATGAAATGTTAACTGTGTATCGCAGCCGCGGAAATCAGCATCGCCAAAGCGCAAGCGTTATTCAATGCCCGTCGCAGGCGACACGACCCTCGAACGCATCGACGAGCACGAGAGCGGTGCAGCACCAGAAGAGACACAACCGAAGAAGCGCGGCAGACCGAAGAAAGCAGCGCTAGGCGATACTCTAGAGCAACCAGTAGAAGCAGAAACGGAGACAGGAGCACCAAATGAAGCGCCACGACGGAAACGAGGACGTCCCTCGCTTGAAGAACAGTCTCGACACGTACAAGACGAACCTTCGGAAGAGCGCCCACGCAAAAGGGGGCGGCCGCCACATAGAAGGGAACAACCTGCAACAGACGATGCCAAGCCGAGAAGGAAGCGTGGGCGACCGTCACTCGGCGAGAAGAGCCACAGCGAACTGAACGAGGATGTCGGCGCAGTTGATCAGTCCGCGGGAAACAATGCACTCGAAGTCGAATTGACCCCTGAAACAACTAAATCCAGGAGAGGCCGCCCAAAGAAGGCTCTTCCGACGCAGTCCCGAGACGAAGAAGCTGTCCTGGAGCAAGAAGAGGACCATCGCGACTCGACGACTGCATCGCGGCAGAGGCAAAGCAGACACCAAGAGCCAGCACATGAAGAACCCGAGCAGTCCCAAGAAGAAGAAGAAGGGCACCCTGCGGCTGCGACTCGCAAGAGGGGCCAACGGAAGAAGGCCACGAGGCAAGCAGAGGAAGAGGGTGAACGACAAGAGGGCAGCCCTCCG
Organism: Emericellopsis atlantica; assembly: GCF_019669845.1. Lineage (NCBI taxonomy): Eukaryota > Fungi > Ascomycota > Sordariomycetes > Hypocreales > Bionectriaceae > Emericellopsis > Emericellopsis atlantica. Next base: position 1,019,283 of record NW_025764706.1, on the reverse strand, counting down.
CCCGCGAAGCGAAAGCGCGGCCGTCCCTCACTGAACGCTGCCGAGGAACCTTCATCAACAAGCCATGCCACGACCTCAAAACCAACCAGCAAGCCAGTCGAGGAGCAACAGCCCAGCGGTGACGCGCAATCCCTGGAAGAGAACCTGGCCATTGTGCGGCACTACAACGACATCCTCCCCCGATCCCACCCCCGCCTCGTGCCCAAGGACCGCACTCTCTCCAAGGCGGAGATTGATGAGAAATGGGCGCCTCTTGCCGGCCCGGCGCTGGAGGCAGCCACTGAGCTGCTGGTCCCCGCAGGCCATGCGACAATCAACGCACTGCCCCTCGGCACAACGAGGCGGAAACATACGGAAGCGGCTGTTGCGGGGATCCAGAGACGTCTGATGGCGTACACCAGCAGAATGCCCTTCCCGCCGTCGTCGTCCGGGATGCGCCGCAAGGCAAAGAAGCGGGGTGGCCTGCCGGAGGAGTACGAGACCGAGTTTGACTACGAGTATGTGTACGACAGGACGACCAACCTGCAGGCCCAGCTCGACGCCGCGCAGTGCGCGGTGGAGGTGCTGCAGCGGGAGAGGGACAAGGAGGAGCGGGCGCTGGAGCGCGACTACAAAGTCCTGCAGAGCCTCGAGGCGAGTGCGAAGGCAGAGAAGAGAGACGCGAGAGAGATGATCAAGAAGGCGCATGTCCTTGCGCCGGACAGTCGGAGGGCGGTGGAGGACGAGTATGGCTTGGTGGTCGACGGGAAAACCCAGCCATCTCTGCAGGTACGTGCTTTCTTCCTCCTCTTCTTTCTCGCGGGGCTTGTTGCCAGAATTTGCTAACTTGGCAGAATCTGGAGGATGAGGAGGTCAAAGAGCTGGCCATGCAGTTGAGCGGACACATGGACAGCATCCGGACGAACATGGCGCAGCTCGATGGGCTGTCACCGCAGCTGGAACGGAGCAGTGCCGCGTTGAGGAGTGTCCTGGCGCGACACCTCAGCGCCGAGGAGTATCACAGGGTGTTATTTAACTAAAGCATGGCAGCACTTTTTTGCAAGCGAGGCGTTTCTGGTGTTTGACTGTTCTCTAGCTGCGATGAAAGGGCACGCACGGCGAAACGACACCGATTTATCATACCACAAGCAGAGTGCAATCACAATGGAGACTATTCGACCCTGGTGGTCCCTTGGATGCAGATGTCATGATCGTTTCATCATCATGATAAGATTTCTTCCAACGTTTTCTCTCTACCTTTTTCTACTAACCCCCAATACAAGAACCAACAACTATATACAGTTTCCAAGAATGAAAATGATCCCGTGATCGCCACGCATCCCCGAGTCTATCCAACGCAGTACCCTCCAAGGGCGCAGGAGTGCTCCAACGCACGCTCACGCAGTCAGCTTAGAAGCGGAAGCGCTTGGCGAAGCCGGTAGGGCCAGGGACAATGGGCCCGGTACCGTTGCCGGTGGGGTAGGGGATGTGGGTGGTCGCGGTGAGAGTGGTGGTCTCGTCGGGCTCGCACTCGTCGTACTCGTCCTCATCATCATCCACATCCTCGTCGTCCTCACCGTCCGCGGCATCCTCGTCCTCAGCCTCGGTCTCGTGCTCGACGGAGCCGGTAGGGGTAGCGGTGGGGGCAGACTCGTCACCGCCCATGGTGATGTAGACGGTCGAGGCAGGGACAGTGACGGTGACAGCAGAGGGGCAGACGCAAGAACCGTCATTGCTGCTGTCACCCTCGCTGTTGTCACCCTCGGTGTCGCTGGGGATGCCACCGCTGCCACCCTCAGGGGAGGACTCAGAGTCAGTGGCAGCAGGAGGCTCGACGGTGAGGGTGACGGTGTTGGTGGTGGTGGCAGTAGTGGTAGTGGTGGACTCCTCAGAGGCGCTGGACTCCTCCTCGCCGGGGGTGACACTGCAGGGCACGGTGACGGTGGTCTGGTAGGTGGTGTGGACGACGGTGGTCTCGACGTCGCCAGAGCCGTGGGTGATGGTCATGGTCTGGTCCTCGACAACCTCCGAGGTCTGGGTGGTGAGGCTCACGGGGGCCGTGGTGGTCGCCACGGGCAGGGCCTCGGAGGCGGCCCCGGTGGCGGGGACGTTGTCACCGTCGGTGGGGATGGCGCCCGTCTTGGTGGCCGACTCGATGATGGAGGAGGAGATGGCGGGGGCCTCGGAGACGGGGCAGACGGTGGTGGTGATGTCCCTGGTGATGGTCTCGATGTAGGTGGTCTTGTCGGTCTCGGGCAGCTCCTCGATGTCGGTGGGGTTGGCTGGGCAGTTGGTGACGGTGGGCGCACAGCTGGTGACGGTGTGGACCTCAGTGGCAATGACGGTCAGGGTGGTCTGGGCGTCACTGGGCAGGGTCGAGTTGTCACGCCTGTAGTGCCAGTGCTCGGGGCGGAAGGCCGTGGCGTTGGCCAAGGTGGCAGCGAGGCCGAGGGCAGCAATGGAGGCTTTCATCTTGAAAGTGGTAGGTGGTTGGTTGGGTTGTTGTAAAGTGAGTGGGTGATAATAGCAGGCGAAATCTTCTTCAAGCTGGACTCTCCGGGAGGTGAACTGTTTCAAAAGAGTGAAAATCGATTCCACTTCAAAAAAGACTGGTTGGTTTGGTTGTATCTTGCTTGCAAGATGTCGTTGGCACAGCCAAGTATCAGCGAATGGAACGGAAGAGAAAGGAGTGGCAGGAAAGGCCTGATCAAAGACGTTTTCGAAAGGAACGAGAGACCTCAAGGAGTGAGAGTGAAGATGGTGAAGAAGAGGAAGAAGAAGAAGAGAGGAAGAAAAGAGGCGGGCTCGTGTGTAGAAAAGGCACGCATGAGCGAGAACGTTTCAACCCAAACCGGGCCGGAGTATACGGATCTCCACCTCACACGCCTCGAAGCAGTGAAATGGCCAGGATCGCCACACCCGGGATGCTTCAGATTTCCCGGGCCGTATGGACTCTTGGCGTCGATGGCGTGGGCCCGCGCTTGCGTGGGCGCTCGAGCGTCGAGTCGGGCCTTGGCCAGGGTGGCAGTCGTCCGTGACAAACATGAAACGCCCATCGCCAAGTTGTGATTAATTGCTCACGAGGCGGTCCTCTGATGTCGTTTGCTTGGTGAAGAGCGCAGCTCATATCTGGCTGCTAACCGCTGTACGTCGAGGCAGAGACCCATCTCCTTCGCTTGATTTCCCTGAGTGCTGAACCTCTCCTCCTCCTCATGATTGCCAGGGCAAATACACTCAGCTGGCGAGCAAGTCGACTGACTGTCCAGCGTACATGCGTATTCTTGCATTGCCCCATCTGGCCTGGACTCTCTGGCTTGTTTGATGTTGACGACGCCCACGCCTCCACGGAGAGATAGTTGATGAGTTAGGGGCCGCCTCGGCGGGCAGATCCTAGTCGACTGGGGGCCGCTTATGCAGGTACCAAGACGACCTGAGACGCCTCCTCCGCCAATCAGTCGCTGAAGCCCAAACTTCTCTCTCAAGAGTCCAATCGCGCGACTGGGCTGTCACTGGACTGGACTGGATTGGACCGGCTCCACGGACGCGCAGATCGCTGGCAGATCCTCAAACGCTGGCTCGCGCACCATCTCGTCCACCATTCAAATATCCCCTCTCGCGCCCTCATCCCAATAATTACGAGCCCCTTGCGCGTTTATGCAGCCACTGCGAAACCTTCGGCTGGATCGGAATGGCCGTTTCCGTCGGAGTTTGTTGATGAAAAGTTGAAAACCAGCTCTGTCGCCCATACCGGGAGATAACACATCCGTCAAACCTCATCGTCGTTCTGCGACGTCCTGTTTGTTTGGCAGCTTCTTCTGGTTGTTTCCGTCGTCTTTCATCGCCGTGCCTCTGCCCGTGCGGACATACAATACTGCAATAGTGTACTCGCGTCGTGACGCAACATGAGCACAACGTCCTTCTTCTCGTATCCTGACATACCCTGCCAGCCATGTAATTTAAAGACTTATACCTGACCACGGCATTCTTGTGCGACAGACAACGTGTTGTGCAGCGTGCAGCGTGGAAGCCTCAGCTGAGAGTCATGCAAGCACCGCCCCAATGCTGCAAACGAACAGATAATCAAGCCTTGTTTCAGCACCAAAATGCTTCATCATTCAATCTCCTCTATCCTGGGCCGCGACTGCTCAGACGGGTCGTGAATCCCAGTGACCGGGTTGACCGCCAATCCGGCCAATCTCCCGAGGACGGGACCCGACATACTATCCTCGTCTTGCCTTGGGAGAAGACTCGTCATCTGCCAGGCCTCCAGGCTCTCTATCACATCCTGTGCGTGCTGCTGCACAAGAGCATCGTTGTCCGTGCCGGCCACGTACTGCAATGTCCGAGTAATGTCCTCGCGGCTGGCGTCCGTGAGCCCGAACCCAAGCGAACGCTTCTCCTCGCGGGCCTTGGCCAACGCCCGGACGAAACTGAGGATGGCGATGATGGCGGCTCGCCGCAAGATGCCCTTCTCCATCTCTGGCTCCATGACCAGGACGTGGAGACTGAGGTCCACGCCCCCCGAGGCAAGCGCCGGTCCGATGCCACCGATGTTGGTCTCCAGAGCGGTGCCGAATATCGAAAGAGCGGACGTACGCATACGCACGTCTTCAGTCCCCCGCTTGCTCTCCCATCCTTGCAGGATGCGGGTCAAGATATCGTTGTTGGCCTTTTGCTCTTCCGAGAGCTCTTCCTCGTCATCCGATAGAAGATCCTCTTCTTCTTTAGCCTTTCCCTTCTTGGCCTTGAGCGCCTGCAGACGCTCGTCTCTGGCCTGTTTGGCCTTGGTCTTTGCCCTGTAGCCGCGTCGGCCGGCAATCGACAGTAGTGTCTCCGCGATTTGCTGTGCGAGATCGCCTGCAAACGTCTGCCCTAGTCTCTGCACAATTTGCAACAGGGCCTCGCCAAAACGGAGACGTGTATCTGTCGTCGACTTTTCGCGAGGGTCGAGGTAGTTCTCTAGTATCTCCTTGATGGTTGTTTTCGGGTGCTTGTCAGCCAGTGTGTTGAGCATCTTGACGATGCGAAGATTCACAAAGTCCTCGCCATTCGCCAGAAGCCTACACAGCAGGAGTGTGGTTGTGTTGATGTCTAGTACCGAGCTGCGATGTTGAATCAGCTCGGAGAGCAGATTCAGTCCTTCCGATACTACTGGAGGTGGGCTGTCGATCTCTGTGATATAATTCATCGCCAAGTTGTACTTTCGACGGTCTTCCACTTGGCGAGGCCCGGGTGCTGTGCTGGCTGTTTCCTTTTCTTGGTCAAGTTGGTCTCGATATCGGAGCAGCATGGCCAAGTTGGACGCTGTCTGGGCCACTGACCGGTCGCTCTTGGCCAGCCGCTCGAGAGACGTCTCTATGGACGCAATTTCTTCCCCTTGAATGTCTGATCGTTGGAATGTAGGCGCCGTGATGACCATGTTGAGCAAGCTGAGCACAACACCAACTAGCTCATCGCCCAGCGAGGCCTGGGAATCGGTCTGTAGAACCTCGCAGATCAGACTAACAACCTGGTCAAATTGACTGACCAGCTTTCCAGGTGCCTTGTCGAGAAGCTGCTGAAGCAACGAGATCTCAAAGAGATCCTGCTGGGGAGGCTCCGTGGGCTCGTCCTCCTTCTCCGCCTGGAGCACTATCTCGCCCGAACTCTTCTCCGCCTTGGCGATCCATCGACGCAGGAGGCCGAGGAAAACGGTCGAGGTATCCTCTTTCGACGTGGCAGCCAGCATTTTTTCCGCCAGTATTGCCGCTTTTTGCTGCAGAAATTGCCAGTCCACCTCAGCCTCCGTGTTCGCTTCGGGCTGCCCAGCTACAATGTCCACTGCGCCCTCGTCGCTCGCTCGGTAGAACCAAGCTTCCGCATCCTGGGAAAGAGAGCCGTTGCTCGGAGCCGTCGGGAACAGATGCAGAATAGAGTCTGCAGTACCGAAGAGCTTGAGGTATGTCTGCAGGAGGCTCTGTGCCGCTGTCTGTAGAGCCCCATCGCTCGATGCGTGCGGCAGTGCAGCAATGCTCCATATCTGTGCGATTATGGGCTGGAGCAACCTCTTGCAGAGGCCTGCCGAGGAGTTTGTGAGAACAAGTAGTTTGACACGTTGAAAGGACTTTCTCAGTTGCTCCGCTGTGACGATGACACGCCCTCGACTCAGATCCACCAGTTCAGCGTCGCTGTCTTTGGTCTGGCTCAGCAATGAGGGATTGATATCTTCTAAAAATGGCTGCGCGAAAATGTTCCAGCCCGGAGCCCCTGTGTCATGATCAGTTCATGGTCTCGCGAAGGAATCCAGCCATGCGTACCGGGCTCTCCGTACAACCGCTTCCCCAGCACACCAAATCCTACGACTTGAGCGGCGACTCTAGCAAGATCATCGCCCTCATTACCGTCCATCAAGTGGAACAGCTGGCCGGATATCCCCTCGAACCACGCTTGTGGCGTGATGGACTTGGGCACGGACGAGAGAAGTCTCGTTGCATGGGCCACGGCTTCGTGGGTTATACTAGCCTCCTGCTTTTGCGGCTTCGCAGACGGCTCAATCTTGCCGTCGTTACTCGGGTGCACCTGGAAGATAAACTCGAGCGTGCCACGGACACCGTCTGACTTCAGAGGCAGCATGGTAAGGGTTTGCATGAATGGCTCGGCGAGCCATGGTGGGAGTGCGCCCGGCTTGATGAGCGTGTTCAACGGAGCCAATAAAGGCCACGTATCGCTTCTGCGTCCATCAAGTCAGACTTGCTCTTAAACTAGACGCCGTCTTTTCTTACCTCTGGATGAGTTTGTTGAAAGCCTCTAACCCGGCCGCTCTGGCTTCGGGATCAAGCGAGGGATCAAAAGCCTTTTGCCCATGCTCAACGAGAAGGCGTGCGACATTTGGCCGTTGGGGTGGCGTGTTTACACTATCGGACATATCGGCATCGCTTTGACAATTCACTAGGCAGCATTCAATTACTGTTTTTGTCGGCTTTGTTGCTTGCCAGAGGAGGCCTTCAGTTTACTCATCCGCGGCAGTGGGGCTCAACGTCAGTAGTCGTTGCGCACCCGGGCGCGCAAAGAAGTATCACGTGTTACACGCCCAGGCGCGTCAGGTAGATAAGATTCCTCATGTATAAGTAAGCTACTTAATAAACGTTAATCTGGACCGCTAACTACATATGCCCTAATAGTGTTGATATAATTCGCCTTCTCAGTGATCTTAATACTATTCTCTAATTATGTCTTTTCCACTCACACCTACCGCTCGAAGATAAACGCGAGGCTCCCCCTTTTGCTTGATAATACTTCTTATAACATGCAAACTTAAAGTCAGGCCGGACAAAGTAAAAAATCAGTCATATCTAGAAACATATCAGAAACTATATATAATTCGTTCTAGTTCATCGCGTCTTCTCTTCTGCATCCACACACCCGCAGCCGCACACTCGTCCGTGCACCTCGATCCATCGAACCACCACCAGACATGACAGTGTGACGATTCACACAATGACGAAATCCAAAGACAACCCCCAGGCGATACTCGAAGACCGTCCCGGTACAAGCCCCTGCTACACGATTGCCACGAGGGTGGTTAAAAAACCATGTGTGAATAGGATTGCTCATTGCGAAGATCTAAACCATACAACGGCTTGTGATGAGCACTGGAAGTTGTTAGAAGAACGCTTATGCCCCTGCTGCGTATGTCTCTTTGACGAGGGGTTCATGTATGAACCAGTGCGAGAACTCGAGTTGAGCTCCACAGCTAGGAATGAGCCCAGGCCCAAGACAGAGGAAGAACGGAACAGGAAGGCTGCTGAAGGGGGAAGAGAGGCGGGTAAAGAAGAGAACAGCGAAAAGGAATCTCGACTCGGAAGCGGCACCTCCCCGAACTAAGGTACTTTGGCAGCAACTCAAACAGACAGGCAAATGATCCGGTTGCAAACTCTCGTCAAGGTTGCTCAGGTGAAGCTGAAAAGTTGACTCTAGTCAGGAGTAGCATCGTAAGGCATAAGCTTGCTTGTGCTACTGCACGATTCAGATCAATAAGGCTCGAGCCAAGACTTGCAGCCTGCTTAGGGGGAGATCAGTTTTGCTTCCTTCTCCTCTCGGTCTCACCTGAATTGTCTTCCCAGACCTCCTGTGCACTATCGCATCATCGCCGAGTACGTGACAGGCCACCTGTCGTCTTAAAGATCTCTTTCGCGGCTTTTGTTGAATGAATCGAAGAATAGGTGTTGCAAGAGCTCCTTGGCAGTCTTCCTCTTTTCGAGCAACCATTGAAGCATGCCAGAAGCAAAGTCGAAAAATGCCTCTTTCTCATGGCCATCGAGTTCCGTCACCCAATCTGCCAACTTCATTCCTTTGGTATGAAGGTCTGGGCGTAGGGTCTTATCTAAGACTCAGGCATTTGTGAGTTTTTCTGTCTGTTTGGTCTGAATGCTCGACCTTGTTGACAAAACTTGCCATCGTCGCCAAAGAAGGGGCCTCCCCAGAACTCGTTCATAGTCTTGCAGGCCCTGCCGTGTGAGTCTGTGACCGGCCGCTTGAGCGGGTACTGACGATAAATTCGCCCCCTCGCCGGGAAGCAACTCCTCTTCGATAGGTTCACTGATCTCATGAGCCATTGATTCGAGTTGGGAAGCAGAGAAATACCAGCTCCAAGAAGGAGGCCATCCGATGGGAATTTTTATCGTAAGGAACCGCGGTCTTGCAACGTTCGCAGTGTTAATCATCTTCACACAATCGCGCGTCAACCGTACTTCGGCAACAAGAAGTGAAGGGATCTGGCAAATGTGGGTCGTAGAAAGGGTTAGATGGAGAATCACAGATGATAGCGGGAGGTGAGAAGTCCTGAGCAATAAAGTGGTAAGCTGTAGTATTACTGCACGACGCACCAAGATAATGTCAGACCGGGGCATAGTATGATGTGCTAAGTAGAGATTCTACTTGTACAGGACATAGGTACTTAGCTTACGCGCTCGGGCGCTGATGATGTAGTCACGTCACGTGCCAACGCGCAAGGCCCACACCTCTCCCCCCAAAGCGACGCGTTCGCTTTATTGACTTTCTCCTCCACATCTCCACGTACCGAGACCAGGCCATGCAACAGCCGCGATCCGCTCATATTACTCGAGGCCTCTGGTCCATCTTCTCGCATCACTGCCCGCTACTGCTGACTCGAACATCAACAAGTTCCTTCATTGTCCGCCAGGACTTCACCTATTGCGCATCGCCTTCCCCACAGTTCTCCGACTCTCGTTTTCCGTCAGGAACGTCTATCGCAGACCTCTCCTCATGGCCGGATGACCCGATGTGCCGCTCTCGAGCCTGTAACAGGACCTCGCTGCCAGCCGCAATTGGATTTTTCGTCGTCATTTGCTGTCGGTCACTAGACAGCCCGGCCGGATAGGAGAGAACGAGCTTCGGAACTTAACCCTAGCTATACGTCTGGTTCGCTCAAGTCTTGCGCTTCTGTCGTCCGAACCGGCTTCTATATTGGCCAGGAGAACCACTGAAACATGCCCGCTGCACAAGCGGGACGATTGATGTTGGAGACCCTGTGCCGATGGACTGCTGGGGAGGACACTCCAGTCACCGCTTGCGGTGCGCGAGAGGGTTTATGCCATGAGTCGTCTGGTAAGAGCCTCTGGTGAGGTCGCTCGTCAGCTCTACCCGCTGGAACTCGAACAATGGTCACCAATAGGCCGTGCAGCTGGCACTTGCAGTGATATGTTGGCGGGAGGACGCTGATTACCCAAGAGGCTGTGGCGTGGAGCGTGTACAAGAACAGAGTTGAGCACAAAGTTTGGCTACATACGGACAGTCGCGGGTTTCCAATCTTTCTACTCCGTTGGATGTACCTTGCCGGAATGCGCCTCGGCGCTGCGAGGATCCTTCGGCTACAAACAGAAACCCAACCCGACTGTCTTCCCCAATTTCCGCCGCTTTGCCAAAGCTCTCGGTCCTCCGTACTTTACACAGCTCCTGTCGCCCTCGGGGGAGGTCTTTGGGCCCACCCTGCCACTCATTCATTGAGGTCACTGCGCTGCACCACAGCAACAGCTACCGGTGTGTGATGCTTCTGCATCTGGCCTCGCCGAGCGCATTAACCTGCTGCTGCGGGCTCTGCCCCGCCGTTTGTAGGACGCCAGAAATTGGTCCAAGTTCTTCGGAACTCGGACTCATTCCTCCGGTTGTCCTGAAATACGGACCATCAGAGATGAAAGCGTGGTTTTTATGGATGTCTTTTGTCCACGCGGAACGCCCTCCAGCCCCTTCAGGGTGCTTTTGGAGCGGACACAAAAACTAGTCCTTGTCGGCAGCGCACTGCAAACGGAAGGAGCTTGAGTTCATGGAAAGCCGTTTCGGAAAGGAATGCAGAGAGTGATCGGGTGCCGACGACGGTATCATGATGATCCTGGCACACGCTAGGCTTTTCCAAACAAACAGCGGGGATTCATGGACCCTTTGTCTTGCTCGGTTTGGGAGCAAAGTCCGGGACCCAGCCTGCGTTGGAGTCAAAGTTTTGTACTTGTCCGGCTTTATGAACAATTCCCTCGGGACTTTGGTGGACGGCTTCCTTGCTGGCGTGCGGATGAAGATTGGAGAAAGGGACAGGCCCCGAGGTTGATGGCAGTCCCTGGCTGTTCCTTGCTCCAGTAATGGCGTGAGGACAGCCCTCTTCATCGGAGGAGATAAGTCACTCGAGTCGATTTAGTCGATGAAAACCCTGCTGACTCTTTTGCAGTATGTTGACACGATACTCTACGCCGATACCCCCTGAATATCTAGCGGCGGCAACACGCAGCGAGCGCTGCTGCAAGCGTGGTTGCTTGCCTCCCCATCACGAATCTAATAATCGAGGATTGCAAACGTGCGTGGTTCAAATGTGCACGTATAATCAGTTGCTTGACTTTGACGCCCTTCCTTGGGTCGCCGCTTTGTGCAGAATGGAAGAGGCAGACAATTGATCTCATTTGAAGCGATTCATCTACCAAACTTTTCACATTAACTTCGCAGGTTCGTCCGAAGCCCAGCCTGCGGCGCCCGTCGCTCTTCCACGCCTAGCTCAACAGTCTGTTGTCGATCTGCAATCCGTACCGACTCCTCCGATGCATACCGTCTGGAGGAGGCTTGACCTTTTCTCGAAGAGTCCATGTCGTGGAGTTGTCTGTGGGTGCTACCATCTCCATCAAGGTGTATTGGAGCACGCCGTCGCGAATATCGGGTACGATGATATCCCAGGCACCACTCCCAGCGGGCTGCCGGACTTGTGGAGGCGACGCTGGCTCGTCGTCCCGTCCTTCAGACTGGAGAAGCCGTCGGTCAGCAAACATCCTCTCTTCTTTTCTTGCTACCTACAAGACATTTGGCGCAGGGTGCGTTCTTGACCCAGACCCAGTTCGGGCACGGATCTTCGTAGTAAAAGTATTTGCAACGGTACTTATAAAAACCTCCGCCACCGCTCATGTTGGCTTGCTTCCTTCCGAGGTTGTAGAGATATATCTGGCTGGCTGGCTGGCTATGGAGAGCCGGTTCTGGTTTGATGGGGAGCTTGCGAGTTTCCACGAACACTGTCGATGTCTGCGTGTGATTCTCGCGCAAGAGCTTCGCACAGCGAGTTGCCCATGCCTTATATCATCCCGACGAAAAGACCCTGACTCGAATCATACACGGTACACCATCATGGAGCGGCAAGGGCCGCCTTCGGACCCAGTGAAACAAGGATATCCCCTGATGGTAAACACTCGGAATACTTTGAGCACAGCTACTACGTACACACGCGAGTTCCGTGTGCGTCGTGGGATGTGGTCGCACCACAGCTAGTCAGCCGGGGGCCCGTCTTCTGGCATGTTGCAGCTTGTGTTCATCTGCCTAGAATAGATGCCGGGGGTTGTACTCTGTAGCATCCTAGTAAGAAATTTCGAGTCTTTGGACACCCCCACAAGCTGATTGTACACTGGCAGAAACGTACGTAAGTACGTAGGTGGAACAGAGATGTGTCCATGTCGTGTCGGCCACTGAGCTTACTAGGTATACGTAGAACCCCGGCCGATGCCCCCTCGTCTGCATGTACGTAGCGTCATCAGGAGCATAACTTCACCACTCCTGGCCATTGCTCGAACCCTTTGGTAGTGGGCACGAAAGGGGGTGTATGTGCCTTTATAGCTTTCCTTCTTGTCATCAGAGCGAGCGGCAGTCGCCTGGACGCTGGACCACGCAACGTCTGTCGAGCCCAGTCGCTGCACGATGTCGGGTGCTCAGCGCGTTGCATCCGGTTTGCAGTAGCGCAAGCTGACATGGTGTTCCCTAAGCTAAGGGGCATGGCTCGCTACTAATACTACATACGTCTAGACTCCTGAACCGAGCATCACTCGGTCCACTTGTCGTTCTCGTGCCTCGAGTAGCGGGTCCATGTGTGTAGTGAACCTAGAGGCTAGGGGCGCATCTTCCGAGACTTGCTTCATGCGTCTACCCGTCTGGGAAAGTTGTTCATCATTTCCCATGGCACCTTATGTGGTGCTCGGCAAGTGATATGTGGGACAAGCGCTACGTACTGAGTCAGGACGTGGTGGTGATGCGCCTCGCAAGGCTCTGACAGAACAGATATGTCCCAAAGTGAATTACGGTACAAGTACGTAAGTATGCACGGTTAGCCAGGCTAGATCGTGGCTGGGACAACTTTATGGTTGATCACACCACCCGTCCGTCACTCGGCACTATTACCTTATTTGACTCCTGTGCAAGGTAGTAGGGGTGCTGTCAGCCTGTCCCTGAGGTTCGCTGGCGAGGTCCGCGAGGAGGGTTGAAGATGACACGTCTGATTTTGACCTTGCGAACCCAGCAACCAGGTCACAGGTGCTCGGTAACCAACAATCTGTACGCACAACATACAAGTACCTAACATGGCAGCCATGCGCGTGGATGTGACAGAATCTGGAATCCTGGACACTTCCCACCACACATCTCGACTGGGTAACATCATTGCCTTTGTGCTGCAACCATTGCAACCACTGCATGTGTGCCCGCATGAAGTACACGATTGCTGACGCCTTGTGCCCCTTGGCTGGATCGTACCACAAGAGCAAAAATCCCATCAACCAGTGCAACCACTCGGACATTTTTTTGGTTCGATCTGCGGTGTACATGTTATCTTCACGTTGAAACATGCGCGTTGCGCCTAGCCGCTGAGGCTGAACATGCACTACTGTATGCTGATCACTTCCCGATTCTCTGTGCCTCCTTGAGAAATAGGACAGACGAGGGAACCAGATAACAAGCCGGACCAAATTTCCCTGGTCATTGGGTCATTCATTGCACGGTTGGACATGCCAGCCCATATCCTCTATCATTGGCAAAATGTCCGACCGAGGCGTCTATCTTTCAGCACCGATGTTGAGGCTCCGATTCGCCACGGTCAATCATGAGCTACAACCGTTATAGCATGGATAGGCGATCGTTTTCGATCTTGCAGAATGCAGCAGCGATGACTTCATCGACGATCAGCGAGAGAACGCTAGATCGCGGCAAGGCGCAGCGAGTGAGCCCATCGAACTGGCAACGTCGCAACGACTGTACAAGACTCCATGAGGGTTGCAACCCGCCATCTCAAAGGAGATCCATGGAGCGCAGTTTCAGATTTCGTCCACCCTGTGGCCTGAGCCAGTGATCGAACCGAGAGCCCGGGATCTGACGCGCGGGGGGCACATCAGCCTGAGTTGCGGCGGAGTTTACCTCCTTAGCAAATTGTACTGACAAACGTGTTGTAGGTATGATCAGATATGAAACGGCATTCAGCTAGCTCACCAGTCTAGTAAACGACCATCTATTGCGACGAGCCCTGTCCCGCTGCCAATACGCCCTCTCCACATCGCATGCCATACATAGTTACGCCTTGACACCATTCTATTGTTTCCATAGGTTCCTGTACCTTCGCGCTGTAAGTAGGCGGGCGCGTATTAATTCAGCTCTCGTTATAATAGCGGCTCACGCTTGGGTTGCTCTTCACCGATCACCCTTCATCGCAGCCTTCCGGCGCTTCTTCTCAGCCGCTCTCATCAGAGATCGCTTCACATCGCCATCATCGAACGTTTCGAGGTCATAGTACGTGGGGGCAATTTCCTGTGACAAATATTAGCGGACGAGTACAGCACATACTTTGGGCAACAACATACCATGAGCCACTCAGGACGAATGCCAGTACACGTGCGGATATACTGCTTCGAGGTGAGGACGAACTCGTTGTAGAGCACCCAATCGTATTCAGTGCGAAGCACCGTGGACGGATGAATGAGAACAGCCTGGTCGTCTTTGACGGTGCGGTACACCTTTCCAGATGATTCCTTCATGGCCACCTGCATGAAGAATCCAGACAGGAGGGCGCGGCGAATGTTGTTGTAGTAATTCTTGTCTTCGAACGGTGTTGACACAAGCTCGAGACCGTGTGTCTCCATGATACGCTTCAGCTGGGCACGCACATTATCGGCGCTAGACAAGTGGCGGAAGGACAAAAAGTGTTCGTGACACCACTGCTTGGCGCCGTGAGAGTCGTTCACAGACTGCCCCTTGAAGGCATGGTAGGCGTTGAGCAGCGTGAGATGATCACCGTCAGGGTGGGCGAAATGCGATTTCATCTCATCGGCACGCTTGCGGTTGTTGGCTGGCCGGACAAAGATTTGCGGAACAGATAGCAGAGACGTGATGGACAGAATCTCGTTGGAGCAGTAGAACTCGGGGGAGGAGATGAGCATGACCGCCAGAGCTGGATCGAGAGGAAACTCAGAGGCCAGTCCACCGAGAGTGGTGAGCTCGCCATCGTCATCCAAGCAGGCCAGGTAGTTGAGCTCCTCCAGCGCTCGCATCATGGTCTCTGGCGCCGGGGGGTCCATCAAGTCAAAGTGCACCAGATCCTCCACGCCCAGCTTCTTCAGCTCAAGCACCGTGTTGGCCAGGTTGGAGCGCAGAATCTCGGGATACGTAGCCTCGATGAGCTCCTTTTTGAATGCCTTCTCGGTGTATAACCTGAAGCACTTTCCTGGCTTGGTACGACCGGCACGACCGGCACGCTGCTGCGCGGAGGCCTTGGAGATGGGCGAGACAAGGAGCGACTCGACTCGGATGCGCGGGTTGTAGATCTTTTGCTTGCTGAAACCGGGGTCCACAACATACACGATGCCATCGATTGTCAAACTGGTCTCGGCGATGTTGGTGGACACAATGCACTTGCGGCCTGGCTTTCCTCCCTTCCTCAGCGGTGGTGGCGCCTTGTCGAAGATGCGCTGTTGCTGCTGGGGTGGCAGAGTACCATAGAGGGGATACACAACCAAGGGGCCGGCATCTACCTCCCGCTGCAGCTCATCGGCCTCCATCGAGATCTTCCGGCAAGCATCTTCAATCTCATCCTCTCCGGTCAAGAACAGCAAGATGTCGCCCTCTGGTTCGGAGGCGTGAATCTGCAGCACAGTCCTGATGGAAGCTTCGACGTAGTCTCTCTCAGGTTCGGGCGTGTAAAAGATCTCGACGGGGTGCGTTCGTCCGGGGACAGCCAGCAGGGGCGCGTCGTTGAAGTACCGCTGGAACTTCTGTGCGTCAAGCGTGGCGGACATGATGATGATCTTGAGATCGGGCCGCCGAGCAGCGATCTGCTTGAGCAACGCCATGAGAATGTCTGTGGCGAGCGTACGTTCGTGGGCCTCGTCGAGGATGATGCAGCTATACCGGCTCATCTCGTGGTCGTGCATAGCTTCGCGCAGAAGCATACCGTCCGTCATGTACTTGAGCATCGTCTTGGGGCCCGTCATGTCCTCGAAACGGATGCTGTAACCAACTTCCTCTCCCAGCTTCACATCCATCTCGTCGGCAACACGCTGCGCGACTGACATGGCAGCCACACGGCGAGGCTGTGTACAGGCCACCATCTTCCCCGACAGGTTGGGTAGTTCGTCGTACACCACATATTGGGGGATCTGTGTCGTCTTTCCGGAACCTGTTTCTCCGACGAACACGAGGATCTGCGTGGACTGGTATTTCTCGAGGAACTCCTGGCGCTGCTTGTGCACGGGCAGATCACGCCTCGTCTCGAGGATCTGGAAGTACTTTTGGGAGTGCGGCTGTCCGGTGAAGGCGTTGTCGCTCAGGGTCTCAACTTTGGAGTGTTGTTCAGCGGTCGTCTTGCGCGGCTGGAAGCCGGCAAATGGCGAGTCGGCGGATGGGAGGCCATGGCGACTCTTGCCGTTGCCCTGCTGCCTGTGCGCGAGGTAGGGATTGTGTGATTCGTCTCCGTCCATGTCGTCGTCTTTGCGAGCCTTCTTTCGCGAGGAGTCGTCGGCTTCGGCGCTGATTCGCTTACTAGATCGCGAGTCGGACATGCTGGTCAAGATGATGCGCAGACTTTCGGGTTCGTAGCGAGCGACGGAGGGCAGTAGCGACCGATGAAGTTGCCCCGACGATTGTCAACGCCGGGCAAATTTTTGGCGGGATGGTTCTTATCGATAGGACGGGACTCTACAACGTGGGCCAACGCATGCGGACATGGAAGCGCACTGTGCATCAACGCACCATACGTATACTTCAGTATGGCCCAGCTCGCAGTAGCAGCATCCAGCTAGCGTGCAATGAATACCAAGAGAATAATGACCATTTTTATCTTTCTTCATTTTGTCTACTCTAGATTGCGGATCGTAAATATTACCTGCCGACTTTCCCATGAGTTGACCAACGCATAATGCGCATCGCAATGTTTTCCCAATTGTCAAACCTGAGCATCATCCTTCCTGTCATTGATGAATCAAATTAGTTCAACTAATCGCCATGCTTTTTTTTAATTTTTTTTTTTTACGAGATACATGAAGATTCTTTAAGGTCACCGGAATGGGCGAGATTGACAACGTTGTCCGGCAATTTGGATACCATCTAGGGTAAGCAGTCATCACCTGAGTACCAAGAGTAGACCACCAGGCACTCGTAATTGTAGCAACTTGCAACGCTCCAGGATCACTTACAGGCCCATCAAACATGGAAACTTCAGTACTGAATAACATGGTTTCGCGCCGTCCTGTCAAACCACACCGTAACCATCGGCTGGTTGGACGCATGTATGCATATAGTGTCCCTTTGCAACTCATGGGAAGCCCCAGTCGCACTGTGCCATTTTGCAACTGCTCTCATGGGTTACACCCTCTCACACACATGCGATAATATGAACTGACCTCTTGTTACTGCGGAATCTGCCAGTAAACCATCCACCAGCAGCTGTTAGGCCGCACAATAAAAGGCCGCCGAATTGTGTTTTTCATAGCTCACCAATAACCTTCGATTGCCCTCGGCTTTTGCACGGCATCACGGATCCTGAAAACTCTCTCTTCTGGTACCCACCACCCAAAGGTCGCCTACAGCTCGCTCGAGAATATCAGAATGGCTTCAGGCGGTACTGGGTCCTTTGACCCTCTAGTCGTTGCAGCTCAACGGCCGAACTTCCAAATTGGACAGCACGACTCAAGGAGACAGGCCCCTCTGTCTGACTTGCAATATGGCTATCTGCTTAACCAAGGAGTAAGATAGCACAACGGCCCTTGCGAAGACTTGGAACCTCTGACACAAAAGTAGATTAACTTCGTCACGACTCCCATCACCAATGAAAACTTCAGAAAACGCGTCTTCGCCTTGGTAGAGAAGCACCTCTCCCTGCTGCGAGACTCAGAGAAATCGGGGACGACCACCTCTACCTCAGCACTGGCTGAGCCTGTTCTGCCGCCTCTCACCCCTGAGGATACCAGCGTCTTTCCTAGTGCATCTGTGAACACGTACACGGGCTTCATCAGCCCTTGGATCGACCTCGCCTCTCCTAACCCCATCATCGCGAGCATCTCTCGGCAGGTACTGAACCTTGAGATCAACTATGCCAATTTCACTGGCCTGAGATCGCTCGTTCTGCCAGGCCCATTGCGAGATGCGTCAAAGAATGGCGGTAACCAAGGCCTTGCCCAGTACTCTCGCGCTGTCCGTGAGGCACTTACCGTGGGGAGTCGGTTGACTTTCTTGGTTCACATGCCCATGTATCGCGAACCTGGGGCGGAGCAGACCGAGTCGCTGTCATCGCTCGACAAGAACTTGCCGTCCCAAGAAGCCGAGAAGGATGTGGACATCTACACATCCTGGGACTCCTGGAATCACATTCGTGGCATATGTGACTATAACCTGCGACTGTTTGTTGGTAAGCCGCTCCCCTGCTTGCAAGATGGCCCTTTCTAATCCCGGCATAGCTCTCCAGATGCCCAGGAAACTACCGGAAAAGAACTTGCAAGACCGATGGTTCGCTGAGCCTCTTCACTATCTGACCCTGTGTCCTCAAGTTTTCCAAAAGAACCAGAGTGGGTACCCTAGTCTCACGAAACACCACCAGCAGCTCATCTTCGATTACATGCGCTTGAAGAATTACCCGTGGCTGTTGCTATGCGATGTTGGACCCGATGTGTCCGGCATTGACACGCTTGCTGGGTCCCTCGCCGACAAGGGCGTGGACACGTCTTCCAAAGACCAGTTCCCTAGCCTGTCCGAGGCTCAGAATGCCCCTCAGCCCTCCTTTAGCACAAAGGCACCCAGTGACCATGTGGACTACATCAAATGGCTCGAGTCACAACAGCCACCTCTAACGTACCTCGAATCGGACACGCTCACCAGCTTCCAGGACTGGCTCCAATCACCTCTACAGCCGTTGTCCGACAACCTGGAGTCCGCGACGTATGAGGTGTTTGAAGGAGACCCAGTGAAATATGAACAGTACGAGTTTGCTTGCATAGAAGCACTTTCGGAGTGGAAGGAACTGAAGAAACCAACTTCGAAAGAAGGCGTGGTCGTTATAGCCGTGGCTGGGTCTGGCAGAGGCCCCCTGGTCACCCGCGCCCTTCGAGCTGCTGAAGCGACCGGCGTTGCAGTTGAGGTCTGGGCGGTCGAGAAGAACCCCAACGCATATGTGTATCTGTTGCGCATGAACGAGACCGTGTGGGAGGGAAAAGTCAATGTCGTCAAGACTGACATGCGAGCCTGGAAGGGGCCGGTGATCTCGAGCACGGCGGAGACTGGACCGGTATATGGCAAGGTCGACATCCTCATCTCCGAATTGCTCGGTTCCTTTGGCGACAATGAACTGTCACCCGAGTGCCTGGATGGTATCCAGCATGTCATGGCCAAGCCTCATGGCATTTCGATTCCAAGCGCCTACACCGCTCACTTCAGTCCGATTGCGACGCCGAAGCTGTACGCTGACATCTTGTCACGGTCTGCAACGGACGAGATTGCTTTTGACACACCGTGGGTTGTCCACCTATATGCCCTCCACTTTGTCTCGCAGAAAGTGCCTGGCCATGCGCGCATCCAAGAGGCTTGGGAATTCACGCATCCAATCCCAGAGGATACCCTCCAGTCTGTCGAGGCAAAGCGCTCAGGCGGCGTTGTTGGTGGTGGTGGCGGCAGCATGGCTGGAGCAGCCGGTGCGAATGATCACAACTCGCGCTACTGCCACCGAACATTCGTATGCCCAACTCGCGGTGTGATGCATGGTTTGGCAGGGTATTTCGAATCGACGCTATATGAGTCGCAGACAGAGGTGACACGGGGTCAGAAAGTTGAGATCAGCACACACCCTGATTACATTGAGCAGAAGAGTAAGGACATGATCTCATGGTTTCCCATCTTCTTTCCCCTCAAGGTATGTCGCTGCACCACGCGATGCGCGTTCCCTTACTGACATGGACAGAAACCTCTTTACTTCCCTGGCGATACTGAGCTTGAGATCAGCATGTGGAGGCAGACTGATGATACCAAAGTTTGGTACGAGTGGCTCGTTGAGGCGTGGACATGGGTTGGCCCATCGTCAAGGATTAAAGTAGCCTCGTCTGAGCTATGTAGCAGCCGCAAGGTAGCTTGCTTGATGTAGGCAGTCATGGATGAATGAAGAACATTGAAGCCCGGGTCTTCGGCTTGAAGCTTTCCGAATTGGTGCCTTAGTTTTTCCCTGCCATCAAAGGCCGATATCGTCGTCGGGAGCCGCCGATCGCTCACGGTATTTTGCTCGAGTTAATAATCCGCCAAAAACTACGCAGCAGGCCTCGCACGGACAACATCCGCGACCGCACAAACCACAGACACTTCACAACAGCAGCCACCAGTGCGAGAGCTCACGTCGGATACGCGCCGAAGCAATCACCCCCCTTCGCGACTCTTTACGTAGCCGAGGCAGCAGCCTGGCACCTCCATCAGGAGGTTAGCGCAGCTCTATGCGGCTCCAGATCCGAAGCACCCTCCTCAGATCGGCAATGGTGCCCCGCAAGCTCTCAATGGCCAACCCCTCCTCGTCCGGTACATCATCGCCTATAAATCGTCTAGCCCAGGTATCGCAGCATCTCAGTGGCACGTCGAACCCATTGCCAGTATCCCAGAACCAGAGTCGAACCATCGCAACCATGTCTTCGCAGCCTGCCCATCCCACTCTGCTCATCCCGGGCCCTATCGAGTTCGACGATGCTGTCCTTCAGTCCATGAGCCACTACAGGTAGGCTCGTTCCCAGGCATTGCCCCCCCTACGACAGGAAAGTAGCTAACATTGGTCTTTCTTAGCGAGAGCCACGTTGGCCCTGCGTTCGTTGCGACCTTTGGTGAGACCCTCACACAGCTGCGTCAGCTCTTCCAGTCGACCGATGCCTCTGCACAACCCTACATCATCTCCGGCTCCGGCACCTTGGGCTGGGATCTCGTGGCAGCCAACTTGGTCGAGGCCGGTGAGAGCGCGCTCGTGCTCAGCACTGGATACTTTGGCGATGCTTTCGCAGATTGCCTGACTACCTACGGCGCCGACGTGACGAAACTCGACGGACCTGTCGGTGGACGCCCCCAGCTACCCGAGATCGAGAAGGCTCTGTCGCAAAAGAAATACAAAATCCTCACAGTCACGCACGTGGATACTTCGACGGGTGTTCTGAGCGAGCTCAAGGACCTCACCGCCACCGTGAAAAGGGTGTCGCCCGAGACCCTGGTCATTGTGGACGGCGTATGCAGCGTCGCATGCGAAGAGATCGCGTTCGACGAATGGGGCCTGGATGGTGTCGTCACAGCCAGCCAGAAGGCCATCGGATGTCCCGCTGGTCTGTCGATATCATTCTTCAGTGGCAGGGCGATGCAGGCCTTTGAGAAGAGGAAGACCCCCCCGGCATCCTACTTTGCGTCGATGAAGAACTGGACACCCATCATGAAGAACTACGAGGCCAAGAAGCCCTCGTACTTTGCGACGCCTTCGCCACAGCTCGTCCACGCGCTCAACACGGCTCTGAAGCAGATTCTCGCCAAGCCCTTGTCCGAGCGGTTCGCGCGCCACGCCGAGGTGTCAGACAAGGTCAAGAAGGCAGTCCAGGATCTCGGCCTCGAGGTTGTGGCAACGAAGCCTGAGGACCAGGCACATGCCATGACGGCCATATATCTACCCGAGAACGTTAAGATTCCTGACATTCTGCCCAAGCTTGCTGGGAAGGGCGTCGTTTTCGCGGGTGGCATTCACAAGGCTATTGCCACCAAGTATATCCGTTTCGGACACATGGGTGTGAGCGTGACAGACCCCAAACGCAAGGACATTGACCACGCGCTTGAAGCGCTGAAGTCCGGTCTGTCGGAGTGTGGCTACCAGAAAGCATAGAGTTGCAGAAACGTATAGATGAATATATCGATGGCCTCATGGCTTGTTCCTGCATAAGAGGAAAAAAGATAGACAGAAGCGGCGTGTCCATGATCTCCGATGCCGAGTACTAGTACTATGTGAAGCAACATGTTCAAAGGTGGCTGGGGTACCAGATGTGTAAGTTATCATGTCACATTGCCTCGCTTTCAAGAGCCAAAGAAATACTAATTGGGAGCCAGAGGCAGACATGTGAGTACCTCAGTCGGACCCTCGTCTTGATGAATATCAGATAGGTATCCCAAGAGGCATCATTCGATCAAAGTGGGGTCCCTGGTCACTGTTCGTGGAGGTTCAAGCGGATGTACTGGTACTCGACCCAGGTCGTCATGGTAGCGTATCATGACAACGTCGACATGGATGACCCCGCACTTGAGCTCTTAAGCCTGACAAATACGGTCACTGGAGGCCCGGTAGCGCGGTGACAGCTTGAAGGATGTACCGGTACCTCAAGTCGTTCAGCGCTGGAGGCTGCCAGTTAACACTGCGATCCCCTCCTTACAGCGACCGACCCCGCTATCTCGCCCAGTGAATGGAGCTGGCAGCTGCTGGAGTCCACTGTGATGTGAGCTTTTCAAAGTTCCTCTCTTCCAGTCCCGTCCTCGACTCCAGTCCGTCGGTTTCCAGCCTCTCTGACTTCGCAACCTCTCCTACGTTGTCTCTTCAAGATTGGATCTTGCGTTCTATTGGCTTTCACGTAGCCTTTCTACACTCACCCGCCTGGTGTTTGCTGGTACTGCAAGTGCAGAGGAGAACCTTCCGCCAGCAGCACGAACCCAGGCAACATTGCTTTCCGTCACACTTGAACTCTTCCCGCCTCGTTTGCTTTCAACTCCCCCACTTCAGTATCAACACGCGCCGGCTTTGTCCACCATGGCGCCCAGCATCGAGGAACTCGACGCGACTGTGCGCACCTTTTTCGAAGGTCGCGGAGAACAGGTTTGCTCACGTCACCTACATATCGAAAATCTCGTGCTAACGACCGTGTTTCTAGCAAAAAGCAGCCCAGAATGCTCTCAACCAAGTGGGTTATCTGCCACCCTTCCCGCCCGAACGACGACTGACGCCATATCTAGTTCAAAGAGGACCCGGATGCGTGGTTGATGGTCGACAAGATTCTTTCGGATGCGCAGTATCCTCAAACCAAGTGTACGGACGCGTCGATTTGGGTAGAGCTTGGACGGCGAAGGCTAACATCAAGCAGACATCGGTCTCCAGGTCCTCGACAATGTGATCATGACGCGATGGAAAGTCCTGCCTCGAGATCAGTGCCAGGGCATCCGCAATTTTATTGTTCAGTTCATCATCCAGTGCTCCAGCAGCGAAGAGTCGTTACGAACCCAAAAGACCCTTCTCAACAAGCTCAACCTGGTTCTCATCTCGGTGCTGAAGCAAGAATGGCCTCACAACTGGCCAACGTTCATCAACGAAATCATCTCGTCCTGCCACTCGAGTCTGTCCATCTGCGAAAACAACATGATCATCCTGCGTCTCCTGTCCGAAGAGGTTTTCGATTACTCGGCCGAGCAGATGACTTCGACCAAGACGAGGAGTCTCAAGCAGACCATGTGCGCCGAGTTCTCCCAGATCTTCCAACTTTGCCAAGAGGTTCTTAACACGGCCACTCAGCCAAGCTTGGTCAAAGCAACACTCGAGACGCTGCTCCGCTTTTGCAACTGGATCCCCCTTGGCTACATCTTCGAAACGCCGCTCATCGAGACTCTGCGCACCCGGTTTTTGCCCACGCCCGAGTTCAGGAATGTCACACTGCAGGTGTTGACGGAGATTGGCGGCTTGCAGACTGGCGGCCCAGGACAGCCCAATTCGTACGACGAAGAGCTGGTCAAGATGTTCACCGAGGTTCTCAGCACGATTGCGGATATCATCCCAGTATCTCTTGACCTCAAGACGACATACCCTAGCAGTAATTCGCGGGATCAGGAGTTTGTGCAGAATCTTGCGCTGTTCCTTTGCAACTTCTTCAGTTACCACTTGGTCGTATGTCTCTTGGACTCACGCTCCCCAGTCAACCTCGCTAACCACAATATCAGCTTATCGAGAACCTACCGAATCGCGATTTCCTTATGCATGGTCACTATTACTTGATTCGAATCTCCCAGATCGATGACCGCGAGATCTTCAAGATCTGCCTCGACTACTGGCTCAAGATGGTCCAAGAGCTGTATGAGGAGATGCAGTCTCTACCGCTCAACGACTCGAGTGCTTTGCAGGCAATGGGAGGATCTGTTTCGGGCAGCGGCGCCCCAGCGCCCAGCGTCCTGGCCAACTACCCTCTCCGCAAACACAAGTACAACGAGATTCTGTCGAACCTGCGGGTTGTCATGATCGAGAAAATGGTGCGACCAGAAGAGGTGCTCATTGTGGAAAACGACGAGGGCGAAATCGTGCGCGAGTTCGTCAAGGAGAGTGACACTGTCCAGCTGTACAAGACGATTCGCGAGTGCCTTGTGTACCTGACGCACTTGGATGT
Organism: Emericellopsis atlantica; assembly: GCF_019669845.1. Classification (NCBI taxonomy): domain Eukaryota; kingdom Fungi; phylum Ascomycota; class Sordariomycetes; order Hypocreales; family Bionectriaceae; genus Emericellopsis; species Emericellopsis atlantica. The sequence continues at coordinate 995,122 of NW_025764706.1, read as the reverse complement.
GGTCGACACCGAATCTATCATGACCGAGAAGCTGGCACGCCAGGTGGACGGTACGGAGTGGTCATGGCATAACTGCAACGTTCTTTGCTGGGCGATTGGATCCATCTCGCTTGCGATGAACGAAGAGACCGAGAAGCGCTTCCTGGTCACGGTCATCAAAGACCTCCTGGGCTTGACGGAGATGAAGCGCGGCAAGGACAACAAAGCGGTCGTGGCCAGTAACATCATGTACATTGTCGGCCAGTACCCCCGCTTCCTGAAGGCCCACTGGAAGTTCCTCAAGACCGTGGTGAACAAGCTCTTTGAGTTTATGCACGAGTCGCACGAGGGCGTCCAGGACATGGCTTGCGACACATTCATCAAGATTGCGCGTCAGTGCCGTCGCCACTTTGTGGCGATTCAGCCTAGCGAGCAGGAGCCGTTCATTGAGGAGATTGTGAGGAACATGGGTAAGATTACGTGCGATCTCACGCCCCAGCAGGTGCACACCTTCTACGAGGCTTGCGGCTATATGGTAGCAGCTCAAGGAAACCAGCACCAGCAGGAACGGTTGCTGGCCGACCTCATGAGCATCCCCAACTCGGCCTGGGACGAGATCATTAAGCAGGCGACGTCGAACCCGGCAATCCTCCAGGATGCGGAAACGATCAAGGTCATTGGCAACATTATGAAGACCAACGTATCGGCGTGCAGCTCGATCGGGCCATACTTTTACCCTCAAATCGGGAGAATCTACCACGACATGCTCGAAATGTATCGCGCGACAAGCGGCCTGATATCGGAGGCTGTGGCCAGAGATGGCGACCTTGCGCCGAAGATGCCCAAAGTCAGGGGCCTGCGCACGATCAAGAAGGAGATTCTGAAGTTGATCGAGACATATGTCGACAAGGCAGAGGATCTGGGAGCTGTGCGGACCCAGATGGTACCGCCGCTGCTCGAGTCGGTCTTGGTCGACTACAACCGGAACGTGCCGGGTGCTCGTGACGCGGAAGTGCTCAAGGCCATGTCGACAATCATCACGAAGCTTGGGGTAAGTGCGAGCCCACCTGAGGATGAATCATGTGCTAACCTCTGCAGGCCATTATGGAAGATCAAGTCCCGATTATCATGCAGAACGTGTTCGAATGCACTCTTGACATGATCAACAAGGACTTCTCCGAGTTCCCGGAGCACCGCGTCGAGTTCTTCAACTTGCTCCGAGCCATCAACCTGCACACATTCCCAGCGCTGCTGAAGCTTGACAGCAACCAGTTCAAGTTCGTCATCGACTCATGCTCGTGGGCGTTCAAGCACGACAACCGCGATGTGGAGGGTGCTGGCTTGAACATGTGCCTGGAGCTGATCAACAACATTGCGGACAAGACAGACGTGTCGGCCGCCAACGAGTTCTTCCAGCGATTCTTTGTCAACATTCTTCAGGATGTGTTCTTCGTGGTGACGGACCCAGACCACAAGGCCGGGTTCAAGACGCAGTCGATGGTGCTGATGAAGCTCTTCTACTACGTGCAGCCGGCGGATGGAACCCAGCCTAAGATTCAAGGTCCCATCTACACGCCAGAGCAAGCAACAGCCGGTACATCGAACAAGGAGTTCCTGTCCAACTACGTTGGAAACCTGTTGCAGAATGCATTCCCCAACCTGCAGCCGTAAGTGCCTTTCTTCTATGATTGGGTTGTCTACAAGACCAACGACTAACAACCTGCGCAGTGCTCAGATCAAGGAATTTGTGGAGGGGCTGTTCATGCTGAACACCCAGTACGACAAGTTCCGCCTCAACCTGCGCGACTTCCTCATCTCGCTCAAGGAATTTGCAGGGGATAATGCCGAGCTCTACGCAGTGGAGAAGGAGGAAGCGGAGCGCGACAACAAAGCTGCCGACATAGAGCGGAGGCAGAAGGTCGGCGGCCTGCTGAAGCCGTCGGAGCTCGACGACGAGGAGCTCTGACTTGGTGAAGAGCTGCGGACAGAGTATGCCCCCAAGCACGCGCGCGGGGACACAGGGGAGGATGTGGACACAGCGAACATTGGCGACGGCTGGGAATTCTACGGAATATAGACACAGGTCTTTGGCGAGGAGCGACTCGAGATGATTGATGACCACAAACAACGATACTCAAGACAGTGAGCAAGTGATCAGGCTTGATCCGGCTCGGAGGGTGTCCTGTGGCTTTGCAGACGGGAGAGACCTCTTGCGTTGTCATTAGGTGATGGTGAACCCGGGGACAAGGGCAATGCATTCATCAGGAGTCTGTGCCACGCAGAAGCTATAGGATGGGTTGTGAGGCCGGCCAGCTGGTTTGTTGGCCGTGTTGGAGTATCAGTAGTAAGATTGTCTCGCAAAGTAGGAGAAATCAGATCAACCAGGCTATGATTACCTTTACGGATGACGATTTCTGGTAACAGAAGGGGCTGGGATGTGAGAATGACCACAGATCCCGACGTGGGCGGTTGACGGATGTGGCTGGCTGCCCCCTCCCACCACTTCGGGCGCATCCTGATGCTTTGCGCGTACCAAGAGCCCACTTTAAGGAGTGTGCCACCACTCTGCGGCGTCGAATGCGCGTATGGTCATTACTTACGTATGTTACCGCATGTGATTTTAGGCGCTCCCGACCCTGCAGAAGCCGGAATGTGGGGAGGATTACGAGTCCAGTCCTCAGTCCAGAGCGCATGGACCACGCGCCGACCAGCTACGGTGCACGAGTAGGGTCGGGAGCTGACGAGGCCCCCCAGGACGGATGGATGTGCACCCTGGGTACGTACGTACGTGTATGCGTGCGTGCGTGGAAGCAAGCACAGCTGCACAAGCACTGGTGGACGAAGTGCCGGTGAGTGGGCGGCCGGAGGAGGCACGGAGGGGTCCCGCGCTGGGCTGGGCGGGCGAGGGGTGGGTTGATTCCTGAATGGGGTGATGAGAGAGAGCAGAGTGAGCAGGCGGTTTGGATGAGCTGGAGGTCAAGGTATTTTCTAAAGGTAGCAAGTATCGATATTTTAGTAAGAGGCAATTGAGTTGGGTTCCATGCAGCAAGTGGTAAGGCCACCGAAGGTATGGAGCTTTGTTGGTGGACGGAGGCCTACTGAGAGCCTGCGCACGTCAGTGGCATCAAATTGAGGCTGTGTAAACCGGGCATATCCACTCAGCAGCACCTTCCTCGCCTCGTCTTGCTTGGTCGTGGTCGGCCCTTCCTTCTTGGTCGGTCTGTCGCTCCTGTCCATGTCGCTCGACTTTTGCTGCAGCATTTCCTCTCCCAGCGGCTGCTGCCTGTCGCCGACCAAGACTTTTCAGCAGCAGAAAGCAAAAAAGAAGAAGACACAGAGAGAGCGTTGTCTCCGCCGTCTCATGACCCTTACACCCCCAAGCCAATCGATGGAGTTTTACATTGTCGCCAACTCGACGCTGAACCCTTGCTCGCGAGACATGAGCGAGCTGTTTCACGCAGACCATCGAAGTGCGCCTACACGACGCCAGGACCCTTGAATTGAAGGAGGCAAGGAAGCAAGGAAGGAGGTGCAGACGAGACGGCACTGGAGTCGACAAACCGAGGGGCGGTGTCCAAGGTACTAACCGACTCATGGTCTGAGTCTTCTGGGGGCGTCGCGCGGAAATCAAACAAACATTCCCTCATGGCCCGTCAGGAATCTCAGACAGGTCCAGCTATGAACGGGCCCACGAGCGGAGGAGGAGGTGTCGCCGCGAACACCACCGCGAGCAGCAGCAGCACCAAGACGAGGCGGTCTCACCGGAAATCGCGAAACGGCTGCGCCGAGTGCAAGAGGCGGCACATTCGCTGCGACGAGGGCAGACCCGCGTGCACCAACTGCACCATTGCCGAGCGCGCGTGCTCGTTCCCGAATGCCTCTCTGGGCCACCATGGGACGGCAGCAGCTGCGCAGGCTGGACAGACGATGGGGACCGGTGGTGCTTCACCAGCGGCGGCGGGCAGCAGCATCAACGGCGGCGGCTCGCTGGAAGTGCCTTCTCCTCTGCATCACTATCCAGGCACGCACAGTCCGGCGAGGAGTAGCAGCAGCACGGGCTCAGGCCCCAGACCGATGAGTGTCATTGGCGAGGACGGCCTTCCGCCGTTACATGCTGCTGGAGCCGGAGCTGGAGCTGCTGCTCCCCACCACCAACATCATGTTCCTTCTCATGCGCCGCATCACCATCACCACCAGCAGCAGCAGCAACCGCAGCAGCCGCTGCCAACACAGGGACTTCCCCGACTCGTGCACCAGCAGAGTCTCCCGTCGTTCAACGAGTCGTTTGCCGATGCCGCGCCGCCCGTCGCACCACGGTTGCACAAGGCCAGCAGCAGCAGCACTGGACCGCTGCCTGCGCCGCAACCACAGCCGCCGCAGCAACCGCAGCAGCAATTACCGTCACCACAGTCGCAGGCCGGAAGCAGCAGCGGCGTCGGTCCCGGGGGTGGGAGCGGGAGCGGGAGCGGGAGCGGCAATGGCAGTGGCAGCGGCAATTTTGACGCCCAGCACATGATTCTCCTCCATCATGTCGAGACAAGGATGCACTCGGACATTCTGGGCGTGGGTCAGACGCCGACGGTAATCGAGATGGCGATACGGAACGCCGTCGAGTGCCCGTACCTGATCGACCAGCTGCTGGCGCTGTCGGCCATGCACCTCGCCCACCAGCGTCCCGAGCACGCCGCCACATTCCGGCACCAGGCCACGGAGCTGCAGACCCGGGGCATCACCTACTTTGCCAAGGAGACGAAGCGGCTGACGACGTCGGAGGACAACTTTGCGGCGCCTCGCTTCCTCTACGCCACCCTGCTCAGCATCCACATGCTGGCGGACACGCTGGCCTACCACCGCGCCGACTTTGACGTCTTCATCGACCGCTTCATCGAGTGCATGCACCTGCACCGCGGCATCCTGTACATTGTCCGCCCGCAGTTTGAGCAGCTCATGCGGTCCGAGCTCGAGCCCATCCTCGCCCTGACCCTGACGCAGCTGCCGCGCGACCCTCGCCGCGGCTCCGAGTGCGACCCCCTCCACGCCGTCCTCGACCGCTGCGCGCTGCCGCCGACGCACGCCGCCGTCTGCCGCGAGGCCAGCAGCATGCTGCAGTGGGCGTTTGACCTCTCCGTCCGCCTGCCCTCCCCCGACGTGCCGCACGCCATCTCCGGGTGGCACGTCGTGCTGCCCTCGGAGTTTGCGGACGTCCTGCGGGACAGGAGGCCCGAGGCGCTTGTCATCCTCGCCTACTACGGCGTCCTGCTCCACCGCGCGCGACGGTACTGGATCTGCGGGGGCAACGGGGCGGTCCTGATCAGGGCGATTGCGAGGCAGCTCGGGCCCGAGTGGGGGCCCGTCATGAGGTGGCCGATGGACGTGATTGATAGAGAGCGAGATTGATTGATTATTGACATCAACTAAGAGAAACGAAACGTCTTTTGATTTTCAAAACCTGAAAATGTCCACCTTCCTGTAGCCCAGCTGTTGCAGGATCCCGCCATCGCTTGCGCCCCGACCCCCGGTTAACGACGCCTCCATCGACGGCGGGCCGCACACGTAGGCACGTCCTCGCTGGCTCGCGGGCACGAGCTCATCCAGCAGTTCCTTGGTCACGCGGCCCTTTCTGATCTCCTGCTGCCCATCCTGCTCTGGCGCTGTCACCGTGTACACGGCCCTGAACCGACCCGGGTGCTGCTTCTCGAGCGCGCGAAACTCGTCCCGCAGCAGGGTGTCCTTCTCGGTGTTGACGCCGTACACGAGCGTCATTGTCGTCGTCAAGTCGCCCTTGTCAGCGAGGATACCCTGCAGCAGCTGGTAGACGGGCGTGATGCCCGCGCCCCCGGCCACGAGGGTGATGTGCTCTGGGGATGACGAAGGCGACGGTTTCCATTGGGGTCCCTTGAGGGGCACGGCGAAGCGGAGGGTGTCGCCTGGCTGGAGGGCGTGGAGGTGGGTGGATTGTTTGCCGTTGGGGTATTTTTTCACCAGGAAGTCAATGTGGCCGGGTTCATCTTGTATTCGCGTCAGTCAGTCGATGGTGGAGAGTGGGAGGAAGTTGGGCATGGTGTATGATGTACCTGAGGTGCTGATGGGGGTGTATGGGCGAGCGACGGGTGTCCATGAGCCCTTTGGCCAGGAGACGGTCAACAGAGACGCTGATACACTGTCAGTCCTTGTTTTCTTTTCCGAGGAAAGAATGTATCTCTGCAAGGTATTGTTCACGCACATGTGAGAGGCAGGCCGCTGACGGAGTCAGGCGTGGGCAGCTTGAATCGCAGTCTCTTGGTGTCGTGGTTGACCTGCTCGGCGCTCTCCAGCGGCAACGCGATGAACGAAGGCCCGCCACCAAAGACCTTGGGCGGCGTGGGATGCGACGCGGCGTGCGCGTCTGTGATCATGAGACGTGTGAAGATGCACAGGGCGATGCCGCCAGTGGCCAGTGTCGCAACGGCTGTCCGTGGGCGAATCCTCGTGAAGAGGGTAGAAGACATGATGGGCGTGGTGGTTTACTGTGGTGGGAGGGCGAGGAAAGCTTTAGGATCAGCTCGGTCCTCATATATAATCACACTTCTTTTCCGTCAATGCGAAATTGTCCAGAGTCCTTCCCAGGCCGCCCGGACTAGCCGGACAATGTCAATGTGTCCGGGTCCGAAGCGCGCCAAGCCCCGACGCGCCGGTCTTGGCCCGGGTCCGAGGGAGGCCTAATTACTACCGTACCACGTACGTACGTACTAGTGTGGAACAGCAGAACCCAGGGTATTATTTTATTCTAGACTAGGAGACAATCCTACATCAATCGCTAAACCCCCCAAACTCGGCATCCTCGGCCGCCTCCTTGGCCTGATTCCGCTGCCGGACCTGCTGGATCAGATCCTGGAGCTTGGCCTCCTTGACCTTCTCCTCCTCCGTCAGGTGGCTCGTCCGCTCCGCCTCGCGCTTCTTGCGCCTCTTCTCGCGCCGCTCGGCGCGCACATCCTCCTTCTCGTGCTTGTCGCTCCACGCCTCCGTGTTCTTGCGTTTCCTCTTGGCAATCTCCTCCGCCTTGGCCGCCGCGTGCACGTCCGGGCCGGCCGCCAGCGCCTCCTGCCGCGCCTTCTCGCGCGCCCGCTCCCGGTACGCGAACGTGTCCCAGTCCATGGTCTGCCCGAGCGTCTTGTCGCCCTTCCACGTTTTCAGCTCGGGCATCTTGGGCATCCGCAGCAGACCCCAGCCGTGCGCCAGGTCCTCCCAGTCGAGGTCGGCCGACTTGAAGATGGACGTCGCCTGGTGCGCACCGTAGCTGCGCGCCCAGCTGACGAACCCGCGCTGCGCCTTGTCGTAGATGGCGCGGTCTGTCCGTGCCACCTGCCGTATCCTGCGCGACGCCTCGTCGGCATCCTCCTGCGAAGTCGTAATCTCGGGCTTGACCAATGGTTGGATGGGTGTCTTTCGTATCTCGAGGAACCGGACGTAGTCTTCTTCGGGGCCGGGGTGCAGCATGACAACCGCGAGACCTTTGCGGCCTGCGCGTCCGGCGCGCCCGCTGCGATGGATGAAGACCTTGGGGTCGGAGGGTGCGTCGATCTGAACGACGAGGTCGACCTGTGGAATGTCTAGCCCGCGCGCCGCCAGATCGGTGGTGAGCAGAATCGTCGGCGCGACAGACATCAGGAACCTGTTAAAGTTCTTCTCGCGCACCTTGGCCGGGTGCTTGCCATGCAGGGGTACGAGGCCGAAGCCCTTGGGTAGGATCTCGGGGAGCATGTGCTGGAAGTAGTCAACGGCGGCGCAGGTCGATAGGAACACGATGCTCCTCTGGGGCGTGACGGGCAGTTTCTCGAGCAGCTGCGCTAGGGCGGGCAGCTTCTGGCTCGCGGGCTTGACCAAGTACCGCATCTGCAGACTAGCGGGTGTCCGTCGATCCTCGACGATGGCGCCGTCCTTCATCTTGACCTTGACCTCGATCTTGACGGGGTTGCGCAGACCGACCCTGATAATCTCACCGACCGCCTCGCTCACACTGGCGCTGAAAAGGCCCGTCCGGCGCTGTTTCGGGAGACAGCCCAAGATGCGCTGTAGATCATTCTTGAAGCCCAGGTCCAGCAGCCGGTCCCCCTCGTCGAGCACCAGCGACTGGAAGGCCAGCTGCGGGCAGTGTACGTGGGGCGAGGACAGGAGCTCGACTAATCGGCCGGGCGAGCCGACCAGGATGTTGGGGCTGGTTCGGAGGAAGGTGCTTAGGTCCTGGGCGACGGTCGTGGTGCCGCCGACGAGCAGCTGCGGGACGACGACGGGCCTCGTAGTGTCTGGTCGCTTCTCTTCGTCGTCGAGGTACGGCAGGGCGTGTTCGGCCGTGTCGCTGTGGAATTTGAGCAGCGAAAGAAGGACGGTGTGGATCTGGGCGGCCAGTTCGCGGGTCGGGGAGACGATGATGGCGGACACATGGTGTCGTTTCGTGGGTTCCTCGGCGCGCAGGATCTTCTGGATGATGGGGAGGAGGAAGGTGAGGGTCTTGCCACTACCGGTGACAGCCTGCGGGTGTTAGTAGACTCGAATAGAGCAGAATATCCCGAGAAATTAGCCTCACCTCTACGACGACGTCCTTGTTCCCCAGAAAGTGAGGAATGGTCGCAGCTTGGACGGGTGTCATCTGCGCGTAGCCCATTGTGGCCATGGCGTCGAGGATCCATTGATCGAGGCCGGGCTTGAGCACATTCCAGGCTCTGCTGTTGCGCTTGGGCGCTGCCTTGTCTGGCGCCATGCTCTCGTCGAGTGTCTGACTGTCTGTCTGCTCGTGGGATGGATCATGGATGGAGGGGGCATGAAGCACCTACACGATGCGCACTGGGGCGCTCGCAACTTTTTTCGTATCGGCGCTTATCAGATCTTATCGCCGCTGATCAGCGCTTATCAGCGCTTATCGGACCCCAGATAACGACATGGCGCTGATCAGCTGCTGCAACGGTACGTACCCGGTATCCGTACCCGCTCTGGGATTTCCGTCCTTGGCAAATGTCTGCATCATCTGGGGATACCGGCAGGCAGGGCAGGCTCACGATGTTTCGACTCGGCCTACACGCCCAATGCGCTGGTTCTTGGGTCTGAAACACCGTGAAAGTCGACTCTATGAGTGAACAGTACTCTGAGCCTAGTACAATTAGCACATTTGGGGATGAATGATGGGAAACAACCGTGGACATGGACCCCTGCACGGTCACATGCTCGTATACCTGAGTTAGTGGCAGGCTGGCACCGTAGCGGCGTAGCCCGGCGGGAAAAATCTCGTGCTTCTGCCAGTGTCCGACCCCGAAAAACCCACCGCAGCAGAGCAGACGGATTGAGATTGCCAGTGCCAACATCCAGCAGCCCGACCAACCCCGAATCCCACAAAGTCCGCTGGTCACAAGCCACGCTTGCTTTCTCTCACTCTCCCCCCTCTGATGACCACAGGAACAGCCCGCCCCATGCGAGCGACCTCGACCTCTGCCATCTCACCTCTCCGTCCAACATGCCGCGGGGGAGACACCCTCCGTTGCATCACCACCCGACTTCATCCTGGATTCGCTAGACGTCACATCGCCTCAACCCTCTGCTACGACGTCCAGTGACCGTCCACCAACCCCTTCGCTCGCTCTGCTCGAAGGCCCAGACGCCCCTCTGGCGCGCCCTTCGCGCCTCGATAAACATCTCCACTCCACCACCACCGCCCAGCCTACCGATCCCTACACGGCCTGGGTCGCCAGCTTCGCCTCTCTCAGGCGCATCCTCGTAGGCGCACTTGCCTGTCCGGCACTCCCAGCGTTTCCCGGCATCATGTCCACCCGACGTCGCGTCCCTGCGAGCCCCCGGGTCATCTCACCGTCGCCCGATCCTTCGGAACATGAACTCGACACCTCGCAGGGCCCCGTCACACGCTCTGCTGCTAGGAATCGCAGAGCGGCATCGCAGACCCTGCAGGACGAGGACAGCAACTCGGACGAAACACCGGGCCATCGTCGATCGCGCACGCGGAGTCGCTCCCCCATTGACACGCGCGCCATTCAGCGCATGACGCCGCGCCGGCCCAAGAAGCCATCTTCCTCCAAGATTGTGGAGGAAGTCGAGGAAGAGTCGGCAGCAACAACAACAGAAGTCACTCCCTCTGTGAGCAAACCGCCCAATGGGAAAGCCACGACGACAAACGGCCATCTGGCACCGCCCGAGCCGAGTTTCGCTGGCTGGACATGGCGCGACTTTAGTCGCAGCCCCAGTCCCCTCGGCCTGATCCCCATCCACCGACACTGGAGGACGTTTGTGCACAAGCACGAGGTGCCCCGCAAGGTGCTGCACGTCTCCATCGGCTTCTTCGTCGTCTGGCTCTACGTCGGTGGCACGCAGACGAGCGCGGTGCCTCCGTATCTCATGTCGGCCCTCGTGCCCATTGCCGCGACCGACTGGCTCCGCCACCGCTACGCGTCCGTGAACCGCTTCTACGTCAAGGCGCTGGGGGCCCTCATGCGCGAGAGCGAGTACGCGGGCTGGAACGGTGTCATCTGGTACCTTCTCGGTGCCTGGACCGTCCTCTTCTTCTTCCCCAAGGACGTGGGTGTCATGAGCGTGCTGCTGCTTAGCTGGTGCGACACGGCCGCGAGCACCTTTGGTCGGTTGTGGGGACGCTACACGCCCAGGTTGCGCCGCGGCAAGTCCCTCGCCGGCTCGTCAGCCGCGTTCCTCGTGGGCATTGCCACGTCCTACTTCTTCTACGGATGGTTGGTCCGCTCCATTGGGCCGATGCCTGGCGACGAGAACTTTTTGTTCCAGGGCGCGCTGCGGCTGCCGGCCACCGTGTCGAACGCACTCGGCCTTTCCCCTGAGAAGGCTACTATTACGGGCTCCCTCGCGCTTGGCGTCATGGGCGTCTGGTCCGGCTTCGTGGCGTCGGCCAGTGAGGTTGTGGACTTGTTTGGATGGGATGACAACCTCACCATCCCGGTGCTGAGCGGGCTGGGGCTCTGGGGCTTCCTCAAGGTCTTCACCTGAGGCGGGAGAGGCCAGCTTGGATTATATGGCTCGTATATTTTATGCATAGTACTTGCACGTGTTACGGATCAACGGATGGAATACCCACGCCTCCATGGCGGATTGATTGTGGGGGGCTGGGCTTGTACGACTTCTAGGTAGCATTGTCGCTCACCATTTACTTCTATCTTTCTACGGATAATGTTGTTCATGAGCATCCGTCATTTTGTCAATAGACTTTTTTACAATCGCTCGAAGCAACATGCATACAGCAACGCCTGGTGACTGACACGTGCAGCGCTGCGTGCTCGTCGGGGCTGCAGATATCGTGCAGATGGCCTTCGTGGCAAAACGCTAGGTACTACGTACTCTGCACGGACAAGGGGTTTGGCGAGGGCCACACTCTGGCTGGTGAGTTGTCTCTGCATCCTGGATGGTACGCGGGTGTGTGGCTTCAATATCGACAATGGTCCAGGTTGAGCATGGATGCAATGGCCAGTGCTACATTCATCTTTGCCGGGTGGCGTGTGTTACTCGCCAGGTCATCATCGATACCGGCTTCCCCAGTCCTGCAATACCCGAACTGTGCTTCTGTACGTACCTCATGGTCTCTACATATACCACATGTGAAAGCAATTTACTCACTATGTGACCCTTCAGCAAGCCCCTTGGCCAATAAGCACTTGTCGACGATGGACGCTACAGTAGAGCCGTGACAAGGCCATCCTCAAGAATCCTTCACCGCCTTTCTCCAACAGTGGCACAGACTAAGCATGTATGGATCACTGTCGAATTATGTCATGAGAAACGTGAACCTCACCCCACTGGCTGTCGTGATGGCGGGTCGTTTAGACTTGTCTCGAGCCAAGGTGGGAAGTACTCACTTGAGCCTTGCGGTACCTGCCAGCGCGCAGGCGCCTAGCGTCACTCGAAAAACAGTAATATCGCCGTGGTCTAGATGGCTTCCTCAGAATGGCCATGGGGTGGACATGCTCAGCAAGGCGTTCGGGTCAGCGCTGCGTAACGTCTGTTCATCGGGTAGTGGCAGATCCACGGTACGCTCGTGTGTTACGTCGGATGGTCTATCCCTCCAGCATATCAAGTGTAACAGCTAAGTACCAACACTCTAAGCTGATTGACAGTCATCGCTGTGGGCAAGGCCATGATAGAGGACGCTGGACGGATGAGCATCTTGATTCTTGCCCGAGGGTTGAGGTGGGGGAGGGGCAAATCAGAGGATATCTACTTCTTTGGTGTGCAGAATTTCAGCCAATAAACGTGGCAAGAAATACCGACAAGGTCGATTTATGGCCAATTATCATCTCAAGAATTGGCCCCACCAACCATACGACAACATCCGAGTCCCTTTGATAATGAAAGGAAGGAGCCATCATGTGCATGTCCTCCGCCGGTATTCCCCCCCTCCAGACCTGCACCGAGAATACCACGACGGAACCTGCGCTGCTCAGCCCTCCGTTCTTGGGGACGCCTTTTCGGACATTTCTCTGGCGAATGTTCTGACAACGCATCGTCAATCTATCTATCGCTCTCATCTCTCCTGTCCCGCAGACAGCACAGCACGCAGTGCATTTGCAGACGCAGGCGCACTGCATCCCGCACACCCATCATCGTCCAGACGGTCCTCTCTGCCCATGCAGTCCTGCCCAATCCCTCGTCATCTTGCCCTGTCTGAGGCCAGGCAACGCCCATGCCAACACCAGTACCTGGGTACCCCAGCTGGCGGATTCGTGCTTCGTCAACGACGGAACCTCAACCTGCTCTACTCATCCATCTAGCTTGCGAACAGAGCTTCGTCCTTCCACCTGCCTCACGAGCCAGCGTCAAGGGCGTGTGGAACAGCATCCACACGCCTCGTAATCCAGTGCTGCTTTTGCCTTTCACCTTGTACCTTAGCGTCGATGTTGCGCTTCTGCTTCTGCTTCTAATTCCTTGGTCTGTTTCTCGGCTTCACGCCCACCCAAGTGGCGTGCACGTACTCTTCCCTCCCGCCGTCGAACATGACGCTCGTCCTTCGATAGGCCAATTCGGAACGGGCTCGATCCTGTGGGGACCCCTCGAATCTTCATGCGGTTCTTGTTGGCCAATGCTACCAGTGTAGCCACATTTTGACCTTGTTGGTGTTCGTACGGCCTACTTGTCACCAACCGATGATGCTCTCTGGTAACCTGACCCCAACCTATTCTTCAGGTGGAACACATTTCTTCGGTGGCTTCGGCCATTCATTTACTTCTGCCGCTTCCCTCCTGGTATCTTTGGCTCCAATCACAGAAGCCTTGGCCATGTCGACGCTGTCCTTCGGCTCTATCAGAGCGGCTCCGAGTCAAGGGATCCATCGTCAAGACACGCACACACCCCCTTGAGCACCAACGACAGAGAGGCATCATTCCTCTTAGCCTCTCGAATTCTCTCTTCCCGTTGGCTCCCACCCTACTGGTGCCGTGGCTAATGCGTCTAGTCCCCCTTTTTCCTCCGTACTGGCTGCTTGCTTGTTTGGTTGACATTGTAAACTCACCCGCACGCCACCGTACGCCGTCGGCCGCGATCACCCTCATCACCGCCGCCCCAGCCCATTCTGTCTTTGCCTATTAGACCCTCATGGCCTCCTTCTTCGAGCGGGGGTCATGGCCGTCCACGAATAGAGTCATGGCGTGCTGCTCTCCTGGTTGAGGTGTGTGTCCTCTGGGGTGTTTGAAAAAAGTATAAAAGAGGTGAACTTGATGGAGTAAAGTCAGAGTCCTTTCTCTTCCTTTCTCATCATCCAAATTCCAGTTCCCAAGTTACCTCTCTTCGGCCCACATCCATTACCTTGTGACCCACGTCCATACACATCTAATCCTGACGGCAACATGTCTGGCCCCTACTACACCACATCATACACCATGCCCGCGTCCGCTAGCAAGGGCAACCAGTACCCTGCCTACAGCCAATACTCTACCTCTTCCATGGACTGTGACGAAGAGACCATGAGCCATCACGGCTCGGCTGTCCCGTCCGTCTACTCCGCCACTTCGGCTGGCTACATGACCAGCTCCTCCACCAGTGATTACGACAGCACACAGTCCGCCAGCGGCGTCGACTTTCAGGAATACATGCAGGACCGCTACGCCAACGCCTTCAACCCCATCCCCTTGGACCGCAGCATGGCTGTCCAGGCACAATCGTGAGTTTTTGTCCTCCATATCCACTCGATCCGCAAGGAGAGCCGACTCGGCTTGTCCTTGCGGACTGATTTGCGTTATGTCCCCGCGGCTAACACGGAGACAGATCCGGCAAGCTGAACGCCAAGCACCGCGAGCTCCTGGAGCTCCAGCAGCAAGCACAGGCGCGTCTGGCGAGGACGCGCGAGCGCTTCCAGGACGGCATGCGTGATGCGCGTGAGGTCCGTGGCGACCTTGAGTGGACGCAGAAGAAAGTCTCGTGAGTCTTCGCGCTCCCACGCCCAGTGAGGAAATATCACTGACTTGTGCGTCTGTCCAGTTCGCTCCAAAGCAAAGCTTCGCGCAAGCACCCCAAGGAGTACGCCAAGGCGCGCGCCAGGTATCCTTCTCCCGAATGCTAAAGGGAGCCGGTGCCAGAGTCGTCGTTGAGAGATACTGCAATGGCAGTTCTCGCGCACATCATTTTTCTTCTCGCCAACTGTCGTTCCTGCACAGCGGGGGAGGATCATGCAGGTACAGATCTACTACCCCTGAAAAAGCAAAGGCAGACGGGAGCATTATACGCAAGATCTGGGGTAATATGGGGGGGAGTGGAAACGCGCGTGGCAATCTTGCATCCCGCGTCAGGAACCATCCGCTCGGGTCAGGCTAACAGCGCGCGCGTGGATGCTGCTTTTGCAACGGCGAGATGTGGGGGGTGGAGGAGCCGTTTTTTCTTGTGCTTTTTTAGCGAAGCGTGTGTTTTCAAGGCGCGTTTACGAATCATGATTGGATGGCCAGGGGGAGTATGAGACAGCCACGGGGAGCGCAGCGACACTACAGAGACGCCTCCCTCCTCCTCTGGATGACAGCTGCAGGTCCGGGAGGGAACGGCCATGGCAGTGCCCAGGGGGGCGTGAGGAGAGCAACAGTGTTGGCCCAGGGCGAAAAATGACGAGCATGGGAGAGGCGTGTGCCTCCAGGTGGGAGTGTCAGCTAGGCGCAGGCTGCTCGGGAATCGAGGGTGGATATCTGAGTGAAGGTCTCTTATTGGGTGCTCGGTTCTGGATACGGCGTTCGGTATTGCTTCAAACTGTATATAAGAGTACGTATACGCCATCCTGAAGGTACTCCATCTTGTCTTGCAGTGCGCTTGTCTCTCCACGGCATCGTGACAGTGCGATGACACAGATACGGGGCCATTGTGTCCACCACGCCCGCTGAAGTCCGATGATCATGCGATCCGCACCAAGTCTCGACTGCTGAGAGATGATTCTGTCATGTGAGGGGGCTGCTCCAGCTAAGGCCGGCGTGGAGAGATCGAGTGGCATCTGTGCTGCTGGGGTTGCGGTCACGTGATACCCCTTTTGCTTCGCTGCCTGGACTTTGGGCATCATGCCATAACATTGCTTCCAAAAGTGGTGTTGCATGCGTGCCGCGACCCGTGATGGGAAAAGACATATGGCTTCCCGAGACTCTGTTGGTAAAGGGCCATAAAGATGCGCGACCTCTAACAGTGACAGCTCCCGCCAACGGGTAAGTCAGCCCTTGTCGGGATGGTGCGTCCTCGTATAGCAAATAAGGCGTGTAGATCTCTTCAAGTCGAGACTTCTCCAGGACGATGGCTGCTCTGTGGCAGCCATGTTCCTTGAGCCTGCAAGCCAAGGTTCCTCTCCAGCTTGTCCCATGGATTCTGGTTGAAGCGCGGGTCGTAGTAGTCCCTGTACCAAGCTCCCTGCGTATTCCTCGATCCATGTTGAGGTATCACACCGTGAGCACCTGGCTCGCCTTGGCTGGTTGCAAAAGCTGGCCGCTGTGGAAGACCGTAGGGAATAGGTTGCTGCTGGTGTAATGGCGTAGGCGTAGGTGGCTCCTCGTCGGCTTCGTCATCGAGTTTGATCTCATCGTCATTTGCCTTTGTACCCAAGGCATGACCAGAAGCAGCCTTAAAACCTCCTTCCCCTTTCCGAGCTCCAAGTGGTGTCATATTGGACCCGGTGGAAGACTCCGGCTTAGAGATGTAGACTTGGGCGTCCGCGCCAGGGTTGTACCGTCGCTTCTTCTGCGGGCGATCTGGGCCACCGAAGGCGGAGAAGCCCATCATCTGCGCCATGGCTGCTTCATCGAGCTGGTCGTCCATTATGAGGAGATTGTCGTTGAATGTCCTCTCACTGCGAGAATGGAGTTGTTTGAGTGAAGTCTGTCAACCGCTTGTCGATAATTCGAGATCGGCGAAATAGAGCGATGCCATTGGTTGAGGTGACATCACGCGTGGACCATCCTGGCTCTACTTCTAAGCTTACCTTGAGGCAGGAGAGCCTTGTCGCCGCTTCCAAAAAAGGATGCACAAATGCTGGACTGGTTCAACGAACCAAAATCTGGATTTTATGAGATCGGCATGTACTACTTTTTATAAGGCTGGACTGCGTTTGCCCAAGGCCTCGCACAATTGAGTGGTTGCTTCCATTGCCGTGCCAATTCCGGATAGTCTAGCTTCCGAAGATCTGTCTGAAGAAGCATACAGTCGATAAAGTCCCCTTCAAGCATGCCTAATCGTGCATCACGCCCACATCACTTTTCATCCCCGAAACACCATAGCTCATCTAGGACTGCCCGCAGCCCATTCACAGTCGCATCATGGCTGCCGTCACCATCAACCTGCCATCCAAGTACGCGCCCAATCATGCCAAGAAGACCGGCCCTGAAGGCCCAACGCCAACGCCATCTCTAGAGTGGCTCACACGCACCTGGTGTGTGACCCATTCCACCCTCTCCATGTGGCGATCAGCCCGCAATGTGAGGATCACGTACAAACCTCTCGCCGCAAAGCCAGACGGGACACCGCGCATCGACGACCTGGTCGAGTATGAGCCCATCAAGAAGCAGGGCGTGCGCAAGAGCGTCGAGGGCGTGGACACGCGCGCCGCCGATGGAGGCTGGGATTGGAAGGGTAAAGGCTGGCTGTTCTTTGTGGGGAGTCACTGGGAGATCTTGGCCTGGGGCGAGGAGGCTGATGGAGAGAGGTGGGCCGTGACGTGGTTTGCGCCCACGGTATTCACAAAGGAGGGGATCGATGTGTACTGTGATCGAAAGGAGGGCATCAGCGAGGCCACATGCACCAGGATACTGGAAGCCCTGAAGGCGGTTGGGGTAAAGGAGCTGGTGCAGATGGTCGAGAGCGACATGAGGGCCGTGGAGATCCAATTGCCTTGGACTGAGGCGTGATGTTCCATTCCGTTAGCGAGATTGATACTTATAATGTGTGCACACTAGCCTCTGCTACGGCGTCTGGCATCGTCGTTGTCTCTGGATCTCGCCCGAGTTGAGTCCTCTCTCGGCGAGCGCGACCTATGTCGCCGGTGGTGACGATGCTGCCGGTCATGATGATGTCTCCTGTGCCTACTACTACTGTCATGGTCACGCGACGTCTTGTGAGAACGCCCTTCGTGGTGCCTGTCCCCTGAGTTGGGCGAAGGGGACCTTGAACTTCTCTCTCGCCGCCGCCTGCGACGCCTCTCGGCGTGCTCTTGCTCTCGCCGCAGTTGTCGCAGCTCGGCGTCTCGCTCCTCTTGTACGCGCTTCCGCTCCTGGTTCACTTGGCGAGCCTTGGATGCTCCGAGCTTCATCATGGCGAGGGGATCATTCGACACTGTACGCTGAGCATCGCGCTCTCGACGTTGAGGGTCATCTTTACCCCACACATTCTTCAAGGGAGCTTCCGTAACGCCGTCACCGGCATTGGAGTACCATGGCTTCTGCACACCTTCCCTTCCCGCAGCATTCGCGAAGCGCATGGTATACTGGTCTTCGAACTCTTGCTTCTTCTTCTTGGCCTCTCTCTCAGCCTCTTCGTTGCCTTCAGCCCGACCTCTCGCCCGCTCATCACCAAAGAGATCAATGTGACCTGCATGATCGGTTATCGGCGCGGAGCTGGTCTGGTGCTTGAGGTCGGCAGCTTCCTCGGGTCTAGACTCGTAGCGCTCGTTGGCTATCCGTAGCTCGAAATCTGTATCGTCTTCGCCTGGTCTTTTGCGCTTCCGCTGACTTCCGCGTGCTTCGCGCCTCTCGACAGCCTGTACTACTGGCGGCTTCTCCTCCGTTTCCGGCAGTGGCGGCGGTATCTCACCTCGCAGTATCGACAGACGTCTCTGCGCATCAACCTCTTGCATGCGCTGCTCCTCGGCTTCCTCGGCTGCCCGAGCTGCTGCCTCGTCGCGGCGCACGCGGGCGATGTTGTCGGTATTGTACACGTTCCATGATTTCTTGCCGAGTAGATGGCTGCGGCGTGGTTAGCCGATGGGTGGCGCAAATATGTTCTCGGGATCGTACAGAGGCATGACTGGTGCCCTGAAATCCACAGCTTGGTTCACGCTCCAGACATGGAAGCTGATGAGGAAGAGAGACAAGCTGACGTTGACCACATCGTAGGGCACGCTTAGATACATATAGGGTTTTAAGGATAGTATGCGGGACGCAACCGGAGCGATAGGCTCAAAACGGGGTTCAGCAGCCCCACTACATACACTCTTATGTAATCAACTTCTACGCCGCTCGATGCAGGTCGGTGTGGCTGGACCGTGGCGGTGAAACTCACCTTACCTGTAACCTCACTCAGCTCATCACTCCACATTACTCCGTATAGCCGTGCATCATCCAGGACAACACGTCTTCGCTCATTCATCATCCGATTACATTCTTTGTTCATCAGTTCCCGTTTCCCTGCCATTATACAAGCGTCTTGAAGTTTTCTTGCGAGTGTCTCCCGCCTCATCAGACACAGTCATGTCGTTCATGCCGCAACGTGGCGGCCCTGGCCAGCCACGGCCTGGTCCTGGAGGTCATCCTGGTGGTGGCCCCGGCCAGCATGGCAGTCAGGCCGGCCCTGGAGGTCCTGGACGCCAGGTCACCCTCCAGTGCGCAAAGGTGAACGACAAGAACTTGCAGTCGCAACTGATTTACAGCAACATGTGAGCATCCATCTTCCCCAACAGCAGCACGCACCCCGGTTCACACTCCTTTAGTTGTGCCGTCAACCCCAGAGACTTTCCGACGCAGCGTCCCAACCAGAACTTCCACGTCCTTATCCGAGGCGGGCAACCCAGGGGCGAATTTGTGGTGACCGCGAGGCCTCTGGACGTTCTGCCACCGGGTACCATCAGTCTCTCTGACCCCCAGCGTACCTGGTGCGGCATCTCACTAAGAGACCAGTTCACTGGTGAGGTGTATGATCCGTTCTCGGCGCGCGATGGAAAGGCCTACCTATCCTCGCTGGACCTCGAGGTCACATTTGCCTCGCCTAGTAAGCGGACAGATGTCCCTTTTGAGGAGTCTGCTCTCATTGCCGATTTCACCAAGACGTTCGATGGCCAGGTTCTCGCCCCTGGCCAGCGCATCATCATGGACCGGGGCAACATCCCTCTTCTCGTCACCGTCAAGTCCATCATCCTCGTCGACCTCAGTGGCGGGTCCGCCCCCGAAGGCGCAGAGCGCACCAGGGAGCCATGGTCAAGGGGCATTCTCACCACCAACACAGATGTCGCCTTTCGAATCGACAGCCAGTCCCCTCTCAAACTCAACACATCTTCGACGCGTGCCAGGGCCAACCCGATCCTCGCGCCCGACTTCAAGTTCCAGGACATGGGCATTGGCGGTCTCGCCGACGAGTTCTCAACCATCTTCCGCCGTGCCTTCCTCTCACGTATCTTTCCACAGGCAACCATCTCCAAACTGGGCATATCCCACGTCAAGGGTATCCTCATGTACGGTCCTCCAGGTACTGGTAAAACCCTGATGGCCCGTCAGATCGGCAAGATGCTCAACGCTCGGCCGCCCAAGGTTATCAACGGTCCCGAAGTCCTCAACAAGTACGTCGGCCAGTCCGAGGAGAACATTCGCAAAATGTTTGCGGACGCTGAGAAGGAGTACAAGGAGAAGGGCGACGAAAGTGGCCTCCACATCATCATCTTCGATGAGCTGGACGCTGTCTGCAAACAACGTGGCTCGGGGACCGGTGGTGGCACTGGTGTCGGAGACAGTGTCGTCAACCAGCTGCTGTCCAAGCTCGACGGTGTCGACAAACTCGAGAATATCCTTCTGATCGGCATGACCAACCGAAAAGACATGATTGATGACGCTCTGCTACGTCCCGGACGTCTCGAGGTCCACCTGGAGATCTCCCTTCCTGACGAAAAGGGCCGCCTCCAGATTCTTGAGATTCACACGAACCCGCTGTCCAAGAACAAGATGCTGGGCGGCGACGTCAATCTGCACGAGATTGCCGAGCAGACCAAGAACTTTTCTGGTGCCGAGCTCAACGGTCTCGTCCGCAGCGCCGTGTCATATGCCATGTCACGCAGCGCCCCCATGGGCGAGCAGGGTGTTCCCACCGCCAACCCCGAGAGCATCATGGTCGACCGCGACGCCTTTGAGTACGCTCTCCGCGAAGTCCGCCCTGCCTACGGTGTCTCGGAGAATGACCTCGACGAGGCCGTCCGCAGGGGCATCATCCGCTACAGCCCGCACGTCGGCACCACCATTGAGAGCATGGCTCGCGTCATCGACATGGTCGCGACTTCGCAACATCAATTCGGTCACTCTGTTCTCTTCCACGGCCCAGACGGCTCAGGAAAGACTGCACTGGCGGCCTTTGTGGCGAAGCAGTCGGACTGCCCCTTTATCAAGATCATCACGCCCGCGCACCTGGCCAGCCAAAGGGACGAGTTTGCCCGAAGCGACTACATCCGCAAGGTCTTTGCCGACGCGGCAAAGTCGCCCTTTAGCATCGTCATTCTCGACAAGGTCGAGAAGCTCATCGGCTGGAACCCCATTGGTCCCCGTTTCTCTACCACCATCCTGGAGCCGATGCAGGCTCTCATTGACCAGCCTGGCTCAGAGGTACGTATTCGGCCATGCGCCATATCAAGTGGCACCTGCTGATATTCTCTCCCTTTTTAGAAACATCGCCTCTTGGTATTCGCCACAACGTCAAACATTTCTGCTCTGAAGATGCTCGAGGTCGACCGCACATTCAGAAAGCACACGGCCGTGCCCGCCGTCAGCGACCTCCGTGAGCTTGGTGCTGTGCTCACCGAGTCCCCCGTGCCCTTCTCGTCAGATGACATCAACACTACGTTGGGCGCTATCCAGCGACAGACAGGGACCGATCGTGTCAACGTTGGTATCAAGACGGTACTCGAGTGTGCCTTTGAGGCGCAGATGGCCCCCGCCAGTGAGATGCCACTCATGTTTACGGAGCTTCTCGTCGGTTATATTGAATAGAGTACAAGACGTATATGTCTGAATAGAAGGTTCATGAATTGGAAGCCAAATGACATGCTCATCGCTGAACTATCTCCTAGTCTACTTGGAAGAATGTGATCCAGAAGACCGCCAATGCACACGAGCAGCATCAGGTCAAAGCAGCGGTATTGTCTGTGAAGAGACTGTTAATCTTGCAGCTCGAGAAAGTGTATTCAAGCCCATTGCACCGCGCCAGCATAAGCCCTAGGTATCTCTAAAACATATAAAAGAAGCTCAGACTAAGGAAACATGTTGTTGCTGGTATAGCCGCCGCTGGGAATATGTGTCCTTTCCAATGTAGATGCGTGCCCTGTCCCTATCCTCAAGTAGACAATATGAATATGAATATTAAGAACGAGTGTGCTCTGTCGTCGGCAACAGACCGACGCCCAAAGTCGATGTATCGCGCGCCTCGCTTGGTCGTTAATCGGAACTGTCGTAATGGTAGGATCTGGCCCATGTGTATGTATGATGTGTTATGTATGCATGTATGCCGTGCTGCTGTCAAAAGTACAATTATGAAATGTGTCGAACGATGGGTATCGGCTTTTCTGGTACGCCAGTGTAGCCTGCGAATCGGTATATACTGAGAAAATTATTCCAGGTTGCCGGAGTGTCGCCTGATTTCTTCTTCTGTCAAGGCGCCGATCCAGAGACATCTCTCGGTGACACCCTCGATTGGATGGAAGTCGTAGTAGGTGCTTGCCTCGAGCAGTCGCAGCAGAGTTTTGACGACTCCGGCGCTGATACGGCATCGCTCAAAGTTCACGAGAGGGGGCGTGGTAGGCGAACTTGCAATCTCCGATGGCCTCTGGGCGTTGTAGATCAGATCTCGCGTGTAGATCACCACGAACGGAATGCACCCAATGTTGGGACCCGACTCCATCTCGGCGCGGAGGTCAAAGAAGTTGCGTGTAGGCGTGACCAGAGCTTCCAAGTCCTTTAGAGTCTGGAGATCCAAAGGGGGCACGAGCTCCCACGTCCGAGCCAGGCGAGAGACTTCGTTGCTGGATAGCGCAATCGTCAACTGGGCAAGAGTCGCAAAGTTGCGGTACCGACGGCAATGCGCAGCGATATGGATGTATTTGATAAGAAAGCGGGCTCGCTCCTCAATGTGTTGAGTCAGGACAATCTCAGAGACCGCCCATTTGACCATGAGGTTGAACCGGGCAATGACAACCTGAACGCCCTGTGCATCTGTGTTACGGAGGAACTCAACCCAAGAGCTTGGGTTGTCATTTGCAGCGTTCTTCCAGTCCATGTCCACGAGTTCCTTCCAGTCAATTTCGTTGAGCGCATCCTTTTCGATCAAGGTAAATTGTTGTGCCAAAGTTTCTGAATCAAAGGCCAAGATAAATGGCAAGTGAACAGAGTACTTGCGGCAAGCATCCGCCTCCTGTCCTGATGCGTCGAATGGAGGGTGGTCCGTGCCTATCTGATCAAATGGTGACCTTGGTCCCAACGCAATGCCCGGGGTAGCATCTGGAGTTGGGGGCAATGGCTTCAGAGTCAGATCTCGCTGTGCTGAGGCGCGGCTGCCATTGTCATGTGGTGATTCTTCCGTGCGGCCGTCGCCAGTATTGCTCGGGGAAGATATGTCGCTATCTCCCAGCGGGTGCGCTGGGAACCCTCTCGTCGGTGAAGCCGCATAGTGAAGACCCGGCTGTTTCTTTGGGGTATCTTCCTCTGAGATTTCCGAAGAGAGATCGCTGTCGAGGAACGTCTCATCCCCCGTGCTGTTGCGGGCAGGAGCTGAAAGAGCTGCCTTACTCTCGATTGCGGCCTCTGTCTGCTGAATAAATTCAAAGGATAAGTGAGAACCATCGGGTGAAGCGACTATGGCCAACGGGGAGGCGTCGTCTTCGTCTTGCAACACAGAGCGATCAGTCCAGTTGCGAGTTGTGCGCTCGCTCTGCCCGTCGTCGTCCGTCAGACCTCGATCTAGAAGTGGGACAGACAGGTATGATTCTCTTGTTGCATCTGACAAAAATGACTGACGGTTCACCTCTGCAGCCGCAGCAGGCAAGTCCAAGCGTCGGATCCTGGGTCGGAGGGCTGGTGGTGGCGTACCCGACTGTTCTTCCTCGGCCGTAGATGCTTGACGGTGGATGTCGGTCCATGTTTCGCTAAAGTCAACACTGCTGGTCTCAGACAGCGCATCGTCGTCGCCACCTGAGAGATCCATGGACAGCTTCGGGGGGGTAAGCCGCTTTTCGAACTTGCCCTCTAGTTTTGCCAGGGCAGACTCAACACCGCCATCGTCTTCATCGTCTGGTATTTCAGCGAGTTTCTTGGCTTCCGCCTCAAACGAAGGTCGCATTGGCGGCTTCGAGGAGCGCGTGCTACACAGCGAGACCTGTCGTTTCTTAGGTTTGTCCGCTAGCTGCCCAACAGAGAAGACCTGCGATCGGATTGGATACTCGCTGCTCTTGATGGACCCCATTCGTTCGGCTGACCTAGGTCGGTTTTGGTTGCCAATAGAACCACTGAACGACTCAGACAGGGCCGTGATGGAACCAAGCGACCTTGACCGCCTGAGCATACGTTTGTCCAAGTCATCCACATTGGTTGCAGCTCGCAGGTCGCCTCCTGGTCGTCTACGAAGCATGCGCAAAGGCTTCGGCACGGGAATGTCTGGCTCCTCTTCGTCAACTGAGTATCGCGTAAAGCTCGTGGCGTCAAAGCTCTGAATGTGCGAAGGGGGTATGATGTCGCTGCTGAGGGATCCGTTGCGGTGATGCAGGATAGAGTTGAGTGACTGGTGGGTTTTACTCAACTGATTCCGACGGTATATCTTGCTCATCCCCCCGCTGAGAGGTGGAAGTCGCTGGCTGCGTGCCCTGACCGTGCTCGGTGGCTGATGATATCCTTCGTCCGACCCAGGAGAAGAAGGGTCTTTCATTGATTCTGGGTCGGGCACAGCAGGTACCGGCACATCTGGCGCCATGGCAGTCCGCACGTTGTGGTTGACGACATGTGAGGAACGCCGCGCCAGATCGCCCTGGCGAGCAGGAGGTGTGATCGGAGGCGTGATGTTGGACATCTTTGGTATTAGAGTGTCACCAAAGACTTCGATAGATCTGTCAGACGGCGGGATCGTTGTGTAATTGTCCGAGCGACCAGCAGCAGAAACGGTGTCATCCACAATAAGGATCGACTGACTGCCACCGGACAGAACAGACTCCCTTGGTAGCTGATGTGTTGGTTGCTGCTGCGGGTTGTGGGGTGGCCCAGTTTCCAGGTCACCTGGAGAGTACCCTAGATAAATGGGCTTGTCCTCCTCTTCTTCCTCCTCCTCTTCCAAAGTCGGTTCCATTCGATGATCATGATTCTCGGCTTCTGCAGCAGCGTCCTCCCTGACCGCTCTCTTGAAGTCTTGGGCTACTTCAGCCCCGAGGAGGTCGATCCGCACCGGCGGCCTGGCGCCATCTCGGCTGATTGGCTTCTGGGGGACAATGGCTGTGCCAGGGAGGCGATTAGTAGCGCTGGCGGTCGCGGCCCTGATCGGGAGATGATCTGGCGAGACGCCAGTGCCCGGGGCGCGAGTACTGAGAGCCCTGCGCACACTTCCAAGCAGCCTCTTCATTCCTCGACTGGACATGGCGTCAGCTTGGACGTCAGGCATAAGCAAGCGTTCATCAAAGTCTTCATGCTCAAAGATAGTGGTGTGCCGCCCAGAGTCCCAGCGAGCTACCTCGACGAACGCCTTGCCAGGAGGCATCATGTCGCCACGCACAAGACTGCCGGCGTGTGGAGTAGCCATGGTGAAGTCATGGTCTTTGTATGAGAAATTCGGAGGCTCGTTGTCTGCAGATGATTCTGGAAGGCTGTTGCTGCGCTGATGATGCTGCTGATTCGGCCGGACCCTCTTCCCTACCAGGGCTCGAGGTGTAGTAGCCACAGGACCGCTATGGTTATACGCGGAGCTCGTCGACACAGGATGGGCCCCCAGACCATGATTCACATGCGGTTGGAGACCACGGGTGAACTTGTTCGGAAAGGAGCAGGAAATTATGTCGAGACTAGCCAGGCTCTGAGGCGACCAGGGTCCAAAGTCGCGATCGTGCATGGTACTCTGCGCGTTCTCAGGTGTCGTCGGGCGTCTCGCAATGACAATCGAGTCCCCAATGTGTCCAGGCCTAGACAGCTCAGGCAGGAAATTCGACGCTGCGTTCTCAGAAACGGGCATGAGCCTCGTAGACTGGGGCGGCGCTGTGTGACGCTGCTCCCAGAAGGTGGGATCAAGTGAGGAGTCCCGGTGACCGGCCACACCACCAGGTAGTATGGGGGCCTCTATCGCAGCTCCATCATTGAACTCGGGTCCATCCCAGTAGTGCGAGCAGACTCTCCGCCAACATTTCTTGAGCTCGTCCAGCGTCTTGAGCTGCACCTGGTATGTAGGGGCTTGCTGTAACAGATCATGTACCAGTTCGTTGAGCAGCTCGCAGAACTCACGTCGAAGATCGTAATCGACAACGAAATCGTCCATGAAATAGTTCAATATCCAGTGTCGCAAGGCAACAAACGCCCTCACGTGGACGATCATGCCGGTTCCATCGTTCCGCGCAGCAGCCCAGCGCAGACGAGCGACAAGCATGCGGACAAGGGCGTCCGGTTCAAGGAAGGCGCGATATGTCAAGAAAAAGTCGGAAATCAGCTCGTAATCGAGGAAGCTTGGCGATGTTATCTCGGCCACCAGTCGGGGTGGCGTAGCAGCCGTGACGGCGCCAGAGGTCGGTGAGTAGCGAACAATTGTCCGATCGTCGCATGCCGGTTTGAAGGTCAGCTCATCGTACATCGGCGCATCGATTATCGTTCGAGCGGACATGAAAGTGGCACGAAGTGGGTTGGTAGAAGCCTTGGACGGCACGACGCCTGGTGAGCGGCGTGGCGTTTGGCGTGAGAATTGAGCTTGTGGTATTTGCAGAGTGCTCGGTCTCCTGGGGCCGAGGGGCGGTAGAGGGAAGTTGATATCACTATATGAGCGGTCGAAAACTGATGCCCGCGCGCTCTGAGGTTCCTCACTCTGTGGGCCGCTTTGCGCAAAGGACGGGGCATATGAAGAGCCCCGGAGCAGAGGCGTGCCGGTTGCTGTGAATCTTGGTGTGCCAATTTGCCAAGAGGGTATGGCGATCTCGAGATGAGGCAGCACCTTGCCGTTAGGGTCTTCGGTGGTCTTTGGCCTCGACGGGTCACCAGGCTTGGATATGACTATCCTGAAGGCCCCGGCATCAGATTCATTAGGCGTGACTTCGTGAATGGTGCTGTCGGACAGCGCTCTCCGATGTCGAATTGGGCGTGTATCCGGCTTGGACAAAGGCACATCCAATGGCCCGTCAATCGCGGGGGACTGTCGAGGTGTCGGCGTCCATTGGCTTTGATGAAGGTCACTGTCGACTTCCAAGACACTGCGATCGTGGCTGAAAGTATCAAGCCCCGCGGTCCCCGGTGGGGTGACTGGGAATGTGAACTTGGGCTGAGGGTATCTTTCGTGTGCCGGTCTGACCGTGGGCCTGGAATGTGTTAGCAGACGTGACGCTGCGAACTCACAGGGTTTCCACGTGGACCCCCGAGACAGTTTGCATACTTGAGAAATATCCTCCCATTGTTCCCTACGTTGGCGACCGCGAAATGGCGTCCGCTTCGACCCGCAGAGCTTCCATCGGGGGCGATCTCCCAGTTGTCGACTTCAGCGTCCCGCTTGGCCTTGTGTAGCGTCTTGTCTTCCTGTGATCTGCGCTCTGAAAGGGGGAGCAGAGGTCTAGCAGATGCTGCGCCTCGCAATGATTTCGAGGTCTTGACTTGCGCCTGGTCCCTTCCAGCAGCACCATCTGCAGGGGATTTGGGTGATAACCTCTGCGCCCTGAGCTCCTTGGTCGATCGCTTTGGTGATATAGGATTTCTTCGTGGACTCGTTCGCGTCGTGGGCACCGAGACCCAACTCGAGCCCGGGGGCAAATTTGGGCGTAACTGCTCGTCCACGTCCATATCCTTCACTCGCGACGGCGTCACGACCATCGCAGCTAAGGTGAGCTCGTGGTGCTCGCTCGGTTCGCGCCTACACGTGACATTGAGTTAATACACGCGACGGTCCTCCCAAAAACAGCGGCCAGAAAGGGTCCAAGAAGAGTTTCCAAGACAAACAAGTGTCTCACTCAACCCATATCACCGTCCACCAAGACCCGCGAGTCATCCCAAGGCCGAGTGACGTCTGCGATGGCCAACTTGGGAGTCTGGGTGGGCTGAGACTTGAGTGGATGGCGGAATGGGTCCAACAACTAGTTGGCGGTCTGATCAGGGCTCGGGAGGATGAAAATCACGTACGTCGTCAAGCCATTCGGGGGGGTTAGTTGGCAGTCGAGGATCAAAGCATGTCCATGGAGTGCTCTGGCAGTCCAGTCATTCAGAGAATCGTAAGGCCGAGGGAGCCAAAACCAAACAGCAAAAGGACAATCTGAGCCATGGCGGGCACGCATGGGTTTTGGCGGCGGCCAGCCCATGGGTGGGTGTTTGCTTGGTCGGTTGTTGCGGTGGGTGGGGAGGCCAGTCCAGGCCTGACCACGGTTCGCGTCATCTCTACGCACTGTACAAGTAATGGTCCCGCCTCGATTTGGCTCACTGCGCCGGTCCAAGGAAGACATCGAGGCGAAGTGTCAAACAATTGGACTGCCGGCCAGCTGGATTCCCAGATAATACGTATACTACATCATTGTGTTAACTCTTCGCCTCGGTTTCAGTGTCTGCCTGGTCGATCCTTTGCGCGTTCCTGCGTCAACGCGTCTAGGCCCTGGCACAGCGTCGGTGACACAATCCTGTCATTCCCCTGTGGGCCTGTGGCCGGTCCCAAGCACTCGGTTCCTTGTGATCACTTGCAATCAATGAGGTGTAACTTGGTTTCCCGGCAGGTTTGATTACTTTCGGAGAACCTCCTTTCCATCCTCAACCCTTTTTCCGGTTAAAAATAATTTGAGCCTGGTGCAAACGCCAAAGTTGGACGGACACCCAAGGCGACATCAACAAGATGTCCACCCAGCAGATGTTACCCAAGCTCTTTATCCAGATGTCCGGTGCGCCAGGTTCTGGGAAGAGCACTACAGCGAGGCTGCTCAGAAACAGCATCGATGGCGTGGTCATCGACCATGATATTCTCAGGTCTACTATGCTCGAATCCGCTGTAGGCTTTGATCAGGCTGCGAAACTCGCCTACGACCTACAGTGGGCACTCGCCCAGGACATCATGAGGCAGGGCTTGAGCGTCATCATCGACAGTACCTGCAACTTCCAGGAGGTTCTCGACAAGGGATCTGTCTATGCTAAGCAACATGGCTACGCTTATTGGTATGTCGAATGCAAGGTTGAAGATATCGATGAGTTGGACAGGAGGCTGCGCACGCGAGACCGTATGGCAAGTCAGCGAAGCAGTGTCGACCAGCCTCCCGCTGCAGCAGTGGCAGCACGTGGCGGAGAGGAGAACCCTCGGGCGCGCTTCAAGAAATGGATTGAGAGTCCATGCCGCCCAAAAGACAATGTTATAATCGTGGACTCTACGGGGGACATGGACACGCTCCAAGACTGCATCCTGAAGCAGATTGTTGGTTTCGGTGGCTGTGGAGGAATTGTCGACTCCTCACTCTGACCAGACTGGAGTCTGTGAGAGCTGGGCCATCTGGGGCGAGGGATCACAAGTAACGACATGTCGGTGCGCACTGTGCACCTGGCCCACTTCCGAGTGGTCGGTTCATCCCTGCCCATCAACTCAAGTCAAGTCATTCCCACTGAACTTCCAGTCTGCTAATGACCAGCCCGCGCCCTGTTATCAATGCTGGACTATCCGCAATGACTAGGGACAAGAGCGCTACTCATCAGCTCCGGAATCCCGCGTCATCACAACGCAAAAGAGAGCGGGTTCAGAGAAGAGACGGAAGAAGAAGAGTGAGAAGAAGGAATCCTGGCGTGATGCATGCTGCAGACTGCAGCCGCGGAACACATCTCCCCTCTTTACGCGCCTCGAACTGTGCGTCTGGCAGCTCATTGGGCGCAATGCGGCCATCGTGACCATCCTTGTCGTCGGGATGGTATTTATGCAGCACACAGTCCTTGTAAAAGTACGGTGTCCGATGCGGCGATGCGGTGGCCAGGCACGGCGCGATCCTTTCGGTCACTAGCATTGCGGCGTCAGCACGTGGGCTGGATGAGCTAAATCATAAAGTACCTGACGTATACGGTATACCTGAGAGACGGACTCGGCCATCATACCGTAATATTTTTTTACTTATCAGAAATCGTAGACATCTGTCCTCTGGGCCTCTTGCGATAAGTCTCTCCTGAAGGTGTGACTGCATTCGTCGCGACTCATGCGCACAGACTCGTCACTCAACGGGTTCAAGCCAGCCACTGACACGCCCGTGTTGAATGGTGTACGTAAAGCAGGTCGTCGAAACGTTTGCATAAGAAAGCAATAAACCGCCTGCATGACTCAAAACATGCAGCATATATTCGCCGGTGCTACAGTCTTACTCGCGGGTTTTACGATTGGGATAAGAGCAGCGATATGAGATCACTCATTGTGAGACATCCACGAATCGCCGTTGAGTGTTGAGCGTTGAGCGTACGTTGTTGGTGGTTGCCTACAATTCTTCTGTTCCCTTGAAACAAGTGGTCAAAGGGGACATGGACTGTTCAGTGTTTTATAGGCTACATTACACGCAGCGAGCGCTCGCGGACGACATGCACAGTCAGATGGAACCAGACGCATCAAGTTGGTCAAGTATTGTACCAGGAAACATTGGTGAGATAACGGTCAAGTCCATCCCATTGGCCGCACAGGGCTTTCCCTCACCATCCTCTTCCAACAGACAAGTCGGAAAAGGGGTGAGTATCTTTCCCTCATTAGTGCCACCAACCGTGCAAATACAGCCCGGCACACATGTTTCCCTGGGGAGTACAAAGAAGAGATATTTTTTGCTTTTGATGTAGAACCTGATCCGAGCCCAACTCCATGTAGCAGCAAGCTTCGTTTCTTGCGTCTCGTCGTAGCGGTCAAAGCACCTGACCAAGAGGGTGTCATGACTACCAATTGTCGTACGCGGGCTCCTCTGTACGTGGAGGAGCGACGTTTTCCTTGTCAGCGGATGGGGCGGTCTCGGGACCTTGGACACCCTACCACTGGGTTTCCTTGGCGGCCTCGTTGGACCACTCGGTGGCGGGCTGGCCGGCAGCGGCCCAGTCCTCAACACCAGCGCCGGCAGCACCGTCCCAGTTGCCAGTGGCGGGGGCACCAGCGAAGCCAGGGGCGGGAGCCTCCCAGTCGGCACCGGCCTGCTGGAAGCCGGACTCGATGGCGGCGGCACCCTCCTCCTCAACACCGGGGAGCTTCTCCTCCTCGACCTTCTCCTCAGCCTCGGCCTCAGGGTCGCGGTCTGCACAGTCAGTAAAGATACATGGCGTTCGTCCGGGAGACACATACAGAAGTACAGATCGGGCATGACGTCCCAGGCGGTCTCGCGGTTGTAGATGGTACCGCGGAGGCGCAGGACCTCGCGGGCCAGGAGCCACCAGATGGTACCGATAGCGTTGCGACCCTTGTTGTTGGTGGGGATGGCAACGTCAACGTACTCGGTGGGCGAGTCGGTGTCGCAGAGGGCGATGACGGGGATGTTGACGTACGAGGCCTCCTTGATGGCCTGGGCGTCGGTGCGAGGGTCGGTGACGACGATCAGACGGGGCTCCTTGAACGAACGGGTGATGTAGTTGGTGAAGGAACCGGGGGTGAAGCGACCGGCGATGGGGGAAGAGCCGGTGTGGGCGGCGAACTTGAGGACAGCACGCTGACCGTAGGGGCGGGCAGAGATAACGCAAACGTCGGCAGGGTTCTCGATGGAGACGATGATGCGGGCGGCGAGGACAATCTTCTCCCTGGATCTCAGAGTCAGCAATTGCGTCGCCCAGTAGCTTGCGCATGATTCCAAACATACCAGGTCTTGCCAATGTTGATCACGTTGACACCGTCCTGGCGAGTCTTCCAGAGGTAGGGCTCCATGTGAACCTGGAGGTTCTTGCTGCCCAGGTGAGCCTGGGAAGCGAGGAGCATCTCAATGTCATTGCTGGTGGCATCGAAGACGGGGGGCAGGTTGTTGGGAGCCATCTTGACGGTTGTTGTGGTGGATGAACCGGTTGTCGTGGGGAGGAGGGAGTGAGGTTGCTGGTGATCGTGGAGGGGAACTCAGAAAGTTCGCGATGTGCCGTCTGGATTTTTGCGCAAGGTGTGCGTGGGACACCAGTGGGAGCCCTCATGGCGCTAGATCGTACCTGGTCTAGCGTACTCTGACCTGCGACTTTCTGGAATCTGCACGTGACGACTGCGCTAGTCCTCTTTGGACAACGCGTCAAGACTTCGTCGGAAGGGACTTGTGAATGCAGTGCAGAGCTGGGAAATTTTATGGATCGACTGCTTCGACATTGTATCATTTCCAGCAATTGAGGTGCCCGCCATGGCGCCCAGAATACCAGCGCTGAGCGCAAACCGTACGTATGCCAGTACGACTTTTCGAAAACCTGTCTAACCAGAGTAGTATGCCTCCGCCCGGTCGCGAAACCGACAGTCCCCAACTTCCTACCCATCACGCAGACGGCAAACCTGTCGCAGCGCGAGAAGAAGCGCAAGGCCAAGCAGCACCCGTATGCCTGGGCTCAGGCGCAGCAACGCAAGAATGCCAACTTGAAGCGCCAAGAGGAGCTCAGGCAGGAGCGTCGGGTTGAAGGTGACAACGATCCGGTCAGGGGCAGGACGACAGCCTTCCTCGATTCACTTGAGAATGCCGAATCAGCTGCGGCCGGCGCTGGCAAGGGCCGGTCGATGGCGGAGCGCCGCAACTTTCGACTCGCCGATTCCGAGCTCAAGGATGTCATGCAGCATGCGTACGTGCTGAACAAGCCCATTCACCACAGCGTCGCGGAAGGGACGGCCATGAAGGGCACCGTGTTCCACTCTGAGAATGCGGAGGAGCTCTTTGCTGAGCACGAAAGGAAACACAACCGGGCTTCCGAGGCGTTGAAGCGTATCACGGCCATGGAAAATGCGAACCAGAAGCATCGTTACTACCACAACGTCCACCGCATAGTCGAGGAGTTTGGCCGACACAAGACCGACAAAACTTTGAAGAAGCTTCCGAAGAACGCCGAGCCGCCACAGGAAGCGAACAGGAAGGCCCGTGTCTTGTCGTCGATCTGGGACGCTATGCGGCCACTGAGCATCCAGCCACCCCTGGTGAGGGCCGGCCCAGACACCGGCAGCTCGGAGGTGCAAATTGGACTCCTCACTGCGAGGATTAGGCGTCTCGACACCGTTCTGAAGTCCAACAGGGGCTACAAGGATATCCAGAACAAGCGGGCGCTGGAGATGCTGGTCCACAAGCGACAGAAGCTGCTCAAGTACATGGAGCGCAAGGAGAGGGGCAGTGAGCGGTGGACACACATGCTTGACAAGCTTGGCTTGACCCCATCGTCATGGAAGGGCCAGATCACGACATATGGGAGAATTTGAGGGCCCGACAACCTTGTAGAACACCTGTCCTTTTTATGTACAATACGAAGCCATCTGGAGCCGGGACTGATGTCTATCCGTGTCAGGATCTTTGCTGTGTCCATTTTTGCGCCGAGAATTTGTATCTCCTTTCCAATTACGAAATGAAACAATGCGCTACTTCTACAAAGGCGTGATGCAAACGATGTGTAAAGGGTGGGGGGGTATGTTGCAAGATCAAAAGACACTGATAAAGTTGCCGATCCTGTCCTTCTGGTTCTGCGCTATGCACTCCGCGATCCAAGTGATGTTGCGGATTTCCTAATGGTCATTAGCATCCAGCCCGGCACACACGTGTGCGTACCACTTACCTGCTCTCTCAGTTTCACCCACGCGTAGACGATGGAGTGTGTGAACTGCCTCGTAAACGCATTCTTCGAAATCTCCATCTCCTTCTGGTAGAACAAGTCCTCAAGGGACTTGCCGTCGGTCGAGCCGCCACCCATGTTTCCGGGTCCGGACGCACCGCCACCAATCGACACTGCGTCAAAGAAGCTCTTGTAGTCGTGGACGCCGTCGACAGCCAGGCGAACACCCTCGGCGTCATCAGCCCGCGAAAGCATCAGTGTGCCCTCCGGGTACAGCTTTCCAAAGTTGGGATAGAGCTTCTTGCGGTCTGCCTTGGCCAGCTCCGTGCCAAAGGAGTTGAGTGTGATGTTAATGGCACGGCGGTCCGCCTCGAACTCGAGCATCTCAGACATGACATCTGCCGTCGGCGTCCCCGCCATCTCAGGGTGGCTGTTGACGAAATGGTAAAAGTCCTCCAGGTAGTTCTTGTAGAGGGTGTTGCGCACAATCTCAATGTTGAGCTCGTCGAGATCCTGGTGGCTCAGACTGCCCTTAAAGTACGGCGCCAAAGGTGTCTCGATCAGCACGCTGTTGTAGAGCTCCTCAATGTTGGTCGCAACGCAGAGAACAGGCATGGTCTCGAACCAGCCGAGGGGATGGCATCGCTCGAGGAGTTCGCGGGTGTCTCTTTCGTGGAGTGTGCCAGTGATGAGAAGCGCAACGTTGTCAATCATGTACCCGTAGGTGACGTAGTCCATGAAAGTCGCAAGCGAGCCGACAGCATTGGCACGAACGTATCGGAACTCGGAGATAAGCTTGTCGGTAGTCTTGGATGCGAGGCTCGATGTTGAAGGGTTCGGTGGTAGGGAGGCCAGGAAGTCGCCATAGGCAGGGCCAAGTTGGAGCTTAAGATCTGGAGCGGTCAGCCCGTGTCGTCGAGAGGGTATCGTTGAACGTACCATCAATGGTCTCGCACTGCGTCAGGTTGTTGTAGGCTGGACCAGTGAGGAGGCTGTTGCGGTAACCGCGCACGATGCCCTCGACATAGCTATTTGATGTTAGTGCCGGCGATGCAAGGAAGACCACGTAACGTAACATACCCATTGTTGACATTGTACAAAAGACCTTCCATCTTCGCTTCCAAAAGGGCAGCAGTTCAATACACAAGGTGATGTACAGGAACCTTGAGATGAGCGGCTGATGCTGCAGTTAAAACAGGCGGCTGTCGACTGGAGGACGGACGTCGTTCACCTGCCACAGTTGAGGCGCAATATGCAGGCTAACGCCTCCGTGCCCACGATGACGGTCGGACGCTGGCGCCCAAGGGACTCCACGTGAGTGGCTGGGGGCTGTGCGGAAGAATGAGCTGCCGAATGCCGGGTCTGCGTCCCACCAAGCCAGACTGGCAGAAAGTGGAGTCCGGCCCGGATTGGAGCTCGCCGCCGACTGATCAAACTTTCGAAAAAAAGTGTGAAAAATTTCCCAGTAATAATTGTCAAGCGTAACCAACCCACCACGAACCTTCCTGCCTGAACTTCCTCCGCGCACATACCACTTCGCCTCTTGTGCTTGGGAAGGAAGGAACACGACGTTAATCCGCAACGAACGAGGCAGGAGCTGCAGAGGGATTAATCGCGAATCACGTCTTGCTTCCCGCCGCCATGTCGCTCTTTGTGCTGGCCGAGACGCCGGCAGGGTAAGTTCATGCCACCTCATCACCAATTGAGCCTTCACATACTGACTCAATGCTTCCAGCTACGGTCTGTTCAAGTCCGCCGACAAGAAGTTGCTCAAAAATGACAACCTTGCCGAGGAACTCGGGCGTCCCGAGAAGTTGGTCGAGATGTACGTTTCCAGGCGCCGTTGCATTTTGAAGGAACCAAGCATCTGATTGTGACTACAGGTTGAAACTGAAGAAGTTCGTCAAGTTCGACAGCGCTGCCATGGCCCTCGAGGAGGCTGCTTCGTTGAAAGAAGGCAAGATTCCCGAGCTTCTGTCGACCCTCCTCGAGGATCTCAAGTCCGAGAAGAAGGCCTCTCTCGCCGTTGCCGACATTAAGCTCGGCACCTCCATCTCGAACCTTGCCGATGCCAACATTACCGCTGTCGCTGGCTCAGATACCGTTGACCTGTTCCGTGGTGTGCGTGAGCACCTGTCGTCGCTCATCCCCGGTCTCGAGACCGAGAATGTCGACCGCATGGCCCTGGGTCTGTCGCACTCCATGTCGCGCCACAAGCTCAAGTTCTCCGCCGACAAGGTCGACTCCATGATCATCCAGGCCGTCAAGATGCTCGACGACATTGACAAGGATCTCAATGTCTACGCCATGCGCACCAAGGAGTGGTACGGATGGCACTTCCCCGAGCTTGCCCGTACCTTGAACGACAACGTTGCGTACGCCCGCATTGTTCTCGCCGCAGGCATGCGCTCCAATATTGCCGAGACAGATTTGTCTGAGATCCTGCCCGAGGAGCTCGAGACTGCCGTCAAGGCTGCCGCCGACATCAGCATGGGCACTGACATCACTGAGGCCGATCTCGCCAACATCAAGTCTCTCGCCGAGCAGGTCGTCGACTACTCTCAGTACCGCTCGGAGCTCTCCTCTTACCTGGAGAGCCGCATGCGCGCCATTGCGCCCAACCTGACCACTCTTGTCGGCACTCTGGTTGGCGCTCGCCTGATTGCCCACGCCGGTTCCCTGATCAACTTGGCCAAGTCCCCCGGTTCTACTATCCAGATTCTCGGTGCCGAGAAGGCTCTTTTCCGCGCTCTCAAGACCAAGCACGATACACCCAAGTACGGTATCATCTACCACTCGTCGCTCATTGGCCAGGCCACCGGGCGTAATAAGGGCAAGATCGCACGTATGCTGGCTGCCAAGACAGCTCTTGGTCTCCGTGTCGATGCTCTCGATGAGGAAATCGATGAGAAGGACGAGGAGGAGCGTACCGCTATGGGCATGACCAGCCGTATCAAGCTCGAGAACCACCTCCGCAAGCTCGAGGGCAAGGCACCTCTTCCTCGCGGCACCAATGTTGACCCCTCTGGCAACATTGCCGCTCCCGGACAGTTCACGCTCAAGGAGACTCGTAGGTACAACACCGACGCCGATGGCGTGACAGAGGAAGCCAACGGCGAGACCCCCAAGAAGAGCAAGAAGGACAAGAAGAAGAAGATTGAGGTTGTCGAGGAGTCTGATGACGAGATGGCCGATGCCAACGGTGCGGACGACAGCGACGACAATGCGGCTGCCACAACCCCTGCCAAGGCGGCCAAGCTTTCCGAGGCTGACTACGAGCGCCTGGCCGATGCTGCGGGTCTCTCCGTCAAGAAGTTCAAGCGCAAGTACGAGCGTGGTGACGTGGCTCTGAACGATGACGGCACCCCTCGCGTGTACAGCAAGAAAGAGCTCAAGAAGCTGCGCAAGGCCGATGAGGGCTCGACACCGTCCAAAGCGGCCGCCGTGGAGACTGTCACCGTCGAGAAGAAGAAGAAGCGCAAGCACGACTCGGACGACGACGAGGATGAGGTAGTGGAGAAGAAGGAGAAGAAGCAGAAGAAGAAGAAGCGCCAATCGACCGATGCCTAGGAGGCGACATGGACACAGAGGCCTAGGCGGGTGTGAATCTTTCCTGTTTCTCATATTTTTCTTGTACGCTACGTGGATACCTCGAGGAGACAACGCTGTCTCGATGTTTCTTGGTGACGCCGTTGGCTCTAGGCGTTCCGGATAGGGTGTTTCTTTGGCATTTTTTATCTCTTTTTACGGTGGGTCTGGGAAGGCGTGGACAAGCAATCTTGCTTCATCTGATTAACATCAGTTCAATGTCTCAATGACACATATTCAAACAATCGTGGTTTCAGCACTCCAGGTGTGATGTTAAAAGTGTCTCTCGTTGCAAACTTGCTACGGCGCCGTAGTAAAAAACAACATAAGTAAGTGACAATAACATATTGAATAGCTAACATTAAGCAATCCCGCCTTAAGCCAGCAGCACGAAGACGAGGAAAGTGACTCCATGTCGGCTTCCCTCGGCTGTACTGCCACGACTGTCCTGCCGGTTCAAGGTATCATTTGGGTATCATATTTCGGTCGTAATCCAATCGTAGAACAAATTCCCCAGCGGCCGTTAGTGTGAGCCCCATCTCCTCGTTGCGTTCATGACGCACGCTCGACCATCCAATCTCATCCAGGGACTTCCTCACACTTAGATGTTCTCAACTACGCGGGCGTTCATGGCGGACTGGAAGCCGGGATCCTGCTGTCCGTCGCCAAAGGTGCCGAAGCCCTCGCCAGTCTCGTTAGCGGCGGCGGCGTTGACGGCGGAAGACATGTTCATTGTCTGGTTGGCAGCGGGCAGGAAGATGACCTTGCTGTTGGCCGACTTGGCCATGGCCTGCATCGCCTCGAGGTAGCGGATCTGCATGGCGGGAGCGGAGCTCAGGATATCGGCGGCCTGGCGCATCAACTTGGCGGATTCGACCTCTGCCTTGGCGGCGATGACCTTGGACTCTCCAATACGCTTGCTCTGCGCAGCCATGGATAGAGACTCCTGGAGCTCCTGGCTGAAGATGATGTCCTTGATGAGCATGCTCTCCACTTGGACACCCCAGCCGGCGGCAACATCTTCAATGATCTCTCCAATGGACTGGGCCACCTCCTCACGACGCTCGATCACGTCTTGGAGGATGCGCGCGCCGATGACGTGGCGCAGGGTGGTCTGGGTGCGCTCGACAAGGGCCTGGCGGACGTTGGAGATGCCAAAGGCAGCCTTGTGGGGGGCGACAATGTGGTAGTAGATGACCGAGGTCAATCGCAGGGTGACGTTGTCCTTGGTCATGCAGACCTGCTCGGGGACCTCTGCGATCTGGATCTTGACATCGACCTGGATCAGACGCTCGGAGAGAGGGTTGATCTTGACGAGGCCGGGATCGACGGCCTTGTAGAATCGACCAAACTTGGTGACGAGGCCGACGTTGCCCTGGTTGACACTCTTGTATGGGTTGGGGCAGATGATGCAGCAGGGGATGGCGCCCAAGGTGCCAACGACGGCGCCAAAGGTGTTGATCATGCTCCCGTACCAGCCCTTGGGGCTGGCCTCGGACGTGACGGTAGAAGCGTAGCTGCGCTGCAGGTCCTCTTTCTTGGGAGGCTGGACTTCCATCTTGTTGGTGGCCTGGAAGCCGACGAGATCCTCGGCTGCCTTGGAGGACGAGCCCGGGCCGTTCATGTTGGGCGCACGCGATGGTTCACCCTGCTCGTGTTGACCGTTGTACACGGTGGTGCCGCCTACTGTGGAAGCCATTGTATTGATGAGAGAGAGGCGTCGAGTGGTTGTCGAGTGACTTGATCCGGATAGGAGGAGGAGCCAAGAGATTCGGTGCTTGACCTATGTTCGGGGGTGGTTCGGTGGGATAAAGGCGGATGTGAAACTGGGGTCAAGCACGGGGTATTGGTGAACTTATAGCAGGTGCTTACGTCTCCCTTTGCTGGGCTGTCGCACTCGCCGTATCAATGATGTGAAGCTAAGCTCAGAGGCGCATGCGGCGCGGGTGGCATGCGCGCCTGGCCTGGCCTTACAGGGGGCCCACTCGCACCCGCTGGCCGGGCTACCACTATTCCGTAACTTGCTGCCAGTGGACATAACAACCGGGCGTAGTAGCGACTGGACTGGACTGGACATTGCGGTTTGTTCCCATGACCCCTTGCCCTCGGTGACGTCGAAATTGGCGAAGTTCTTAGCTACAATTCTGCAGCGCTTCTGGAACTTCTACGTGCGAGCATGCCGCGAGACCGCAAATGATCACCTCCAGATGGCAGGAGGCGCGTTGGGAGGAGGAGAGGCAGTGAGGCACTACAAATGCGGTAGCAGGGGCTTGTTGGTCTTGGCTTTTTGTCGCTAACTGCAACTGGAGTATGCGGCACGCGGGGATGCTGTCCCCAGCCTCTACGGACCATGAAGTAACAGCTTACCCTGGTGGTCGACTGGCCAGTGTTTTAGAAGCCTTTTCTCAGTCGCTCGCACGGAAGCCTTGCAATACCATGTTCTCTGGACTCAGAAAGAACCAGTTCACAATTTGCGTCCCTTATCAGAGAGAAAGCCTTGCTGATCGCGCGACCATCAGTAGACATACGTTGGTATTCTGATCAATCCCTAGCGCCATCCATCTACTTTACCTCATTGTGAAGTGAGCCACTCCCATCCCCAATCCCGAAATCGATGACACTGCCAATGCAACATTGCCCAATCAACGCCAGTCGCCGAGCCAAATAGCGAGGATCGTATCCCACCCAATCTCCATGACAGCGTACCGGAAGCTTGACCATCGTGAAGCGTGACCTTGCACTGCCTCGCTTCCGGCACTCACCCTCCTCGGTGCCTTCTGTTCCAGGCGATGGCCGGGCGATCTGGTGAGTTGGAATCATCTTCATCGCCCGTCTCGCGTACGTACGTGTCACCACTGCTCGGCGACAGTTGTATACAGTTGAAGCTCCAGTTGAGTCCTTTCCAAAAAGGGAAACGAGTTATCGCTCTATAGTAATAATTATTGAAGACTCGAGAACGCACTGCGTACAGTATCATCTAAGTACTCCGTACATTCAGCACACTTTTGTTTCCTAACAAACGTGTACTATTATCCAGAGTGCTGCCTACTTGCTTGCAAATTCCATTATGCTCGCCGTGTTCAAACTTCAAACCTCTTTCGTGATAACGGCACTATAGTTCCGAGCAGTGTGTGCACAGTCGGGTCGCGGCACCTCGTGTTACGCGTATACCTACTGGTGTAAGTACACAGAAGCTAAGCTGTAACGGACACAGCAAGACTACTTATCTACGGGTTCCGTGGTCTGTTACTCAGTAATGTCACATCAGTGGTTTCATGAGGCTGTGTAGCCCGAACTTCTGTCAACACTGCCTTGACCGCAGCCTTGCGGACATTCCCGATTTGAGTACGGAGGACGTAGACCTGCCACCCGCTCCCCACAACACCATAACGCATTCGTGCACTCTGCGGCCCTCTTCACCTCTATGCATCATAGACAGGCACAATGCCTGTACGAGTCATCAACTGCCATATTGTAGCTGGACCTCGTCTCGGTTTGGCCTCGGACCCTGGGCCAACAGTTGAAAGAGGTATTCGTAGACGCACGACTCAGCTTGGGATATGCTCAATGGCCCGGTAACATACTCGCGTCGATCAAAAGTCGGAAAGTCGACATGCTTACATTGTTGATAGATGCCATACATTGCAAGGTTGCCTCCCAAACGCCAAACCCTTGCTTCCAGAGGCCCCGTTGCAGTTCCCCGACGCCGTTCACTCTCATCGCAACTCAGGTATACGCATGTAATCAGGTACTTCAAAGCCCCCATCGCCCGTCTCCGTGTTTGCTTCGGCCAGCTGTTGCGCCAAAAGACTTAGCCTCACGTTTTCCTCCGCGGGCTGCACGGCGGCCGGCTGGCGTGGGTTGGCCACCATCATTTCCACCATCT
This sequence comes from Emericellopsis atlantica, assembly GCF_019669845.1. Taxonomy (NCBI): domain Eukaryota; kingdom Fungi; phylum Ascomycota; class Sordariomycetes; order Hypocreales; family Bionectriaceae; genus Emericellopsis; species Emericellopsis atlantica. Next base: position 954,349 of record NW_025764706.1, on the reverse strand, counting down.
CGTCAACCGGATTGTGCTCTCTGCTCGGCACCTGCGCCGACTCGGGATCGAAGGCGTAGATCTTGAGAGCCCGCAGGTGCGTGTCCTTGCCGTTCTGGTGATTCTCCAAAATCTGCATCTGTAGAACATACGAGACGAGAGTGTTCCCATCAGCACCGCCGCCTGCACCAGCGAGAGGGACCTGTTGCCAGCCCACGGGGCTTTCCAGATTGAGGTGGGCGAATTCGATGAGGTTGTTCTCGCTTGTGCCGGACTTGAAGACAATATTGGTCGGCGTGTACGACTCATCCTCGTTGTAGTTGACGTAGAACCGGATTTCTCGAATGTCGACCCGTTTGACAAAGTAGATCGTCAGCCGGTGCGGCTGAGGGCCATCCGACCTGAGAGTGTTAATATGGCGTGCCGGGCGCCTTGGATGCGTTAACTCACTGCCAGTACATGTTGAGATCGTCGTTTCGCAGGGACTCGACCCCGTTTCCTTGTTTGTGACTGCTAACGGTGAGTCTACCCAGGTTGGAGATCTCCTTGAGACCTAGAGTTGGCGGCTCGGCATGCAGCTCTGGCCCGCCGGCGTCATCTTCGCCCTTCGCGTCCCCTTCCTCGTCGTCTCCTGGGATGTCCTCGTCCTCGTCGTCTTCATCCTCCTCCTCCTCCTCGTACTCGTCCTCAACGCTCGTATCCTCTGCTTCGACCTGGGTATGTGCGTCGTCACCCACCATCGTGCCGGTAGGTGCCGGTGCAGGGGCCTCCTGTCGCTGAGTCGTGTTGGCGCGCCTCATGTCCACGATACTTTGATCAGGTTCGCTTCCAGAGTCATCCGATATCTCCGGCATGCTTAATCGACTGTTGGGTAGATCTGGTGTCGTTAGCAGCGTTTGCTAAGTAGATGCGTTCCTTTGCCAGCGTAATATCTTGACAAAGAATGCAGTTTCGGCCACCCGACACTTGTATGAGAGCTGGGAGATGAAGTTTGTTCGTCCTGAACCAAGTTCTGCGCCAAATCGCTCCTGCACGGACGTCCATTGCTCGGTTTCGGGCTCTTGCCGCATGGCAGGCCTCAGCGAGAGTCGGATCAGTGACTGATGTCAAATGCAGGCGCACCAGTGCATTCTGAACAGGCTCCAGTCATATGACCCTATCAAGCTAAGGCAGCACACGAGATGAAAATCCTCTCCTTGCAGAACTGTCACTGTGCAGCAAGACTGGGACTTGTGTCCCTTCTGACCACTTGATCAAGGCAGAACGAACTTTTGAGCGATAAAAAAACACTTGATGAACCACGGCAAGAACAAGGGATGTAGCAGGTACTCCTTGACCTTGTGAGCCGTCTTCATTTGGGACTTGGGCATCGCATGGTTTAAGAATCTGCCCATGCATATTCCAAAGATGAATGTACGGCGTTCAGAGATTTGAAGGCTCGAAGTGAAGACTTACTTCGATGTAGTCGGAAGGGGTTGGGTCGTGGTGCCGCCGGGTTCGGGTTGCCGCTGACTTGTTGCGAAGGGTCATGCTGGGTCTGGTGGTTTCGATTGCGTCTGCCAGACCACTGCTCTGGCGTGTCATGCCTTCGCTGGTGTAGCATGGCAGCTGTAGGCGTCACTCTCCGGCCTTGACCTTGGCCAGCAGCGCCTGTGGGTGCTGGGAGCTGCAAACTGGGGGTGCGCCGGGCGTCAGCACTGGGGCTTGCACCCGTGCTGCTTCTGGGGGCTGCTACATTGCGAGAATTCCTGTGCACATTGTCCATCGCAGTGTATGATTGCCCGCAGTCGCGATGAGATTCATCTCTTATACGCGATGCGCTGGTGGTGGGGGATGTTGTTTTGATGCATCACGTGATCCACCTGACTGCTGAAGCCCCTGTGCGCGTCGCACGTCGAGGTACTCCGTACGTGATGGTTGATGATGAAGTATAGTAATGGTATTTGGCATAGAGATATAAGCGAGTTCTAGTCCCCCCGTGACTTGTGTTAGCTCGCAGTTCGTGCCCGGACAATCCGTTGACACCAGCATCCAGTGTCGCCCGCGGTGAACGTCGATCAACGGTACATGTATGTATGGCGCTGAGCAAGGGTTTTCAATCATGAAACTAGAACAACGCCCTACGATTGCTTGTATTCTGTTCGAAATACCCTAGCTAACAGTTGTTGGTTGAACAATAACTGATGGTATATGCAGTACAAGCGCCAAAGACGACAGCATGATACAGCCTACCCTGCTGCCACACCGATACCCGCAGCTTTGAAGAAGGAACAGGCGGAGAAGAGTGATTCAAAACAACGATCCCACGCTAATATTCAGAAACCGCAAATCAAGATCGGCCGGAGTTTGCAACCGAAAAGGGACAGGATAGGGGTTGAGACCGTTGAATTAATGATCGTGTTTTGCAAATATCACAACAGTATGAGCAGGTGCCCTCCAATCACATCGCGTCTCGTATCACGTGGGAGTCTGGCTATTATTGGCACCGCTGGCGCCTGGGTGCCGGGACACCGAAGGCAGGTAAGCTTCCAAGCTGTCAGCCGCAGGCGACCAATGCAGCTTCCCTATTGGTGTATCTCACCAAGCGGGTACCCTAATTTCCTCCCACATCCCCGTGAAGCGCATCCCTCCCGCCATTTTACAGAGGGCCCGGGTCTCGCAACTCGCTGAGGGACGTTGCAAACCGCAGACTTGCTGACAGACAGACAGGAAGGGATGGACTGGACACGGCGTCCGTCGTTATCATTCCAGATGTCTCTGCGCTACGGAAACTCGCCCTGAACACCTGGTATATGTCCGCCCTGTGCCGAGCTTGGCCCGTGGTCGCTGGCTCTCGGTTTTCTCGTGTTCCAGGTCGTTCCTCTCCAGCTTTTTCTTGATTTACGTACCTATCGAGCCAAATCTATTTCTGCGCCGTGCTATCAATTTGCTGGAGACGCTATTTGAGTCCAGACGCCGCCTATTCACCTGCCGTGCCTCCTAGGCTAGCTGGACACGTTGAGGTTCTAATAGTCCGACCGGCCCCAACGAACATCCTCCTACGCCCGTCCTCTCTTCTGCTTCTCCCTGTATTGCGTTTCCTCCCTTTCTCTCACATTGCTATGCCATCATGAATAATCAGAATCCGGCCATGGCCTCATGGGCGCAAAACCCGTCGCGCTTCGCCCCCAAAATGTGCGGGCGGCGGCCTGCGATCATTCTACTATCAGTCGCCCTGGTTCTCGGGAGCTTAATACTCTACGCAGCCTTCCAACTCGGGGATATTTGCCCTGAGGGCGGTGGTCGATGCACCTGGGCCGGCGCGATGAACACACTCGACTACCTACGGGGCAAAGGTAGCAATGGCGAAGGAGAGCCTAAGGAAGGTGACGTGACGAGCGCACCAGCAGTCGGAACCGCAACCGCAGACAAGCCCGTCGTCAGCCCCGAGCAGACACCGGCGCCAACCGAGCCGGAACTGGCACCAGGAGTTCCCGTCGAAGAGGATCCAAGCTGTCATGGCTTTCCAGACATGTCGAACATCCTACTCGTCATGAAGACGGGAGCCTCGGAAGCCTACTCCAAGATCCCGACGCAAATGCTCACCAACCTTCGATGCGTCTCCGAATCCAACTTTCTTATATTCAGCGACATGGCACAGTCCATCGCTGGCCAGGAGATTATCGACACACTCGAGACGGTCATACCCGAGGTGAAAGAGCACCAGGACTTCGAGCTGTACCACAATCAAGTGGCGTGCCCCATCGATCAAGAGACCTGCAACAAGGGCATCAATGTAGCCAAGCAGGGCTGGGCGTTGGACAAGTACAAGAACATTCACATGGCCGAGAAGGCCTATGCGCGCAACCCTGGGTTCGACTGGTACCTGTACGTGGATGCGGATACCTATGTCGTCTGGTCCACCCTCGTCGAGTGGCTCTCGAGGGTCGACGCCAAACAGAAGATATACATGGGCAGTGTGGCCATGCTTGGCGGATTCCCCTTTGCTCATGGCGGTAGCGGCTATCTCGTGTCCCAGGGCATGATGGCCGCCATGTTCGATGGGAAGGAGAACGTGGCCAATAGGTTTGATCAGAATGCGACTGGACTCTGCTGTGGCGATGCCCTTTTCTCCATGGCTCTGAAAGAGGAGACGGACGTATCGGTCCAAAACGTGGTAAGTTCCATCCGCCTCGGCGTGGGGATCTCTGTCCACCAGTCCCGGTCGCTAACATGTGGCAGTGGCCAACCGTCAACGGAGAGAAGCCAAACACGCTGTCATACGAAGACTCACAGTGGTGCCAGCCCCTTGTGACGATGCACCACATTGGGAGCGAAGAGGTCTCTGACTTTTACGAGTGGGAGTGCAGCCGCAACTACACGCAACCCGTGCGCATCAAGGATCTGTACCACCAGTTCATCAAGCCCCATCTTGACGACACGCGGGCGGAGTGGGACAATCTCAGTGACGATATACGCTACGCCGACCGCGATGCCGATGGGATCGACTCGACGGATGACAAGTATCGGTTCGACAACCTAAGTGAGGTCGAGCAAGAGGCACACGACAGCGCCACGAACTGCCGCGCTGCGTGCCTGGAACTCGAGGAGTGTATGCAGTGGCGGTTCCATCGCAATGTGTGCTACATGGGGCGCAAGATCAGGCACGGCAACCCCATCATACCCGGCGACGGGGACGGCGAAAAGATGGTCAGCGGCTGGCACAAGGCTAGGATCGCGGCTTGGGCAAAGGAGCACGAAGACTGCGGAGAGATCCAATGGCCGAACGTGAGGACCTCCAACTGAGAGACTGTGGTTCGACGTCAATAATGGTGCGTCTGAAGCATCGCTTTGCGGAAAAGCCTGGTCGAGGGCAGACAGATATGCTCGCTTGTGACCAGACTCAGAGACCACAGGCGGGCTCCAAGTCCTTTGCATGGATGGGCCAAAAACAGTGAGCCCCCAAACATTGCAAAGACGGCACGTCACGGAGGAAAATAGAGACGGCCTTCAACATTTGAAGGAGATGATGGAGATGGATCTGACATCATTGTTAATTACCCACCCTGGGTCGCAGTCTGCAGACGTCTTCTGCAGAGCCCTTGCTACGGTAGGCGTATGGGCATGGATGGGGTCGGCCATACGATAACATGAGCCGTGCTGCTGGCTGCATCTTGGCAGAATGATGATAGGCAATGCCGAGCCCGGTGGTGCGTGGGCAAATGAGATTTGCATGGGGACGATTACCATAGAGTCCCACGGCAATTTGGTCATCTCGCTACGGCCAAATGATCGCGGGACAACGCGCAGATTAATTAGAGCGTCCTCGCCGCGTGACGACTTTGTCCGGCTGGGTGTGTACGATATTGACTTACCTCTGCCTGCCTGGGACATTGTCGGACACGATGCTGCACTGATTAATTCAACAAATTCGTTACCAACACCGGACTCCAGTCGTTCGTATGCGCGCATGAGTGGGTTGATGATGCCCACACCCGACCGGCCCCTGGCGACAGCGCGACGCTACTGTAGACTAATGACCCCAGCCGGTTGGTCCCTGATTGACGGTCAGGCTACGTACGTACTAATTACCGGCGCGACTGGACGTACGTATTTCACTGACAGGTTCTCCTTGGCGGTACGTACAAGTAGCTATCATCTTGATGCTGGCTTGCCTTCAGGCGGCTGTCGCGTGTGCTGTCGATGAGCCAGAGCAGCCTTGAAACAAATCACTGTCAATGCAACACATCGACGAGTGTTTACTTGGCACGTACATATCCGTACTCGGCACTCAAATCGAGGGCTGAAGCGCGGACACGCGTGACCGAGACATGGCCATTCCGGAATGACCATCGTCTCAGCGCCACGTCTCGTGCAGGACAGGCATGGAGTATGCGTGATGAAAGGAAACGCGTGAGAATCATGCGCCCAGCGACATGACATTAATTAGGTGGAAGACACTGTTTCCCCCTGACCATGAATTGAGACCAGACCATCTCCATGTCCATCTCCCCCTGACCCCCTGCCCTGCAGGCTGCCCCTCTCCCCCTGGCCTGGCTGGTGAAATGGCCCAATGCGTGCCCAGCCCACCACCATCCAGTCATCACCCACTGACCGCTGACCACTGACCACTGACCACTAACCAAATGCCCCCCCAGGTCACAGCTCCGCTAAAGGGCATCCTGTCCATCTCCAGTCCTCAAACATCTTCTTGTTCTTCTCTCTCCCCTTTCCCAATTTGACTTCACTACCAATATCTGGCTGTTGAACGCTTGTTGCTCTTCGAAAGCCTTACACGCTGATCAAAACCCAATACACAACATGGATCCTCACACAGACCAGCACAAGACCGATGAGGAGCTTGACCGCGACTGGAAGCCCAGCGGTCGTCGGCCACAGTCGTACGTGCCCGCCCACCCCCTTGTTCCTCTCACCTCGAGTCCCTCACCCGGACATGCTCGAGTATCACCACATATAGTGGTCAGGACAAGGAGCATGACCAAGAGAACACCCCAGCTAACGGTGACGCCAATGCTAGGACCATGGCGCGCTCCTTCTCCGCCGAGCTCATGGACATTTTCCGCATCGAAAACTCGGTATCCGATCTCGACTCTCAAGTCCACAAGAGGTCCGTCTCTCTTCTCCTCGGTCTCACTCACGACAGCAATGGCAGCAGCAGGAGAGCAGCAGCTGACGATGCGACGCGCTTAGGAAGCACACCGTTCAGCAGACCACCACAGAACTCGCATCGCTCGAAGCGCGCCTGAAGGAGATGGAGGCTCGTCTCAAGCACTCCCAGGCTCGCATGTCCATCTCAGGCACCAGCTTCCGCCCTTCCGAGGGCACGCCCTCCGACAACAACCACGGCATCCCCCCATTCAACCCCAGGGACGAGTCATCAGCACCAGCAGTGGCAGCAGCAGAAGACAAGGCGCGCTCACGACCCGGCACGGCCAAGGCGACGCAGCAGGCACCAAGCTCGGGCGACATGCCTCCTACACCAGGAGCTAGCGAGGGTGAGTCGCTTCCCACAGCTCGATGAGTGAGATGAGCCGCCCTGCTGACGTTTGTCAAGATGGCGACCGCGAATAAGCACCCCCGACTGCGCACAACGACACCCGAATCCCCAACCTGGAGCGAGTATTCTGCTGAGCGATGGCGTATCGTGAGGAGCCACCACCACGACCATCACCCCTTTGGGCTCCTCCTTCTCTGGCGCGAGGCGGCCCTCATGCCTCGATATCCTTTACGCGAATGAGCCCTTATTCTTTTTTTTTTTTCTTGCCACAAACATACATTGCATGGGATGGAGGCAGGAAGTCCCGGTGTCCATTCGCTTATACATATATCCCCTACGGCGTTGAACGGTCTGCTTTCTATCATCTCATTCTCCACGGCGAGCCATTATACCATTCATCTTCGATCGCTACACCTCACCTGATGTGACGGTGTTTGTTAGAGCGTTGCACGCGTATTCGGAGCCGATACAATTTTGTAATTACATGGTGGTCCACGTTAGATGGCAGTTGCTGGGAGGACAGGGCTTATAAGGAGGAGGAGGAGGAGGAGAAGAAGAAGCGACAGCTGGACGAAGATATGCTGGTGTGGGACGATGCCGCAAGGTGCGGTGAGTGGTGCTTCGAATATACCATGCTTTTATCGAGGAGGCAATTGCATTCAATATGACGCTGAAGAGGATAAACAGTCTTCCGCTCCCTGAATCCGCCAATGTCATCAGGTATTTCAAGGTCAAACACCCCCTTCTGCTTCCTTATCTCGGGATCACATCTCATCCGCACAGCTCTCGTGATATGTAACGCCTTTAGCGCGGTAATAAGAGATTCTTATTTTACCGTAACGTGGGCATCGTCGTTCTTGATCTGGGGACTAGGTAAATCAAGTACTTGTCACGCTCTAAGATTCGTCACCGAAGACGTGAAGGTATATAGTCTTTGTCGGATAACCATCTACTTTGCGCGGGATATATATGTGTGTCGTTACTGAAATCATAGCTCATCATGACCACTGGCCTCCTTGGGCTTGTGCTTTGCAGCCTCCTCTCGCTTGAAGTCCTCGCTCACCTTCTCCCAATCGCCTTCGCTCATGTTGTTGATCATCTCCTCCAGCTCCTCCGCCGTAAAGGACTGATCTCCCACCTTGATGCTTTGCTTCTCCTGGGCCTTATTGTTGTTGGCCTTCTTTGGCTTCTTCTTCTCCTTCTCCGTCTTCTTCGACTTGCCCATAAAATTCCTGACGCTCTTGAGACTGAGCTCCTTGCTCATGCTCTCGATTTTCTGCAACTTGGCCTCCAGATCCTTGATTAACAGGACTGGATCAGCCGTGGAGGGAAGCGAATCTTGTTTGGGCTCAAGCTCCTTGAGCCACTCATCGGTGGTCTTGGACAGCTTCTCGAGATCAACGAGGTCCTCCAGCTTGTACAGAGGTGGCACAGGGCCTCGCTCCTCAAGCACGTCCTCCATTGTGGGTGCCTTGGCGTCGTCTTCGAGGCCAACGAAATCATCAGCAGGCGTCTCAGCCGGGTCCTTGGCGCTCGAGGCCGCATCTGCAGACTCGGCCGGGTGGTCGGCATGCCACTTGTCGTAGTCAGAGATAGACTTGCGTGTCGCGTCGAGGAATTCAAAGGTCTTGCTGAGGGTATCTTTGAGTTTGGTCAGTAGCTCGGGACGCTTCGCGCTCTCTTCGCTGCGCTTTTGAATCGGCGAAGCCAGATCCTGAAGCTCCTTGAGCTTTGCCTTGAGCTCGTCCTTTGTTGCTTCGGCACCGTCGTCGTAGAGCCACTCGCTGATAGTGCTGCTCTTGGTACCCAGGTTGGTACGCTCGACTTCAGTAGAGGCGGCAATAAACGCTTCGTCTTCGAGAAGATCGCGCACCCTGTAGGTGAAGCCCTCGAGCTTATTCAGAGCTTCTTCACGCGCCAAGCGGGCCCTGTCGGACACGGTAAAGGCCTTAAGACGATCCTTGGTCTTGGACAGCTGGTCCTTGGTAAGCTCCGGAATGCCGAGATTTGACACGGTGATGTCCACGGGAATGGACACGACCTCGAGCTTCTGAACCTCGGGCTTCAACTCTTCCGAAGAGCCAGTGCTTTCAGCGTCCGCAGTCTTAGCTGAGGCAGACTCAGCTGCAGCAGACGATGCGTCAGCCTTTGCATCCTTGTCATCGGCCGGCTCTGGTTTGGCGTCCTCACCCTCCTCCAAAGGCTCTTGATCTTTCTTTCCAAAGCCAAAAAGGTTCTTGACACCGTCCACGAACCCCTCCTTGACTACCACCTCACATCCCACAGCAGCACGAGTAATCTCTATCTCGCCGTTCTCACTGTTGAGCTTGGCGGTGATGCGGAACTGGGGTCCTTGATCGGCACATGTAGGGTGGGCCTCCTTGAAAGAGGCCATGGTGGCCGTGAGATTCTTGGTAGTGAAGGTCTTCACATCCTTGTGATCATCGCCGACCTGCTGCCAGAACGTAGCGGTGAAATCCTTGTCCTCGGTGAAAGTGTACTCCTTAGCAGGGCCACCGATAGGCGAAACGGCCGACCAGATGCGCTCACTCTGCTCTTGACCACCAGACATCCAGGACATTCCGATAGGATAGGCTGAGCCCTCGGACACACGGATCTCCTTGACTCGGAAGCTAGGACTGAGCTCGGCGGCGCGGAAGCCGGCGCCAAAGACAGCGGCTTCGTCCGAGTTAACGTTGGAGCGGAGCCTGTCTGGCGAGCCTACAATCTTCTCGAGAGCTTTTTGGACGAAAGGTGTGCGCGAAGCACCACCATGTAGGATGACAGAGTCAAGGTCGCCGATATCAAGACCAGCCTTCTTGAGAGCATCGTGTATGGTCACCGCGACGCGCTGGGCGTGTGCCTCAGACATGACCTCGAAATCGGCACGCGAGAGCTGATACTTGAAGTCGACGTCTTCGTAGAGACCCTCGAAGCTGGCGCCAGTCTTCTGGTTGGCGCTGAGAACGTGACGAACGCGCTCGGCCTCCTTGTTGAGCTTGGCCATCGCGCGACCGTGGCCCCTGATGCCGACTTCGGTAGCAGAGACCTTCTTGGCGCCCTTGGAATCGACAAACTGGGTGATCATGTCGTTGACGATCAGGGTGTTGAGGTTGTCTCCACCCAAAGTCCTGTCCCAGCCGCTGCCCATCAATTGAACCTCCTGGATTGTCTTGTTGAACTTGCCAATATCCTTGACATTGCGGCTCTGGAACTTCATGACAGAGGCCTTGGTAGACCCCGCGCCCATGTCAAATACCATGTGGTATTCGGGCTTGGCTCCCTCGTTGATGTTGGGAAAGACACGGCTCGTGGCGTAGTTGAGACCAACGGCCAAGCCGTCGCTGATCAGACTGAGGACCTTGAATCCTGCAAGCTCGGCGGCAGACTGAATGGCGCGCTTCTCGTCGGTGGTGAAGAAGGGAGGAACAGTCAGCACAATGGAACGCACTGTCGTCCCATCACCAGCAGCCAGCTCAGCGTTCTTTTGCACGCTCTGAAGTTGCATGGCCAGAAGCTCCTCAACCAGCCATGCTTCCTGGTCAGCCGTCACCGCATTGCTCTTGAAGGCAGCCGTGCCGCGGACATCGTGCGTCTGGAGTTGGAGAGCCGGGTATCGGGCGGCGTATTCTTGTACCACGGGGTCGTCGATCGTGAGCCCGAGAAGGGTCTTCAGGTTGGGGTACACCTCGCTGGGGAAGCGTGCAGACAAGGCCATGGCGTCGGATCCATAGAGACGTTCGGGGAACTGGCCCTCTTGCGGGCCGCCTCGTGACGGCTTGAAGGCCACAGCTGATGTCTCTTTGCGTCGGGAGTCCTTGGTCAGGACAATGTCGAGGGGAATGCCGGGCTTGACGAGTGCTGCTTTGATGTATTCGGTGCCCAAATCGACGCCCAAAACGGCTGATATAGCGAGGACTTGGGAAGAAAAGAAGAGAATGGCTCCGAGGAGCATTATCAAGGGCGATGCCCTCGAGCGGAAGGCCACCATGTCAGATGGTGGGGTGCGCTGGTACTGCAGCGCTGTGAGAATGAGTTTCGCAGAAGACAGGGACAATGCACTGCTTATGAAAGGTATCGAGTATAGAGGCGCTAAAGAGCGTCGAAGCGCAAGTGAATGGCTTCTAGACGATGGTTCAAAGTTGAGGTCAACAAAAGGTGGCCTCAACTAGTAAGTGGTGTGGTCGAGCCTACTTATGGGACAATGCGGTCACAGAAGAGGACAACTTGTACATAAAATAAAACCCAGGGTGGGTTGGTTGACAGAATTTTGAGAGGAATTAATTGCGTTTAACCACTAAGATAAGTGCGCGCGTTATTGTGGCCACCTCATTCGTTCCTGAATGCATGGCTAGTACTCCGTAAGGTGTGGCTAGTGATCTTGCAGGGGTAGCTTCAGCCACAGCTAGCTAAGGTTCTCAACTGCCGGACTGATTACCCTGTGGGCGACACAGGATCCAACTTCAAGTGATCCAAGGTAGACGTTGGTGCATTTGTCGTCCTGGCATATCGTGTGGTGCTGCAGAATATGCAATGCCTTTGGCGCATTTTGGTAGTTAAGAACAGTGGTAGGTTTCAGCTTGAGAGGTCGTAATGCATCATATTGTACATGTCCAGCGATAGGACATATCTAACAATCACCTAAACGACCGCCCTCCAAAATATTGTCCACACACACCCATTGTGTATCTTCCGTTCCTGGAAATCAGCCATGAACCCCCTTGCTATGCCACGGTGACTCTGTAAAACGCCTTCAACAACTGATGTACAATCGTCCTTGCCGCTGCGAGCAGGACGATGCTAAGGTTACATGTAGGTTTAAGCCCTCATGGAAACCAAGCCTCCCTGAGAGATGGAGTTCTACGACTCTTCAGTTCGGCGAGGTCCACCACGCGAAGGGCCACCTCTGCCACCACGGCCGCGACCGCGAGCATCACCACGGCCACGACCACGGAAATCACCGCGTCCACGGCCTCCGCGGCTGGGACCACTATCATTGCGGCCACGGTTGCGCTGTACCGACTGGAAGCCTTCGTTCGGGTCAGCAGTCTTGGGAGCAGGCGTTTGCTCAGGGTGGTCGTCTGCCCACGACTGGGTGTTGGCAGCAACGGCAGGTGTCGCGTTCAGGCCCGTGTCGGTCTCGGCGGGGTCCCGGGGTACCTGCACCCACTCGTCCTGCGAGGTAGGTACGTCCTTGGAGCTGTCCCAGTGACTTTGGCCAATAGCATTGGCAGCTTGGTCGGTGACATTGACATTGTCGATGCCGCTCGTGATTGCCTCCACAGATTGGCCATTGAGCTGTGTGGCGTCGCCGGCTTCAATCTCGGTCGTAGTCGCGTGCGCAACTGTGGGGTCAGTGGCAGCCTCAATCTCGACAGATGGCTCAACCGCCGCATCGATTTCGTAGGGACTCTTGTAAGTCTGGGCGAGGGTCTTGATCTGCGAGTCTATAATGTGGTTAGTCCAGCACGGCCTGAGCGCAAAGAATAAGAACATACATGGAGTCTGTAGCTGCTCCCCAGGCACACTAAGCGGAGCGTCGGACGATCCTTGGGTGAGCTTCAGCATAGTTTCGACTGCGCTGTCATCTCCTGTGTAGATGGCGAGAAGGATGCCTTCAATGGCTTGGGACTCGTCCGACTCTGCGTCACCACCCTCCTCACGGCGGTAGGCAGCTAACCGCAGGAACTGGGATAGCAGCAGCAGATCCTTGCGCTGAGAAGCTCGGAATCTCGCCTCTACCTCGGCGGCTGCATCGCTCTTGGCCTTTTCGAGAGTCTTTTCCCATTCAGCCTTGTCCGCAGTGGCTTGTGAGCGATAATGTTCGTCGATCTTGATGTACTGGTTCAGCTGCTCCTCTTGCTGCTGGAGCTGAGCCCGGAGCTCTGGCTTCTTCTCGATTTGAGCCTTCTGATCAGCGTTGATAATCTTCTCGCTGACGAGTTCATCGAGGGTCTTCTTGGGGTGCTCGTTGAGGATGCTATCGGTCTTCGAGGCGTTTGTCTACAACCTTGTCAGTGGTATATCGGAGAGCTGCTGTGCTAGAACCTACAATCTTCTTGTTCAGATTGCGAATATTCCTGTGGCGAGCGTTAGTCAACTTGCGGAACAGGTCCTGCTTGTCACGTACTTCTGGAGCTCCCTGATGTATTGACTGGCGGGGCCGTCGTCGCTGTTCTTCTCAGCTGCACCTGAGGCAGCACTGGGAGCAGGAGAGTTGACACGCTCGATAGCCTTCGCAGCCTTCTTTTTGGCCGACTTGGAAACAGATTGAGAAGCTGGAGAAGACATCTTGACAGCTCGACGGAGAGAATTGGTGGGAGGGATGAGGACGATCCGAGATGAGTCGATGGGGGTTCGTTTGGTTGTCACGAGCGAGGTCGAGAACAGGTCGTTGGAGGACACGGTTGATCTACTGACTCTGTGAATGATAGGGCAAAGGAATTGAAAGAAATCGTGTTTGGGCGCGAGGGGAATGACTAGGTAGACTTTGACGTTGCACGGTGGTCAGGCAGGGAAGCACGAGAGGTGAGGGTCGATCAATGCACGTCAGGCAGCTTCGTTTTTCTGGGGCTTTCCTGGCTTGGCTCAGCCCTGCAGTTGGTACCTAAAGTACTCCAAGACTCCAACAACCGTGGGCACGCGCTAGCTTATTAGAACATTGAGGGGAAGCATTTTCTAGAATCACGGACAAAACCAATGTTGATATCTGGACTATTGATCACACCGTCCTGGTATGCACGAATGACTCCTCCATCTTCGTCTACCAACCCATATCTTTGACGTCGCCACAACTACCTAACTCAACATAATCCGGCACGAGAGCTCGGGAGCTTGAGGTACCACGGGCAGGTTCCTGTGATGGTTCATCGAATGTTTGCAACATTGCTGAAATCACTGCTGTAGCAGGCGCATGCAGGGAGCTTTGTTTGTGTTTCCACAAACACTCTTCTGCGTCCCCACGCTAGCAAGTAAACGCCCTTGGAAGCGCACACCAGCCGTCATTTCGTGGCAGCAACCAATAGGTAACCATGGCGAAATCCGTATGGTCCTTTGATGCCTAGACCGCAGGCTTGAAGCTCTAGTCGAGGCTGCCGTGGCTCAATGGGCATCATCGCCATCACAGGCGTGTACTAGACGTTGTACATGTGCAGGAAACAAGCCTTTTCAGCCCTTGAACTTTGCTAGAGTATCCTGTCGAGTTCGATCAGCCACGCGCTCGAAGGTTTGGCACTTTGCGGCTTACCCTCGTCACCTTCTTCACGCTGCGCGAAGCGAGTTTCTTGTCACCGTACAGCTTCGAGTCAATGGCCGCCTCTTTCACTAGCCTAAACGCTCTTAGTTGACAAAACTTGGACGCCATGCATGGTCTTACGTTTCCATAAACAGAACATAGTTGAGGTATATCTGACATTCTGTAAGCACGTGTGCAAGCAGTAACAGCGAGAGGCCTACCGTGACATCGGCGTTCTTTTTCAGGTTCAGATTGGCATGCGCCTTGACAATCTTCTTCAATGTCGCCTTGGGATAAGCTTTCTTACCGGCGACTGCCATAGTCCTCAGCAATTGTTCATCTGCTTTGTCTGGTGATGATGAGGCGATGGCATGCGCGTTGAATGTCAACACCATAGTGGGTCGCATTTGAACTGTCCTGCACCGTGTGTGTTTCGCCGCACTGTCTTAAGCACTGTTCCCCCACCATGAAGCTCACTGCACTGGCAAACATTTTGGATGGACATTCTAGCACAACCTGGAGTTCTACAAGACAAGCTCGCAAGATCGCATCATGTCGGAAATTCTCGGCCGCCGTATGGTAAGTAGGCAATTGAGGCGCATATTTCGGTGCTAACACAACCGGTAGCTTTCGAAAGCAGAGGAGGAGGGCAGTGACGAAGTCGAGGTGCGCAGAGAGGACCAGGATAAGATCAACCGTTTCAGTCGTCTGCACCAGCGCGAATTGGCGATCAAAGAGGAGCTGGAGGCCAAAAGTGTAGGTGCCCGGAAATTTTGGGAACGACAGACATTGACCGCATGCCGCAGAAAGAAAAGGAAGAGCTCGAAGATCTCTCTACCGAACTTGAACTCGCAGACGAAGACGAAAAGATCCAGTAAGACCTCTCTACTATCCAGGCAAACCGAGAAACATAGCGCTTACCCGTACACCAGGTACCGAATCGGCGACTCCTTCTTCCACCTACCCCTCGAGCAGGCTCAGGAGATGCTGGAAGCAGCGTCGACGCGCAGCGAAGAAGAGACAGGGGAGCTCGAGGAAAAGCTCAGTTCAATACAGGACGAGATGAAGCAACTCAAGGTCGACCTGTACGCGAGATTCGGCAAACAAATCAACCTGGAGACATAATGCAATAATGTCAAACATGATCATGGTCCCCCCCTGTCCCGACTGCACAAGATTTCCACCCCGAGCAACCACCTGTGTATCTGTGCAAATAAGCCGGCGCACTACGACGTAAGATCCGTTACATCATGCTAGAGAGCCGCCGGATCATTACGGTGGTACCGGCGCTGGATCATCTATCGCAGCCTCAGGATCCCGCTGATTGCTTAGTCATAATATCAAAGCTGCTCCTTGAGTCGTTCCACCCCGGATATACGAATTCCCCCGACTCAGGAGAGCTCTTCTCACAGCCAATAGGAATTGCAGCCATTGAAGAAAGTTGGAGGCCGGCCGGCCGTACGATTGATGCTTAAACCCGGCGCTGCCCTTGTTACAGTTACGTACTGTTCCATCAAGCCGAGAAACGGAGCTGTTGCTCAATGATAGACAAGGGCCTACTTAAATGAGCGAACCAAGGCTTGACCCCACGATTCCTGGGCGGCCCGTGGTTCATCAGCCGGGGTAACGCTCTCTTCATCATTTCGCAATCGTCACCTGAAGTCCTGAACTGTCCTGTACCTTTCATTTTCGGTGATAGGCGTCGCCAGAGGTCTCTATTCTCGCTGTGCACCGAATTGCCATGTCCTCACAGTTGGATCAGTGTAGCGAGCCCAGCCAATACCACCATTCGTTGTACTGAACCACAAGTCCCGTCGTCGTCATGGCGAGTAGTGAGACAAGCGACACTAAGACGGACACGACGGCCCATGAGAACCGTAGGCATACATTTACTACCCCACGGTATTGCATGCACATATTGACGTGGTACAGGCGGTCGGCAAAGGAGCGTTGCAGCCGAGGATCAAATTGATCGCGTGGACACTATCGATGCAATGTCGATATGTGACGACGAGAACGGCGACAAGGGACTGGGAGCCCTTCACAGCATTCGCTCCAGGACACGAAGCCGAACAAATGAGACAGTTATTGGGTGGACTTACAACGACCCCGACAACCCCCAGAACTGGTCAAATGTCAGTGCTCGAAATGGCCATTGTACATTGTTCCTAACGTTGTTGCAGACTAAGAAAAGCGCCGTCGTCTTTATAAGTGGCTTGACTGTCATCAATTCGACAATGGGCTCAGCCCTACCCAGCATGGCCATTCCGAAGATCACCGACGAGTGGGGTGTAACGTCTCCAGAACAGAGTGTGTTACCCATCTCCGTGTATCTCATCGGCTACGTCTTTGGCCCGATCATCTGGGGGCCCCTGAGTGAACAGTTTGGGCGGAGGAACTTGAGCATTGCCGCTTTCTCCGTGTTCTCGCTCTTCACCATGGCCTGTGCCCTGGCGCCAAACTGGCCTTCCTTCTTGGTCTTCCGCTTCTTTTGCGGTATTACAGGAAGCTGTCCCATCGCCGTCGTGGCTGGGATTCTTGCTGATATCTACGGTGAACCCCGGACACGGGGCCGAGCCTTCGCCATCTTCATGGTCGTGAGTTCCCTTGCCAAAGTTTCGCCGTCAAGTTTTAGTTACTGAATCACTTCCAGACGACCGTATTCGGTCCGCTCTTTGCACCCATTGTCTCCGGCTTCTGTTCCTCCAGTATCGGCTGGCGCTGGACCTTTTGGATCGCCCTCATTGTCTGTGGTGTCACTTTCGTCATGATCATTCTCCTGCCCGAGACCTTTGGACCCATACTCCTCGCTCGACGCGCAGCTCGCATGCGTGCCGCTAACCCGTCTGCCAGGGTGGTCGCACCAAGAGATCTCGAGTCGACCGACCTAAATCAGCTTCTCACCGTGGTGCTGACACGGCCAATCAGGATGTTGATCTCGGAACCGATCGTGAGCACCACCTGCGCGTACCTTGCATTGTGTTACGGCATATTCTACATGTCCTTTCAGGCGTTTCCCATCATCTTCCAACAACTGTACGGTCTGTCGCCGGGTGTGACGGGACTGTGCTACCTTCCGATTGGCGTTGGAGCAATCTTGTCTCTGCCCGTGTTCTGGTATTGGGATCACTTCCTCGCTCTCGCTGTTTCGAGAGGAAAGACGTGGACCAAGCGTGAAGAGTTGCGTCGCCTTCCACTGGCCTGTGTTGGTGGGCCATCCTTCGTCATCGCACTGTTTTGGTTGGGATGGTCTGCCCAAGAGGGAACCTCGTTCGTCGTGCCCATGCTGGCTGGCATACCCTTTGGCTTTGGCTTCCAACTCATTTTCATGGCGCTGCTGAACTATCTGACCGATGCCTACGATAGCTTCGCAGCGTCAGCGAACGCCGTGGCAAGCATGTGTAGGTCATTGCTCGCGGTGGTGTTACCGCTGGCAACGAGTCACATGTTTAACAATCTTGGTATTTCCGGGGCCTGTTCTCTCCTCGGCGGTCTGACTGCGGTAATGTGCGCAATTCCGTTTGTGTTCATCTGGAAGGGACCCGACATCAGGGCCAGGTCCAAATTCTGTATCGCTTTGCGTGAAAGAAGGGAAGAATTGGCTCGAAAAGCGGAAGAAGAGAGGCTTAGGGCCGAGTACTCTGGTGAGGGCGAAAAGGAACAAGCAGCCTGAATGTAACATTGTGTATTCATAATTCGATTACGTCCTGTCGCGGAAACCTTTAACTTCTTGGACTTGCCCCCGTGTCTTTCTTCACCAAGGTATGGCTGACGCATTGGACGTGGCAACCGTAGCATCGTTGACTCCTCTCCCTCATTTGATGCCATCTGCGAGATTCAGCCTACCAGAATCGGCCCAGAAGCCTTCTTCGACTCTCACACGCTCCGGTAGATAGCCAACACTAGGGGTTAGCATCTCCAGCTCGGGATACTGAGTGTCAGGCCGCAAGCGCGAGCTATCACGACGTATTTGAAGCGTGCCTCTCTCAGAGTCCTTTTCAACCCACTTGCTAGGCAACAGCTTGCCGAAGCCCAGCTTGATCAAGTGACTTGCTCGCCCTTGGTGTGAGGCTGACCGACTTTTCTCGCGGTCGTCTTCTGCTGTTCGAGCAATACATGCAGGACAGGCTCTACGTCCATACAGCACTTGATCCTGCAAGGCCGCGCTCTGATTTCTCTGAGTGCGGGAATACGAAGGATACCTGACCCATGACTCTGGAGATGTTGCTAGACGCACTGCTGGCTTTCGCCAATTCCTATGCAATAGCTCGTCGCTCTGTGTATCAAACGTCTGTTGTGGAAAGGAGCCCGTTCTGATGACCGAGTTATTCGACCTCAAGACGCTTGGTTTGGAAGAGATTCCGCCGAGATGGTCTCCCTCTAGACTAGTAAATCGATGCTTCAAGGCTGTAGCGTATCCTTGAAGTGCGGATTTCAGGGAGATCCTGGAAATCTGGGGATGTGTCTTTCGACTCATTCCATGGCGATAGTGGCCCTGAGGAGCTGAGGGTGACGGCGGCGCGCGAGATGCTGCCACTTTGCCTTGATGTGCTTCTCTACCGATGCGAGCTGACGAGAATGTCCTGGCTCTCCCGGAAACTGACGAATGGACTCTTGATATGAGCAATGATCTTTTTCTCTCCTCTTTTCCGGTCTCGCCGAAGTCCTCCCTGAACCGAGACACCACTTGTGTCGCCGGCTGTTGCCAGGGTATGATCGGTCCAAACCTCTTGTCCACAGACTGCAGCTCGATCTCGCGCTGCTCAAAACTTGAGCTTTCAATGCGGGCACTGACTGAAATCTCCTCCTCTTCTACAACTCCAATGGTGGCATCCAACATCTCGCCATGCACTGAATCATTGCCACGGGCAGTGGCATAGGAACTTTGTCCCTCTGATCGTGTTGTGGCGTGAACACCAAGGGAAGGCCCGTGCACTGGAATCTTCTCCGTCAGAGTGAACGGGAGGAACTTGCTTGACGAGTGTGTTGATGGGCTATCGTCTTGCGGCATCATGTATGCCAAAGCAACGGTGTACTTGTTGACTAAGTCCTCTGATGAAGATTTGGAATTACGATGGCTGTCTTCTTTTTGTGACTCCTGGCTGTTTGAGTTCGTCGAGGTGTATGGCTTCGGCTGCGAGCCCTTGCTATCGTGATCAAGCTTGGTCTGTTTGTCAAAAGCCAATGGCTGAACTTGCGTGTGGTGTGACTGTCTAAGTTGTTCGATAGCTTTGTCATTTGTCGAAGAGCCGCTGAGATTGCTGTGCCAATGCTCTCCAGAAAAGCGCGCTTGTGTAAGCAAGTCTACACGCGAGGTCGGTTCACCTGTGGTCGACGGTGGCCGCTCCGATCTCATCCAGGAATTGCTGTCTATCCCGAAGACCCAATCAAGCCACGATGCCGTATGCGAAATTTGAAAGCTAGGCTGCGTGTCTGACTCCCGGAGTTTTAGCATCACAGACGGTGGCTCCGTCGCAATATCTAGAACTTGGGTGTCAGGCTTTGAAGCCTCGCAGACGGGCCAAGCTGCATTGTTGTTGGCCGTTGTGGAGCGTGACAGAGAACATGTTCGATCGCTGGCACCTTGAAGTTGCTGAAAACGACGTATTGATGAATGACCTTGCAATGGGGATGCCTCTTTGCAGGACTGAGAGAAGTCGGTTGCACCGCGAGGCCTTCCTCCATATTTGAAAGCGTCCGCTGTTCTTGTAGGATCGTAACCCTTTGATGTGCGATGACTGCCATCGTCGTCACCCGCCTCAGTTCCAAGTACATACTGAATTGCTTCTTGGCCTACGTGTCTCGACTCGGCCCTGGGATCAAGTTTGGTATTCCTGGCATTGGCAACCCGTGCGTTGCCTGCTCTGTGCAGTAACTGCGAACGCTGGCCCTCGCTTTCGTCCCTGTCTGTGGTGAGTCCATCGAGATGAACGAGCGGGCCACTTGGGACCGCTGCGGTGTCCTTTGTGTCATCAACATCCTTCGAGTAGTGCTTGATGTTGTGTGTAAGGTTTCGGAGGGTAGCGAAATCAATTTTCTCGTGCTGCCGTTGGGGCGTAATATCACGTCGTGGCCGCCTTGTGATGAAATTGTGCTGCCTTCGCCTCGAGCCACCGAAACAGAGTGTTGTCATGATGTTCGTTGGATGGCAATGGGCCTTGGCAACACTTCTGTGAAAAGAGTATGGCGGTAGTCGCCGGAAACATCCAGAAGCTTGCGGTGCCGTCGAGGTGATGACTGGGGCTTGGATGATGTCAATTCTGAGGTGCTAGTAACGAAGTCTTTGGATGGAGATCGGATGGTTCTTGCTTCTGATCGGGCGTTGTTGCCTTGCACTCTTGCCTTACAGGTGACATGGAGTTGGCTCTTGCGGATTTTGGAGTCTGGCACCTGCTCATGGAAACCTAGCAGACTCAAGTAGACGGGCATTCGAGGACTCTATATCAGCTTCAAGGTACTTACGGAAGCTGCTGTCCAAGCAGCTTCTGGCCCCCAGAGACGCTTGACATGGCTGCATACTAGATCAGACATTCCAGAGATGTGGTGTTGGAGCTCCGGGAAGGCAACGGCAAATTGAAACTCGAAAGCAGCTTGAGGGTCAACAATACAGGGAGAATTTATAGTGCGGAGTACGCGGGGGTCAGGTACGTAGATTTACTGTTGTCATGTGGTGTCCAGTCTCCAGTCTCACCAACTGAATTACCCCTTTTCCATGAGGCAGTAGCAAACAAAGCCATTGTGGGCTTCCGGCTCTCGACTAGTGAGAGGCTGCTAGGAAACTTGGGCATCTGAATGCAATCGCAATCACAAGAGTAAGGTAAGGTAGGTAACTGTTGATAAGACCAAGACTTGGTCTTCATGGCCTTGAACCCTGTCGAGTAATTAGCCAACGGGCAGCGGAACCCGAACTAGCCATAAGATATTCCGATGCATTGGGAACTGTAGTTAGAACTTACGAGCTACCAAGTAGAGAAAAACGAGTGGGATACTCTCACGCTGATAAACTTCTTTGCCGGCCATGCTCACAGTCGAGAATTGTATAGAAAGCGACGTGAATCTTGTGTTATTAGATACACGTGCAGCTTCACAAGTGAGCTATAACTTGGGCTAGTCACTTCTTCTTGATAGGGCGCAAAGAAAGCAAACCTCTCTGCTGCAGCCTAGTGCCGACATATCAAGTAGCTGACTCCCGGCTCGTTCACATCTAATGAGGCGAAACGGTATAGCTGCGCGCCGCGCCGGGACAGCTTTGGCCGCCAAGGTCTACGAGTACCTGGCTTTGTCGTATGCAAGATGGCAGTTCTCGTGGGACGCCTTTCGCCGCCAGGGGCGAGCTCTGACGATACTGCCCACTCGAGTGGCCCACTGTTAGTACCTCAAGCTCAGGCTCAAGCTCCGAAGAACGGCGATGGCGGGGCTGCGCCATATTAGCACAGGGTCCAGCTCCACCCAGGCTCGACAAGACGACGACCGCAAGCACACGGTTGCGTGATGGCAAAGGATTGGGCGGTTCACCCGGTCGATCCAGGCTGCTTGGCCGAATGGAGGAGACGTGACATTGGCAATGCAGATGTCGCTTCTGAGGCCTGTTCGACAGGCTGGTGGTGTCTGACGCTTGCTGCACGTGCTCCATTCGGTTGCTTTTTGCTCTCACATATCAAACCCAATACCAATGCAAGTTCAGCGACTGGTTTGCAAGCTACCGACCCTCTGAATACCTACTTAGAGATGTAACAAAACGAGCTCGGTCGGTTCGGGGAATATGGACTTGTCGTCATGGGCTAGTTGGGGACGTTCACCCTCTGCGTCGGCTCGGGCCAGCCTTTCTCTTGGTAAGGCGTGCCCGCCACCCGGTGCCGTCTTTCGAGGGGCAATCAGGTCAGGCACTGGAGGGACTCGGACTCAGGCGGTGGATCGCATCAGGTGGGGCAGGGGCGCATCGGTGGGTGAACCATGAAGGAAGGAATGAACCTTGGCTCCAGTATCGAGCATCTGCTGGGCTAATAGGCTTCTAAGATCGAGGCCTTGTGCGTAAGGTACGTACTGTAGAGGTGGGCGGCTTGGACTGGACTGGAGGTGGGATGTTTTTCTGCAGCGAGACTACCCCTCCCCCGCCTCGCATCACCTCACCTCACCTCCGTGCGTGCCCAGCGCAGCACAATGCGCCTTTTCTTGTCAGTCGCCAATCAGAGCGCTGGCCAGTCAAGCTATCAGGCCAACAGATGTGCCATGGAGCTACGCTCAACGCCTCAGGCACGCGTTGCCAGGACGCATCTGCCTGCAGTGTAGGTGGCTCTGGGAGACCCCTCCTTCCAGTTCCAGCGCCTCCAAGATGCAACGGTCGCTTTAAATCACCCCGCCGCCGGCATCTTTTTTTCTGACCCTCCCCTTCTTCCTCTTCTCTCATCCTCTCCAAACCCTTCCTAACCCGTCAATTCGTCTTCAACCGGGTGGAATTATCTTTTGCTTGTCTTCTACAGGTTCTGCCGTCTTTAGTACGAGAACCTTACCCTCCCAGTTAAGTACGTCTCATCGCAGGTGACCCTGTCCTTGGCGCCGCTTTCGCTACCCCTCTACCTGATCAAAAACTCTAAACTTCACTCACCTTCAATGGCTGTGTTCTGACTTTGTTACCAGCTCCTATCTCTCGACCGATCCGCTGCACACACCCAAACCAGCCGGCAAGATGGTTCAGTCTGCCATTCTCGGTTTCCCCCGCATGGGTGAGCTCCGTGACCTGAAGAAGGCCACTGAAGCTTGTGAGTGCTCCGTTTTCGGATTGTCTTGACCGCCGATTGCTGACTAGCTGAAGACTGGGGCGGCAAGATCTCTCAGTCCGACCTTCTCGCCGAGGCCAAGCGTCTGCGCCTGGCCCACTGGAAGATCCAGCAGGCTGCTGGTGTCGACAGCATCCCCAGCGGTGACTTCGCCCTCTATGACCACATCCTCAACCACATCCAGGACTTTGGTGTAAGGACATCTCACCCACCCCCGCCGAACATGTTGCTAACGTTGCTCTGCAGGCGGTTCCTCCTCGCTACACCAAGGATGGCCTCGACACTGTCGACCAGTACTTTGCCATGGGCCGTGGCCACCAGAAGGACGGCATTGACGTTCCCTCGCTGGAAATGGTCAAGTGGTTCGACTCGAACTACCACTACGTCAAGCCTACCTTCCAGGACAACCAGACCTTCAACCTTGTCGAGACCCCCAAGGTTGTCTCCGACTTCCTCGAGGCCAAGGAGGCCGGTATCAAGACCCGCCCTGTCATTGTCGGTCCTGTGACTTTCCTCCACCTCGGCAAGGCCGACCGTGAGCAGTCTGTCGACCCCATTGATCTGCTCGAGAACCTCCTGCCTGTCTACGAGCAGCTCCTCGCCAAGCTCAAGGAGGCTGGCGCCGACACCGTTCAGATCGACGAGCCCGTCCTTGTCTTCGACTTGCCCGCCAAGAGCAAGAACGCCTTCAAGCCTGCCTACGAGAAGTTCGCCAGCCTGGGTGCCAAGATCCCCAACCTGGTGCTGACCACCTACTTCGGTGATATCGTCCACAACCTCGAGGCCCTGCCCAAGGACATCCACGGTGTTCACGTTGACCTCGTCCGCAACCCTGAGCAGCTTGACACCGTTGTCGGCGCTCTTGGCCCCAAGACTATCCTCTCTGCTGGTGTTGTCGACGGCCGCAACATCTGGAAGACCAACTTCAAGCGTGCCATTGAGACAGTCGAGGCTGCCATTCAAAAGCTTGGCAAGGACCGCGTGATCGCTGCCACCTCCAGCTCGCTCATCCACACCCCTCACACCCTGGCCAGCGAGAAGAAGCTCGACCCCGAGATTGCCGACTGGTTCTCGTTCGCCTCTGAGAAGGCCGTTGAGATCGCCACCATTGCCAAGGCTGTCACCGAGGGCCCTGCTGCCGTCCGCGAGCAGCTCGAGGCCAACGCCAAGTCCATGCAGGCTCGTGCTACCTCCAGCCGCACCAACGACCCCAAGGTTAAGGAGCGCCAGGCCAAGATCACCGAGCAGGACTACAAGCGCAAGAACGAGTTCCCTGCCCGTATCGAGCAGCAGCAGAAGAAGCTCAACCTCCCTCTCTTCCCCACCACCACCATCGGCTCCTTCCCCCAGACCAAGGAGATCCGTGGCTACCGCAACAAGCTCACCAAGGGTGAGATCACTGCGGAGCAGTACGACAAGTACATTGAGAAGGAGATCCAGGACAACGTCAAGATCCAGGAAGAGCTTGGCCTCGATGTCTTCGTCCACGGTGAGCCCGAGCGTAACGACATGGTTCAGTTCTTCGGTGAGCGCCTTGACGGCTATGCCTTCACCACCCACGCCTGGGTTCAGAGCTACGGTTCCCGCTGCGTCCGTCCCCCCATCATCGTCGGTGACATCTCGCGTCCCGCTCCCATGACCGTCAAGGAGTCCAAGTACGCCGTATCAGTCTCCAGCAAGCCCATGAAGGGCATGCTGACTGGCCCCGTCACCTGCTTGCGCTGGTCTTTCCCCCGTGACGACGTTCACCAGTCCGTCCAGGCCGAGCAGCTTGGTCTCGCTCTCCGCGATGAGGTCGTTGACCTCGAGAAGGCTGGCATCGACGTCATCCAGATTGACGAGCCTGCTCTCCGTGAGGGTCTCCCTCTCCGCTCCGGCGAGGAGCGAACCAAGTACCTTGACTGGGCTGTCAAGGCTTTCCGTCTCAGTGCCTCGGGTGTTGAGGATGCCACCCAGATCCACTCCCACTTCTGCTACTCGGAGTTCCAGGACTTCTTCTACGCCATTGCTGCCCTCGACGCCGATGTTCTCTCCATCGAGAACTCCAAGTCCGACGCCAAGCTCCTCAAGGTCTTTGTCGACGAGGCCTACCCTCGCCACATCGGCCCCGGTGTCTACGACATCCACTCGCCCCGTGTCCCCAGCGAGCAGGAGATCAAGGACCGCATCGCTGAGATGCTTCAGCACCTCAAGCCTGAGCAGCTCTGGATCGACCCTGACTGCGGCCTGAAGACCCGCCAGTGGAAGGAGACCAAGGAGGCCTTGACCAACATGGTCAACGCTGCCAAGGCCTTCCGTGCCCAATACGCCAAATAAGTGTGCTGTCACACGTGCATAGGGGACGTTGAAGAATGAGAAACGACTGTGACAATTAGTGTGCAATTTGACAGCAGCTGCCTCAACGGCGGCTACGATTTCAACATCGGCGTTTGGGCCAAGGAAGGGGATTGAATATTCAGCAAAGCATGCAAAAAGTTTAGCCTGTGGTCAAAGGATGCGACCAGGCTTGCATTCAACATAGATGATTAATGATGAACATATTAAGTATTTCAGAACCATTCCCAGAATGAATGTGATTGCAACCTTCCACGACAGCCGACAAGACTGTTTCACCTTTGTGATCACAAGCAAGGGGGTGTTACTACTCAGTTCTGTGGCATTTGCGCCGAACCAGGGGCCCTTGGGCGGCATGCGGTTGACAAATCATAATACACAACAGCCTTGATACAGGCTCGGAAGTAGATTAGATAATGATATGGTTTGCCTGTGAACAATTGTTAATGACGGAGTGTGAGGACTCGAGGAAAATGGATTGGTGCAGTCCGAGGATTCAAAAGCAGGTCACGTGCTCTCGCGTATCCCTCCCCTCCTGTTGATACCGCAGTCGCGTACGACACCGTCCTCATCACGACACACGTATTATAGCCCACCTCTACATTAAAGGACTTGCTCAATCTCATGGCTTCATTTTGCTATGGCACCCCTTGTTATCGCCGACTCAGATGACGAGGATGACCTCGTGTATGCGCCTGAAACACATAGCTCGCCTCAACAATCAAATTACGATGACGAGGTGCTCTCATCAGGCTATGTAAGCCTCATGGGCCCAGTGGAAACATCAGACTCGCGCAATACCTCGGATCGGCGCGACAATACGGTGCAGCCTGGTCAGCGAAACGTCTCCAGGTACTCTCCCATGTCAACCGATCCGCTTCATGCGCAAACGAGCATTGATGGAAATGCTTGCCACATCCAACAACCCCCCAGACCACATGGCACGACCATCGCTACTCCCCATGGATGGGGCGGCGATTCACTGCAGATTTCTAGCAGCCCGTCTGGGGTCAACGGATCAACTGAGCTTGATGAAGGCGACAGAGCAAAGAAGAGGAGAAAGGTCGATGTACTACCTTCTTTCGCCGACGCTGACGAATTGAGCCTCGTGGAACTGCCCGGGAAAGGGAATTTCGACAAAAGGACACAGATGCATGCATCGCTCGCCATGCCGCCCCCAACGCTGCCCGATGTCCAGACCAGTCTGATGGCCGAGCAAGCTAGACTGTACGGCAATGAGAAGAAAAGCGATTCGTCGGGGACAAATCCTGCAACCGATCATCTTAGCCAGGATCAGGGGCCCCAGGTTGCGCCATGTGCCCTGATACGATCAAGCGGCTCTGCTACGAACATCAACACACAGAGAAGTGAGATGCCATTCCCACTGAGTTTTGAAATACCTTTCCCGCCGAGCATGCCATCACCGGCTCCGTCTCAGCATCTTGGAACAGAGCCAGCCGGAACGAGCAGGGGTACGAGGGGCGATCTGGACGCTTCCCCCGAGAAGAGCCCAAAGAAGAGCTCAAGCGTTGAGCACTGTCCATCTGCTTTGGCAGAGGAACGCAACTCGCAGGTTGATCCTGATGAGACAAACACCATTCAGAAACCACCCAGCCAAGTTGAAGCCCTACCATTAGTGTGCGAGGACCAGGCAATGCTGAGTAACGCTGCCCCCGTCATCAATGATGGCTCAGAAGATGAGTTTGTGGAACAACCAACTAGGCCGAAGAAGCAGCGTGGTCGGCCAAGAAAAGCTGCAGCTCCTGATGTATCACGGGCGGGAGCTGGAGCTGGAGCTGCCACGGCCACGAATGCCGCCGATCCGCCCCAGGCAGCAAGTGGCAAGAAGGCAACAAAATCAAAGAAGAAAAGAGGCAGGCCGAAGAAAGCGGATCGACAGGACACTGAGGCAGAGCAAGCTGCAGCGGATGTTCCCGCCATTGGTGAACCTGCTTCAGAACTCAACGCAGCATTGAAACCCGACTTTGAGCACCACACTGCAACTGAGCACGTGGATGGGGGCATGGTGGCTCCGGCAAGTCTCGACGTACAGGGCACTACCAAAGAAGCTGTCGCACCGCGCAATGCCCCGGTGGATGAAGATACAGACATAAAAGACAAAAGCCTCTTAGATGCCGAGGTCAAACGCATGACACCTCAAAAACAGGAGACACCCCAGGAGAAGAAAGAGGCTGCCAGAGCGAAGCCATTGCCTGGTCCCCAGAGCACCGGGAAACCGATCTACAGAGTTGGGCTGAGCAAGCGGTCAAGGATAGCTCCTCTGTTGAAAATCGTGCGAAAGGAGTGAATGCAAATGCTTCTTTTTGCGTACGCGGATAGATGGAGTGGCTTTCAAGGTCGCGGGTGTCCGACACTGGCACGTTATGCTCATCAAGATCTTGCATCGTGTCGCTAACACGCAGCAATTCCTGTTGTTCTGCACAAACGGGCTGACAGTCTTTGTGGGCGGGTACTCACACGCGAAGCAGCAGTGCCAGGCTGTCAACACGACTGGGGCTGAAGGCAACGGCGGCTTTCATGTGCCAGTCAAGGCTATCGGCAGGCGAGCAGACCGCCTTCGCCAAGCATGAGGTATGGCGTACCACCTGAACTGGTACTGGAGACAATCCAAGACAGGCGCCGATCTCAATGACCCGGCCAGAGCATGTACTACGTAATATGGGAGCATGACAAATATGCGAGTGGCAACAGCCAGGGTCGCGGGTTGGAAACAAGAAAGAGAAGAGGCCAGAGAGCATTCACGATATTGCTACGATATGAAGGCACGGCGTGGCAGAGTGTCGTTGTTAGGTCAATTGACTTCGCAGTTGTTCAATGGTACGAGCAATCTACCCTGCACAGGAACGGACAGGTTCTGGAAATTGGCAAGTCGGTACGTAGACCCCGCACTAGGCGCTTTCGGGAAGAGGGGCAGCGCGGGTCCGAGTGACCGATGCCGGGCAAGTGCAGACGAGAAGAGCCACCGGTTTGGAAGCCATCCTGACTCTTAAATGCGCGCTATTATTGTCACTGGCTGAGGTGGCTGCTGTTGAATCGGAAGCAGATTTTGCAGCTACTCCAATTCACACTCGCTCTTCTAGATACAGTCGAGACTACCTGTGAAATATTTCCGTCTGGGTACGGTAGTTTCTGTTGGTGATTCCTTAGGTACGTCCCAAAGAGGCCAAGAAAAGGTGCGTGTCTGTCAAAGCTACATACGTACTCCGTACACCGCGCCTGCCTTACCTACCCTACCTTACTTATTTTGCACCCTTGCTGGTACTCCCTCTACGTCAACCCACCGCCGGCATATATCCTCCCCTCCCACATAGCTCTTTGAGAGCCCTGACGACTTTGCGTCTCTTTTCTGGCCGTGTCTGACAGCCTGCCCAGTTCACTGCCTGCGCCGGCCCACAACTACCTACTCGACGGCTCCGAAACCGCTGCGAAGCAAACGCAGCAACCTCGCAGGAAGAGCCATGGCTTCCAACGGCGTTGATCAGAACGGCTCTGCGAGCACCCACACACCGTCGCAGCGGTACTTAAGCACACGAGGCGAGGACGAGGGTGTAAGTGCCACCCTGGCGCGTCTTCACTTTGGCACATTGGCTGATCAATTATGCTGTGCAGTTCTCTTTCGAGGAAGTCGTCCTCAAAGGTCTGGCCAACGATGGCGGTCTCTACATCCCCGAGTCGATCCCTACACCGCAATCATGGGAAAGCTGGAAGGATCTCAGTTTCCCGGAACTGGCTTACGAGATCCTCTCCCTCTACATCTCCCCCTCGGAAATCCCTCCAGCGGACCTGAAAGATATTATCGATCGCAGTTACTCCACCTTCCGATCCCCCCAGACCACACCCCTGGTTCATCTCCACGATAACCTCTACCTTCTCGAACTATTCCACGGCCCAACCTTCGCGTTCAAGGATGTCGCACTCCAGTTTCTTGGCAACCTCTTCGAGTACTTTCTGGTGAGGAAAAACGAGGGAAAGACTGGTCGCGGTAAGAAAAAGAGCACACAGTAGTACGTGGCCTAGCTTGGCTGACAGGTAGCAGATCGTCACCATCTTACTGTCGTTGGCGCAACGAGCGGTGACACTGGATCGGCTGCCATCTATGGTCTCCGAGGCAAGAAGGATGTCTCTGTGTTCATCTTGCACCCCAAGGGTCGCGTCAGCCCGATCCAAGAGGCACAGATGACCACAGTTCTCGACAAGAATGTGCACAACCTTGCCGTAACAGGAACCTTTGATGATTGCCAGGTAGGTTGCCGTCTCCTGTCAGACACAGTTCGTGTGCTCACCAGATCCAGGACATTGTGAAAGCCCTCTTTGCCGATAAAGACGCCAACGAGAACTTGAACCTGGGTGCTGTCAACTCCATCAACTGGGCCCGTATCCTCGCACAAATCGTCTACTACTTCCATTCATACTTTTCACTTGCCAAGCAATCCTCCACCTTCAAGATGGGCGACAAGGTTCGCTTCGTCGTGCCAACTGGCAACTTTGGCGACGTTCTTGCTGGCTACTTCGCCCTGCGTATGGGCCTTCCTATCGAAAAGTTGGTCATCTCTACGAACGAGAATGACATTCTAGATCGCTTCTGGAAGACTGGGAAATACGAGAAGAAGGTGGCTCGCGGGGCAGACGCTGTCGGTGGGCTGGCCGTGGACGGTGCGATGGCTCATCCCGATGGTGTCAAGGAGACCCTGAGCCCGGCCATGGACATTCTCGTCTCCAGCAACTTCGAGCGACTGCTGTGGTTCTTGGCGTATGAGTTCGCCAAGACTGCCAATATGGATGACCAATGGAACAAGAGTCAGGCCGGCCAGGAAGTCAGCAAGTGGCTTAAAGAGCTCAAGACAACTGGCGCATTTGGCCCTGTGTACCAGGATGTTCTCAAGACGGCCAAGCGCGACTTTGACAGCGAGCGTGTCACTGACCCAGAGACCATTGAGACCATCCAGAACACCTTCAAGGACATCAGGTATGTGCTTGATCCGCACACTTCAGTCGGCGTTACGGCTGCCCACCGCTCTTTGGATTCGGAGGACGGCAAGGCCCATCCCCACATTGCCTTATCCACGGCGCATCCGGCCAAGTTCTCGGGGGCCGTTGACATGGCTCTGCGTGGTGAAGAGGGGTTCGATTTTGAGAAGAACGTCCTGCCCAAAGAGTTTGTTGGTTTGGAGCGGAGGGAAAAGCGTGTGACCGACTCGGAGAATGATTGGGCCAAAGTTCGCGAGCTGGTCAAACTGCAGGTCGAGCAGGAGCTTAAAGAGGGCAACTAGACGATCAAGAGGCGATTTTCTCGAGCGTAGAACAAGATGATTGAAAACCTACATTCTTGTCCTGTATGTGTTTGGGCCTGTGAGTTTCTTCTTGCAGTATTTTGCCAAGAAGGCTCTCGTTGAGATCTCGGCAAGGTAGAGCACACTTACAACAAAGGCGCGGGCTACGTTGTGTAACAGGATGGGATGCATTCTAGATGCCCTTCCAACAATGCCTTGGCTCTGCTCCCAGCATGCAGAATCCGAATAGCACCCTCGCCTCACTCCAAGGTTGGCCATGGTAGTACAACAGTGTCGTCCGTCACATTTCGATATCGCCCCTTTTTTTCTGTTTTTTGTGGCAACAGAAGCGCATATCGTATGCTAACAGTTTGTCCTCTGCATACGACAGCACCAGCAAGCCCTCTAGCGGTGAGTGCAAGCACCACGGAACAAGCCTCGCTTCCTTGGAGCTATCACTGTCAAAAAATGTGCATACCGATCGTTGCTGGAGTGGTTTGAAGGGCATCGCGAGGCAAATTTCTTCAACGATTGGTAGTTTTCTCATCTAGCCTGTCGAGATGATCCGCCCTGGAGAAACATTCCCACCCGCAATAGCTGCCCGATGATTCACACAGCACTGATGCTCCGTGTTAATGACGTCTGCAGCCTTGTTTGTATGCAATGGGGACTCGCCTGGGATATCCTCAAACACGGAATGAGGCTGATGCCAGCATCCATTGGCTCCAACCATCCAAACAATCAACGAGATCTGTTGGACAAGACCCGCACGTGTGATGATAGTTACGTCACGGGCTCGCTAGGTTATCAAGTGATTCTGGCAAACAATAGAAAGTCCACTTTGGCAGCTCGTGTGGCGAGCTTCAGTCACTCGCCTGTCTTCGCTGGAAACGGGTATAAAGGCATGCTCTCCCCCCTACACCACATCCTCCTTTCTCTTGTTCTCTTCTCAGAACACTCCAAAACCTTCACACAAGACCACAGACTCTTTGCAGAAACATACCACCTTGACAACTTCACAAAAACTCTCAAACAACAACACCCACCTTCTCAACATGTCTGGCAACCAGCAGCAGAACAACAAGGCCAACCCCATGGGCCAGGAGGACAAGTCCCGCATCATGTCCGCCAATGTGAGTAACTTGACTACAGTCTAATTCGGCTTGATGCTAACTTTGCTAGGCCAAAGAACCCAACAACCCTGGTTTCGCTGGTCGCGCCCAGTCCGCCGCCGACAAGAACCAGCATGCTCAGAACGAGCAGGCTAAGGCTGAGCAGTCTGGCAACAAGCAAAAGTAATTCACGGGGGATAGCAGACTTGAGACTCAACATCTGGACGCGGATGTGGGAGGATAGGTAGTCTGCCATCGTTGGGCTTGTAGTGTTGTTGGCTCAGTGCACGGGGTCGACCACACGATTTCTCAGGCCCCCCTTTACCCCTTTTTTGGTCGCTCTAGCACGATGAACACGAAATGATTTGATTCGCCACAAAAAACAGAAATGTGATGTGCGTGTTCGTTGATTGATGCAAAAGTAAGATCCGCGCCCTGACCAATCCCTAAACCTTCAGAGTGCATTTGCCAAACCATGCCCCTGGGTATCCCGTCCGGCCAAATAAACGCCATTAAACACAATTGCCAGAGTGTCATGTCCCCCCTGGTTGAGGATTGTTCCTAGATACAGGTAAGGGGAATAACAGTCCATCAGAGCTACCCCTGGCAGTCTGGGGCGCTTTCATGAGGCGGTATCGTTATCCATTGTCTTGATGTGCTTCTTGATAAACTCGAATGACGAGAAGAAGATGGCATTGACGACACAGGAGCGGCTCATGGATACCCCCAGGCCGCGATACATGTGACCTTTGAAGAATTCGATCTTCGGTGCCGGTACCTTCTCGCCTTTCGAATACAAGAGGGCGTTGCGTTGGTAGATGCTTTTTGCGGAGTCAATGGGGTCTGTGGTAGTTATCAGCGCCTCTGGAAGCCGTTACTGGCAGCGACCCAAACTCACAGATCATGGCCCATGATACGAGCCCACATAGGCCGCCCGCTGCCACAACTGCCACACGGTTCGTGTTGGGATCGTTTCCCCCGAATGTTGTGATGAGCTGTTTGGAACTTTCATAGACCATGAAATAGATGGACGTTCCCAGAGTATCACGTACTAATTGTCATCATGTCAGCGAATTGACTTGCCTAGCTTGGTCTTTGCAGGGACCCACAGAGATGAAGCCTGAAGCCCGTGTACAGCCCCCATGGTCCACGGTGCTTCATTATGTTGCGCATGGTCCGAAATGTGCCCTTGTTCTGATAACTAGCGGCAACCGCCCGGCTTCGCGGGCATGTGCCGGCTCGATCCGCCAAGAGGACGGAGACCTGAGCACTTAACTTTGTCAACTCGAAAGGGCAGGCTAAAAATGTGATGGCCGATCCAGCTGTTGCGCCGGCAGCACCAAAGCACCCAATCGAGTAGAGGTTCGGATACGTGCCAGGCTTGTTGACGTGGCGTAGAATATCGTAGTTCAAATTCCTTTTCACCCAAGCGGCATATGAATGTTTTGCACGCTGGTACAAAGAGAAGGAGACGGTCCGGACAAGAGTAACGCTAGCCATTGGGGCTGCCACGCCTACTTGAGGTTAACAAACACACCGCGTGCAATCACCCACAGTCACCTACCTCGAAAGAATCCACCAAGTTTCTCCGTATTGTAGGTGTGTCGTACGCAATCCAGGAAACCCCGGTACTGGTATGTTTGCATTCGGGTCTTCACGCTGTCCAGCGGGAACGCAGCGAGCGTCGAAAACACGCTCGACGTGCTAGCAGCTATCTCGGTTCGGTATCTCTTGACGAAGGGTTCGGAAGCCGTGCCGCTTGGCGCGTCGTGCTGACGGCGGTCTTTCTGGGCCCCTCCGGCTCCCAAGTCGGAACGAGGCATGACGGCTGAGGCTGCGAGGTCGAATGGGACATTTTGTTGACCAGCAATAGTGGCCTCAATGGTCATGCTGCAATCGCGTGAGGCCTGGCCAGGGCGGGCAGACTGGCGAGGATGCGCGATGATCCTCAGTCGCCCTGTCCCTTGGGCGGGGACGGCGAGTGCTGAACTGCCTCGACCAAGATCCTGTACAAGACTTGGAACTCTGGCGTGAGTCTGTTGGTGTTGCCCGCGGCTTCGTCAGTCGAATGAGGCTTGACGTTAAGCAGCTGCCGAATCGTGACGCTATCCGTGACGTCGGCTCGAAGGGTCGATCGAGAATATGTGAGCGGCACAATGGAGCATCAATCAAGATTCAAGATGCTTCTTTGTCGATAGTTGTAAAGGCGGGGATGGAAGGCGCCTTGCTGAGCTGATCTAGACGGAATGAAGATGGGAAAGTGTGTTTTGGCAGCTGGCGTGCATGTGCTCGTCACGTCGTACAGTAGATCGGTCGAGAGTTGATGGTGGGATGTAGGCTCCGAGGGCCTGGAATTGAATTGATTACAGACGCCGGAGAGGCCTCAACCTCAATGAAGATGGCAACGTCAAGATGCGATCGGAAGCCATGCACAGCAGGACAATGTGCGAGCTACTCACTTCCCTCCTGGGTCGACCATCCATCCAAGGGCAGACGAAGAAGGGTCGTGATACCGGTAGCAATGTCATGACACGCCGTTGAGCGGCCCATCCGTTGGAGACGGGATGGCAGTCGCCAGGGCCGTGATTGGCTGGTCCGGATCCAGCAGTTACCTTAGCCAGGCAGCTTTCGCTGCGGAAGGCACTCTGGACACTGGCGTCCGCCCCACTCTGTGGCGTCTCCAGCCAATCATCGATAGCAGAGGGATCGCATCCCTCAGCAAACAGAGTGCGGGGTCTGCTGTGCCCGTCTAAGTGCGTCTCTACTGCGGCTGTAGCGCGTAATAAAGTTGGGAATATTGGTGCCACGAACTGTAAGAGCAGATTCACAGCTCAACGTTCGCACGAATTAAGGTGGCTGACTAGCAGGCACTATAAGAAGCACTCGACTGGTCTCAGATACAAAGCACAGGATAGTTCATCAACGCATTAAATAACATCACTCGAGGGAGGTCTTGGCCACCCATGAGATATGAAATGGTCCGCGTTGTACCATCCAAACCCATGTACTCCTTGGGCCTCGATCTCGTGCAGATCGCTAGACCATGAGGCAGCTGGCTCGCCAAGAGGACGCAGCATGCTATGATATTTACTTCCACAGAGCCATTGAGGGTCGCTGAGAGGAACAATCAAGGTGGGTGTGTATTCAAGACAGGGCCATATGCCACGCTAGATACAGCACCGTACAAGTCAGGCTTGCAATCCCTGGCGACAGAATGAATCATGTCTCCCCGGACCCTGTCAGCGAAGCGTCCTCTGGGGCCTTTGGCTGATAGTGCTCGGGCCTGCCTTGCTCGCAGCGCCGTTCATCCTTTCGCAGTAGGCGTTATGATCGTAGATGTGCTAAACGAGTGGCTGTGCGTTTCACGATGCAGATGCCGACGCCTCACCTGAAGCCTCTTTGCCAGCGTCCCCTGCTGGTGTCTCGGCCTCGAGTGAAGGATCAACGGGCGGCGGCGCGCTTCCATTGTACGAAGACAGCAACCGGTCCTCTTCCTTCTTTGCCTGGATGGCTTCGGTTTCCTTGCGCATCCTCTCCAGGTTCCAGACATCGTCGTCTGAATCGTCGTCGGAATCATCTTCATCACGCCATTTGCCGCTCTCAAACAAGTCACGACCAGTCGTTTCCTTGGCTTTCCTTGCTTGCTCCTCTGCAGCTTTCTTGTCCAGGCGTTCCTTCTTCCACTTGGCGAAGCTCTCTGGTGTGACCGGCGTGAGCGTGCCGGTAAGCTTGTGACGTTCAGACTCCAGAAAGTCCTCGAGGGTGAGAGTCTTGAGTGGCGACTTGTCCAGAAGTGCCTTCTCGGCCGCTCGTTGTTCTTTTGTTTTCAACACGAAGCTAGCTCACGTTAGCGTTGAAGCGTCAAAACACGGACTTCGAAGAACTTACCCAGGTGGTAGTGCGTGCACATACATGCACTTGTCTCCTCCATTCGGACACGTCCAGAACCAGCCGTACTTTCCATCCTCGATGGCTTGGATAAAGTACTTGCAGACCTTTTCCGTTGTCGTCCTCTGGTTGCCCTTCTTGGACAGGACGACCTTTCGGAGTTGATCTTCGTCCCAATCAGCAGACGTCTCAGCCTTCTTCTTCTCAGCCTCCGCTTCTCCTTCGCGCGCATCTGTGTACAGGTTCTTCTTCTCTGTCTTGCGCTCGATTGAAGTGTCGTGGGAGAACTTGCACTTCTTTCCCTTTTCACAGTTTCCCTTCTTGAAGAAGATGCAGACGACGGTCTTGGGGTCCGTGCCGAAAGGGACTTTCTGAATTTGAGCTGCCTTGTTGAGTAGAAGCTCTGTCTCCCTTTTGGCGTCTTCGGCTGCCTTCTTTTCCTTCTCGCGTTGAGCCTTGTCTGCGGCCTTCTTCTTCTCTTCGGCAGTGCCACCAGCTGCCAAATTCTTAGTCATCTGCTGAATCTGCCTCTGTGCCTGCGCGCCCTTCTTGTTTTTCATTCCAAACGTTCGGTCCTCGACCAGTTGTTTGGCGCCTGGCTTCTTGCCAGGGCCTTGCGTTTTGTCCTTTTTTGGTGCCATGGTGGGCTGTGGCGGGGTTCGAACGCTGTACAAAGGGAAGGCGATATAGTTTGGAGGATGTAGATAATCCGCCGCAGTTGAGTTCGAGAATTGTATACACAGGCGTTGTGCTCGCTGAGGTCTGATACGCTCGTTTTCTCGACGGCCGTGGGCGTTGAAACTTCTGTCTTTCGGCGAGATGGTGGTGGGCAAAAGGCTTTGTCGCCAATGAGGTCACTGAAGGTCACGTGCGGTTATTCTCAGCACCGCTGGCCCGCGTCAAGTGGACCTTGAGATCAGCCGGAGCTAGCGCCCGGGGGGCATTGGGGTGAAGCTGCGAGTTGTCCCGTGATTAATTACATCGGCCATTCAAGTCTACAAGTATCGCAACCTTTGATTTTCCGAACTTTTGGCAAAGTAAGTCAAGGCGCCTGCATAATCATGCCCACGCTGACAAGTGGCAGTTGCCTGCTCCCTGATCAGCCGCCGCCCCAAGGCCAATCGACAAGATGATCTCCGACAACGACCTCTACTCGCTTGCCATCTTTCTGGGCTCCGCCTCAATGATCCTCATTGTCTTATATCACTATCTCGAAGTAAACGCCCCCGATGCCGTTCCAGATGCTTCGCGGAAGACACAATGAGCGGCGAGTACGAGCGCCAATGGCGGATGATTTCGATACCCGAGTTTGCGAAAGCAAGATCTAGCTAGTATACCCATGACGAGCGAGACACATACGACAGAGAGCGGTGCTACGGATGCCAGGAAAAGGAAGGATTGTCTGCCACCAAGGTCGGCGTATCACCTGTGTAACATGGGGCAGGCACCTGGGAAGTGAAAGACAGCCGGTGACGGAACCAACGACATCGACAAGGCTCAACGAAGCTTTAGTTCAGGCTAGCAACGTGCATCTTGTGTATATAGTGGCATGCCACGAGCCACAGGGATGGGAAGAGCAGTTACATCATCAGGCTCAAGGCCTCTTCAGCACGTTATACAATCTTAGATTTCGCTATCCCTCCACGAAAATAAACAGAGTAGCCCTGCCATCCGGAAGTCTGGCCTTGCCAGCCTTTCTCCAGCACAGTGAGGACCTTTCGGATAGGAGACTTGACATGCGATGTTCCATTGCCTCACGGCGCACGCTCAAACCAACGCAACCAGTGGGTGGACGTGGCAGCTTCTTCTGGCCACCATTCTCACCATTCGTTCAACGTTGCAGCTTCGCCGCCTGGATGGAAAGCGCAGGCGTTGGCGGGTATGATTTCCGGGTGGAATTTTGCAACAATTGACTTTGGTGATACATTTGAGTTTCCATGGTCGGGCGCGGCAATTCATGCTTCAATGTTCAACGCGCAGGCAAAGGGCCAAGCAGGGGCTTCTGCAACGTCCTTGGGAACGACTGAGCTAGATGTGAAGGATTGCCATACAATTCCAGGGTCTTCTCATTTGGGCATTTCTAACATAATAGTAATATAATGATATAGATAGCTCCCTGCGCCCCAATTGCGATCCTTTCGCGAAGCTCACTTCCAATTATTGAGGCAGGTACGTACCGTAGCTGCTTGAGGCTTTGGACGGGGCAGTGTGGCACGATCATTGGCTGGCAACGTCCAGCATGCACACTTCAGCTGGCGCCTCAGGCATAATTCGGCGCGCCTCACTGCGCTTTGAGAGCGAAGCTTGTTCCGTCGCGGGTCAAACACGGTCGCCCCTCCCGCACAGGACTTCATCCTCCCTCACATCACCGTGCTCCTTTATCCCCCAACTCCCTTGGTTCGTCAACCTTACCCCATCCGAGCAACCAAACACGCCAACAAAGTCTTCACTTCACCATCGCGCACTTCAAAGCCGCGCTTTTGTTTCCAGCAAGTCTCATTTAAAGCTCACGGACTTGAACATTCCTTCACACCAAAGACCACACTGCTTCTTCAGCTGCGCAATCGCGACGAACGCTCCTGCACTCTCGTCGCTTCCTGACCATCGCGGCATTTCTCTTTGACAAGCTCCCTATCGTTTCTTCTCTCGAAGCCTTCGTTCAACGACGACAAGACACATTTTAATCTTCTCAACCTACCCTCACCATCTCCAAAATGTCTAGCAACCTCGACAAGGCTCTCGGCGAGATCGAGAAGACTCAGCGCCGTGCCGGTGGCCGTCGTCGCACCCAGCGCAACGCCGCCGCTCGTGCCAAGGTCGCCATTGCGGCCCCAACTGGAGGTGTCAAGAAGACCAGCAAGCCCGCCCGCAAGGCCGGTGCTAAGGCTGCGCCTGCCCAGATTGCCCCTGCCAAAGGTGAAAGCAAGGTTATCGTGAGCAACCTGGTAAGCGCTTCCTTTCCCTTGCTCAAGTCAAGGCCCAATATTAACAAAACCAGCCTAGGGATGTCACTGAGCAGCAGATCAAGGTATGTTTCCGCTGAGGCATCTTTTGCCTGCGGACTTTATTCGATCATTCCTCGCGTGTCCCTTTGGATTCCGATGCAGCGAGTACGAGCGAGATTTGCTCAGATTCCTTCGATCCGAGACGTCCTCCTATAGCCTCCCTCTCTGGAAAACAAGCGATCGTTTGAAATACTCCATCGTTTCGAGAGGTCGAGATATCCTTGTCGCGGAAAGCCACTCAAGCATGCCTGGTCAGCACTTGATAGAGCTCGCAGACAACTTAGAGGATGCTATACACAGGAGGCTCGCTGGGTCAGAACTCTGCTCACGTCTGTCATGGTCGGCTTTTCTAGACGTCGACCCAAGCGAGTAGAACAGTGAGCGACATGCCCCGTGTATCTTATGGCTCGCACTGGGGGACTTTGATGTTTCGGTACCACCATTCGGTGACAGGATGGTGTGGTACGGCATGTCTGGCAACACATGGGATAAGTGGGAGAGGCGAATACACACTACGGCTACTGGGCGCGTGCTTGTCGCGGAGCTTGCGGCAAAGCTCACTGTTCTGCTCACCCAAGTCACATCTTGATCGTGAGAGAGAGTCTCGGCGAATGCGGGAGAACGGCTCAAGGAACAACGATGACGACTGGCCGAACGATTATCAGCTCAACAAACTGACCGTCACTAACCATTCTTCCTAACAGGAGTACTTTGTTCAATCCGTTGGACCCATCAAGAGGGTTGAATTGGTCTACGGACCAAACTCGCAGAGCCGCGGTATCGCCAACGTATCCTTCCGCGATGTCAACGGCGCCAGCAATGCTTTCCAGAAATTGAATGGCCTGCTCGTCGACGGACGGCCAATCAAGATCGAGATTGTTGTTGGTGCCGCGCAGGCAGACAAGATTCTCCCTACTGCCAAGACTCTGGCTGAGCGCACTACGCAAGTAACCTACTTTCTGACTGATTTTCCCGTCGCTAACCTGGAGAAGTCAGCCCAAGGCTCAGCCCAAAGCCCAGCCCAAGTCTGCCGCGGCCGACAAGAAGGGCGCTGCCGGTAAGGCCAAGGCCGGCAAGGCTAAGAAGGGACGTGCCAGCAGCGGACGCCCAACTAAGAAGACTGCCGAGGAGCTCGACCTCGAGATGGCCGATTACTTTGTTGGCAACGAAAATGCCGGCAACACGGCTGCG
Source organism: Emericellopsis atlantica (assembly GCF_019669845.1). NCBI lineage: Eukaryota > Fungi > Ascomycota > Sordariomycetes > Hypocreales > Bionectriaceae > Emericellopsis > Emericellopsis atlantica. The sequence goes on along the minus strand of NW_025764706.1, from coordinate 914,541 downwards.
GCTCCCGCCCCTGCGGCCACTGGCAACGGCGAGGCCATGGAGGAGATCATGGTGCGTAGTGGAGTCCCCAAACGTACAAATACCTCGGGCTAACCATCACGCAGTAAACTTAGCTTCATCAAATCAGCGCAGGGGGAACGGTTTGCATTTTAAATAATTGAGGAAGTTGTCCAAGGCGTTACCGGAACAGGGAGGATGAGAATGCCGATACCAACACTACCAAATCACAAGCGAGAGAATATCTTCCCAGTTTCTGTAACATGACTCCTTTTTGTGCACAATTATTGAGCCAGGCAATGCAGGCCTGTGATATCGTAATTCATTTTCAACCCTGTTCCATGCCTGTCATTATCACCAGTGTAGTAGCATACACCGCGAGTAGGTAGAACTACTAGAGTTCCTTCTAAGCCATGAACCCAGCGTCTTGGAAAGATCCTTATGCCTTCGTAGCATCAGCGGGAGCCGCATCTCCCTTCTTGTCGCCTTCAAGCGCGGGCATATCGTCCTCGTCGTCATCGTCACCAAGATCATCAGGGTTGACGCCAGCACCAAGGCCACCAAGATCAGGCATGCCTCCAGCGCCCAGCTTAGAGAAGTCAATGCCGCCAAAGTCGCCGCCTTCGCCGCCCATACCACCCATACCACCCATGCCGGGCATGCCACCTGTCGCCGTCTTAGTACAATGCCATGCATCAATAGTGCGAATAGGACTTACCCATGCCGCCAAATTGGTTGAAGTCTTGCTCGGCCGCCTCTTCCTGCTCGTCCTCGTCGACCCACTTGTCGAAGTCGGTCTTGAGGAAGTGCAACCGCTTCGAGTCCTTGAGCAGGCGGGGCCAGTACTCTTCCTTGAGATCCTTCTTCTGCAACTTGAACTCAATGTTCTTGGCTGTGTGGTTGATTTTGCTCTGCTCGGGGTCGATCTCGGCGTAGAACTCGAGCTCGACGTGGTACTTGCGCTTGAGGGTGCCCGAGGTGCCGGTGAAATTTAGGCCAGTGGGCTTCAGGTCGAGCGTGAGGCCTTCCTTGGGGACATCGGGGACAGAGATTGTCAGGTAGATGAAGTTCTTCTCGGGGTCCGAGTCGGAGGAGCGCTGGGCCCAGAGAACTAATTGCACGTTAATGATCAGGTTCGTTGTGGCAAGTGACGGGTTCGGCGAGCTGTGCGCCTTTGAGGACATCTATCGCATACCTTCAGGAGTCGCGGTCTCAGACATGTTGTTCTGTGTGATAGAGGACTGATGAGAACTGAATTGACAGTGTTTGTGGATTAGGGCAGTCTGTGGATGAAGGGTGCAGACTTTAAAGCGGTGTTGAGGATGCAGGGTCTGTTGTCGTGACCTGACGATTTAACAAGGCTGGCGAGGACACCAGAGTGGGCATGGAAGATTTCAGAAGCAGAAAGATACGATAGACTGTGACTCCATGCCTGACCTTATTTGTGCGATGATGTGAGTATCTCCCTATCGCCACTCGCCCTCTCCACGCTTGACGTAGGGAACCCCCACAAGGGAGCAATGCTCTACCTCAGCTAGCACAGCAGATCAAAACTTCACGAGAACTGGTTTGTCTGTGTGCAGAAGCTTCCACTACACTCTCCCCACATTTTCAATTACCACAGAGCAATTTCTAGCTTGCTATATCGTATCTGCAGCGTGAGAACTCACACAATGTTTTGCCGCCCATGTTGCAAGCTGTACGGATAGATGGCGGGGTAATGGACAAGCCACCGCCGCGCCACAGGAGGATGAGTGGCTAAACCCCAATCGCTGTACCATACGTTGCCAATCAACGTCACTGCCAGGCTTCCTGCATCGCGCTCGGCCTCATATCTCTCTACGCGACCAAGGCTCGGCACAAGCAGTCGAGTCTAATCCGGCGCTGAATCAGACATTCAGTGTTCTGAAGTCACTTAGTCTGTCTTATTGTGCCCCTCAATACTGGTGCTATCACCGGGAGTTTGTTGGCCCACCATGGAAACCGTCAGAGCTCTGTTCGCCAAACCAGACCCCAATGCGCAGGTATGGTCCATGCAATGCTATTCCGGCACGAGTCGCTGACATTGGACCGGTAGTTTCGAAAATGTAACCAGATCCTTCGCTCCAACCTTCGCAAGCTCGATCGCGACATTGTCCAGGTCCGCAATGTCGAAACGAAGACCAAGCAGCTCATACAGCAAGCCGATCGTCGGGCTCAGCGTGACCCTACGCGCTCGGCGCAAGCACAGAAGGAGGTGCGCGACTTTGCCCGCGAACTCATCCGTGCCCGGCGCACGACAGCGCGCCTGATCACCAGCAAGGCACAACTCAACAGCGTCCAGATGCAGGTCAACGAGGCATTTGCCGTGCGCAAGATTGAGGGATCGATCAAAGCAAGTGTGGGCATCATGAAGGACGTGAACGCATTGATAAAATTGCCTGAGTTGGCCGGGACGATGCGCGAGCTGAGCGTGGAGTTGACAAAGGCCGGGATCATGGAGGAGATGCTCGAGGACGTGATGCCCGAGGATGTCGACATGGAGCTGGAGGGTGAGGAGGGCGAGGGCGAAGTGGACAAGGTCCTTGGAGAGATCCTCAAAGACAAGAAACAGACAGAGCCGGCGGCCAAGCTACCTGCCGCACCAGTCCCCGAACCGCGGAAGCCGGCGGCCGCTCAGGTGGAGGAGGAAGAGGAGGAGGATACAGATGCCATGATGGACCAGATGAGAGATCGACTGCAAGCCCTCAGGAGTTGAGGTGCTTATGGGGCTACGATGTACATTTGGGGCGTTTTGGTGTTGGGTTCTTCCGATCTAGGCGTCATGATGCGATGCCTCCTCACATGAAGTTGTGTGCAGTTCTTCACAACTCACAGATATATATGACCTTGCTACTTGATTTTCAACATTCTCAGCCAGCCGATTACGGCCTGCCGTCGAGATCCCGAGTTTAGACAAGTGAGTAGCATGTTCCAACGGAGTCCTCGTGGAGTCTTGGTTGTGTATGGCACTTTACACGCCGCTCGACACTCAAGTCCTCCGCGCATGTCTCTCAACTACGCCTTGATACATGTCACATTTGAAGGCTCATGGAATGACGCAATAGGACATTGCAGAAGGAGGTCACCTTTCGAGTGGCCTCCTTGGATCAGATCCTTCGTGGGGAGCCAAGAGACGAGAACACCCACGGTGATCCTACAGACGCCTCTCCTCTTGGCCCCCAATCCATCACCGTGGATTTCCGGGGAATAGGGTAAGGCAACAGCGTAATATGACGAAGGCAAGTCTTGGAACGCGCCGAATTCCCACGGTTTTCATTACTATTGTCCTGTCGAAGACGTTGCTTTGCTCTCCTGGCTTTGAATTGTGACGACACACTAGGAGTCAGCTTTGCACATGAGCACTGTGTAGCATCTGACAGCGCCGCAGCTGACGTGAGTGAACAACCGCCGCCTCGTAGACCAAGACAAATTCGATAACAGGCCGGGTAAACGTTGTCCTCATCTGACAGATGGGCATGATTGTAAGCGTGGGGTTGCACGGGGGGGCTCTTCTGGTGAGAGGGGACACTAACGAAACCCCCCTCCTCCGGTCTGAGGGCGCTAGATATCGGTGTATGTTCCGAGACTAATTATTTTGAGGGGGACGATTTCCCTCCGAGATGTTCTCGCCAAGAAGGAAGCAAACTCCGAGGTTAGAAGATAGTACAAGTAAGTAGCCAGCGAGGAGCAGACTCTTGCTCTCTAGTCCGGCGCCAGTGCTAGACTTCTTGACTCGGCTCGTGGGGATAACTCATGGCGAATTGGCAAGACAATTCCGCCGAGCTTGGTGCCAGTCGGCCAAATATTGGTTAATTATCGGGGCACTTCCGGACTTCTCCAACCGGACTGCCCGTCGATGATCTCCACCAGGGGTCCAAAGGCTTTGACAGGCAAAGTATTTAGCCGCAGCTTAAGACGGAGGGACACTATGCTGCCACAAACAGCAGGTATTGCGGCTAGATCCCGCGCCTCGTTCTAGCTTGCTACGTACCACTGGCCAGTGACAGTCAATGGGAATTCTCAGCAGACCGTAAGTCGGGCATGATCGATAATATCAGACAGAGTTGCTGCGCGACATAACAGAATGGGTGTGCCGGCATGGCACTCTTGCATATGACACGAAGCGGTCAACGGGTAGCCTGCATAGATTGTGTCCTCGACGAATGCCATATACGGCATACCGCCTTTCTGACTCTTCAACGACCATGCAGACTCCATGCGGAAGCGCAAAATCTGGCAGAATCTAGGCCGGCATAGATTTCGAAGGCCGACATCAACAACCGAAATCTAATAAAATCTGCAATAAGGGCAGTGGAGAGAAAGGACCGAAAATGATTTATCCACTTCCCCGTGGCTCGGCCTTATAGTACGTAAGTGTAAGTGAAAAATCGTGGCTCGGGAAGCGCACGGACGGAAACCAGAAGCGATTTAGAACAAGCTAGAAGGTTTCTGGCAGTTGCTGCCGAACTCTTCGTTGGAGAGTGGTTTCTTTGAACTCGTCGTCGTTGGAGAGTAGGCCCTATGACTCAGGCTGTGTGCAGCCGCGAGACGAAGGTGCCACTCTTGATCCGTTGGAGTCGATCTGTCGGGAGATCAGTAAAGTTGGGCTAACGTTAGGCTGGTATCAAACAAATGCAGGGACACGTTGGGTATGCGCTGTAATTAGATGAGCAAAGACGGGTTGCTGCAAACAAACATCGAGGAGTCACAATACGTACATACTTGTTAGGCGGAAAATGCATTGGTGGTGATTCATCAGCTACCCGAGGAGTGACAGTGGCGTCCACGCTGCGTAAGGTAGGGTAAGTGTGCCATCGGCTATCGTATTGGACGCCCGAGAAGCAATGACTGGCATGTAATTATTGTCGGTATGTATTAATAGGCCTCGCGAGTTTCACAGTGGCTGAATATCAGCTTCGCCGGGCGGCGCGGGGAGCCGACGGTCACCCAATGTCATTGTAAGTACGCATGGTTGGTCACAAACACGACTCAGATTAGGCGTTGCGACGTGTCGAGTTTGACATGGTGATTGCCCACCGCCAGCCAGCTCAGCAGCACGAGCAAACCAGCAAGTCGATGATGCGGGACGAACGCGACGGTGTGAATGCGAGAACAGGATAAAACGGGAAAATGTCTAAAACGGGCCGCGGCATGCAAGACGCGTCAAAAGGAAGAGAAGCAGCGGTCTGGCAAAAGCACAAACACGTTGTCGCGGGCATTCACATGCCTCAGCTCGGTGGTGGTTGCAAGTGATTCCTGCTTTGTTCGTGGGTGGTGCGCAGTGGTTGCGGTTGGTGATGGATGGCATGTTGCTTCTCTTTGGGCGGTGAAGGGAGGCGGTCAGAAGCAATCAGAGCGTGATGCAGCGCAGCAACGCCTGTGACAGCAGCTGGCCGAGCGCCATTCAGCGCTCGGGTTCGGCCAATCAGCGCGACGTGTCAGGACACATAGGCGGTCAGGCTTCTGTAAGGACCGCGGAGCAAGCCCTGCCAGCCACTGCTCACGCAATTCACCGCCTGCCCTACCTCGCAGTCGGCCTATTGCTGCCTATTGCGCGCCTACCTCAGCTATTTGCATTGACGATGGGGGATGCCAGCGGGAAGGTGCCACCCCGATGGTGACTTCCCATTCAGATGATTCCCATCCCTGCATACGAACCCCCAACCGGAATCCTGCTGGCCATCCATCGCATCCTCTGTTTCGGTCTCATCGTCACGGGTGTGGGCAGGATGACTCTAACCAGCGGCTGTGACTTGCGTGTGATATGTACTGTAATAGGTAGGTACTCGTATATGATCTTGGTGTTGGTCCCGACCGGCTCCTACTATCTTATCTCGTTTCCTCCCTTTCTCTGCTTTTTATCGACACCAAGCTTGTGTTTGCTCAAACAACTGAAAGCCCCTTGATCAGAAGCATCGTCCCCCTGTTCACCAACAGGTACTTGAGCAAGAGCGCTGCCCCGAGGTTCACTGCAACGAACCATCACGGCCTTGACTTGTCGGTTCCTCCAGTACAAGTTTTAGCCGAGCATCTGACTCTCCCGAGGCGCACCGAGCTCTCACGGACATCTGTCACCCACGAGAATACGCCCCCGAGGACGAGTCATCCCACCCCCACCCTGCGCCTCCATTCATCCGCACCCCCAACGCTAGCCTCCAATCCTAGTCAAGTCTACCACCGTCCACGCTTGAGCGCTCCGGCTTCCAGGGTCTGACTCCAGTCGCCCTGTCTTACCCGCCTGCGCCTGCCTGCCTGCCGAGCCCAAAACGCGACACGCCCGACGGAGCAGCCATCCGCCCACTCTGCTGGATCCGCCTAGCATCTTCAAAACATATATCAAGTCCTCCTCCCCAGATTCCTGTGCCAGATCCACACAAAGACCCTTAAAGATTGTTGATACCTTTTTGCTTCGACATCGACCTTGTTCGACCCGAGCTCGACATACAACAACTCACACAACAATCAGACAACAACACATCGCCATCATGTACTCATCGTGGGGATCCTCATATGGGTCCTACAGCTCACTGAGCTCGACCCTCTCCTCCACCTCAGCTATGGACATCTCACCGTCGCCGGCTTCATCATATGGTGCCTCATGCGCCTTTCCCTCGTGGCCTCGAAGGAGTTCCTTGGACAGGGAGGAGAATGAGCGTCCCTCCTCGTTTCTCTCAGATGAGGAACTTCTCGGCGACCCCTTTGAGGACTCCGACACACAGTCGATCAGCAGCACCAGCAGTTCCGCTGATGCCTCACCACGCCAAGAACCGACTGCCGACGAGCTGTTCCAGCAACAGCGTGAGCGCGCTCTTGCACAGAAGCAGTACATTCAGCACATGGTCACCGAAAAGGAGCGCAAGCGCCAACAGGCCAGGAAAGCTGCCGCTGCGCTGCACAGCAACCAGCGCAAGAGCAGTCCCAAGAAGGCCAGCCACAAAACCAAGCTCAACAACATGACGACAATCACTGAATGATCGACGTGTCATGGCGTTTGAATCAAGCAAGCCGCCGGCAACGAGATCATACATAGCCACGCCGTCATTCATGGTTGCCCGCCACCATGACTCCTGGGCGGCTGTCACTCGACACGAATGACGCATCCACCTCGCCCGCCAAACTTTACCCAGACCTCGCGCAACCGACCGAGAGCAGAAACCTTCGAGAAGCCTGGGCAAGCAAATTGCCTTTTCGGGCAAAGCTTCACCGAAGGAGACCTCGGAGTGTGGCCGAATCCTCGAGTCATTCCGCGCACACACCGAGCCCTCGGCAACACTTTCTGGTCGCCGATGTGGATTCTTGCCTCTTCCCGCGGGGCGACGCCGGCCCGACAGGGAGTCGAGTCCCGAGGTCGCGGACGCAACCCCGAACTTCCCCATTGAGACTCTCCGAGTCCAAAGGCCCTTTAGCCGAGGCGGTCAGTCGTGCCGATCGGCTTGCCTCGCCTCATTCCCCATCACCACCTTTCATTTACGGTCCTTTCACGAGGATCCCTCAGCGTCGTCGTTCTTCCTGTAGCCGGCGTTCCGCTACGCTCACAACATCATTAATACTCGGTTCATTGTTGGTCTTCATCGGGTTGGGAGGCATACGCATATGCATGGACATGGTCGGCGCCCAGTGGCTTTTTTTTTTTTTTTTGCATTGTCAATTTTCATACTCATCAGCGCCGGACATTTGGATAGATAGATACCTTTTTGATTGATATGATACCCGAATCTTATTGTTTCTCACATCAGGCATCCTATCTTCACGTGCATGCATCCACTATATCTGATCAGGTATCGATGTCGCGTCCTGCCCTACTGCCCCCCGGGTCCAGCAACAAGCGCACCAATGCATTCTCGGTATAATTTCCCACCAACAGCCTCATTATCGTTTCATTCCCTTCCATCACACCCATTAGCCCCAGGTGTACGGATAATTTCTGTCCAAACTAAAGAAGCCAGGACGGTACGTAGCATGCGAGGCTAGGGTTCCGGCATCACTTCCTAAATATCCCTGCGAGTCCTGTCAAATCTCGCGGATGCCCATGCCTGCATCCAAACCACGCCAGCGAGATCCGGCGGGAGCTTCCCCGGTGGTTGGGCCTTGGGAACAGCGCAGGGGTCAATGCAACTTGGTGCGGTCACGCTAGGCCCGCGCCTTTTCAACCGAATCACCAACTGTCGAGTTTACTTTCGACACAGCAGTGACAGCACTGACATGTGTTGGTCAATGCATTGATTGTTTGCTTGTTTGCTTGTTTCCTGGGCACCCTAACCCGGAATCGTGGGGGTTCATTGGTCTTCATCCACGATCGAATGGAAACAGCCTAACACGTTCTCATTAACTTCTCGCCTCAATGCGACTCAGGTAATTGCATGGCGTCACAGGTTGTTCATGCAGCGCATTATTTAGTCATTTTATGGGGTGGTCCCAAATTCATTCCTTACTGAGCATTGATGCTATTCAATAGCGACAGATCATGGCTTCTTCGGACATCTTCGCGTTTAATGCTGCTGGCGGGTGACGTTCATGAAGGTATCGAATCAACATTGTAAGGCGTGATAACATCAGACCGACAAGCTCTCTTCCTAGGATTGGAGAATTCCATCGACGTATCCATGGCAAGGTTTACAAAGGTTTTTAGTGTTAATAAGACTGTTGTTCTGGATGTCGCGATGTCCCTCGTAGATTACAATCTAGTCCTGACTACCCTGCACTGTCGACTCAAGCAAACAATCATTAACCTCTTCCATCGAGACCTTCCGCTGGAAGTGAAATTTATCATCTGATGGGCTGAGACATAACGACTTGAATGCAGGACTTGCTTGAATTCCCACGCTTAAATCCAGTGTCAAATCCAATAGTGCCAGACGTGGCCATTGCGGTGAGTTGGTAACACGTAAGCAGCGGGTACAAGTAAATTATATGTAATTATTAAGTCGCGATTGAAAGAATACAAGCAGTCTACCATCGGCCTAGTACTTATGGCCTTCTAAAAATCTAGTCATCGCTCAAGCTTAAATTACAGGCCGACTGACTGATTCTCCTTCAAATCACGTATTCGTGGCCTCTTGGGTAGTATGAGGCCACACGATGTAGCTCAAGCTGTGAGTTTTTTTTAACTCCGGCTCGACGGCATGATCGCATCCAAGGAATAAGAGCAAGACAAGCATGAGTCTTATGCTCATGGGTGCTGTTCGCCTGCTACCAACATGAAGTTTGGTGGATCTGGCCATCTATAAACAACAGGGGGCCTACAAACATACGAGCACTGTTCTATGTGCCATGCCTCTACAGACACCATGGATTTCATATCGACGAGCTCAAGCGCAAGAAAATGCAAGATTCCCCCAGGATGAGTCGAGAGCTTCAGGGCACTGCCTTGTCAGAAGTCCCAACGCTCTGTGTTAGAGCTGTGTGATGTGTCCGATAGAGCTGTGGAATGCTTAGACACGCTGGCTTCCCAGCTGTCAGTTGTTTCAATGATTGTAGTTTCATACTAGCTAGACCCAAATTGAACAGTGCTGACACTGTAGGAACTCGAACTTCAGAGCGTGTGGTTTGAAGGCCTCCACCGTCCTTTATGCCCAGCACGTGCCTGCTGTCGAGCGTCGAGCTTCATATGCATGCGGACGGGTACCTACGTTGCCGAAGGTTTGCACGAGTGAACTCGCATCTGTACGAGGTCGCACGTCCTGCGACCCCCCGATCTTGCACAGATATTGTTGAGTGCACGTGGGCTCCATGTGTGACCGAGGACTAGCAGCCTGTGAGACCCTCCATTGAGCTAGCCACATGACCAAGGCGGTTCCAGAGGTGCAACGAAGATATTACTTAAATGGCAGCGTTGTAGATACGGGAACATCATTGTTAGGATAAGCAAGCCTGGCTTCGAAGCATGCGCAGCAGCCCCTGGCAGGCAAGCGGCTGTTGTCGCGAGATCTGTGCCCTAGGATTATTTAAGAGGTAATTGCCGCATACTCCTCGATCACATGCACAAGCACCTAGACGGATTTAACTAGCCACGCAGAGAACTGGCACATGTTGACAGACGTGGAGCGTCGCACCACGCGGCAAAAGAACTTTTGCCCGTCCGTATTCACCAGGGGTCCTGTTGTGTGACATGTGGAGTCGTGAAGGTCACGGGAACTGAGCATAGTCCAGTAGCTGAGCGGTCGGTTGTTTCCAAGAGACAGCAAGACGAGGCGAACCGAGCCTGTTTGGATATCGTTGGCTGTGCGGGCTGCCGAGGCGGTCAGTGTTCGATACCAGCTGATCCTGTGAGGGCCAGATACGTCCACTCAGGGGCTGCGTTGGGCTTGGAGCTCACGTACGCCAGAAAATGACGACATGGCAATATCTGTCCCAATTGTATCTGGTCTTGGAAGCCGAGATTGCATCCTCTCGATTGCTCGCCGTCGGTTGCCTTCAATTTCACCCGTAATCATGGAGACTCCGACGCTCCCATTCTGCTACCACTAACCGAGGGAGGACTGAGGACTGGAACCGGTCCAATTACGACGACGACGATGAATATCCGATTTTTCTGCGGATCAGGCAGTTGGCATTTCTCCTTCAGCAAAACAATGAGGACCGGACTGCTGCCGATGAGGCGAAGGCGTCTGGCCAGGCGGACGTTATGGCGTGGGTAGACGGGAACACAAACATCATATGGTGCGATCCTTATAGAGAATGACAGTGTGGCAGGGTGCTATGCTGTTAATAAGACGGAAAAGACGATTGTGTCGTCGGTATAAACAGAAAAGCAATAGGTAGTTATTAGAATATGCGTCGCACGAGCCGATGAACGGTAGGCTGACGAGGGAAGCCCTGAAGGTATCCCCAGAGCCATTCAGTCGCTCTCCGCTATGAACCTATGATAGATTGTGCACATGTATAGCTCTGATAATCATATCGTCGTGCGAAGCGTTGTGGCGTTAGTATACGAAAAGACATTCTTGACAGTGAGTGAATGAGAGCCAGTGCACATGCACAGGCAGTGATGTCGAGAGTGGAGTGGAAGACTGGACTCGAGAGTAGACATGAGACTGGCGATCGAACCCCTGGAAGGCTGGAAGCTAAAACGGGCGGGAAAAAGAATGGGCCGGGGACGGGAGCGGGGCGATGGCAGATCCCTGTCAAAAGCTGTGATAGAGCAGCTGATTGGCGGCAGGAACAGGCACACCTGCATGAGCCGTGGCCAATGGCAGGCGCGAGCTGGTGTCGGCGCTTCGACAACCGCTTCGATTGAACGTCGTCCCTCGACAGCCCCGCTCGCCCTCTCAACCTCAGCCCAACCACACGCCATTGTGCCTGCTCTCGCGAGCGCTTCTTCGCTCCAGTCTGCGGCTCATTCGCTTCGAGCAGCTCCTGAACGCTGACTCGAGGACTCGAGGAGGCCCCAGGCAGTGGACTCGGAGCGGACTCGGCTCTGAGGGCGGTGATTGCGCCTGAACCGAAGCCTCTCTGCCAATGCCCCCCAAGGTACGTACTGCTCATCACCGCGATACAGCATAGCATCGCTGGCACTGGGCACGAGAGGACATCCGTCATGCCAGGCACTGCTTTACTTTGCCGGCTCGTTCGACCGCGCATGCTGCTGTGTGACTGCTACTGAGCGAAAACGTCGACCTTGTTACTGCGTGCCATGTAGGGGCATGATGCCATGCTGTGCGCCGCGAGAGCCATGAGTCCAGAGTTGCAGCGCAGCACAGAACCAGCTACTGCAGTCAACGTGACATACCTGGGGACAATGACGCTAATAGCCCAAGGGCATTGCAATATGCGAGGTGGCACTGCCTGCTAATATGGTCTAATTTGAGGATAGCCAGATATGCGTCGTCCTCGAAACATTTGCTTTCCAAAGCTCTCGACCATCTGCTGTGGACGATAGTGATTCGTGAGGGGGACCCTTGGCCATGCATGACCATGCATCGTCCTGCTAGTCTTGGCTCCCGGTCCCGTATCCGCCCTGGCCTGCTCCGAGTTGGACTCGACGAGTTGGCGTCCGCAGACAGGGCTCTAATTTATGTCCTCCGTCCACTGGCAGGCCACCTCGCCATCGTCTAGGCGCCTTCCTCTGACTCCATTCTCCTCATGACATGGATGCAGCAGTGCCCTCGAAATATGGTATGGACAGTTAACTATTGCTCTTCCTGCCCTTGCCGTGCCTTTCTTTCCCCTTCACATTCCTTTCGCCCTCCGCCCATCACCAAGCGATCAATAGCAACCACTCAGCCTTGCTGTCGAGGCTCGACAGTCACATCAGTCACTGACTAGGTACGGAACCCATCACACTACCCTTGCCGCGAGGGTCACCCCCAAGTCCCCAGCTTGCTGCATCTACAAGCGCCCGACCCACCCCTACCTCTCCTCATCGGGCAATCGTCGTGTCTGGTCTTGCGCTGTGCTTGTCACTCCTCCTGCAAAACCGCCACGAAGCCCACACCTGGCCTGTCGCTGGCTTCCCCTTACTCTTCCAGCTCCTCTATGCTGCGGTCATACCTTCTTTTCCAGTGCACGCTCACCGAGACAACCTGTGCATCGGACCGTGGGCAACGACTGTTGCTGTTGGACCGATACACCTCAGCTGCACAATCAAGACAGCTTCAACAGTAGAGACAACTCGACAACAATATTAACGCCGAAACTGCAGAATTGAGACATTCGACACTGGTTGAAGGGTAGACGCTCGAGGGATTTTCCGCCTATTTGGGTTGTCGAAACACTTGGACGGCTGGGAGACGCTCGGAGGCGCGGGCAAAGCTGCGGTTCCATGTTCAGGTCGGCATCCGGAATCTGAGCAGCACTCAGATCGTCGACAGACCGAGCGACGGGCACCAGCACACCGGCAGCCAAGCACAACGAACCGGCTGCGACGGTTTCACAAGCCTGGACACCAGAATCTGCACGCACGGCTCGTTGCGAACGACGGTATTAAGGGGAGGCTCATCGCAGTGCACCTTGGCTCTGCCGCTTCCCGACTAGGCGATACTTGTTGGGATTAGACCCCAGTCAACGACAAAGGGCGCCCCGGTATCATATTAAGCCCAGCATGTCTGCATCCGCCGCACCAAGGAATCGCGCCGTCTCGATGAGCTCGGGTAGGTCGAATGGCTCGCGACAGGCGCAGGCGCAGGAGTTCAGTACGATGCCGTCCACGCAGGAGCTCCGATTCTTCGACCCCTGTGCCGCCACGGGGTCCATGTTTCTATACGCTCAAGGAACGTCAATCGTATGCTGCCATCATGACACCCTATCCATCGAGAGGCGGTTCTCCCGGCATTCGGAAGAGGTCCTGTTGCTGGCTGTGGACAACCAGAGCGAGCATGGCAGTGGACGCTATGTTGTCAGTTATGATGCTGGGCAAACTGCCATTGTTTGGGACCTGATGACGGGGGACGAGATCACACGGTTCGCCTCGTACGGTTATCTAACAGCCGTAGCGTGGATGCGCAACGGCAACATCGCATTCGGTGAGTGTTGGTGTCGGGTCATTCCAGGGGAAACGTATCGCTAATCGGCATGGTAGGCAATACGCAGGGCAGCATTGTGCTGTTTGAACCACAAACATCGGAGCATATCTCGACGAGGACGTTGGATCAGATCGCCGTCACGGCACTGGCACCGTCCGCCGACTGCAGGACTTTTGCCATTGGGTATGCTCTACGAAGTCCTGGATGCAAGACGAGACTGACCAGTGCACAGCTATCAAAACGGATCTCTACTCATCGCCACCCTGCAACCTCGCTTCACGATTCTCCACAACCTCACGACGTCTCGCTCACCTTCCCCCATCGTCACATTGTCATGGCATGCATCTTCATCTCGCCAAAAATCGGACATGCTGTCCACACAAACGCACAATGGCGATTTGCGCGTGTGGAGTGTGGCAAAGTCGTACAATGCCGATGACGAGGCTAAAGTTGTTCGGATCTTGAAAAGGTCTGAGAACATGTCAGAAGGACCAAACTGGATGGGATGGTCCAAGAACGGGCGCATTATTCAATACTCGGACTCGTGAGTTTTCTTCTTCTTAAATCGTGCGCGTGGGTCGGGAATGCTTCGACTCGCTGACACAAATTACTTACAGTCAAACACTATCTTGGGATGTGCGAACAAAACATGTCACGTCAGACGATATCCCGACATTGGAGCATGTCAAGGGCTTGGCTGTCTGGGGTCCCGGTGCCAGCCTGTTCACATTGGGCCCGAACAATACCGTCCAGCAGTTCGATCTCAACTCCCCTTCCATCATGGTAGCCAACGTGCAACATCCCGCCAATCTGCTGCCACCTTCACCTCCAAACTCCATCGAAGAGCCTACCGACAAATCAGCACATTCTACCACTACTATCCACACGTCCGAGTCTGAGAGCAGCAGCATCCCTCTGGAGATGGGCGTATCGGAGAGCGACGAGGATCACATGCCACCAATGGCTCGCTTCCAGCGCCAGCTCGCCCACGACTCTGGTAGCGAGACACCATACGGAGCAGCGAGTCCCGTATCGAGTCGTAGTGGACTGACCTCCAATTCAATGTCCTCGGCAGGATCCGGCACGCCGCGACGCTATCCGGGGTCTCTGCGCTCACGCGGGATGAGTGAGAGGACGTATATCTCAGCGGGCACCTCGCTCAAGTCCTCGACCATTGGCCGCAACCAGCCAGAGCCGGATATTGATACTTACTCCATGGGATACTCCATGGGCACCACCAGCACCAGTATTGCCACGGGGTCCTCGACGCGATCCAGGCAGCGCCCTTCACGACTGCGGAATGAGGTGCCGAGGAGCCCAGACGCCAGCAAGGTGCACGATCTGTTCAAATTCACCCGGGCGCGCTTGAGTGATCTGGCCTACAAGCATCCTACCCAGTTAGACAAGTCGCGCCTCACAAACGATAACCTGAGCCGGCAGATGCTCAGTACAATTTTTGGCTGGCACAACAGTGTGGATGACCTGATTCGCGATGAGATGGCGAGACACCCCACGGGTTCACCCAGCCGCATTCTCCTGGCCAAGTGGCTAGGGGACATGGACACGGACATACTCGCTGCCAGCACCGAGAACATGACCTCGTCCGACTGGATGCTGCTCGCTCTCAGCGGCTTTGGGGGCCACTCGTCACAGCACAAGCTTGGCCGTACCTACGTGCAGAAGCTGCTCGAGAGCGGTGATGTGCATGTGGCCGTGACGATTATGCTGGGCATGGGCGACCACAACGACGCGATTGAGGTCTATATCTCCCACAAAAGATATATGGAGGCCCTGATCCTCGCGTGCCTGATCTTCCCGAGCGTTTGGGAGCGACAGGCGGCCATCATCCGCAAATGGGGCGAGTGGGCAGTTCAACATCGTCAGCAGCAGCTGGCCATCCGTTGCTTCGCCTGCACCGATCAAGAGCCGACGGAGATGTGGACATCGCCATCTGCGACCCAGCTGAACTTCCAAAGCATGAACCCCAGCATCCCCGAGGTGCTGAGCCCGCCCCTGTCCCCTCCAGGAGTCCAGCGTGGGCCTCAGCGCAGCATTGCAAAGACGTCTGCCCTGAAGCTGATCACGACTTTTGGCGACCAGCCCAAGAAATCCAAGTTCTACCTGCACGGTGACGATGTGCAGACCCCCATCGCTGCGGCCCAGACTCCTATCGCCGAGTCCGCCGTGTCGCCTGGCGGTACGCACGAGGCGGCGACGGCCGTCCTCCGACCCTCTGACAACAGTCGGTTCAACACACCGACGTCTGCTCGGCCGCGCAACCGCCTCCCTTCCATTGGCGAGATGCCGTCAAACCTCAACAGAGACGAGCTGCGCGCCAACATGCCGCCTCCTCCCCCGCCAGCCCCAGCCGACGTGCACGGCCACATGCGTCGCGCTTCGTCTGGGCAGGACAACCTTTCCACAGGCAAGGCACTGCACCGCGCTGCCACTGCCAGCCCCATGATGATGCGGGAGCGCTCGATAGGAATGATGCAGGACTACGGAGATCGTCCCCCACCGCCCAACCAGGACTTCATGGCCAAGGTGCGTGACATTAGGGCTAACCGCCGCAATGGTTCGCGGGACCGCATCCCAATGGGCCTGAACCTGGAGCTCCATACACCGGCTGTCAACCAGTACGAACAAGAGGTCACCTCGCCCGAGCACTCTGTTGCCTCGTCCACACGCTACCACTGGCCAACTCGCCGCCGCGGAGCGGGCTCGGTTGCCAGCTCCGTGACATCCAACTCGAGCGCTGGGCGCAGTCTGCGCCACGGTGCCCGCCAGCGAGATGACTACATCCACAGCCTCGATGCGGCGCAGCGCTACCCCAAGAAGAGAGGCGCTCACAGCAAGGAAAGGAACGCCTCCCGGGGTCGTCATGGGAGTCACAGTCGCGAGAGGATGCCCGGGTCTCGGGATCAGTCAGAGGACCGTGGTCGCGGAGCCATCCAGACGTGGACCAAGCCGAAGAGATCGCCCACATCCCCGATCCCCATGTCGCCTGAAGACCTGGCGATCTTGAGCACGCCTCGCGTGTCCGAGGCTGGTGACCCCATGACTGTGCGCAAGGCGAGCAACAGTATCAGCTTCAAGCCCAGGACCACCAAGAGCCGCAACTCAAGTCGAGGCAGCCGCAGCCGCCGCCAGAGCCCGGAAGGCCGACAGCGACCGCAGCTCGCCATTGACACACGGGGTCGGAGCAAGGGCCGCGATGGTTCCCTGTCCCGGCCACGTTCACCATCGTCGCCCGTCCCCATGTCCGCCACGGCCGCCAGCCACTACCAAGGGTCCGAGGACGAGGAGGACTACAAGAAGGCCATCAAGGCGCAGGAGGACTTCCGCGCGAGGCACAATGGAAGCCGCGGGCCAATGTCGCCCGCCGTGTCGCGCCGTGAGAATGCCGATGCACGCCAGCGCGATGCCTCCGAGGCTCGCGACATTCTTCCGCCTCTTCAGACGGTCCGGGCCAACTCGACGGAGCACGCCGGCGATCTACGCCGCATGAAGGAGGAGAGACAGCGGAAGAAGGAGCAGGCAGCCAAGGAGCTGGAGGAACGCCGCAAGTCACTCGCGCAGAGGTCGCGGACACCTTCGATCCCTCATCCCAGCCAGTACTCGCCTGCTTTCCCGCGGGTGGGTGTGGAGATGTCGGAGCCGAACGAGGATCATCTACCACCCCGGTGTGCCACGGAACCCCCAAAGAGTATGTATGCACGCGGGCCTCACATCGGCCTACCAGCGACACCAAAAGCCATGCGCCTCGTTGTTGAGTCCGACCACAACAGCAGCCATGACAATGCCAACCGGCAACAGCAGGTGCAGCAGCAGCAGCAGCCAGCTGCTACTAAGGCTGAACCCGCGGTGCCTCCCATCCCGGCCACGTTCGCCCAGAGGCGCACACCAAAGGCCTCCCCTAGCAACTCCCCCGACAAGGAAAAGGGGAAGGAGAAGGAGGAGTCGCTTCTGACTCTGTTGCCCTCGACGGTGTACCAGCCCCCTACCAGGCCGTTTATCCCCCGCAGCATGTCTGCTCCCATCCCAGATGATCCTCCGTCGACGAAATATGGGCGCAAGGGCAGCGTAGGCGAGCTGCGCGGCATCGACGAGGTGATTGGCGTGCCAGGCCGCCGGAGATCGCAAGAAGAGGCTCTGGTACCGCCGCCGCCGCCTCCCGCCCCTTCAGTGCCCGCGCCCCCCATGCTGAGGGAGCTGCAACATCTCGCGTCGCCTCCGCCTCCACCGCCCGCGCCGTTGCCCCATGCCAAGAGGGCTCCAGGATCAGGGGCGGCTTTGTCGGCGGGCATGATTGAGATCGTCATGGACGAGGACGAGACATCTGCACCGGACGACGGCATGGCTCCCGCTACTGCACCGCTCGCTCCCAGCTCCAAGGGCCACAGTCGAGGTCGCAGCGAGACGGGCAGTCTCTCCGGTCGGTTCTCCAAGGCGACCGAGCGCCTTCGCTCTGCTAGTCGCGGACGCAAGGAGCGTGGCATGAAGTCGCCCCCCACGGAGGCACCGTACGAGAGTGTCCCGATGCCGTACCACGTCAAGACGCCGGGTGCGCCGCCGCCGGTACACTATGATCCTGATGTGATCCGGTCGCCTGTGGAGGGACCGAGGATGTCGTACATGTCGACGGGGCTGCACAAGAGCGAAATGTTTTGATTTGGTTCTTCACAAACGATACCACACTGTTTTTTTCTTTTCGCTTCGCCTCTTTCCTTCTTTCTTTTTTACTTCTACTGTGCAATTTTGCCCAGCATCTGTTTGCACAGCGTGGATGGATGGATCATGGAGGACCAGGGTTTGTTCCATGAAAGGGGGTTCTCGGCATCGGTACATGCCTTCATGGGCGTGCCTGGAGACGACTGCATTTTGCTATTTACTTTACTTTATGATTCATGATTGCAAAAGGTGGGCGGGCGGCGACGTGCTCGCAGCCTCCCAGGAGAACGTGACTCCTGTGGCTTTTTTTCGACTACAATGCTGCCTCGCGGCACCTTGTTGAGATATTTGGAGGATTGAGGGTAGTGTAGATAGTGAAATCGAACATTCAATTACAGTGTATTAAGTGTGTACAAGTGCTATTATTCGAGAGGGTGCTACGTACAAGCACATAGTGAGGCTCTCGCGAACACGCTCAGTAGTAAGTGTCCGCGTTCGACTCAGCCATTGCAACACCACACGATCTTTTGAGAATGCAAATACGATATCAAAAGATTACGCCTCGCCCAAGGAAGACCTTATCGCATTTTTCACAAAGATTACCAGCCCAAACGCGCAAAAGGGCAAAAAAGGAGTTGACATCACCAACCTAGTCCACTCACCCCAAGCCCCCCGCGTGCGTAATCCAACCCGCCACGCGACGGGGGAGAAGTCTCTGCAGAGTGAAACCTCCCTGAAGGGTCATCTCCAGCTGCTTAGGGCAGGCACCAGCATCGCAGGTTACCCATGCGAGTGGGCGGCCACCGCAGCGTTCGGGCTGGGCGCCGTCGGGGGGGATCTGAATGGAGTTGGGGTTGAGCGGAGAAGGCAATTGTGAGCCTTCTACCATTAGACCATGACAGCCGCTGGTAAAACCTGCAATAGCAGCTTATATACCTAAGGCCGGCGCCTCCACCTCGACCCACCACCTCTTCCTTAGCTACCTTGACTTCACACGCACCACGTCCAGTCGTCTCCAACATTAACTTCAGCTTCTCCAGCATGGATGGTACGATCATGATCTGACGCTCAACACTCCTTTGCCGCGCACCTTGCCAACCAATCGCGCTCGCAGCCATGCTCACGACGACCCCTCGCCTCTACACGCGCCGACCGTCGCCCACCACCGCCGAGTTCACCGTCACCACCCTCCCCCCACCAACAATCCCCTTGCGCATTCTACGCGTCCTCCTGCTCGCGCTGCGCGTCGCTCTCGTCCTGCTCACGGCGCTCGCTCTCCACGCACGATGGCTCAGCAGCCCCTACGCCCAGCCCTCTTTACCCTCAACATGCCCCACGGGTGACGGCTGGTTCAGCATGGAGGCGGTCTGGTACGCGCTCGACACGCTGCACAAGTCAAGCCTGGGACAGCTCGTGGGAGGCCTGGTAGAAAACGTGCCGCTCGTCGTCCTCCTCCCCGCGGCCGCGGCGCTCTGCTACCTGCTGGCGTTGCGGGTGCACACGACCGAGTCCCTCCTCGTGATGCGCGGTCTCGGCGTGCAGACGAGCAGTTCGCCCGCGACGTACCTCGCCAGCGCCACCTCGCGCTTTATACCGACGGAGAAGATACGGGACATTTTCGTCAATGAGGCCTTTAGGGGGTTCGAGGTGCGGTACTATCTGATTGTCGTCGTCGAGGGGGAGGAGAATGTCGTCGTCGTGTTCCCACGGCTGTTGCCGCGCAGGTCCATTGTGGAAACGGTCTGGCGAGGCGCACGGGCGTGCTTGTACGAAAGCCGGGGCGGCGACACGACGGAGGAAAAGGGGTGACACGCTGGGGCCTTTGTTGTACTACGTCTTTGTGTGATTTACGCTGCTGTGTGGTACCGAGGAGTCTACTCGCCCGTGTCTTCGTCCATCTTGTCCTGCTTGCTACCATACTTGGCGTCATTGAGCTCCGCCATGGAAATGTACCCCTTTCGCTTCGCGTAGCGATCCGACTGCTCCTGCGGCGTCTCCATCTTGAGCATGTCCATGACGGGGATGTACGTGCCCATCAGTCGCGCGCCGTTGCCGCCCTCGAAGCGCTGGGTCGACCAGGGTTTGGGCTTTGTCTTGGGCACGGGTACGTCCGGGACCTGGACGGTGGCTGTTTCTGGTTTCCGTGAGAGCATCTGCAGGAAGCCGTTGGCTAGGATCTCGTCCATCTTCCTGTCCCTCCATACCCGCCATGCTGAGTCGCCGAGTGTCACCGACAGAGCGTTCTTGCTGCTGTCGACCTCGTCATCAGCGTGTAGCCAGTCGAGGTTCTTCTCACTCGCCTCCGGATCCCGCGCCGCGCCCTCGCCAACAAACTTGCAGTCCCACAGCACCAGCGGCACCTCGTCCGCCATCGTGTAGGTGGGTCGACGAGGATTGTTCTCGACATCGAGAAGTCTGTCCACAATGTCCGGTGTCTCGAGACCTTGTCCTACGTTGAAGAGAATGGCAATCATATGACGGATCTGGTGCCACAGGAACGCCGTGCCCCGGACTTTGAAGTAGTACACCTTGGGTAATTTTTGCAAGCCGGGAGCGACGTCTGTGGGGATCTCGCGACCGGGCAAGGGGAAATGCGACGACATGTCGTCCGCCTCGTATATCCCCGCTTCCATGATGAACCTCCTGTAGTTTGTAATGTTCTTCGCCGGATCAACCTTGCAGAAATTTCGAAAGTCCTGATCGCCCTCGAACCGCTTCGCCGCGTCTTTCATAGCTTCAATGTCCAGCCACCCGGGATGTTTCTGCTCGTGAGGCACTGCCATGGGCGGGTTGTATGCCGGCTGCGTGAAGAAATACCGATACTCTCGTTCCTGGCAGGAGAACCGCGCCGAGAACCCTTCAGGTGGTGAAGGGCACCAGGCCATGACGCGAATGTCCGCCGGCAGGATACGATTGAGAACCCTGGCGTACGCGATCTCGTCCTTGATGGGATCAAAGGGCGGTGGCTCGACAGCCTCAGACTCAGGCTCGGGTGCGGGCTGGCTCACCTCCACCGGTGGCGCCGCTCCCGGG
This sequence comes from Emericellopsis atlantica, assembly GCF_019669845.1. Lineage (NCBI taxonomy): Eukaryota > Fungi > Ascomycota > Sordariomycetes > Hypocreales > Bionectriaceae > Emericellopsis > Emericellopsis atlantica. The sequence continues at coordinate 893,359 of NW_025764706.1, read as the reverse complement.
TTGAATGGCCTCGCGACCTTGTCTGCCGCCTCCTGCTCGGCCGCCTTCTTCTTCTTCTCCTTTCTCGGTTTCTTCCCAGGCACGGGCCGTGCGCTGCGGACACGGAGGGCGATGACCTGGCCGAATGCGCTCACGCCGCGATCTGTCCGGCCGCACTTGGAGTACTCGCAGCCACTAAAATCCACGACGTGAGGATCCTTGGGGAAGATGAGACAGGCCTTTGTCAGGGCCTTGAAGAGTTCCTCCTCAATAGACGGCGTAGCCGTGCTCGCTGCGTACTCAAACGCCCCATAATTGCGTCCTAGGTACGCCAGCTTCAAGGCAATGTATCGCGTGTTGTAGTTGGCAGCATCAAGCTTCGGCGCATCCTTTCTCTTCTTCGTCGGCGGCGCCACGGGCAGACTCGATCCTTCGCGCTTTGCATGGGCGTCGATCTCACGCAGCCGCTTGATAAGGCTATCCTTTGTCCACTTGTCGTAATCGTCAGGCAGCTTGGTGGCCTCCATCGTGGTGCTGATGGCAGGCACAGATCGCCGTGCGTAGTGACGAATAAGGACCTTGGGCGTCAACAGTCTGGCACAGCTCTGCAGGCTGCCGCTTGAAAGGCGCATATGTGACAGAGGCTTTTCTGGTGGGCCTTTCACCTCATACACCTGCTCGCCTTGGAGACTTTCTCTCCGTCAGTCAGTGAGTGAGTGGCGGTTGAGAATTCGAGGTGTGGCGCGGCTGGCCGTCAGCCACACACAAAAAGCTTGCGTGGGGATGACTACCCTAAACCACAGAGTTCGCAGTCCAATGACACCAACAGCCTCGTCTCTGAGGACCTCATTGGCATATTTCCATGCTTCGTATAAGTAACGAATAGTACTACTGCAGTGAATGGCGCTGTTTGCCATCCTTGCTCCTCTTTGATGGTAATTGGAGTGTGACACCACTCTATTACAGCGCTATCTTTGCCTCGGAAGGCTGTATCGTGGGGTACCACATATTACAACTGCATCTGTCCGCTGTTTGTCACTGTCAGATACTCATCACCTACCTTACAAAGAAGCACGGCACAATGGAACACGAAATCATCAGGTTATTGTTGGTAGGAGACGAGAAATGCGGCAAGACAACCTTTCTTTCGTACGTATCGGCCTGCGATGTACCCATCCCCAAGCAAATCCAACTGACCCAACATCACAGGCGCCTCAGCGCAGGAGAGCACACCAACCCGATCCCACTCCTACGCGACATTGACCAGCCCTTTGTCTTTGAAATCAAGCTCGGCGTCAAAGAGTACAGACTCGAGTTCTCTGACACGTCGTCACCGGACAGCTGGCGACTACTTGACCCCGATGTTGTGATAATATGCTACGATATCAGCCAGCGTCTCAGCCTCATCAACATGAAGCGCTTTGTACACACACCACTGCCCCAGACGCGACGTGAGCACCTGCTGACAGTACCAGTGGATTGACGAGGTCAAGCGGACGTTTGAGCGTATAGACTCATTGCCCATTGTGATTGTAGGGCTGAAGAGGGACTTGCGATCAGAAAACGACCCCAACGGCATCATCTACCCGCACGAAGCATACGCAGCCGCGCAGGAGCTGCGCGCTGATCGATATGTTGAGTGCTCCGCGGTCACGGGGGAGTTGATCAAGCCGGCTTTTGAGGACATATGCAAGACGGCCATCAAGACATCGACAGCAGCCGGCGGTCAGACGGAAGGTGGGTGTACAATACTGTGATTGACACACCTCAAGGGCACCATCAAGCGGCCTGGCCCGCGTCGTCCATGGCAACGTCGCCTTCGCCATTCTCCTGCGGAGCCTCTTCAGCTGGTTCAAAGGCGCCTAGCACCTCGGTGATGATGGTGACAAGCTCCTCCTGCTGCGTCTCATCGAAACGGCCGGCCATGTCCTCTACAATGACATTGAGTGCGACCACATTGGCAGGCCGGAGGTTGAGGATCATGACCACCTCTCCCTTGGACAGATCATATGGCCGCAGGCGTTCCAGTAGCGTGGGGATGGATTGAAGTGTATAGGGAGTAGGCTTCTGGCTCATGGGACTGGGCGATGCCTCGAGCCAGCTGCTCAGCTAGCAGGGCATCATTAGTATGCTACTAGGATCGAAGAGCGCGCCCAAGGGAACACACCTCTTTGACGACAGTTTCGTAGTTGGGTGGGCCACGATGGCGACTTTTCTTGTACCGCTCTCTCTGTTGCAGGACATGCTGATGGACCTCAAAGTTGGAGAGTACGGCAGACTGAGCTTCGAGGACCTTCATCGTGGATTAACGGCTGCTGCTGAGTTTGCGAGAATGATCCCAAGTCGATACACCCCGTTTCAATGAAGGAAGTTTTGCTTGAGTGTGACCATGGCATTAAAGTGAGTCTGACGGACCGGACACTTTCGAATCGGATCCATTAATCTAGGCTGCAGTACCCAATCATCGACGGGCCTTTCCCGGATGGCATCACGCTGCAGGGACCGCACCTGCCACCACAGGCTCTGATGGCGGGCTGTCAGTGGTTAAAGTCGGTAGTCATTGCGCAAGCCACTGTAGCACAGCGTTCGCAGCTTCCCTGCAGATGTGCGACAGGCGGTGGCATGCTGGAATTGACGGGTCTGAGTGGTCAGCCTTGGCGAATCAGATGGTCGCTATTGTCTTTCTTAGGCTGTTTCTTCCTCCAAAAACAGAGAATGGCAGGAACCCTTCTGGAGCCGAACCACCGACTTTTTTTTTGCAGGTCCGGCAGCAGCCGTCAGTTGGGAACAGTCAAGCAGCACACCGTCTTGAGCTTGTTTCATTGCGACGAAGACGTTTTGTGCTACTATCAATCTGCACACCCTCTTCTAGACCGGAAACCTTTTCTTTCATCATGCACAAAGTGTGAGAAACGTCCTTCATCGTAACTGTACGCACGTCCTTGCCCCGGCTGGCTTGCTCTCGACACGCCGGCATCGGTCCATCTCCAACAAAAAAAAGTTCGACGCGCACTGCGCCTGACGTCGCTTCAAGGTCCGCATCGACCTCCCCCACCATCGTTCTCGGCTCTTGAGCCCTTTTCCGGCCACACAATCGCCATTGCGCTCGTCGCATAGCCTGTCACTGAGAGAGGTATGTTCCAGTAGCCCAGGCTGGCTGAACTGCGACGCTGACAATTGGCGCAAGCCTCACTCGAGGACGAAGCGACGACGACGGCCACGACGACGGCGGCTACAAATTCTTCCTCCAGCCAGGGTGGGGTGAACGCAAAGAAAAAGAACCGGCCTTCTTTGTCTGTCAAGGACAACTCGAGCATCGAGACATCAACAAACAAACACCAACCACATCATGGTTCGCAACATCTGCCTGCTGGGTGGGAACTCCCACCCGCAGCTGACCGACAGTGTCTGCAACATCCTCGGCATCCCACCGTGCAACCGCATCCTGAGCAAGTTCTCCGGAGGTGAGAGCCGCTGCGAGATCAAGGACTCGGTCCGCGGCAAGGATGTCTACATTATCCAGTCCGGCTCCGGCAGCGTCAACGACAACCTCATGGAGCTATGCATCATGATCTCAGCCTGCAAGACCGGCTCAGCGAAACGTGTCACCGCCGTCGTCCCGCTCTTCCCATACTCCCGGCAACCCGACTTCCCCTACAACAAGTCTGGCGCGCCATTGTCCGGCTCGTCCAACGGCCACGCGCAGAAGAAGGACTACACCTTTGAGAGCGTGCCTGCTACCCCCAGACCGGGCGGCCCGCGCAGCAGTGGCCTGTTGAATGGCGTCAACGGCCTTGCGGAGAAGCTGGCCAAAACAACAACAGGGGACAGGCAGCCCAATGGCAACGAGCAACACCCTCCCAAGCGCTCTGATACCCTCTCGAGCCTCAGCTCCAACACGAGCCGACACCAGCCCGACGGCTCGCTCTCGTCGCAACCCAGCTTCACGACGCACGACTACGAGAAGCCCGCCCACAGTGTTGGCTTCCAGGCGAAACCCGGTTACAAGCAGTGGGTTGCGCTGGCCGGCACGCTCGTCGCCGACCTGCTGACCTGCGCCGGCGCTGACCACATCATCACCATGGATCTCCACGACCCGCAGTACCAGGGCTTCTTTGACATTCCCGTGGACAACCTCTACGGCAAGCCCCTGATCCAGAACTACATCCAGCAGTACATTCCCGACTATCGAGACGCTGTGGTGGTTTCTCCCGACGCTGGAGGTGCCAAGCGAGCCTCGCTCATCCGCGATAGCTTGGACATTGATTTCGCTCTGATTCACAAGGTAAGTTTGGCCTGTAGTCCGCCACCATGATCGCCTTGCTCACATGAACACCAGGAACGACGTCCCATCAAGTACACGGAGCAGCGCAATGCCAGCATGATGCTTGTCGGCGACGTGTCAGGCCGCGTGTGCATCCTCGTCGACGATCTCATCGACACCGGCAACACCATCACCCGTGCCGCCAAGCTTCTGAAGAACGAGGGCGCCACCAAGGTCTACGCGCTCGTCACGCACGGCGTCTTCAGCGGCGACTCCATCCCCCGGATCAACGCCTCGTACATTGACAAGATCATCGTCACCAACTCCGTGCCGCAGGATGAGCACAAGAGGCTCTGTCCCAAACTCGAGGTGCTTGACATCTCGGCTGTCTTCGCCGAGGCCATCCGTCGCGTGCACCACGGCGAATCCATCAGCGTTCTTTTCCAGTACAACTGAGCGTACTTAGTTGTTCGTCATACATGCAAATGGGTTCGGTTCACATGGTCGACCAGTCACCGGGGATCCAGGCCACCCAATGTTGGAGTTTGAGGAGCTTTGTAATCGGGATTTCATGTCAATTTTCTGTTTTGCTTCACCTAGGTGGTCCAGGTCGCGAGACTATTGGAATCAATCAAGTCATTAAAGTCCGAGTACACACTCAGGACTGGTACGCTCGCTGTAGTTACACTAATGCCCATGCACTCGCCATTGTCGCAAGCTCGGGCGAGATCTTCCAGCCATGAGTGTTTGCCACGCGCTTGTAAGCTCGCACAGCCTCGGAGATGCTGTAGCACGCCTTGTCACTCGGGGAGAGGCTGCGCAACCTCGCCGGCCGCTCCGTGTCGCACAAGCCAAGCCTGACCTGTATCAGGGCCTTCTCAATGCTCAATGCCGGGCTCCAGCCCGAGCTGGTGAGCAGCTCGGAACAGATGGCCCCTCCCGCAGTAACGTGGCCGCCACCGCCGCGGGCGAACTCCAAGAAGAGAGGGCGCACGACGCGGATGAAGGGAGGCGTGAGAGGATAATCAGCACCTGGAAAGACCTCTAACACGATGCTGTTGCAACCCTTTGCTTTCATATCTTGTGCAAGGGGCAGGGCCTCATCAAAGCTGTGCAGCTCGACAACCCATCGGAAGAGAGTGGCGGCTTTGTCCAACTGCTTGAAGTCAATATACCAACCTTGCTCGGCAAGGTCCGTCTCGTCCTGAGTCTTCATCATTTCCCTTCGCTCCTGAGCCAGCCTTCTGGTCGCGGTCATGGTAGCCCAGCTGGGTTCAGGTAATTTGGGCAGCTCGTTCCACTCCAGGACTCCGGGCTCAAAGTCTGTATCCAGCCGCCGCCGCTTTGTCGCCTCGTCATTGGGATTGTCGAGGAATCCATCAAGATCAAGTCCTTCGAACTTGACAGAGAGACTGGCGTCTTGATCATTTGCGCTCAGGGACGGGCGCTTGATGGAACCGGAGCTTTCCCTTTTCGCGGAACTGGACTGTGCCATCTGTGTATTAATACCTTCGTGTCTCGGCACAGCGGACATTGGAATCTGGAGAGCCAGTCCCTTGGGTCCGAGCGGAGTCATTTCTGGATCTTAACGAATGTATCCCTCTGAGGAGCGCTTGGGAGGCGTCGGGAACGGGAGCTGTCGAGCCTCGTCTGTAGGTGACACCTGGGCGAGAAGGAAACGACATTGAATCCATTCTATGTGGTCGACGACGAAATGGGGATGCTTGGCGATAAACAGGTCCGGCCTGTTGACCACTTCGCAAATAGACAGAGCAGCGTTGACTCTGAGTACAGAGTTTGGCCACGTTTCTGGTGCTGGGAAAGCCCTTAGCGAGTAGATCATACTGGTGCTGAACATCTTGCCCAAGTACACTCCATCCCCGAACGACCGCCCGTTTACTGTCCGATCGAATTTAAGTCCTTCATTGACAATGCCGTGCCAATTCCCAAGGCAGCTGCCGTGCCAAGCAAAGAACGTCGGCACAGCACCCTTGCGATGGGCCTCCACCTCACTTCTGAAGCGTTGCTCCTTTTCGGGGCTGCCTTGGACGAACCGAAACTGGAGCCATCCTTTAGGGCCTCCTAACACCATATTCGGCTGACTATTCGAGCCCTCTTCAACGGGCCCGGCCGGCGGGATGGGCTCGTCTTGAACAATGGGTGACCGATTTGCAGCTACAATCCACAGAAGCAGACGGTATGTGTTTTGGTCAATAATCTCTGGGGCATCGGAGAGCAGTCGATCTGGATGCGCCAAAAGGAACTCCCTCATCTTGAGTACAGACCGTATTCCCAATGTCAGCAGTGTCAACGCCGCAGGGCGATCATCTGGCTTAAGGCTGTACAGGTCATCGCAGAATGCATACGCGTACATATTCAAAACCAGACTCTGTAGATTCCGAAGCGACGCCACAGTTGCATCCCAATTTGTCGAAGAGGCAGTCACTGTTGACGCTTTTCCTGCGCTATGGTAGGCGGTGATCTCAAAATCGAACTCGTGGGCTCTCTCCTCTGTGACACGACATATGTACCACACGAGGGTGTCCTTCCAACGTATATGTAGAAAGGCTAGGAAAGCCTCCGCTGAGTAACTGCGTCGAAAGAGCAATTTTTGGGAAGAGTATGAAAGGCCGCCCAGCCTTGATCCAGGTTTGGGGCAGTTTGGGCATGGTCTCTGTTGGCAGCAGTGTCGCGATACCATGGCTTGGATCTCCATGGCTCATCTGCGTCTGGCATTCCAAAAGACTGGCTCCGTCTCGCGGGGGGGCTGGAACCTTGAGCTTGAGGGAGAGAGGAAAGTGGCGTAGCTGTTTACACTTCAAGCTTGTGTAGAAGAAACTAACCAACAGATCCACGACGTAGGGACTGTGGATGATTTCATGCTCGATACCTGGCCCCTGGTTGAGGGAGAATGTAGTGGTCGAGGCAGAGCGGATTTTCGCAGACGTGGGGTCTCATACTTTGGAAACCATCGTCCATGGCTCGATAGCAGTTGACACAGTACCTTCCGCATCGCATGAACAATTGCAGCGCATGTTGCATGGCCACCAAAGGTATGTTCACTAGTGGCTCCAGCGCATGGTCCTGCTGAAGAACCCAGGGCTGGCTCGCCGTGTCGTTCCAGGGTGCCGCACAAGCCTGTGGCGTAGTCTTTCCACCGTAAGAGCGCAGGCTGTGCAATGCAGCGAGCCATGAGACGTTGTCCTGCCGTCGGCGATTGAGAAGTGCAGGGAGATCATTTGTTAACGTGCGTGAGATGTACTGAAACATATACAAAGGCTCGAAGGCGCCTTTCCTCGTGTCATCCAAACCCCTGGCCCTGGATGTTTGGAATACTTGCTCAGCAGATGCCGCTGTCGGCTTGGCCTCCTCGCACTGACCAAATTCAAACCGGAACGTCTCAGTTTTAAGGCGATCCTGAATGTAGATGTCCGGAATGGGATATCCGCCAGTCGTCTTCATAAGAAGAACTAGATGCTTTTCCTTGTCGAGATGCCATGTTTCACACGCCTCCTCTGGTATGCCCAATCTCATGATGGGAACAGAAAGGGAGAAGATGATGCAATGTCCGCGCGTGTGTTCTGCATCGTGATTGTAGACACCAATAGAAAATCCGGCTTCCATTGCCGCTCTGAGGTCTTTTCGTTGACGCTTCAAGGCCTCAGGCCCTGTATGAAGACAATCTAGTGCGTGTGTGGCTGCCTCGGTAGAGCTCAAATTCAAACAGTCGTGGTCGTCATCGCTGCTAATAGGTTGGAAATCGTTTTCATCCTCTCCCATCGAGCTATCGGTCCCGTCGTAGTCGAGTTGATCGTCGAGGCTGGAGCCTTCGTTTCCCAGGTCCAAAGACACGTCTTCGCAGCCGAGCGATTTTTGAGATGCCGACTCTGCGCCAGCTCTCCCACATGGCTCTAACAAATACGTTGTGAGGCTGGCTGATACAAAATCGACGATTTGGGGTAGAGTTTTCTTGTTGAAGAAGCCAACGAGACCCTGCAGGAAGCTCACGATGTGGGGGTCAGGCTCATCCGACGAAACAAACAGAAAGTAGTCGGCTTTTGCTGGATATGCGTCGGTATCTACAAGACACATTAAGAGTTAGCCATCGAGAGCATGGTACTGAAGACGGACATATACCTTTTGCCATTATTACCACTTTCAGAGGGCGCAGGTCTGGGTAGGAGAAGGTGAACGCCAGCTGGCCGTCACTCTCGCCAGCCTGAACACAAGAGACATTGCTGACAGATGCTTTCTTTGCTTGCTGAAGATGGGCGTTGAAAGTTTTGCGACCCATTCTGGCCGTCGCCAGCGATGGGCAAAGTGCTGTTGAGACGGGAGATGTGCAGAAAGAGCTCCCTTGTGAATAGACGATGATTTATCCGCTGGTGGAGAGAAAGATTGGGATAGAGTCTGCAAAGAATGATGTAGAAAGTTAACTGCTTGTCAGAAATCGGGACGGCCCAGAGAACACTATTCAATTGCAAGCTTGCAGTATCTCGAGAGAGTTGGGACGATCCAAGGACTAATAAGGTACGGTAGGTTTAGTAAGGTACCTGAAGTACTCCAGCAAGAAGGCGCAATGACTGGAGCCGGCAATAGTTTGCCCAAGTACCTACTACCTACCTTACACTAAGCTTGAAACTCAGCGATACAACAGGGTGTACCAAGTAACGTAATAGTAGTTAGTACTTATATGTTCCGGGGAAGTGTACGAATGGAATCAAATCCAGCTGCAGACTGGACCATGATGGACTGAAGATGCGCGCGAGAAGGCAACCAGGCAGGGCAACCTGCAGTACCTTGGTACCTTACTAGTATGCAGCAGGAGACAATCCGGCAGCTGCAAGACTGTTACGTCTCCAATGAGACCCCGGTGCCCTGGTTGTCGATTGCTCAATCTAGTCGCTGCATCTTGTCGAACTGCACGACGTTGTTGCCTGTATCACGGCATTGTGCCACAGTGGCTATAGCCTAGCACAGGCTTAGATGCTTCAAAGCACAAAGAAGGAAACTTCTCCCTGGGCAAACCCAAGCAGGTGTGCAAGCATGAATTTACATGGCGAGCTTGAAGTGTCTGGTCGACAGTTGGAAGTGGCCAATGGTTGGTGACAGCATTGTGAAGTATGCGCAAAAGCTTAAGAGCCACTTGGACACAATCAAAGGCCATAATAGACGTAGTGCAACCGATGCGTTGCAGTGTCAATGAGTGTCGTCGTCTGTGGATACTGGATACAACAACGTTCCCAGGCGTTAAGTTGGAGGGAGGAAGGGGCGGCTCAATCTGTGAAAGAAAGGCGGACCCATATTATCCTAAGTTGGCCAATCAACGACGTGATCATGGACAACACCGAACAACGAACACCGCTAATACTAGTGGTCATTCGTCAAACTATTTAACTACCTAAGCATTTGCTGAACATTGTTAAGGACACACAGAGCATATGGCCATTAGAGATTTGATGTTCCCGAGTCTACGGAGTAGACATTGGCGACATTAGCATGTGAGTACCGTAGTGCAATCATGTAATAAACAGGGTCAATTGCGGTGAGCAAGGGGGCAATTTGACTAGGCAGGTACGGTAAGTAAGCACAAGCCAGGTGCTGGCTTTAATCTGTCAGTCCCCGCTTTGGACAGCTCGCTACTGGTGCCACCCGCGCTGATCAAGCCTCCAAGCCCCTGGCGTCGAAACGACATGGACCCTGCTGTAATAATAAGCCGAGCTGCGCAGCCAATGGACAAGCGAAGCATCTCGACAAGGATGTGCCAACCAGGGCCAACTCCTGTCAAGACTCAACAGCTCCGACTCCCAATCTCAATCCCCAATCACCGATCCTGCGACGGTAACGGACGTCTTTGACGCGCCCTCGCTCTTCTGCCCGCCTGCGAATTCATCGCTTGCCATTCCTTCTCGGCCACCAACTGCGACATCGTCGTTGGCCTCGTCACTCCTTTTGCACCAAGCGACACCCGCGACCTCGCCCACTCCCTGCACGACCTCGAACCCAATATACCAGCAACCGATAGCATTACGATGGATGTATAACTTGTTCCTTATGACATGACACAAAAGGCATACCTAGGCTTCTCGGGAACAGCACAGGAACGCACCCGCGAGCTGGGTTGCTGCTCCTGCGCGCGTCGCCAAGGGCCCAGCACAAAATGCCCAAGACGCGGCTGATGCGCGCACTCGTTCGGATCACAACTCGCCGGCTGACACTGGCCTTCACATTGCTTTCCCTAGCCGCCATTGCCTTCATCGTGACTCTTTCCTCGACGGTCCCCAAGTCCCCTCGCCTGGTCGAGTACGAGCACCAGACCCCGACGACGAGCGAGCTTCTCGCCAGGCCCTTCAGCAAGAGTCCCCTGAACCCGTTCAAGAAACCCACAAAGGCGCCCCCTCGGGAACGCAATGACGAACACTCTGGATCCTCATGGTGGCAAGATGGCAAATGGCTTGCGGTGGCCTTTTCGAGCGACCTCACGACAGACGATCGCGTCTTGCTCCCTCCCCTCAAAGAGCGCCCACCTATCTATTGCTACCGCGATACCTCGGTCGAGAGGCCAAAGGATGAGCACGAAGCCGAAGACGAGCTATTCCTGACGTGGAAACGTGCGTGGTGGGCGCATGGGTTCCGCCCCACCGTCCTGGGCGCGACCGAGGCCACGATCAACCCGGCATTCGACGAGGTCCAAAGGCTGAAGCTGGATGGCGTGCTACGGGCCGACGTCATGCGATGGCTTGCATGGGACACGGTTGGTGGCGGCCTCCTCGCCGAAAACACCATGCTCCCCATGGCTTCGAATGGAGACCCTCTACTGGCCGAGCTGCGCAGAGGCAAGTACGCTGAACTGACCAGTTGGAAGGGCCTTGGCAGTGGCCTGTTGGCAGGCTCGGGCGAGGAGGTCAAGTCTGCCATACGGGCTGTTCTAGAGCTGTCCGAGGCGAGGAGCGTGCTGGCGGCCCTGCCAGGCGACATTGTGAAGACGGACGCGACCCCAATGTCGTTGGCTTACTATGGGCCGCAAACCATTGCCAGCAAATACGCCATCATTGGGGAGGCCACTCGTCTCAACCGAGCTGATGGTCTCCGGGCTCTCAACAGACTCATCAACGCGCATTTGCACGTGGTGTGGCAGAACAGCTTCTCCCACGGCATCGACGTGCTCCAGCCGTACCCTAACCACACCTCCAAGATGGTCAGCGAGGCTATCGGGCTGGCTGAGTCGTTGCTGCATTGTCCAGAGACGCCATTGCCTGCCTCGTGCCCGCCAAACCTGCCGCGCTGTGCACCGTGCACGACCGACATGCGGTCGACACGCATCGCAACCCCGTCTTCCTACCATAACGCCTCCAAAGCCTTCACCATTGGATTCGTGCCCCACCCCTGGACACTCACGACTCTGAACATGCTGAAGGACACCTTTGACCTCAACGTTCTGCGTCGCGACTCCCTCCGTGACCCCTGGTTACTAGAGGTGACCGACCGCCTCCTCGACGATACTCATGCCGTCTACGACGAGCTCCCCGCCTCGGGCGATCGTCGCATCATGCGGTTCAAAGAAGCCATTGCCAGTGAAGAAGCCGAGTCGAGGACCCTCTTCCTCACGGCCGAGGCACCCTTGCCATCCGACCTCGACTGGCGATTTGGCTTCAGTATCCCGCAGCATGCTCATATTCCGCAAGAACAGCCCCCAGATCGCGAGGATCCCTCAGAAGACCCGACACTCGAGTGGATTCTTTTGGAGCGCGCGAAACAGGTCGTCTTTGAGACGGCAGAGACGGAGGACACTGGCATGCGCACAGCCCTCGAGACATGGAACATGGCCGACTATGAGGCGTGGAAATTCACCCGCGCCCTGCAGGCGCGGAGAGTCATGGAGAGGTCCAAATGGGCCAGTGAATCAAAATGAGGAGAAGCGCTGTTAATGTCTAATCTATGCAAGCGGAAGAGCATGTGGGACCGCAGAACCACACATATATCACACAATCATCGCATCTGTGCGCACGGCGTTGCGCTGCAGCAGTAGGGGCAATCTTTTGGGTTGAAGATTCACTGTTTATTTAGTTTCGAGAGCCGGACTGTTCAGGATATACCCGAGACGCTGGGCCAGTATATTACGGAGTGGCACATATATAAGTGTATATACACATCATCACGAGCACTGGTAGCAGACCTTGTCTGCGCCATGTATGAAAAGAACGGGGCATCCCCCACCCCCTTTTCTATGCGGCGTTGGCAATTGTCCCTTTGGTAGCCTCATCTTCCAACGACACGAGCGTGGAGGCAGTGTAGCCGTCCAATGCCGCCCGGGCCTTGCTGGCGACGTCCTCGGCTTTGGATAGAGCCGCTCTCAGTAGCTGGGCTGTTGCATCGCCTACCAAGTCTGGCACGTCCGCATGGGCATCCGCAGGCTTGCCGGTGGCCTTTTCCTCGAGCATCTGACGAATATGGCCGCTCAGCCAGAAGCCCTCCAGCTTTCGAGGGTCCATGCCCTGGGCGCCTGTGATGGTGCCGCGGCAGGAGGCTGATTGGCACAGGCAATCAAATGGTTGCGCCATGTGCCACTCTGTGGAAGGGTAGAAGAACTAGTGTCATGTCGTGTGAGTTTCCTATCGTAGTCGTGTGCATCGTCCGCATGTCACATGATGAACGGGTGGGTGGGCGGCATTGGACACGTACCGTGAGCTCATCACCAGGTTTCAACCCCTTTGGACCGGCAAGAATATCGAGGTTTGCCGTATCGAGAATCTTCCTTGGATCAGTCACTGTCGTTCATGCGTAGACTCATTCGAAAGGGCGGGTGGGCTCTACCAAAGATGGGTCACATGAGTGGTTGAGGTACAGCAAGTCACTATTGAGACTGATGTGCCTGTTCTTCCCGATCTGTACGGTGGCATAGGTCGCTTCCGGCGTGATTGTACATGGCGGAAAGGTCATCTTTGCAAACACTCCAAACGGTGGCACTGTAACTTTGGAGAGGCTCTTGGATGTGAACTCGGCCTCATTGACAATGACTTGGTGAATGTCCGGGTGCGATGGCTGCGCCCAGTGAGGCTTGAGAGGTGCCATGATGAGGTATGGGATGATCTGGTATGAAAACAAACGTCGCAAGCTGGCTGTTCGTGGTCTGAAAGTAATGGGCGTTCCGGTAGACGTATATCTACGATCAAGGCGCAATAGTTGGTGCTAATACCCGCACCGTGTAGCCGAGGCTATAGTCTAGTATATGGAGCAACCTACCCTATTGCCGGCTAGCAGACGACTATGCGACAGCATGTGTCCCAAAGGGGCAAGTCCGTCCAGCACGGCTGAGTCATCAGAATGGTCCGAGCGTGCATCCGCGAGACGCATGCATGTTGCGGAGCGGCAATGTGGGGTTCACCGATCAGGACCCTCCGAAGTCGCCTGGCGGGAGGCAATGACACGAACACCCCACCACCCACACCTCGTTCCATTGTCTGTCGACTTTTTTGCCTTCAATAGATGGTATATAAGTAGATTGGCCCATTTTCTCTTCCCGCTGCTTAGAGAAGAACATCAATCGCCCTCGAGTTGTTGCCATATAATAAATCTGCTCGTTTTCAACTCCACCAGACGACAACCCTCAACCCTCTTCCAATACGTTCCTACCAGCATACCGCATTCGCAGCAGCGGAGAGCACCTACACCATGGAGGGCATCAAGCGTGCGTTTGAGCAGTGCAAGAATGAGGGCCGGGTAAGCCACCTGGAACAAGCGCGCGCACGATCTCGTTGCTGATATCCCTCTAGAGCGCCCTGGTGACCTATGTCACGGCAGGATACCCCAAGCCAGAGGACACGCCCGAGATCCTCCTGGCCATGGAACGTGGAGGCGCAGACGTGCTCGAGCTCGGCGCGCCCTTTACCGACCCCATCGCCGACGGTCCCACGATCCAGACAGCCAACACAGTCGCCCTCAAGAATGGCGTCACAATACAGACTACCCTCAACATGGTCAAGACCGCGCGGAGTAAGGGTCTGAAGGCACCGGTCCTGCTCATGGGCTACTACAACCCCTTGTTGAGCTACGGCGAGGAACGCCTGTTGAAGGACTGCCACGAGAGTGGCGTGAATGGCTTTATTGTCGTGGATCTGCCGCCCGAGGAGGCCGTCTCTTTCCGCAAGCTGTGCACACGTGGAGGGTAAGCTATGCGTGATCACCCCCCGGTGGAGAGAATGTCGCTAACCATTACTAGTCTGTCGTACGTCCCTCTGATCGCCCCAGCCACCTCCGAAGCCCGTATGAAGATTCTTTGCCAGCTCGCCGACTCATTCATCTACGTCGTGTCGAGACAAGGCGTCACAGGTGCCACGGGCACCATGAACGCCAACCTCCCAGACCTGGTGGCCCGCGTCAAGAAGTACAGCGGCAACAAGCCCGCCGCTGTTGGCTTTGGCGTCAGCACTCGTGATCACTTCCTCAGCGTCGCGCAGGTCGCCGACGGTGTGGTCGTGGGCAGCCAGATCATCTCGACAGTGCAAAAGGCCCAGACCGGCGAGGCCTACAACGACGTGGAGAAGTTTTGCGCCTACCTCGGAGGACGCAGCGGCAATACCAACGGCCAGACGCGCGAAGTTGGCATCATTGAGACCCTGTCTGCCGCCCAAGAGCCCAGTGGCGAGAGCGTCACGGTGGAGGGGGTCATCACCAACGAGGACCGCTTGACAGCTGAGCAGGACACCGACCTCGTGTCACAGCTCGCTGCCTTGCACGGCAAGATCCCCGATCGCTTCGGCGAGTACGGTGGCCAGTACGTGCCCGAGAGTCTGATGGACTGCTTGTCCCAGCTCGAGGAGGGATTCAACTCCATCAAGGACGACCCCGCCTTCTGGGAGGAGTATCGCTCGTACTACGAGTTCATGGGACGCCCTGGCCGTCTCCATCTGGCCGAGCGCCTCACCGAGCATGCGGGAGGTGCTAACATCTGGTTGAAGCGAGAGGATCTGAACCACACGGGCAGCCACAAGATCAACAATGCCCTCGGACAGCTGTTGCTTGCCCGGAGGTTGGGCAAGACCAAGATCATTGCGGAGACCGGCGCTGGGCAACACGGTGTCGCCACCGCTACCGTCTGCGCCAAGTTTGGTATGGAGTGCACAATCTACATGGGAGCCGAAGATGTTCGTCGTCAAGCGCTGAACGTCTTCCGCATCCGTCTCCTCGGCGCCAAGGTTGTCGCCGTCGAGGCCGGTAGCAAGACGCTCCGCGACGCCGTGAACGAGGCCATGCGCGCTTGGGTGACGGAACTCGACACCACCCACTACATCATCGGCTCTGCCATTGGACCTCATCCCTTCCCCACCATCGTCCGTACCTTCCAGTCGGTCATTGGCGAAGAGACCAAGAAGCAGATGCTCGAGAAGCGCGGCAAGCTCCCCGATGCCGTCGTCGCCTGCGTCGGTGGCGGCAGCAACGCCGTCGGCATGTTCTACCCCTTCTCCAACGACCCCAGCGTCAAGCTTCTCGGCGTGGAGGCGGGCGGCGACGGTATCAACACGGCACGACACAGCGCCACCCTCTCTGGCGGTTCCAAGGGTGTGCTGCACGGCGTGAGGACATATGTGCTCCAGAACGAACACGGCCAGATCCAGGACACCCACTCTGTCTCCGCGGGCCTTGACTACCCCGGCGTCGGCCCCGAGCTGAGCTCCTGGAAGGACAATGAGCGGGCCAAGTACGTGGCGGCCACCGATGCCGAGGCGTTCATTGGCTTCCGCCTCATGAGTCAGCTCGAGGGCATCATTCCTGCGCTCGAGACGGCGCATGGTATCTACGGAGCCATCGAGCTCGCAAAGACAATGAAGAAGGGCGAGGATGTGGTCATCTGCGTCAGCGGCCGCGGCGACAAGGACGTGCAGAGTGTCGCGGAGGAGCTGCCGAAGCTGGGTCCCAAGATTGGCTGGGATCTCCGGTTCTAAGGGACGAAATTCGAGTTGTCGTTCAAAAGCATGTCATCACGGTCGGGCGTTTGTGACTAGGGGGGAAAGGAAATCGTAGATCGGGAGCGATACCATTTGGCATTTTGAGACTAGTTGGCATACATCAGGGGTACACGAAAGTAAATAAACCAACATGCACACTTTTTAGACATATTCCGCCAATGCCTTTGCGAAACGTGAAGTCCCGGAATCATGTGTCTCAAGTAAGCAAGCAAGCAAGCGTCACGGCAGTGAACAGCGTCAATGTAGCAGAAAATATCCAATTGTTCTATAGTTTTGGGCTATCATCAATCATCACTACATGCCGTCGCTAAATGATAATGAGCTGTAAAGAAAGTCAGTCCGCTGCACCCCTGTATCGAACAGTCAAGGGAACATACCTCAATGAGCTTTTCGGTCAAGTCAAAGCAGTCTCGGTGGATGTCGTCCATAGCGCCCATGGAGCATGAGCGCCACAGACCGCCAAAGCCGTTTTGTTCCAGTATCTCGGCCATGGAGCCGCCCGAGTTCATGGCGCGTGCATATTTCTTGTTCGAGGTCAATGTTCGTAGCAGCGTATGGGCTGCCTCGAGAGGTGCCGAGTTCTGTCCGTGTAACAGCACGTCGTCCAGGATCGTTCGCATGGAACCGCACCTATCTCACTATCAGTCTTGACCTCGATACCAAATACAAAGTGGACCAACTCACAGATGTATCATCACGGCAGGGCGGGCCTGGGCGAGTGCATTCAACCACTGAAGACTTCGCGTCTGTACAGCGTCTTCGAGGTACTGGAAGTCGACCATCTCCATGACGGTGATGAGCAGCAGCTCATGGTCAGCAAAAGTCCGAACGTCGCGCCGTCCTTGGTAGTCGACGGTCTCGGACGCAGGGTCCTCTGGGTCAATGCCGGCTCGCCAAAGACTGTCCCTCAGCTCGTCGTGGCCGGTGGCTCTGGCTCGGATCAAGGCCAAGTACGGCGAACTGGACACAGTAGGTGCACCAGAATGGGGTCCTTGCTCTGGAGGAGTTGTCGTCATCTCCAAAAAGGCCGAGAGCACGCGCATGGCCGTGGGTCTGGTGGTGGTGTCGGTCAGCCCCCGAGCTAAGCAAGCACACACGGCAAAATGGAAGCTGTTGTTGTTGAAGTGAATGCCATATGCTTCATCTAGAGCCATGGCCGCTTCGTCGAGCTGCTCGCGGCCCTGGAGCAGCAGAGAGACCATGTTCTCCCCCCTGACGTCCCCTACAGTGCCAATGTTGGCCAGCACCGATTCGAGGAACTGGGCGGCACAATTGAACATGGCCGACGGAACCAGCCTGACAAGTGATATCGCCAGCCAAAACAATTGCAGCCCGTAGCGCGACGCAGACGGTAACTTGGCCATCATCTTGGAGAGGGATGTTGTGATGGATACCAACATCTCAGTGCTGCTCTCCTCCTCAAACCTACCCACGCTGCTACGCAAGGCCACCAAGACCTGGTATAGCAAGTCATCGTCCACTTCCTCACGCGCCAGGTAGCCCATGACTGTGAATGCTCTTGGCTGAATCGCAGGGTTGTTCTGGAAGGCAGTACTAGCCACCAAACTCATCCATCGTGATCGCCAGGCATTGGACATGTCTAAAGACGGGGCAGCTGTTTGGCAAATATCGAAAAGAACAGCGGCCAGATGCTCGGTCGCGGCTAGAGTGGCACCAGAGTCCTGCGCCGTCGAGATGGACGCCCCTTCGCGTACAAACGTGGGATGTATAGGGAAAATGTCGCCCTTGGGCTCGCCCAGCGCCTCCAGGTTGGCCCTCAGCTTGCTGGCCGGGACGTCGTCCAGCGCGAACGATGTGCACGCCGCGTGGACGGAATTGATGAGTAGCCTGTACACCAGCATGCGCACGGACTGGCTGCCCGTGTTGAACAGCATAGTCACGACGTGGAAGACTTCGGGAAGGAAAAGCTGGGCCTGGATGCCATTGTCGAAAGATAGAGCCAGGCAGAAGTGCAGCAGAATGCAGATCTCCGCCCACACAGCATTGTCTGGTAGGTACTTGGTGGGCCTCAAAGAGGAGCGATTCAAAGCCTTGCGTAGCCTGGAGAGGATCTTGCCACGCAGCGTGACGCTCCCGATGCCAGCAACGATTGAAGAGATGATTTCGAGCGCCTCGTCATGGTTGCTATAGCCCATGGAGGTCTTCATGATCTCATCGAGGAAGATTTCAAGTAGAACCTCGTCTTGCGCTATGGCCGGCCAAACGCACTGCTGCAGCGTGTAGGATTGGGCGTGATCAATAATGGCCACGTCGATGAGTTTTCGAATGAGTAGCGCGACGCGCTCCCGGCCCTTTTCGGGATCCTGCTCGCTGGAGAGAACGTTGGTTCGCAACCCAGTGAGCCACGGGGCCATGTACGCTAGACTCAACGGTTTCTGTTCTTCAGGAAAGCTCTCCCAGCCGACGAAGAACTCGGTCAAGAAGTCGGACGTCAATTGTGGCTCCGTCTTGGCTAGCTCCTTGCTCATACTGACGATGAAATTACTGGCGTCGAGAGGCACGGACAGATCTTTGGCACAGACAAGCTTCGCCGCTGAGCTGAACTTGAAGGCCTTGCAAAGTGCTCCGAGCAGGTTGTACGAGGAGACCCTGAGTACATGGTCTGCACTCGATAGATTTGTCAAAGCCAGGTTGAGGAGCGTGCCAGGGACATCCTGTGGTCGGATCAACCTCTCTGTTGGCTTGTGTGTCCGGCTGTCCTTGCCCTGGATGCTCTTGGCGCCCCGCACGCTCTGAAGAATGTCCGCCTTCATGGGACTCGTAAAGTACATGACAATCTTGCCGCCGTCGGCTCGAAGGCCGAAAGCAGAGTCGTCTTCCGTCTGTATAGACGTGGCAGCTTCATCAATGTCTCCCAAGCGGAAGACATCGTTCACCGTTGTGCTCATCCGGAACCCAGTAAAGACTTCTTGTTTCCTGGCCGTGGTGATCTGGACAAATTGGTCGCCCACCTTGATGATCACCTCTATCTTGCCCTTTGATTTGGACAGGCGCGTCACAGGTTTGAAAACGAAGCGGCTATCCTGGATGACGCTGATCGTCTCCTTTGGGAGGTGAAGCTGGTTCAAGTTGAAGTGCGTCTGTAAACTTTCCATATTTCCGACAAGGTGGTATTCAACATTCTTCGGATGAAAGACGCTGGCTTCGTTACGCGTGCAGACCCTCAGAAGTCGCCTGAAGCAGCGTTTGAAGGCGTTGTTCATGTTGTAAATGTAGATTCGGGAAAGACTGCGCGCCAGCTCTGTTGGCGTGAGCAGTTCGAGCATGCGAAACAGCTCATCTTGTGGCTCGTTGCGACCATTGTAGCATGTAGCATCAATGAGAAGTCCAAATGGTTCATGCCAAAGCCTGCTCGCAATCTTGAGGTAACAGTACAGCAAGGTATCATGATCGATCCCCTCTGTCTCAATGTTTCTGAGAATGATGCAGATGATGGAAAGTCCGTCTCTGCTCTCACCACCATCATAGACAGCTCTAGCTGTCAAAAAGGACTCGGTGCTCCTGAAAGCGTTGCGCAGCATGAAATTCTGGAATCGGGAGTATAGCGGCGGGCTGTTGGAAGATACTTGAGGCCGATTCCATGACACGGCCAGTGGAGGTGGCCCCAGGTTGGCAATGAGGTTGCGAATGGGTTCGAGCAGCGGTGAGCGGCCACGCGATAGTTCTCCTGGCGACCGGACGTACTCCCGTCTCTCCCTAGAGACGAGGGTCTGGCGAACATGGTCCCAGTGGTCGTACAAGAAGCGATGCAGCGCTACGCATGAACCGAAATCGAACAGATCCACGTTTGTTGGGCCTTCAATCTTTTCCGGTGGCACAGACACCTCGTGCAAGAACCCCGTGATGTCAAAGACATTCTGCACAAGAAAGTCGTTCAGCGGAAACATGTATGGTTCCTTTACGCCGAACAGCACATTGTTGGCCAAGTTCTGAATGACCTTTGCAATCAGCAAGAGACCGCGGCGCATCTCCTTGGTAGGCGCCTTTGTGGCCAGCCCCTCGACATCCGGGGCGACGATGGCGGGACAGAAGAAGCGGAGGAAGATAAAGGCGCCGATCGCAGTGTACTTGGCATCCGGGAAGCGTGGCTCGACCGCATTGAGGATGATATGGCAGATCTTGCGGAAAGACGGGGGGATGCTCGACGCAGACGCACAGATATTGTCAATGAACACCTTTGCCACGATGCGTAATTGTAGAGCATTCTTCTTCGACTCCTCCGCCGAGCCAACACGTGCTGGATCAAGCTCAAGGTCGAGGTCTTGGAAATTGAGCATGAGTCTATCAAGGACCTTTTGCAACGTGTCTTTGAGGTACTGCGCTCCCTTCCACTTGGCATACACTGAGAGCATCTTGGTGGGCACGCATGTGCGCCGGAGAAGCTCCGCCTCGTTGTTGGTGTCTTCTACCTCTTGCTTGATGAGAGCCTCAAACAGTTCAAAGGTGAGCCCTCGTTGCTCAAATACGGTGAGGAGGCAGATGGCAACCTCGTCAACTTCGGTGCTCGGGCAGATGGAGCTCATGGAAACTGCAAGCGACAGATCCTTTGTGAGCAGTTCAAGGAGCTCTTCGTACTTTTCGCTCACAGCAGAGTCGGTCAAGTTGCTGAACTCGGTACCTTGGACAAGGATGTTGTACAGAACGCGCACAAAAGCTGTACGAATCTCGGGGTTCTCGTGGTATCCAATGCTGAGCGAATGCTTCAGACCAACGTCAATGTTGGCGCTGAGGAGGTTGGAGAGGATGGTGATGGCCAGGTCGGAATTCGAGATGGTGTCCTCTCTGACGGCGGGGCCGACGGTGGCTTCGTTGCGACCCGACTCTGGAGTCTCGTGATTTAGTAAGGAGAGGAAGCGGTTGAAGTAGGTGTGGAACATCTGTGACTTGATCTCACTCATGCCGGCGTCAGTCTGACTTTCGGATGGCTGAAGAGGCAAGCGATAGGTGAGATCCGACAATGACCTGAGGCAAGCCTTGTCAAGGTCTCTTTGAAGACGTGCCATGTCATCTTGGCGTGTTGAGTGTCCATTGTGCTCAGCGTGTGATGATCGTGGCCGGGCAATCCATCCAAAGATGCATTCCAACAACTGGTTCCGTATCCGCACATCGTCGCGAAGATTGAGATGCTCCTTTCTTTTCGTGACCGCTTCGCACAGATGGCAGACACGGATCTTGACTCTGAGAGTGTCCGAGCTCTCAGGCACCCCGTCTAGGAATTTGGCAAAGTTCAGCGTCAAGGCGCCGAGGTGGATCGAAGACGCCGCGCCAAGGTCCGACGGCGTCGTCAACCGCTCAACCAGAGCGCGCAGAAGTGACGCGCCCTGCTCCGCGAAAATGATCTCACTGTCCTGGGCCTTGTCAGATGTTGCCAGAGCGCCCGTGAAGAGGACCTCGAGTTCAGACTCCAGAGCGCGGAACAGGGGCTGATACAGCGACGGAGATACCTCACTAGACAGAACGTCCCGCATGGCCTCACGTACACGCACATTGGCGCATGCGAGCAACTGGATGCTCAGGCGCAGGTATCTCGTCAGCAACGTCTCTTCGTAATTCTCCGAGGACAGTCGGTCGATCCACTTCAAGCCTCCGAGGGCGGGTTCTTCCAGGATAATAGCCTGGTCAGCGACACATATGCCGCCCAAAGAAGCAAGGAAGCCTGAGAAGTTGCGCCACTCTGCAAGCGCCTTGTCATCGACGGCATCCGTGCTCGCGGTAGATACATCCTTGGCAAGGTGTATCCATCTATCAAATGCCGTCTCCCAAGCGTTGAGAATACCCGTTGTCGGGAATTGCATGCGCCGCAATAAACCACGGTTCCGTTTCTGAAAGGCAACCAAGCCAGTGAAGTGGAATTCCGGTGACGCGATCTCGCGGAAAATGTCTCCATTGCGCAGCACCGAGGCTGATGCCTTGGCGGCCTCAGCGACTTGATCAATGACGGAGCACTCCTCCAAGAATATGCCAATGCAGGAAGTCACCAACTGGCATACCTCGGGGTCGGCAGAGCATAGTGACACGAGAAGAATGGTCTCCAGCTTCGACGAGGCTTGCACAACGTCTGAGACATCATTGGGGACCTCGGAAAGTTCTGGGATGTTCTTGAGCAACAACAGCCGTGCCTTTAGGCAATCGTGCAATGTAGCAAGGGCAGAGTCGCTCGTCTGCGCAGCAATACGCTCACACAGCGAGATCAGCACCCTCGAACTTCGTCCCCACAAGTCTTTCCGCAGCGTGATGCTGTCCAGGGCCCGTCCGTTGTAGACCTCCCGAAACGCCTCTCCATGGTCATTGAACAGCCGCTGCGCCACGCTGATGGCTCGTCGACGGATTGTTATCTCAGGCGACAAGACACAGAGCAAAAAGGGGCGGAAGAAGTTGGTGGGCGAGTTGATGCTGACGGGACCGGTAATGAGGCGCCGGGGCGCCGCGTCTAGGAAGTCCAGGACGCTGCAAATCATGTCCGCTCCGTCTTTGCTCGCGACGGATCGTTTGCGCGAGTCGATACCATATTTGGTCTCTGATTCCAGCTGCGATTGCATGAAAGGCTGTAGCTGGTCAAATAGTTCAGCGTACTTGGCGTTATCTGGCTGCCGCGCAAAGTAGCAACAGGCTTGGACAGCAGCTACTTTGAAACTGTCCGGCGCAGAACGCGCAACGCAGCTCTCGACCAAGGGCTCTGTAGAGCCGTCCAGATTCAAGTGAGCCAGAGCCACAAAGGCGGCTGTCATAATCTCCTGCCCAAATGGCGATGTGTCCAGCCCCAGTGTTGGCGATGGTGAAGGGCCTCCAGAAATGGGTCGCTGGAAGACGGCTTCGCGCACTTCATCCTGCACGTCGAGCGCGTACGATACCAGCGCTGCGTCACTCTCAGCATGAAAGTGGCGAGCCGCACGTAGCAGAGCCACGAGGCAAAAGGCGGCTGATTCGTGACCGTTGCGTAGTGATTTCTTCAATCCATCCAAGAAGGACACCTTTTTGACGATTCCGCTGCTCTTGGCCTCCTTGAGGTTACTTGCCACCTCGAAGATATCGGGAAGCAAGAACAATAGACAAGTTTGCAGAGGCACGTGGAGCATGCGGCGCTTTGCATCATCCGACACACGTTGCGCCATGTCGAATAGCGTATCGGCGGACACGTCGAGTCGCCTCCGTCGGACGTGGAGCTGGACGAATTCAGCTGGGAAGCGATCGATCCACCTGGTGATCAGCAGGGGGACAACAACTGCCACGGCGTCCTGGTATGGCCTGCGAAAGTGAAGGTAGCTCGAGCAGATCTCCTGGATCACAAGACGCAACTTGGGCCCGTCTACCCAGAAGAAGGACAGCAGCCGGACGACAACCAGGGCAGAGACTTCCGCGTCAACGGCGGACTTGGGAGCATCCAGGCCACCTGCGGCCATGCTGCTCCGTATCGCGTAGATGGCATTTCTAAAGTAGTCAAAGGATGCATTCCAGCTGGATGCCGTGACATACTCCATCACCACTTTGACGTGCGTGTCGAGCTCAGCCAGGTGCGCACCGAGGAGCTCGGAGGCGGCTGTCGGGTTCTTGGGCTGGTGCAGCCGGGGGATCGTCACGTTGCGCTGCGAAACCTGGTCCAGGAGTGTGGACGGAGGGAGCTGGTACTCGTCTGGTATAGGCTCGAGTAGCCTCTTGAGGGCGTCGAGGATGCGATTGACGAGGACCTTGTCGAGGGGCGGTGGGCGCGGTATATCATCGTCGTCGTCGTCTTCTTCTGTCTCGTCGTCCTCCTCCTCCTCGTCTTCGTCGTCGTCGTCGTCCACATCGCCATCGTCGCGCCGGGCGTTGCTCTTGACACCGTGCCTCAAGCTCTTCCACTTGGCCGAGCAGCAATCGGCGGCGAGCGCCAAGACGTGGAGCTCGGAGAGGAGCACATGGTTGGGGTGAGACGAGACGGTCTCAAAGGGGCGCGCGAGCCCCTCGAGCAGGCTGAGGAGCGATTCGAGGACAGTTTCTATGGAGACCTTGCTAAACTCGACGAGGGTAGCGCGCGTGACGGAGAGGATGTTGTCGTCGGGCAACGTCGAGCCATTCGTGCCTGTGCGATGGGGCAGCTGTTGATCTGGGGGTCAGTATCTCGACTCTGCTTTCAATGTTCTTTGGACGTGCGTACCCTCGTGGCCAGCCTGTCGACGAGAGAGCCGACTAGGCTAGCGTCCGCGTCCATTGCTACAGCATCGAGCAAGGCCGTTGTTGGCCTGGCTTGCGTGCGACTCGCTCGAGCTTCCTGGACGCTGCGGTCCTGTCCTTTGTGCGCTGAGCTGGCTTGGAGTCCGAGCAGAGGGGACCCGGGGGGAAAAGCAAAGCTCGAGGCACGGTCCACGGACGGGCAACTGTGGTCACCAGGGTCCAGTCCTTTCCTAATCCTTCAGTTGATTCATCAAATGCGGAGCTAAGGTATTATATCAAGGTGGGGTGGTGTTCCCGTTTATTGGCGTTTGGAGCTCTTGGGGGCCAGGCTGCCCATTGCTGGTACCTGACCAGACCAGGCTAACTGGATTGGCGATGGTTGATCAATCAGGCCTTGGGCAAGTCGTACAGGCTGGAGCGATGAATCAATCCCCTCTGCAATTGTCAAAGGCTGGAGCTCATAATCCCGCTGTAGACCCTAAAATATTCCCTCATAATAGGCCACAAGCACTGTCCAGTGTTGCAGAATGCCCGTGTACAAACTGTTCGTGTTACAAACTGCCGCGAGTGGGCGTGGCAATCTCGCACCCCGGACCTGACTCCAACCCCTGATGCTCGCTGCGGGAGAACTGACTCAGCCTCGGCAACCTCAGGAGTTCAGGGAACTTCAAGCTAGGGAACTTATTATTATCACATCACGCGCAGTCGCAGCGAAACGGCATTGCATATTTTCTATTTCATGTCTTGTACTCAAGTGGTTTCGTCCTCTCTTCAATATTGTCTTCCCAGATACACTAGTACCCCAACGCCTTTACTCGAACCAGTCCCAGATCAACAGCTGCCAAATGCAAAATTGCACCTCCCCTATGTTTATATCGCCTGAGGTATCCATACAGGTCACCTAATATCTTCGTGAATCTCGGGGCGGGCCGTTGCCTCTATAGCTGGGAGCTGGTGGCGGAGGCTGTCCCTGATACTGCCCATAGTATCCTGGAGGTCCAGGTGGCCCAGGCGGCGGCGCCCAGCCGTTATTGTAACCGCCTCTTCCTCCTTGCTGCTGATACGTCGGCGGTGGCGGTGGAGGGCCACCCATACCAAAACCAGGGCCTCCAGGAGGCGGTGGTTGCCATCCTGGGGGTGGCGCTCCTGAGAACGACTGGTGTGGCGGGTTGTATCCTCCACGACCGTAACCACCACCGCCATTACCACCGCGGCTTCCGCCTCGGCCTCCTCGATAGCCGCCTCCTCGTTGTCCGTTTCCGTTGGGCCCGTAGTTAACAGGCTCATGTCGTCCAGTGTTGTGGTCAAATCGGCCCAGAGGGGCGCCGCCATGGTTGCGTCCACCTCGCTTGGACTTGCTCTTCATGATCTCAATGTCACTCCTGTTCAGCGCCGGTGGCGGCAGTTTCGCACCACGCAGCAGCATGGACTTGTGGGTTTGCGATGTCGTGGGCATCTCGTAAATCACACTAGTAGCACGTTAGCACCCTTGCCCCGTTGATCAGATTTTGATGGTGAACTTACGTGACAGAACTGTCATAGTCGAGATCAGGCATGGCCTTGCGCTTCAAGGGGTATTGCAGCAAGCCATGCGGCACATACTCCTCCATTTTGGCGACTTTGCCGGACATGCCTCCGCTGTTCTTCGGATTCAGCTTGAAATGAGGCGCACCCTGCTTCTTGGAGTAGAAGTTCGTCAGGATATCATCGTAAATACCCTCATTCGCATCAGACAAGATGAGAATATCCTTTCCCACGCCGTTGCGCGCCTTGTCATCTTCGCTGAGAAGATGGTACTTGGATTCCACCGCAGACAAGAGTCGCTGCATGTCGATGAACGGCAGGAGAGCCACGCCCTGCCAGGCAAACTTCTTGCCATTCAGGTCGGTCTCGAACTCCTGGGGATAGAAATCGATAATCTCGCTGTTCTCTTCCAGCATCAAGGGGTGAAAGACATCCGGAATGGCGGAGCGCGACCCAGCAGGCAGCACGCTCATCAGCTGCTCGAATGGCTTGGCGATGCGGCCCTTTTCGAATGAGATTTCCAGCTGGTTGAGGTCTCGGAAATCCGCAGCAAATGGTGCATAGTGGTACGGATAGTACCACTCCCAAGAAGGACAGCCCTGGAAGTAGTAAAGCAGTACCCACGCTAGACCTTCAGCATATGAATGGGCGACCGACTTGCGGAAGTCCAAATCACCGGGGTCCTTCCCGAATTTTTGCTGATAGTATCGGTCTTGATAGCCATCTTCCCAGAGGCGGACATTGTCCACTGGCTCATCGTCTTCATTAGCGGCAGGCGTAGCGCTTCCCGGGGTCTCGGTGGACTTGGGAGTATCCGTCCCGTCGAGAGCTTCGGTGGCCTTGCGTTTCCCAAGCGCGCTGGCGGTCTCCGCGTCGGCTGCCGGTTCCGCGGCAGAGGCCGCAGCCGGTGCTGGTGCCGGCTTGTCACCGCGAAGCTGACTCTTGAGGACGCTGGCCGCGATCTTGTTCGCAGCATTTGCATCGGCAGAACCACGATTGACGACCTTGTCGTGCGTGATACCCTGGTTGTAGATGGCAGGCAGCTTCTTCTCATGGTATGACTCTATGGGCCGCAGGAGATGCTTGGGGGTAAAATCTTGGTCTTTCTTGGGTCGGCCGCCGCCTCGAGCAGAATTGCCGCCACCAGGCGCGCCGTTCTGCGCGCTGCTGTCGTTCTGCAGCTTCCTCCGCTTGGCGTTGGCTTCGCGGCGCCTCTCTTGCTCCTTGCGTCTCTTGAAGATGGCGTCTTCTTGCTTGGCGAGACCATTCATGATGATCTGGGCTCTGTCCATGTCAATGTGACCATCCTTTGTGACATAGCCTCCCATGGAAGGCAAGTTGTCTCGCCAGATGGCCATGAGTGTGTCAATGCCATCCTCCCGAATTTCCAAAGCTGGCAAATGCGGCAGGAAATCGTTTCCGACAAAGCAGCACATGAAGATCCAGTCGTCGACGGCGCGCTCGAGGTCGAATCGGAAGGGCAGGTCGGGCACGCTGAGCTCAATGGCCAGGTATTCCCGCAGAACGGACACATGAAGCCAGATGAAAGGCTTCAGGGCGACACCATGGTCCTTTTCGTCGTGTTCTCCTTCCTTCTCTTTCGCTTCACCCTTACAATTCCGCGCGTCGTGGCCCTTTTGTCCACATATCTTGCACATTCTCGCCTTGCTGTCTTGGAAGAAAACATCCTCGCGCAAAACTCTAAAATGCGGCTCGTGCGTCGCCAGCCCCAACATGATCAAGTCGGCATCGAGACCATAGATGACATGGCGCGTGTTGGGGTCGTGCTCCGGAGACGCGCGTTGCGATCGGACAAATGCCATAATCTTGTGCTCTCCCTCACCAGGCACCGTTGCGTCGGAGATGATGACCTTCAATTTCGCCCATCCAGGGTCTGTGTTGAGCTTGTATTGGCACCAGTATCGCAGGCTGATGGCCAGGATATCCATGAACGGCGTACCCGGGGTGATGGTGTTCGAATCAAAAACCTGCTTCACGACGTTAAATTCGCTGTCGGGCGGTAGTTCGCCGCCGTGCTGCTGCTTCAAAAGCTTGATGAGCTCCTGCTTTTCGTCTGCCTTCTCCTTCGCCTCTTGCGCCGAGCGGAAACGTCGGGAACGTTGCTGGTTCATCTTCGCACGAGGAGCGACACCGTCTGGGAAGCGTTAGCCGGAGTACGGGGTGAATTCTGATGGACAAGACATACCGACAGCGATCATCAGCAGCTTGCGCGGCCTGACCATGTTGACGACGCGGTCTGTGTACCTAAAGACCTCCAGCATCATCTCCTCCTCATCCTTCGGTGCCGGTCTATCCTCCGGATGCGTACAAGGATGCACGATGCCATTCATATCCAGGTAAAGATTGTCGAACTCCTCGCCGTTGGGGTTTTGCCTAGTGGTGTCCACGGGAATGGTCGAGCCGTCGTCCATCTTCACGGGTTGGTCCTCGATCACCGGCGAGATGATCTTGGGGTACCGGTTGGACAGCCATCGGAAAGCAGCGGGGATACCCATGATGGGCTAGGTTTCGCACGTCGCGGAAGTTGAGTCGGCTACTGTCGAGTTCTTGATGAATGTTCGAGGGGCAGCGCGCCCTGGATTTGGTATAAAATCGAGCCCGAGCGATGCGGCATGGGTGGTCTTTGCAATGAATGTAAGAAGGCGGGTCCCTATTGACGATGAAAGGAAGGCGATCACAAAGCGACGCTGAAAATGTCGGCTTGACAATGTTGGCGCAAGAAAGGCTTTTGTCTCCCGAGCCTTCAGCGACTGTCATCTTTTCAGTGCTGATTCATGCAAGGCTGACGACTTGATTGGCCGCGCTGTGGCTGAAGGTGTGGCGCAGGCGCTCAGGGTCCAGTATCCACTCAATCTTTAGCAAGCTGTCCAGACAACCATAGCTCGAGGACAGATTGACTATAGCTAGAGAGCGCGACAGCACTGTTGGAGGTAAGTCCTATTGCGACTCGACGATTGTATTGAGCATCTGCTAATGGCCTGTAGAATATCACTTCCCAATGGCCATCGACCCCTGATCCCAAACGAACGGTGCGCTTGACGCACAGTACAGCAGTCAATCCAATCCCCCCCAATGGCCTGCAACAGCCGACAACATGTTCTCTACTATATCTACGGCGCCTGCTAAGCAGTCTGTCAGCGAGACGATCTCGACGTTGAGCAGCCGACTCAGCTCAGCAACCCTCCTCGAGGATCGAAGAGCAGCTATCCTTGGTCTACGCAGCTTTGCCAAAGACTACCCGGCGTCTGTGTCATCTGGTGCGCTGAGAAGTCTGATCGGAAGCTTGAACAAAGATGGCGAGGATGTGGACACGGTCAAGGTGGTCCTCGAGACTCTCCTGATGCTGTTCAACCCGAATGAGGATAGCCCAGAAGCTTCAGACGAGGTGGCATTGTGGATGGCTGACGAATTCACACAACGTGCGGAGAACATCACCTTGCTACTGGACTTTTTGGAAAACAACGACTTTTACGGTCGGCTATACTCGCTCCAATTGCTCGCCGCCATCTCCAATGCTAGAGCTGAACGTACAAAGGAGTGCATCTTCACAGCTCCTTCTGGTATTCCACGGCTCGTGGCGGCGCTGGACGACCAGCGAGAGGCTGTCCGCAACGAGGCCGTCACTCTGCTAATCTACTTGACCCACAACTCGATCGACATCCAAAAGCTCGTTGCTTTCGAGAACGCCTTTGACAGAATCTTCAACATCGTCGCTGCGGATGGTTCACTTGCGGAAGGGGGGCGGTCAGTGGAGGACTGCTTCATTCTACTCGTCAACCTCCTCCGGCGCAACAAGACCAACCAATCGCTTTTCAGAGAATCAGGCTGCATCGGCAAGCTCGCAGAGCTTCTTGCGCAACTGTTGCAAGTACAAAGCCAGGAGCCTGAGATCGCCGAGTGGGCCTTGGCGCAACGCAATCGCAATCTATATGCCTTCTTGGCGGTGGTTCGCCTATTCCTGACCGGTTCCAAGGGCACCGCGCAGAACCAAGCTGCGTTTTGGAAACAAGGCTTGGCATTCAGCGTCCTGCAGCTTGCTTTCAGTCACGAGGCGCACGCGACAATAAAAGGCGAGGCCTTGGTGACCGTTGGCGACTTGATCAGGAACAACGCTAGCATGCAAGAGAGCTTTGCCCAGCTCATGGTGACGGCACCCCTCCAAGAGATCCACGAGAACGGCGACAAGACCAATGGGCATGCAAAAGTCTACGTGATTGACGGCCTGCTCGACCTTACGCTGAGTGTTCAGGATCTAGGGGCATTCGACGTCCGCTTTGCAGCTTGCGAGTGTCTCAAGGCATATTTCTCGAATCATGCCGAAGTGAAGGCGCATTTCCTATCCAGAGCCATCGAGGGTCACCAGTCGGGGAGCGACGAGGTGACCAACGTCCTGACTGTGTTGATGAACCCAGCAGCAGTCCTTTCACCCAGTGACCCGTATCGCCTGTGGTTCGCGGCCGTGATCGCGTTCCATCTCCTCTACGATAACCCAATTGCCAAGTCAAAGGCGTCTGCTCTCACCGAGGGTGACGCAGAGAACGGCGAGGAGGTGGTGACTAGCATCCAGACAGTGGCGGCCCATCTTGTGGCGGGCCTGCGTCGCGATGACGACCCGCGGATCCTGGTGGGCTACTTGATGCTGTTGCTTGGTTGGTTGTACGAAGACATTGACGCCGTCAACGACTTTCTCAGCGAGGGCAGCAACATCCAGAGCCTCATTCAGGCCATCTTGCAACCAGTAGTCTCTGGAGGCGACCTTGTGCAAGGTCTCTGCACCATGCTTTTGGGCGTAGCGTACGAGTTTTCCACACGAGATTCACCCATACCACGCGCCAGTCTTCAAACGATACTCTTGTCGAGGCTTGATCGCGACACGTACCACGACCGCCTCAACGAGCTACGCAGTCATCCATTGGTCCGCGACTTCGAAGTCATTCCGCAAAAAGCCGACGACTCTGGGACATTGCCCGAGGTCTTCCTTGACAGCATCTTTGTGAATTTTCTCAAGGACAACTGCAGCCGCATCACGCGCTGCATTGATCGGGAACCAGGGTTGGAGATTTCCGTGATCAACAATGGCGTTCAGAAAGGCATTTCACGTGAATTGGTCGACTCGCTGCGCGCTCAGCTTAGCGATAAGGATAAAGCACTGGAGGATTCCCAGCTCGCCGTGACATCGCTGGAGAACCAGCTTGGTCAAGAGAAGACGGAGCATCGCCGCGCCGCAGACCTGGTAGCTGTCGAGCTCAACAAGGCAAAAGAAGAGATGACGGCCATGACAAAAGCCCACGAGGCCGACTTGAGGAAGCTGCAGACGCAGCACACAGCCAAGGATGCTGCTGTCGAGAAGCAAATGGAGCAGCTGCGATCTCAGATTTCTGCCAAGGAGGCTGACTTGCAGAGACAGCTCGCGGCGCGCAACTCAGCCTTTGAGAAGCAGACTGAGCAGTTGAAGAATCAACACGCTGCTAAAGAGGCAGAGCTACAGAAGAAGCTCGCAGCGCAGCAAGCGGAGGTCGAGAAGAAGCTCCAAGCGCAGCAGACGGACATTGAGAAGAAGCACAAGGCACAACAAGCCGAAAGCGAAAAGAAACTGACGACGCAAATATCCGAGAAGGACAAGGAGCTATCTAAGCTACGCGAACAGCTCAAATCCAAAGACACAGAGCTCGATGAGAAGGTGGCGCAGGTCAAGAAGACTGCTGAAACGGAAGCGGAGCGTCTGCAACGACGAACAGAGGCCGAGGTCGCCGACCTTAAGGCTACAATCAGCCGACTAGAAGTCGATCTGATGAAGGTAAGAACCCGCCGCTGTACTTGACGTTCATGCCGTGCTGACGGACCATCACAGGCCAACAAGACCAAGAGCCAAGAGCTGCAGGCCCTCAAGGATGAGCACACCAAGGCCCTGGCCAACCCCAACAAGAAGGTGAAGGAGGCCGAGGCAGAAGCCAAGAAACTCAACAAGAAGATCAAGGACCTCGAAACCAAGATGAAGGATCTGGAAGGCGAACTTGAAGAAGCACATAAGGTTTCCGATACCGCGGGTACCAAGGCCAAAAAGGTGAGCGAGACCATGTCACCCCGCATCGCACACTCTAACAGTGACCAGGCCGAGTCCGAAAAGTCAGAGGCCATCAAGGCGAAGGATTCTACGCAATCTGAGCTCGACGATCTCCTCATGGTATTCGGTGATCTTGAGGAGAAGGTCGCCAAGTACAAGGCTCGCCTGCGTGAGCTGGGCGAGACGGTCTCTGATGGGGAGGATGATGACGATGATGATGATGAAGATGGAAGTGACGACAGCGACGTCGACTAGATACCTGAGTAAGCGATCTCACATATATATACGTGTTCCGATCAAATCATGGGGAAAGAAATTCATGAAATAATCCATCAAGGTAGCGATTCAATTTTGTAGTATGTGGACCCACACCCCGCAGATCAGACCCTGCGTCACAGCCTTATTTAGCTGGTTGGATGCGGGCAGTTTTGTAGATATTTTCATGTGAGATACAGTACGAGACTAAATTTCACCATCACACCACCACGGCGCTTTTTTGAATACAACAATCGACATGCCTGGAAACCGCGATCGCGACTCGGCCAGCAGCGCCTCCGAGAGCTCGGAGGGCAGCGATTGGCAAGACGTCGAGCCGGATGAGGAGCCCTCGACTGTCGTGTCGCTCTTTGACGAGCAGACTTTCCCCAATCCCAAGGAGATGCTGGCGTACTGCAAGGACAAGCACAACTTTGACTTGCTCGCCGTTGTCAAGAGACTGGGACTGGACTTTTATGGCGCGATCAAGCTCGTCAACTACGTTCGATCAAAGGTGCAGCACAACCAGCCTCTGCCTGAGCAGATCTCCGCCAAGGACCTCGAGGACGACCAGTACCTGAAGCCTGTGCTCGAAAACGACGCTCTGCTGTTCACGCTCGACGAGGTCCTCGAGGCGGATCAGGAGACGTCCGCGGATCCTGCCACGCGCGCCATGGCACTGGAGGAAGAGCTGGAGAACCTGCGCGACCAATTCGCCAACTACCGCCTGACGGTAGAACAGACCCTCGACAAGCGCTGGGGCGACGACACTGAGCCGACCCCGTTGACATCCGCGCCCAAGAAGGATGACTCGGAATACTACTTTGAGTCATATGCAGCACACGGTATGATCTTGGCAGAAATGCAATGAAGGTGGATAACCGTCAAGAAACTAACGCTGTGCGCAGAGATTCACGAGACCATGCTCAAGGATGCCGTCCGCACAGACGCCTACCGCGACTTCATCTACAACAACAAGCAGCTCTTCAAGGACAAGGTCGTTCTGGACATTGGCTGCGGCACGGGCATCCTCAGCATGTTCTGCGCCAAAGCCGGCGCCAAGCAGGTCATTGCCGTGGACAAGTCCGACATTATGACCAAGGCCCGCGAGAACATCTTCAACAACGGTCTGTCGGACGTCATCACCTGCGTCAAGGGTGCCATTGAGGACGTTGTCCTCCCCGTGGACAAGGTCGACGTCATTGTCAGCGAGTGGATGGGCTACTTTCTCCTGTACGAGGCCATGCTGCCCAGCGTGCTCTACGCGCGGGACAGGTATCTGAAGCCAGACGGCATCCTGGCCCCCAGCTCGGCGACCATGTGGATTGCGCCCGTGGCCGACCCCGAGTTTGTCGGTGACCACATTCACTACTGGAGAGACGTCTACGGCTTCGACTTCAAGGCGATGCAGGAGGGCATCTACGACGAGGCGAGGATCGAGGTCGTGCCCAAGGAGTCTGTTTGCGGCAAGCCTTATCCCTTCAAGGTTCTGGACCTCATGACCGTCAAGAAGGAGGAGCTCTTCTTCACGGAGAAATGGGAGTCGACCCTCGACAAGGACATTGACATGCTGGATGGTTTCCTCGTCTGGTTCGACAACCACTTCAACACGAACCATGACGAGCCCGCGCCTGCGCCACAGGTCACCCCCGAAGAGTGGAACAAGCAGAAGCAGGGCAATGTCGCCTTCTCGACAGGGCCCTTCACGACACCCACGCACTGGAAGCAGGGCTATCTGCTCATGCCGCCGGATGATTCGCGCAAGGATCTCAAGGCCGGCACCAAGCTCACGGGCGAGATCATCTACACCGTTGCCGAGGACAACGCAAGGGCATTGACAGTGGGCGCCAAGTGGGCGATTAACGACCAGGAAATGAAGAGCCGCTCGTGGAAGATGAAGTAGATAAATCTATGATGATGCTAATGATGATAAATCTTGGGAATAGACTAGAGGGAGGGGAGATATGGCGTCTAAAAGTGCGGAACTTGGAACCCTTGCAAGACAAGGTTGACAATGCTGAGGAACCCCTCGCCCAAGATGAAGCCCTGTGATGAGGTTAGTGATTTCTATTATTGGCAGATACATGGAAGAAAGGGGGGAGACCAACCGAAGCAAGGATGATCATGGGGGTGTTTGACCTCTTCATCTTGTGCACCCATATCCAGCCCCCAATGCCGCCAATGGCTCGAGCCAGTGTGAAAGATGGGACATTGTACATGCCAACAGCCACGGCAATGCCTCCAGGGACCCAGGACCGCCATGCCTTGCCAACTGAAAATGTCCTGATGAGGGTGAAGAACACGAAGAGAACTCCAGCCCCCATCGCCCACTCGGTGGCCATGTACGGGAGGCCCTTGCCCGTGACAAGCCGGGCAGTGAAGATCCACACGTAGGCAGTGGGGACTTGGAAGAGCTCGCCGGGGATCTCATACACGCTGCAAAGTCAGTCAAGTTCCGTAGAGTGAAGAGCCGGTTGGACATACGTAGTGTAGAGTCTGTAGATGAACGAGCTGAAGATTGCGCCTGCGGTGGCGCCGATGACCTGACCCCAGAATTGCGCTTTCGGGGCTGCACCAAGCAGATGGCCCGTCTTGAGATCCTGCATTAAGTCTCCCGCTTGAAGGGCGCCCTGACAAGGTCAGCGTGATCATGGTATAGACAGCTGGGGGTGGGCAGCTTGACTCACAGCTTCAGACACTGCACCGGCCACGAGGTTGATCAGCACGCTTGACTTGTGCCCCTGCGGAATGATCAGAGCAAAGAAGAGCTGCGCGAGCTTGCTGATGCCCGACACTGGGTTCAGGTCCGTCTCGCCGAGGGCTCTGACGCCCATGATGCTCAATACCAAGGCCATCAAGACGGCGATGACAGTGGCATAGACAGGCACAAGATCGCCAAAAACGATGTAAATAGTCAGTACGCACAGGCCGATGGACAAGAGCAGGCCGATAGATACGGTCTTTTTCCCGATGCGCTGCTCAGGCGGTGCGTCAGCATCCAGATCATCCGTGAGCGTCTGTCTGCGCTCAGCATCGTCAACCGAGTCTCGCTGGGAAGCATGCTCATCATCCCTGTTCCGTAGCGGTGTGTACTCGTACGCGTCGAGTCGCAGTAGCTTGCCGACCCTGCTGCTTCTGAGCCTCCCGTAGACATCGCTAGAGAGGCGTGCTACGTGCTTCCCAAGTAGAGGCTGGAGGGCAATGTACGCCAAACTCACGACGGCGTCGACAAGCATGATGGACAAGGACACCCACACAATCCAGCCCTTGCTGCCAGTCTCCCAGTCTCCCACGTCGCCTGGCGCCCAGCCTTTGGACTTGGCCAGTGGACTGAGGATCGCCCAGCCAACGATGGCGCCCAGCGTCATGTGCAGGGTCGTCTCGGCACCCATGATGATGCCTTGTCCAATATACGCAAAACTGGGGTTGAGCGTCCACAGCCACGTGTTAGCCGCCACCGTCCCGAAGATGGGGAGGTTCCGCAAGACCGGGAGGAAGTAGGTAGAGACGGTGTATAAACCCGAGAGACCAAAGCAGATGAGCAACAGGCGCATGTTGCCGGCCCAGTCGTGCTTTGGATCCTGCAGATCTTCGCCAGGGTCGTCGTCGTACTCTTCCTCCAGTCGGTCCGACGCCAGGAGAGGCTCGTCTCGTGGCACCAAGGCAGCAAACTTGCCCTCGGCCGCGGCATCCAACTCCTTCTGAGATTGGTGACCCTGGTCGTGCAGAACCGAGATGAGCACCGCGGTGCTGAAGCCACTCGGAAAACGCAGACGCTCCTTGATGATGACCTGCTTCCGCAAGGGCACGGCGAAGACAACGCCAAAGTAGCAGAGGCCCAAGGACCAAACGATGAGTTGCCATACGCTCAAATTCAAGGGCCCCCTCTCCTCTGGTTTCAAGAGATCAGTCATCGCGGGAATCTGTGGCATCCATTAGCCCTGTTCTGTTGCTCACCATCTCTACGCTCGCCCAACTCACCACACCAACGAGACCACACCCAAGCGGCATAATGGCCATGCCGCACGCCACACTCTGCAGCAGCACATTCTCCACCGGTGTGAAGGGAAAGCTCAAGTGTTTCGAGAGCACCTTGAAGATGGCGAAGCCCATCAGACTGGCCGGCATGGACATGATGGACACCCATCCTGTCTGGAGGCCAAAGTAGACATTCGCCGCGCAGATGACGGTGCCGACCGCGAGGCCGGCCACCACACTGCGGACAGTGAAACTACGTCCAGGTGGTATCGGAGGTACCATGCTTTGACGTGGTGGTGAGACGCGCAGATGTCGATGAGACTTCAAGTTGATAGACGGGCGCATGAGCATGAGTAATGCCATATAGGCCATCGGCGTTAAGCGGACATGACTAAGCACGACCGACGTCAGTCAGTCCGAAGAAGCTGCTCCGAATCTCCTGCTGCTCTCCCGACCAGGCAATTAGAAATAATAATCATTATCAATTAAGCTATCAGAAGCCAAAGCTATCGAGCAACGATCCCGCATCCGGCTCCTCAAACATGGTCGGCGGAGGTTGCTGCTTCTTGGCCGGTCCATCCTGCGGCATCCCCTTCTGCAAGAACCCACCATGTCTGTCGTCCACTATCAACGAGCTTCTCCTCCGCAGCAGCTTGAGGGGGTTGACCTCGCCGCCAAAGCCAGATGACGCCGCCTTCTGGAACTCCCAGTTCCGTACCAGATCCAAGCCGAGCAGATCGCACCCCATGCGGTCGTAGAGCTTGGCACTGTGCAGCACAAACTCCCACTCGGCCTTGGGGCTCACCTTGGACGCGCCGCGCAGTGTCGAGAATGTCTGTTGGCGTAGCTGCGAGTACAAGACCACCAGCGCGGGATCGTCCGTCAGGAACAGGCGAGACTTGATGTCGGGCGAGCCCGGCGTCTCGATCAGTGTGTAGACTGGACACTGAAGGGGCTGGTCAGCAGTGAAGACGGACGAGCACTAGGTTTGAAACGTACCACAAGAGCGCGCACTGCCATGTCTTTGCGGCCCAGCATCCAGAAAGCCCACGAAGCCATCCAGCGGTTGCCTTCGCGGGCAGCCAAGGGGAGCACTGCATCCTGCAGGATCCTGTTCAGCACCGGTCCGCTGTCGCTTTCATATACACGCGTAATCGCAATGGCCAGTTGTAGGTCTTTGAGCTGGTTGAGACAGACATCAACTGCTCCGTCTAGATCATCGCCCAAGAGGAAGAATGCCGCAGCATATGCTGCAGAGTCGTCAGCTCACGCCATCATCACCCGCCCGAAACGCACTCACCAAAACGGCGCTTGCTCAGCAGCGCATACGCATTCTTCAGCGCGGCGCGCTTCCACTTGGGGTCCTCAAAGTTGTTGGCCAGGAGCTTTTGTGTCATGGCCTGCTCTTTGTTCCAGCCTGCCATGCGCCACAGGCCTTGCAAGACAGACTTTTTACGCAAGGCTAGGTAGAAGAGACTGCAGTCCACTGGGTTCTTCTCATCACTTTTCGTGTACTCGTTGCGGGCCATGGCCTCGAATTGTGCTTTCTGCGGTTGTTAGCAGATGGAAGAGTAGAAACGGGGTCTATGCATCCTACCACGGCGGTAATGTCCGATAGCCACATGAAGATGCCGCTCTCGCGGGCGTGCTCCCAGAGCATGCTGCCATGATTCTGGCGGGAGACAAAGTCTACTAAAATGTCCTGACTGGTTGAGTGATACGCCCAGTTGATTTCCCGCCATGACAGATGTATCTCGGTGGCTCGTCTCTTGAGCAAAGCGTGCTGTCGGAAGAAGAGCATGAACCTCGCCCCATTTTCGTCCATGGACCGACGCTGACGTTCGACAAAGGCGGCGCACTCGACAATGTCTGCCAGCTGAATCTGCTCATGGCCTGATAGCTGCGGGAGACTGATCTTTGTCAATTTCTCGTTGACAGCCGCCGCTGTTTGTTCTGTGAATGACGTTTCCTCCTCTTCCTCTTCGCCTTCTCCTTTGTCGTCGAAGAAGTAGCCATTGGGCCTCCCAGATTTGGCACTGGACATATCGAGGTCTGTGTAGAATTCCTCCATGCTCAAGCCGAGGTAGTCATCTAGCTCTTCGCCCTCAATGTGATACTTCAAAGTTCGGTGCAGGGCGAACAGTACCCGTCTGACCAGCGCGCTTTTGCCAGCGAGGATGCACTGCGAGAGGAACTGAGGGTGGAACACCGACAGTGGGCCGTTGAATCGCTGAACTGCTTCGAACAGATCTGTCGATCCATCCTTGCGGTGTGGCAGCCGCATCAAGCCTGCATGCTGTTCACTTGGGTAGAAGTTGCGGTCATGGATGAACATTTGGTTGCCAGCGCCAATCACCAGGTGGCCATCGCTCAGCCATGTTGAATCGCCGATGGGATGCGGTGTCAAGTCGCGAATGCCAATTTCTCGTATCGGGGCCCATGCCGGCCCCTTGTTGAGGTAGTCAAAGCGCATCTGCGACAGAAGAACGACCTTGTACTGAAAGCCAACGGCGAGAATGGACTGTGAGTCGGGTGTTGAAGTCCAGTCCAGATCTTGCACCACGTTATGTGTTTTGTAGTCCTCCTCAAACTCGAGGCGTGCTCCGCCAATATCCCAGATTGTGACCTGTGAGTGGGTTGCATTGGCAAGCGCTGCCTTCTTGAGCGTGCTTCCGCTGACCAAAGACAGCCCAGATATTCCGGTCTCTGTTGTGCATGTCGACAGCCACTCGACGTGTTGCTTCTCCAGATCAACACGTGCTGTCCAGAAATCAACTCGGCCCGTGTCAGTGTACGAAATAGCAACGTCGCCTGCAAAGACATCAAGGAATCCATGCGCAACGGGGGTCGACCCAGCCGGGTCGACTGGAAGCACGTAGGACAGGCCCTCGATGTCTTCCAGTGCAAAGCGACAGAACTCCTTGATGCCACCCCCCGCCATGGACATTGGATCGTCAAAGTAGCGCGGCAGACTGATCTCCCACACAATGCCACGCCCCTTTGATGTAATTGTACCAATGTGGGCTGTAGTGTAGTCGCGGGTCTCCGGACGCGGCAGCACAATCAGACACAGGGGCTGACCGTCCACTTCATAGGAGCATTGGCCAAGCGAAAGAGCACGCTCCGACCGACAGTCCCACAGAGTGACCGTTGTCGCCTGCAAGAATACCACGAAACGGCCTTTTCGCAGCACCGAGATGCGATGGATGCGGCCTTCCTCGAGTATCACACACCGCCGGGACAGTGTCGGACCCGTCTTGTTCGTCCGCGACTGGGTATGTCCCCAGACGATGCTCTCTCCTTGCTCCGTGCGCGTCACGACGGCCTTTCCGCTAAAGTTGCGGACCATCTTTCTGATCGAACCCGAGTGGCCCGACCATATCGTCTCGAGTGACAGTCGACGGTCGTTGGTGGTGGGATCCAGCAGATCCGCAATGTTAGTGGTGAATACGCCTATCCTACCATCAAACGAATGCAACAGTATGTGCAGTCGACCGCTGGCCTTGTCGCAATATGTCTGTATTTCCACGTGAGGCAATTGTCGCAGCGACAGGAAGCCACTGAGGAACTCGAGTTGTCGCGACCGGATTTGTACAATGTTGAAAATCCCTGGCTTTTCCGCCGTACTGCTATTGACGTCCTCGAGCGCCCACGCGGACAAGAGTCCAAAGCTGTCGACCGCGATGCATATCTCGGGGCTCTTCCTGGCCACGGCCACCAGATGTTCCAGCGCGACATCGTCCACGACTGTGTCGTTTGTCATTCGATCCTGTACCGCTCGCTCGACCGAAGGCGTAAAGTCCCGCGAGTCTACGACAAAGGCAAGCTGCACATCCTGTGCGGCAGGCTCGCCATCTTCCAAGGATGCTCCCACATTGACTTGACCCCATAGCTGCCAGTGCTTTCCGTCGTGGGACTCGGTCGGCGTCCAGACTCGCACGGCTGCATCAACGCAGAACGTATATAGAACATTGTCCACCGATTGATCGACATGAAAAGGCTTGCGCCAACGGAGGGAGCTGACGATCTCGGGATGTCGCAGATAGTTCATGTCAAAGCTGGCCTCGTCCGAACTATAGGCGAGACGTCGCCAGACTTTAGGCAACTTATCATGGTAGCCAACGGAAGCAATGTAGGCCGAGTCGTAGGAGAGTGAGGCGAATTTGACGGGACTGGGGAGCTCCCTTTCCCACACACATGCCGGCTCGCCCCGGGTCGAGTACAGCGAGAGCCAGTTCGTCCCCAGTAGCAGCTCCTCGGAACCTCCCCAAGACAAGGCGCATGGAGAATTAGACACGGGGTGCGGGATGGTAAATGCCGCCTCAAGCGCCCACTTGAGAGCGTTCTCTCGCAGCCCGAATGGCCTGTATATCCGTACCTGCTCCGAAGTGCAGCTCGCGATCTTGCCGGTGCTCTCGTCGAGGGCGATCGCCTCTAGCGGTTGCTCGTCGTCATCGTAGATGGTTTGCAGGATCGTCCGCGGGTCGCTGAGGATGGTTATTGCGTTGCCCGTTATATATACCTGCGACGATTAGCTGAAGCGTGCGACCACTGTTGCCGCCCGTACATTAATGTGCCTGCTGTCCCAGCAGCCTGTCGCCAGACCCTGAAGCCGGGATTGGGGCTTGCCCGGCAGGACTGCACTCATACTACCGGCCTCGCAGAAGAGATCGCATCGCCAGTGTATAGCTCGGAGGGTGCGGAAAGGATGTCCACCGTAGATGAGGGCCACAAGACGCTATGCTCGAGCGTGCAAGGATCAATGGTGGCACGATGGTTGGAGGAGGGTTAACCTGCATGTCGGCTTGACGCGACGTGACGCACGTCAAGGCTGCTAGCGCGGTGATTTCTCGGGGATCCTCCCCCCTTTACCTGGGGAGGCTGATTGCTGAAGACTAAGAAGGCACTACAGAGCAAGTACGGTAGAACACAGCGAGGCACGATGCTTCATTCAAAACTTGAACATTTCCAGCGAGATCTCCCGACGCCACGTCTTCCAGAAAGTCACAAGAGGGTATCCTGCCAAGTCAGGTGCTTCCAGTCGGCACGTCTGACATATCCTACCTATCCAAAACGCCTATGCAATGCACCTTTTTCTCTCCCGTAGTATCCGTTCATGCGTAATCACCGGCCATCACTATATATATCAGGCGAGCTCTCCCTCTCTTCCCTCTCTTTTGTTGGTGATCGCCGTGTTGGCGACGCTGAGCGTCTCTGCCCGTAGGACTCGAACAAGCTTCGTGGCGGAGTTGGGCGGCGTTCTTGTTGCTCTGTCCTTGGCCCAGGCGTACTAAACAAGGGCCTCTGGGTGGACGCGAATCGAAGCGGGTGTTGAGCGCTTGCAGGCTGGGTCCGGGAGCCAGCATTGGCGGGTCGCGATGGCGTGGCAAGTACTGGTCTCGCCATGCTCGATTGTGACGCAGACTGGGCTGGGCGGAGTGCGCTCGGTGCTGCTCTTGGACGGATGGCAACCTCATTCCCAAAGATCGCAGGTGGTGGCCCCCTAGGTGTAGTTGAGGAGGCTACGTTTGGTGTTGCTGGGAGCAGTCTCGGGAATCGCCTTGGCCCCTGTTCAAGCTGCGCACCACTGCTTGCGCCTGTCGGGCTGAGTAAAGGCGATTGATCCTCGTCTGCTTCTCTGAGGGGCGGCATTGTCCTTGCAAAGATGCCACTTGCGGCCAGCTGAGGCTGCCAGGTCCCCTTGCTCGGAGTGTCCATGCCATACTGAGCTGTTCGAGCGGACGGCATACGTGATGTGGTGTGCATCAGACTTGACCTTCCGAGAGACGCTCTTGCAGGCGTTTGACGTACAGCAATGGTTTCGTCCTGGAGACACTGTCCTCTCCACCGCTGGAAAGCCTTGTTTCGCGAGCTGCGAGCATAGCGTCTGCTGAGAGCAACAGCTGTATGAGCCTGGCCACCTTGTTGAATAGCCGAATTCGACCACGTCTTCTGGTAGCGCGATCGCTTCTTGAAGATCCACGTCTCCCGAGCCACTCCATCTTGTTCTTGATGGTAGACCGCTTGCTCGCTCCAGCTGTTGAGGAAACCCACCGCGTGGCGAAGCCGCATTTGGTAGTTGGTTTGTTGGTGCTCAATCGTTCGGCCGGCCCAGGTGTCTAGCATCGCCACCCTATGTTCCTGCTCCTTGGTCGCCCGAATCCTCGACGCCCGATCAAATTCGTGTTGGTCGTGAGTGGCCGCAGCTCGCCACCTATCAACGGCTGCAAGGCAGGATCTTTTCTTCTTCTCTTTGCTAAAGCGACGGTAGACCTCCT
This sequence comes from Emericellopsis atlantica, assembly GCF_019669845.1. Taxonomy (NCBI): domain Eukaryota; kingdom Fungi; phylum Ascomycota; class Sordariomycetes; order Hypocreales; family Bionectriaceae; genus Emericellopsis; species Emericellopsis atlantica. The sequence goes on along the minus strand of NW_025764706.1, from coordinate 850,858 downwards.
CCAACCTCTTCCTGAGCGTCGCTTTATCCTGTGCTTGGCGACGAGCCACCGTTTTTTGCACCACGTCCAGGAGCCGCGTAGCGCATATATATAGACGGGCGTTGTTGTTCCGCCTGGTCAGCTGCGCGCGCTGAGATATGCTTGTGCGTACGGTCGATAGTACTCTTGCGCGCGCGCGCAACTCATAATGAGCAGCAGCCACACGTTGTTGTTGAACGTTGGCATTTGCCCTGTGCTCCCACAGATCGAAAGTGCGACTGGCCGATACATATTCGTTCCTCCATTTGAAGGCTTGCGCCCTGGCTCGCAGATTCCAGAGATCGAATGCGTGGCTGGCCTTGTCCATGAGGTAAGCTCGGCGATAAGCCTGAGCACGTCTGCCAACTTCGGCCTGATCCCACCAGATCCTCAAAAGGTCGTGCGCTCTCTTCTCGAATCCCAGTTGCACTGACGCCTGTTGTCTGGCCGCCCCAAGCTCGGCTTTGCCTTGCCACCTGATTAAAGCATTCAGATTGTGCATCAAATGCCGATGGGTGTGGAGAGCCGCTTCCAGGCTCGCGTCATTATCAGCGCGACGCATCCAGCGCCTCGCGGTGTTCAGCCGTTCACGCAATGCGACCTTTTGGCGAGTGTCGGCCGCTCTGATAACACATCGCCACCTGTCAAGGACAGCTGTTACTTTTTTGCTTCTGTGCGAATTGTATGACGCCGAAGCAGAGATGCGGAGCTGTTCTTCGTTTTCTGCCACAGCTCGCTTGAGCTTCTGCGAAGCGGTGACAACTCGAAGGCGGTCCACCTCGGGCAGTCTTGACGTGGGCAGCTGGCTCCAAGCATGGAAGCAGCGGAACCGGATCATATGGCGTCGGGCCACAGCCTCTCGCTCAAGCCGCCGCGCTGTCTTGTCGGCCCAGTGGTTGAACACTTTGCTAGCAAGGAAGATTTCACGAGCCCGGGCTGCTATAGCTTGCATTCTCTGCTCTTCTGCTTGCGCGGCGGCCGTGAGCTTCTGCGCCTGCTTTGGTGTCTCCAATGGCTTGTTCGACTTTGCTACCGCTCTCTCCAGTGACCGCCTCCACGTTCCTCCCACGTCCTGTGGAGAAGTCGCATCTGTCGCTGCGGGCAGTGTAAGCGGTTTCTTCGTTGTCGTCACACCCGGTCGTGTCCCTGTTGCTCCTGGAGCTTGCGCGCTGGCAGCTTGCCCTTTGTGTTGCTCCTTGGAATGCCTCCAGATGTCCAGTGCCGAGAGTAGGGAACGGCGTTGTTGCGTCGGTATCCTTGATTCAGCGGATGGGTGGAATGGCTGTGGACGCTCGTCGAGTCGATACTCGGCCGTCGTCTCCTCTACAGGTTGTAGCTGCTGGAATAGCCGATCTGATTTGAAATGAACACCCTGCATGCCATTGCTTGGAGCGACTGGAGGGTGAGATGCAGGTGCCTGCTTCCCATCTTTTGCACGAGATACTGCCTCTGGTTCCATGGGATGTCTGGCAGCGACGGCATCCCGCCATCGATCCAACGCATTGGCCGCAGCGACTTGCCTAGCGGCCTGGAGCGCGGCTTCGACTTCGGGATCAGCATCAAAACTTGAATCATCCCATGAATCTTCGACCCCATTGTGATTATGCTGATCCGCAGGTCGAGTAGATTCAGGTGAACCAGAAGATTCCTTCGTTTCGTCCGACTCATATTCGGTGACAGTCGGTTTTGGCTGCTCATATCTTCGAATCCCCACGGGCGGCACAGTGACGGAAGCAGAAGTATCGCCCTTTCTGGTCTCCAGCGGTCGCGTCGATTGTCCGTCCTCTTGGGACCGAGAGGAGTTGTGGAGGGAGGCTGAAGTATCGTCGCCAAATTCGAGCGCTATTCCCATGCGGCCCAGGATAGCCTGGAACTTGTCCCCCAGCGTCTCGTGCTCCTCCTCGCCCCCAATGCGGAAAATGAAGGCAGAGAAGTGCTTGTCCTCGTCGGGGTCGATTCCGTATTCGGGCAAGATGTCGTCGTAGGCTTGAAAAAGCGCAGCGACTGGCAAAGGCTTTGGGTCGCGGCCATGGTTGACGCGCTCTTCCGCAGCAGCAACAATTGAGTGTAGGATGGCGATTTCTGGACAGGAGAGGTCAGAAATGATCGTGCAATTACCATGAGGTCTTCTCGTACCTTCGTTTGAGTAGTAAGGATCCTTCACCGAGCGCGCCGACTCGGTGAAACTTGCGCCTTCATCATCGGAAGGCGGAGCACTGTATTCTTGATTGGTAGAATAATCTGAAAATGCCACTGCCACAAGCGCATTAGTATGACTTCCTAGTTGAGAGGCCGTTCCACCCACTTGAGGCGTTCTGTGGACTCTGTTATCGATCCATAATCAACACAGGCGTGTATGGGCGCGTTGCGCCATGCGCCGACTGCAATTGCTCTTGGAACTTGGAGCTCAAGTTGCGACGGAGCTGCAGCCAAGATGAAGTTATCGCGTTGCGACGTCGTGTCCGAGATACCCAGGTAGGCGCGCAGAGTTGCAATATTGTCGTGGGAGAAGAGTCTGGCTGCGCGTTCAGGATCGGGTCATGTCGAGTCACAATTATGAATGGACCATTGGAACAAAGAATGATTTCGCTCTAGGGCGCCTTGCGTCGCGTCCACAACGACAGCCGTCGCGAATTGAACGCACACGCCAGCGCGCGTAAAGTGAGTGGCTGGTGGGATGCCTCCTCTTAGATGCATATCACCCAGTTATGCACCATACCCTAGAGATTCACAATAGACTTCATCATCGACGTGGATTCAACCAAGCCCTCAGTCGGCATCATTTTGCATCGAAGATGAATCCTGCCAAGACGCGCCCGATTCAGAAATTCGCGGCCGCCACTTCAAAGTGCTCTGTCGAAGTATGCTTGACCACGAGGATGTCCAACGGGCTGATCTAACAATTCTGCAGGCCGCTGCATATGGCAAGTGTATAGTGGCAGATTACAATGCCGTGCACAAGGACAAGTGTGCCAAAGAGTTTATGAGGTTGAAGGACTGCTATCTGGTGAGCTATAAGAAGAATGTACCAAGCACGCACATACTAACACGGTCTATCTGCAGCTTGCGTCGAAAAAGTAACTGCAAATATCTCTACATGGTATTCCGAACTGCCTAAGACTCTTATCTATCCCTCATAATATCATTTAAATCTACCAAATGCAAAATCACCACTTCCTCATAGCTTCAGCAACCGAAGCGAGAATGTTGCCTGCTGCAGTTCTTGATCCTCCTCTGCAATGAGCCCCTCCGTCTCCGAGCCAGCCTGCTTGTCAATGGGCCGGCGCAGCGACTTCTCAAAGAACGCCCCTTGTGATGAGAACACTTCCTCCAGCCCGATGCTCTCAGGGTCAGTGAGCACCTTGTACTCCATCTTGATGTCATCGGTAGGCTGCAGACCAGCCTTCTTGCGCAGACGCTGCACGCGGTTGATGACCTCACGGGCCAGACCCTCTTGGGCTAGCTCAGGGTGTATCTCCGTGTCCAGGATGGTCAGAACGTCGCTGTCCGTGTTGGTCTCGAGGTTCTTGGACGTCTCGTCTTCCTGCACGCCACGGCGCACAACCAGGTCGCCCTCCCCAAGAGGGATTCCGTCAACCACAATGGTCTTCTCCATCTCGTACGCCTTGCATTGTTCGCTCGTCAGAGTAGGCAGTGCCTTCTTGACCCGAGCCAGATCCTTCTTCAGCTTCTTGCCCAACACCGGCCAGTCGGCGACAACGCTGTACTGAACATTGTACTTGTTCTCATCCGACGTGAGCACCAGGTCGCGGATGTTGAGCTCCTCGCAGATGTATTTTTCCAGAGACTTGACGTCCTCAAGGTATTGGGGCTCACGGTGGATGACCACCAAGGTCTTAAGCGGGTGCTTCAAGCCGATGGCACGACGCTCACGCGACACACGGGCGAGCTCGATGACCTTCTGCATCCTGCCGAACCTTCGCTCAACGACGGGATCGAAAAGCTCCTTGCGGACCTCGGGAAAATCGAGGAAGTGCACACTACGGGCATCCTTGGCACGCTGCTTCTCGGGGATATGAGGAAGCAGCCTCTTGTAGATGTTGTCGGTCAGGAAGGGTGTAAAGGGCGCCAGGCCACGGCAAAGGGTATAGAGCACCTCAAAGAGCGCGTTGAGAGCGTGGAGTGTGTCGTCCAAGCCACCCTCACCCTTGAGGCGGCGACGGTTGAATCGAATGTACCAGTTCGTCGTGTTGTCGATGAGCTCCAGAAGACGGGGCACGACTGTGTACAAGCGGTAGACTATGTCTCATATCAGCCATGTTCATCCACACCCACAAAGGCCATCACTTACATTTCATCTCCTCGTTAACAAACTCGAGCAAGCTCTGGCAACTGGCTAGAATCCAACGGTCCATGACATTGGTGTTGCTCGACTCCATGCTCGGATCCCACATGTAGTCGACGCCCTCGGCCTTCTTGAGAAGCGCCACTTGACCCTCGAAGAATTTGTAGCTGTTCCAGAGAGGGAGGAGCACCTTTTGCACAACCTCCTTCACGCCAGACTCCTTGAAGCGCAACGGCTCGGCACGTACCACGGGGGAGTTGATGAGATACAAGCGGAGTGCGTCGGATCCATACTTGGCCATGATGACGTTAGGGTCGGGGTAGTTCTTGAGACGCTTGGACATCTTCTTGCCGTCTTCGGCCAGGACAATACCATTGACGACACAGTTCTTGAACGGAGCCTGTCCAAACAGGTGGGTTCCCATGACGACCAACGTGTAGAACCAACCACGAGTCTGATCCAAACCTTCCGCGATGAAGTCGCCAGGGAAGGATGCCTCGAACTTATCGACGTTCTCGAAGGGGTAATGCTGACTAGCGAATGGCATGCTGCCAGACTCGAACCAGCAGTCAAAGACCTCTTCGACGCGCTTCAGGTCACCCTTGCCCTGCTTACTGGGGATCGTGATGTGGTCGATCTTGTCGCGGTGAAGATCGTTGATCTCCTCGGCGTGACCACTCAGTTCGCGCAGCTCTTGCACACTTCCAACGCAGACGCGCTCTTCGCCGTCGTCGCTGACCCAGATGGGGAGGGGAGTGCCCCAATATCGGTTCCTGCTGACGTTCCAGTCACGGGCGCCTGCAATCCAGTTGGCAAAGCGGCGCTCCTTGACAGCGGATGGCACCCAGTGTGTCCCCTCGATGTTCTTCAGCATGTCCGGTACGATCTCAGGGATGCGAATGAACCACGAAGGTACAGCACGGTAGATCAGAGGGGTATCTGACCGTGGGCACATTGGGTATGAATGCTTCAGCATAGAATCAACGACGATACGGCCCTCGTTCTTCAGGTGCTTGATGATGTGCTTGTCTGCCTCCTTTACGTGCATGCCCTCAAAGTGACGGACGCGAGCTGTAAATTTGCCAGTGTCCGTGATCGGGTCAGGCGCCGGGCGGTTCTCCGTGACGATACCAGCCTCCACGGCCACGTTATAATCGTCCTCACCAAAGGCGGGGGCCTGGTGAACGATACCGGTACCGCTGTCGGCCGTCACATATGTGGCGTTGAGAACCTTGAAGGCCACATCCTTGAAGTCCTCGTAGAAGTAGTCAAAGGGGGGCAGATACTTCCAGCCCAGCATGTCCTTGCCGAGGATCTTGCCGGTGATGGTGTACTTGGCCTTTTTGGGATCCTTATAGAGCGTCGTCAGGAGGTTCTCCAGGATGATGTATGTCTTGCCAGACTTCTCGTCCTTGACCTTGACATATTCGAAGTCGGGGTGGGCGGCGAGGCCGAGATGCGAGGGCATAGTCCAGGGAGTCGTCGTCCAGGCAAGAAGGGCCGTGTCCGGGTCCTCAACAAGGGGGAAGGACACAACAATCGCGGGGTCGTTCACGTCCTGGTAGTTCTGGTTGGCCTCAAAGTTGCTCAGGGCCGTGGTGAGTGCCGTGGAATAGGGCATCACGCGATACCCTTGGTAGACCAAGCCCTTGTCGAAGAGTCGCTTGAAAGCCCACCATTCCGATTCCATGAAGTTCGGGTCCATGGTCTTGTAGTCGTTGTCAAAGTCGATCCAGCGACCCAGACGATCGATCGTGTGGCGCCATTCGCCCGCAAATCGCATGACAATAGCGCGACACTCGGCGTTGTACCTGTCGAGACCGAACTGCATGACGGCCTGCCTGCCCGTGACGCCCAGCTTCTTGTCAATCTCGTGCTCAATGGGGATGCCGTGGGTATCCCATCCGAATCGACGCTCGACGTGGAAGCCCTTCATGGACCAATATCGGGGGATAATGTCCTTGATGGTCGATGCCAGGAGATGGCCGTAGTGGGGAAGACCTGTCGCGAAGGGCGGTCCATCATAGAAGGTGTAGCGAGGACGGCCCTCGGAAAGCTCGAGCTGACGCGCAAAGGCGCCAATTTCGCGCCATTGCTCAAGGACGGCCTCCTCTGCCTTGGGGAAGTCGATGGACATGGTGGGCGTTGGCTGGAGGTCTTTGCGGGGTGCCTCGTTGACCCGAAGGAGATCTTTGGGTGACGAAACCTTCAGAGGAACAAGTGGTACTTCCAGAGAAAGGCGCAACCTTCCAACTGTCCAAAGTCACGTTGAAGAGAGGAGCAACGGCAAGGAAAAGGTGGAAGATCAGTCACCAAGTTGGATGGAGGGGTTCTTTTTTCTAAAGGACCCGAGTGAGTCGTGACTCAAGGTGGGGTGGCACTGGCATGCCCACCTACCTAAGGACGAGGCTCTTAACTTCAGGGCTGGCTGAGTTGGAAATGAGCAGTGAAATATTCGATCGCCTTGTCTAAGAATAGTCTTTTCCATTTTCCACATCTTCGTCACCGTACTACCTATGGGAATTTGCTACCGATCTCGTTGTGTAGTAGAATCGCAGTCCTGATATGCGTCTCGTGCTGCCCCTCCTCAGGGTCCGAGCGCGGCGTGCTGAGTACCCGCAACCAGTCTACCCCAGTATCGAAGGTCCTCTTCGCGGCAGATCTGGTGGAGCGGTACCTCTCTTCGATGATTGTCTCAGTCACCGCAACTTGCGTCAATGTGCAGTCGACCAGCAACCCCAGCAACTGCATGGGAGTCGCGACCAAAACACCAAATGTACAGACTTGCGACCTTGTATTATCCTCTCGCAAGACTCTCTCAGTTAGACACCACCGTCATTTCACCGCATCTAGAGCTTCAGCGCATGGTCGATTTCGGCGCCTGATTGTCCCACCCACCATTTAGCACCCGTCCGCCCCAAAAACAGCTCTGGAGGCCTGGATCCCCTCAATCCCAAGCTGCCCCTGAGCACGGCGTATCACCATGTCGTTCCTCTTCGGTCGCGCAAAGTCACGTCCGACCGCAGATCTGGGCAAGCAAGCACGAGAACACATATCCAGACTCGATGGACCAAATGGACCAGCCAAGGCTGAGGAGCTAGCGAGGGTGCTCAGTCAAATGAAGGTCATGTTGCAAGGCACTCAAGGTAAATATCAAAGCCGCGACCCCAGGATGCCACTGCTAAAAACACCCCACAGAAGCTGAGAGCTCTCCCGAACAGATCTACCAGCTTGTCACTGGCCTCATCGACGAGGACCTCCTCCATCTCCTCGCTGTGAACCTCTACCGTCTACCCTTCGAAGCCCGCAAAGATACCCAAGTCATCTTCTCATACGTCTTCCGATTCCGACCGGCGGCTGCGGCACCTAAAAGCGACCCGTTGGCATTATCTTATGTTGTCTGCAATCGTCCGCAGGTCCTGGTGGAGTTGTGTCGGGCCTACGACCACAAGGAGAGCGCGACCCCGGCCGGCTCAGTGCTACGGGAGTTGCTCAAGAACGAGGCGGCGGCGGCCATTATCCTCTACGACGATGAGAACTTGCCCGGTTCCAGTAGCAAGGGACTGAACGCCATTGACCGCGATCGGCCACAGAGTGGCAGGGGCGTGTTCTGGAGGTTCTTTGAATGGGTCGACAAGAGTTCCTTCGAGGTGGCAGCTGATGCTTTCACTACATTCCGAGTAGGCCTATTCGCAGTATCGTGCTCTTTCACTATGCTGACAAAAGACAACAGGAGCTACTGACCCGACACAAGGAACTGGTCCCCCAATATCTCAAAGTCAACTTCAATCTGTTCTTCGAGCGATACAACAACGTCCTCCTTCAGTCCAAATCATACGTCACTAAACGCCAATCGATCAAGCTGCTCGGGGAGATTCTCTTAGATCGGGCCAATTACAATGTCATGATTGCATACGTGGAGAGTGGTGAGCACCTCAAGATATGCATGAACCTCTTGCGCGATGAGCGCAAAATGGTCCAATATGAGGGCTTCCACGTCTTCAAGGTCTTCGTGGCCAATCCCCACAAGTCCATTGCCGTACAAAAGATCCTCATCATGAATCGAGACAGGTTGCTCAACTTCTTGGCGCATTTCCTGGAAGACCGAACAGATGACGAGCAATTCATCGACGAAAGAGAGTTCCTGATCAAACAAATCAGGAACCTGCCTCCTGCACCGGTACCGCCGCCTCAACGATGAGGCTGCCAGTGGTTCGGGGAAGGCTTGTGAACAAAAACAGTGTTTTACGAAAGCTATGACTACGATACATTGACTGTCACTTGGCACAAGGCGTTTGGGAGTTGGGCATTTCCTCAGATACTACATTACAGCGCAAGACCTTGAATTTCAGTGCTTAGACCCTATTTCGCAGATGATAGCATATAATCTATGTGTTGCCCAACGCCAGACCGCGCGCACCCTAAACGAAAATCCAGACTCCTCTGCCATTCGCGCGCAGCCCCATTCAGCATGCGTCATTACACCCGCGGTTGCTTGGACAGCAGAACGTTGACACTCTCCCGAGCGTTCTGGGTGGTCCAGACACTGTTGCTTCCGCCCCGCCTCCATTCATCGCTGTGAATCCTGTCGCCTCCTCCCCTACTGGTCTCGCCCATGACGATGTCCAGATCGCGCTTCTGCGAGCTCATCCAGTTGATGATGAAGTTGGCTGGATCTTCACTCAGCGCGGTGAAGAAAGTGTGTTTGGCCTTGGAGACCGAAACGGCCTGTACCAGCCGCGCTAGCTGATCGTCCAGTCCGTTCACCTCTTTCAGCATGGTGACATACTGAGGGTTGGTGAGGAAGGGCTGCAACACAGCCCGCAGAGGGTCTTCGACGGTGACTGGAATGTCGTAGACGGTCGGCTTGGGGTCCTTGTGGAACTCTTCATCCACGCGGATTGTGTACTCAAGCTGGATCGGTGGAAGTGGTACAAGGTGTGGCACAATGTACTCGCCCAATAGGGGAACGTGCCCTGTATCGCGACAGACGACCTACAATATTAGTTAAGCTCTCGTAGCAAAATAATCAAGCTTACCTTTCTAAGCAAATCGTCGCAACGAAAGTTGCGCTTCTCGTCGTCATCTTGCAAGCGGGCCATCCTGATGTACTCCCAGAGCCCCATGACAGCCTCGTGCTGTGTCGCCTCAGTCATATCTAGTACCTCGGCTAGCTCTGGTTTCAGCTTGTACCGCTCTGGGGTCTCATGTCGCTGTAGGCTGATTGTGATGTTGACATTCTCGTCCCCGCTTCGCTTGAACGAAATGTCGTCAAAGTCGGCCGCCGCTGGCAGCGCGACGGGATGCTGGTTGCGGGGAGCTGGCGGATCGGGCTTCTTCCATTCGATGCTCTGCTCGTTGCTGTTCCTGTAGCGTGACGGGTCGAACTCGATGTTCATCGCCTTGAAGAAATGGGAGAACCGAGGCTTCGGCTTGGTCGGTGTCTTTTTCTGCGCCCCAGGGCCATCCTCGTCCATTTTGTTGCCATCGGCGTCCCTCTCTTGCCCACCCATCTCTCCATCCTGTGCATCTTCGTCATCGTCCAGCAACCGCCCCTCAATCTTGACTCGGTAGGTCGCGTCCATGTTCGGGGAGAAGTCGAATGCATCCACATTCAGCCCATTGCCCTGCCAGACCTGATCCTCGACCGTATTGCTGATCCAGATACGCATGGTTTTGGTTGACTTGGTGGGACGGCTGACGGAGTCCATGACGTCCATCCTCTTGCGTGTCATGGTCGCATCCAGGCGTCGTTCCACGTTCCGCAAGTCTTTGTATCGCTGAACTGGCTCTGGGTCGATAATGCAGTCCGCGACTCCGTCTGGCAATGTTTTGTCGGTCGGTTTCTTGCTTCGACGCTTCGCCATGTCGTTGGCCTGAGCGGCCTGTTGCTGTTGCTGCTGCAATTGCGCTTGCGTGAGCGGCACCTGGGGATGAGGACCTGCAGACATCATTGGACCTGTGAGGAAAGTCAGCGTCGTGCTCTGTCGCTTGTGCGATGGCAGAGTTGAGTAGTACCGATGCCACCGCGACGCTGCTGCTGTTGCTGCTGCTGCTGTTGCGGTTGCGATTGCCGTGGCGGCAACTGCTGTTGTTGCGCAAACGCGCGGTATTGCTGCTGCATGCTGACCACGTGTTCCGAGACAAATTTCTGCGTGTAATATGATTTGCGACTGACTGGCGCTGGATGGTATCACAACTTGAACGTGATGCCTGACAAGGATGCCGCGTCCGTCGCGTCGCATTTCGAAAATGCTTTGGATCACGTGACGTGGACGCCTCCCTAATAAGCGACTTGCCATCGCCAGGATACAATCAATGGGACGAATGTGCTATGTATCAGCGTCCAATTTAGCTCCCCAATCACTCGTATTCAATATTCTCTAGTACAGCTTCTACAATAGAGTGATTAATGCGAGGGCTTTCCCCATTCTCACCATGTCGTGTGCCGGCCAATGATTCCACCTCCCCATGCGTCCAACACGGCTGCGCTCTAGACAGCAATTAAAGCAAAATGCCAACATGCTGCAAATGTACGACAATGACCGAAAGTAAGGTGGTCAATCTATATCACCGCTCCATTTCAAAGGTAGACAAACGATGCTTTCAGGCTGAAGGATGAGAGCAAGAAGAAGAGAAGAAGCAAGATGCGCCCAAGTACGCCGCGCGCCATGCCGAGCAATGTGCCGAGTATTCAAAATGCCGAATCGAGGCCGTTACGAGATTGTCGCTTGCTGAACCGATTACGCTTGCGTTCGGGGACTGGGCTGGGATCATCCAGGCTGGCCTGACTCTTGCCGAGATGACTGCGCCCATAGCGGTCACTGGTAGCGCCATACTGATCGAGGTTGCTGCCGCTTAGCCCAGCGAGAGTACCCGATGGGCTCGACATGGCGGACGAGTAGCCAGGCTCGCTATGATAAGAGTTGTTGACGCTCTGGGATTGCATAATGGCATAGTCCCTGGCTCGTTCAATGCATTCAATCCACTCCTCGGCAGACGCTCTCTTGTCGTCGGAGCTCGTGGCATTTTTGTTGTCTTCAAACGTGTAATGGTTGCCGCCCTGTGAAGTCAGAATCTGTGAACTAGAATAAGAGAGTGGGCTTGCTTACAGTGTCAACACACCAAACCAGTTGGCCCTTTGCGTCGTGCTGTGTCCTCCACGCGCAATCGGAACCCATCAAAGATAACTCTTGCTTGGTGCGCTTATCTTCACCTCCGGCGGGCGCCATGATTATGCGGCCGCTCGACGTTATGATGACGAGACGCTGGCGCTTCTTGGTTGTGCTTCCCCCGAAGAATCGTGATAGTTTCTTGTGTCCTTCTTCTCCCTTCCCGTTTGCTCCCGAGGGCAGGGGAGTCGAGACTACCATCAAGTCCCCGAGCTTCAGTATCCTCTCATGCGGCTTAGTGAGCACCGGGGACCACTCGATATCGAGCTGTGTAGGCGGCGGAAGCTCAGTGATGAGACGGGCCATTGACCTATTCGCGCCATTGGACGGAGTCGAGTGGTTCGTTGCGGGTTGGCGGTGTTGCGGCGGCTGTTGTGGTGTGCTGGAATGAGGGCCCCCGTTAAGTTGGATCACTGTTGGCTCAGGAGTTGGTGGCACATAAGGGCGAAGACGAGGTGCCTTGGCACGCCAGAGGCCCACGCCAAATGGCTGTCCATCAAAGAACTCATGATTGCGAATGTGCTCAATTGTCAACCGGCGCGCAGGATCCAACACCAGCAACCGCTCGACCAGGTCACGGGCTGCGTTGGGAAAGCCGGCAGGAAACTCGTATTCCAGGTTCACAATCTTCTGAAAGGTCAAGTACTCGCTGCCCGCCTTGAAGGGTGGTCGGCCTGCCAGCAATTGATAGACGATGCAACCAAAGGCCCAAAGATCGCTGGCTTTGCAGGCACTTTTGTTCGTAAGCAATTCCGGGCTCACATACTCAGCCGTACCCACAAAGGAAGCCGCGCGGCTGTCCTCCTCAGCCTCCCGCCTACCAGGGTCTGGCATCCCCCTTGCTGAAGGATCTTGCTGTTTTTGAGCTTCGCGAGGGTCTGGCAGTAGCTTGGCAGTTCCAAAATCTGTTATTTTGACGTGCATTGCGTCGTCGAGAAGAACGTTTTCCGGTTTCAGGTCGCGGTGAATGACCCCACGCGAATGCATGTATTCGATTGCGTCCAGGATCTGAGCTCCGTAGAAGCGGGTGCATTCGATATCAAATGTTCCCGTCCTTTTCAAAACACCAAGAAGCTCCCCTCCATTGCATAGGTCGAGAACGTAGTAGAGAGATGTTTCGTCCTGAAAGGTATAGTAGAGCCGCACTATACCAGGATGCTCAGTGAGTCTGTTGAGTGTGTTCTTCTCAATGTTGACATATTTGACCTTCTTTTCCTTGAGGATGTGCCGCTTCTCCAAAACCTTGATAGCGTACTCCTTCAGAGTCTGACGGTCGGTAGCCAGATAGACTGAACTGTATGACCCTTCGCCTAGCACACGGCCAAACGAGAAATCACGGACTCCTTTCTTGACTTGCCGGACCACGGTTCGCCCGTTGGCATCCACTTCACGACGGATGCCCACAGCTGCGCCTCTTTCCTGCCATTCCGCACTCGTGGTGGGCATAGGGCCGTCCACAGCTAGAGGCGCTGCCGGGCCTCCAGGCATCTGCGTATATCCTCGACCCATCCCTTTCGAACTTCCTCGCGGCGGCAGAGCTCTATTCTGCGAGGCCACCGATGACTGTCGGGGTATACCATGTGGTTCGTATGCAGCGCTTTGGCTGTGTTGTCGTGAGGGGACGCTGTCTGCCGTTGCGTATCTGGACAGTTCGGGCTGCGGTTGCGGTTGCGTCGGCGTGGTTTCGGGGAGCGACTTTGCCAAGGGACCACCGTCGCTGGTCAAGATAGCTCCCTCTGTCGTCTTGGGCGTGTTCGCATTAGGATCTGATGCATTTGAGGATGCCTGCGCAATGTCGTCGGGGTTGGCTATACGCAGCCCGCCCAGAGCTTGGGACAAGCTCAGGTCCCCGCTCATGGTGCTGACTGCTGTGAAGAACGAGCGGCGGCTCGACTACGCGAGCTGGTTATGAAGTCGGCAGAGTGGTTGAGGACGAGGCGGTAGACGGTCGGCCGGTCACATGGAGGTAGGGAAGTTTGACAAGCTAAGATTCAGTTCGATCATTATCTTGCCAACGACCGAGTGTGAGGACAAGGCGCGTGCGTCATGAATGACGATGTCGACTGATAAACAAAGGAGAACACAGTTGCTTTAGTGAGGTATTTGATAGTCCAAGGGTGGACGCGTAGAGAATGGAGCTCGTTTGGTTGAGTTTGAGGTTGTAATGGGCAGCAAAGGGTCGAGTCAGTGCGCCAGGAGTTGGAGATTGGACCTCGCGCTGACCGGAGCCTCTGACTTCGCTAGGTCAGAGCGGATCTCCCCAGGATTGTAGTGGCGATGCTCAGAGGCTTCTGCACCCGTAATGGAACTGACTCGTTCGAATTCAACGCGACGTTTGAAAATTCACGTGTTCGTATACAATCGCTCTGCTAGACAATATTGGTGCACGCTTTAGTCCTTGCTCAGGTCTATACCGTACATCTAATAGCTTGAATTGTCATTATTAGTGCGTGTTAATCTTGTCCAGTTGCCCAGGGTCGTGAGGGGTTGGCTACCCTGCACTGTAATACATGATGATGTTCAGTCCCAAGCCGCCGCGTCGCTACGAACAACTACCTCTGTGACTTTTTGGAAATATAAGTACTTTAGTTGTGCCGTCTTATAGTCACTTTAAATGGCGGGTTGCGTTGTTGGTATCTCATAAGGCGTCACGGAATCAGCGGCTACTTCAGTGGTGCTCAAAGTGTTACCCGTCATCACCCACATTCATGAGGGTCTTCTTGAACGAAATATCCAGATTGATAGGCATTTAATCTATCGTCAGGCTCAGCTGGTACTCAATTGCGCCAGTAGCATTGAGCTGCCGTGGGCATATAGAAGACGAGACAATTTTAAGCACTTAGTACTAAAACTTACCTTAGTTTGGATTGAGGACCAAACAATCGTTGAACCCAAAGCTCCTGCCTCTCAGGGGCCTGCACTGCAGTGGGATATTTTATAGTATATGCGTCGTGGAAGGAGCCTCATGGCTGCACTGCCTTCCCAGTGATGAATTACTAGTACCATGCTTCCATTGTCAGACCTTTCGTTCGGGGAGGCGGTATTACCTCTGCCACATCATCCTGCTGGTCCAGTCTGCAACGAAAACATGCTTCGCCTGCCCCCAACAACCTTGAGCATAACATCCAGAGATGTTCAGGCAGTGGACCACAAGACACATTCCCGCAAAGCTCAGCGGGCTCTGGCAGGCGACGGCGGTCTCGTACTAATAAGAGACCTGCCAGACGACATGCTTGCCAGTCCTCTTAGAGGGTCGACCGACGACCTAGGAGCTGAGATCGGCGTAGACAATGATTCAGACGGTAGGCACGCACTCCATCGTCCAGGATAGATACTAATCCCATGCAGTTCCGACGAGCACGCTCGTACATACCGGTACAGCGCACATCATGATTGCAGGCCGTCGTATACCAGGGAAACGGCTGAGGTCCGTCTCGCCTCCATTGATACCGCCTGCATTCTCGACACGCTCTCGCACCCTGGCACTCGTATGTCACCCGAGTCAAGTGAACCATTGCATGTTACTGAACAATACAGGCTGAGGAGCATGACCAGGCACAGCTGGAGTGTTCTGAGAATTCCGAGAGCGACGAAACCCTGCCCTCGGCGCTGTCCGCGTCGTGGACGGTCGAACTTCCTCACAGGAGATTGCATGACGACCGACCAGCCTCCCAGCTAGTGTACAATGACTCCATTCCCGCACGGTACCAACCTCAGACACCGAGAGACTTGTCAGCATCTCACCACTGGACGAGCCGGGACGGGGCGCGAACGATGCCGCCTCGACGTCGAGACCCTGGGGACTTTGGAAGTCCTACGGTGGCCGTGCGGCGGCGTCGGTCACAGGAATTCAGCATGAGGAGAGCATCTGGATTCGATGGTCTTCCGGATGGTAGAGAGAACACTGACGAAGTAATCATGCACCGCCAAGCTTGATCAGATCGAGTTATCATTTCATTGAAAGCAGCAATTACTGATATTGATCAATACGACGCTTCACTGCCCAATGCATCTGGTCTCACGGCTAATTGACGGCTGATCTATTCCGAGCCACAAGCCGCATCAAGTATCATCCGAGAGACGGCACGTGCCCGAGGCCGGAAAAGGCAAGCAGCGTTGATCCCTGCGGGCTCTAAGGGTCCAACGTGATTGGCTTCTGCTGACCTGCGTTTGCATGTTGACGAGGCGCTGCCCTGGCGCACTGTGTCGGCTGCTAGCGCTGTTCCTAGCAGGAGACTAGAGTCTGATAGCAAATATGCGTGGAATGCCTGCTGGGGCTAACTGAATCTATGTACCGCGAGAGTCCACTCAGTCTGGCTACCCCGGGTTAACCGTGCGCCGTGGAATCGCAATCCGACAACCTTCCAGTCGCGATCAGCCAGCCAGAGAGGCTCCAGTTCGCCCTCTCTCGGTTCCTCCGTCTCGTCTTCTCTTCTTCGAGTCTCTCCCCTTCCTTTAAACTTTCCCTCTTGCTCTCCTGTCAATCTCACCCACACCACTCCCCATTAGCCACTCTCATCTTTCCTCTCTTGTAGCTGTCCGCGACGTTGTGCCTGTTCGCTCCTCCCTCAGCCTACCCTCTTACACGAGTCTCACACACTCGCCAGAACCGCCATAATCTCTCCAACACCACCACCACCTCAGCCCTTCTGGGGACCAACAACCACCACACCATCAATACCTCAGCGAACCTAGGCCTTTTGATTGACCCTGTGTCACCAAGCTATCAGCTCCGGCCATTGTTGGTTTGTGCGTACAGCGGCATACTAATCCTCATTTCACTACAGACACCGTCGACCTACATCAGTCATGTCCACCTTTGGTCGTCAGTCTTCAAACTCGGCGCCAGTGCTTTCCATGTCACCTCAACCTGTTCTTCAGAATCCCTTTGGAGGCGCAGCCTTCACTCCCAGCCACCCTGCACCAGAATCACACTACACCTCCGGTGTCCCTCCAGCGGCGTCTACAGCCAGGAAGCGCTCACGCGACGAGGCTGCCGTCAATCTTGAACCCGATGCGCCTCCCGCTCCCCTAGAGGAGGAGTCCGAGGAAGGATGGACGCTTGGCCCGGGCATGACCCTCATCAAGCCGAACAAAGGCTATGTTGCAGACGCGGCGAGTCAATCTGGTACCTGGCTCGAAGAGCGCAAGGCGGCCGATGAGGAGGCACGCCTCAAATTCGAGCGCGAGCAGATGGCCGCGCGCAGCAAGAAGCTGCAGCGTGTAGACACCAGCGATCCCACCCTGCTGCCTCTCACACCCGCGGCCTCTGACATTACCTCGTCGCCCCCGAAAGCAGCACCCGTCGTGGATGACTTCACCGTACACCTCGGCATCGGGTGGCGCAAGATCAGCGACGACGAGCACATTCAGGCCGCTGCCCGTGGCTGGGCACGTTTCATCGAAAAGCACTATCCTGTGAGCAACGCGCAGATTCGCCTTGAAAGCAAGGGCCTCGAGTCTTATCTCGTCGAGTGCAACGAGGGCTTTTTCCTCTTCGCAGAGGACCTTCGTCAGGGCCGCCTCGTCAGCACCAGCATCGAGGGCGCTTTCCGCAACCTGCAGTCCTCGCCGCCCGTGTTTGACGGTGCGGATACCCTCAAGGCTGTGGAATCGCCCCCGCCCATGACGTCGCAAGCGGAGCATCAATTGGAGGCGCAGATGCACCTGGATTAAGACTCTTCTTTGCCTTCCTCGTTCTTTTATCGTGGGTTTAGGGTTCAACGGGCTTTAGGTGACGTGATACGCGGTAAATGCATGACTTTACATTGGGATGTGATGGGACTGGAAAGGGGTGGCACTGGGACACTGGCGTTTGGGTTTTTGACAGCAGACAATTGGGGAACACAACTCTAGCGGGACAGGTTGCTCCTGATTTTTCGTAACAGAATAAAAGCGAATTGAATTCCAAAATTCAAAGTGTAATATTGCGTTACGTATGCGTGATTGGGACAGCAATTTGATCGTTGCCTGGACTACTGCCACACTAGTGCGGTACTTAAGACCGGAGGCTTCGATGTATGGACACTAGTGACAGGTGTAGGGTAGCTAGACTAACTATCACGACAGATCATCCATCCTCCATCATCGAAGCCGTCAACCAGCCATCATTTCGCAAGCCTTCTTCAGCCGTCACTGCCATGTCGAATCCGAACCAGCTCTTCCTCCTCGCCGACCACATAAAGCTCTCCCTTCTGGAACGCCAGCGCGCCCAGACACTACACCTCGACGATGCGGGTGGCTCCAACCAAGATAGTCACATCTCCCGCTCGCTGGATCAATTCCGCGACGGCGTCAACTCCCTTGAGGAGGAGAAGACCCGGCTAGAATCCGGTGGCGAGGATGCGTAAGTCGAAACCGAAGCACCGAGGAACATGGCGCCAGTTTGCGATCGTGACAGAGATACTAAACGTCTGGTCCATCTAGATCCGCCATTACCGACGCCCTCCCATCTCTCCAGAAGCAGCTCAACGACTTGACATCGCAATTCCACGGCTTCGCCAGCCCTTCTGCGAACGAGACCCTCACGCATCCCAACTCCGCCTCCCTCACCGAGGACTTTTCGCACGCATCGTCCACCGAGCGCAAAGCATCGAAGACTGTGCGCTTCAGCGATACCCCGTCGTCCCCATCGCGGGAGCTGTTCGGTCCGTATCACGACGATCCCGAGCCGGAGAATCACGGGTACGCGGATCATGCGCAGACGCTAGACAACCAGCAGCTCCATCAGTATCATTCGCAGATTCTTGATGACCAGGATGAACAGCTCGACCGCTTGGGCGAGAGCATCGGACGGCAGAGGGATCTGAGCATGCAGATTGGCGATGAGCTTGACTCGCATGTCGCCATGCTCGACGAGGTCGAGAGCGCCACCGACAGGCATCAGAGCCGGTTGGACCGAGCCTCCCGGGCCGTGAACAAGGTCGCGAGGAGCGCAGGCGACAACAAGCAGATTACGGCCATTGTGGTGTTGATCATCATTCTGGTGCTGCTGATTGCTATCTTGAAGTAGACAGCGTGCGAGACTTGAGGGTATCCTTGCTAAGCGCTTTTTGGCATTTGTTCGGCGTTGGTGGCTGTTTCTTTTGGTCTGTTCGATATTAATATCACCCAGCCAGTGTACGATCTACACAATGGCAATAGCTTGATTGTTTTGCATTCCCATGTCTCTCATTCGCTACTTAGGTATACAAAGCACGACATCCTACTGTCAGGAGTACAGCATCAGCGGATCACGTCTCCCTCTTTGTCAATCCCCTCGAGACTCTCCAGGATGTCACTGCCGGCCAATGTACCAGGCCCACCTGTCGTTGACTTCTTGTCATCTGGCCATACCTCGTGGAACTTGACGGAATTGTCGCTTGCAGCGACTACCAGACAACCTTGGTGGACTGGGCGGCCGCCGGAGGATGGTTCGCCGACCCAAGGAGCAGATGGGTACGGAACTGCGTACAGGGCACGCAGTCCTTGATTCCACGGGATGGCTGCGACTTGTCGACAATCAGGCCAGCTGAAAACAGCAATTCGATAAGAGTGCTCAGGCTGAGCATAGCCGAACGTGGCCGCAATCTCGCGTCTTGTCGTTGACCAGATGAGAGATGTGACTTGGGCCGACACGGCAATTGTTGCCAATGCAGCTCCTGATGTCGTATGGAAGAAGTGGATGCACTTGTCCTTGGAACCACCGCCCGTGGCAACGAGGCCCGGTGTCCACGGGCAAAATGCAATGGCTTTGACAGCGGCGCCGTGGATCCAGCAATGCCGCTCGCTGCCAGGGGTCAAGGTTCGCAGAGAAAATGTTGCAGCTCGAGCTCGATGGATCTGGGTGACATCGGTAGCCGATGTCCTCATCTCGGACCCGCGGCCATGGTGGATGCGACTGGCGCCATACTCTCGAAGGTCACTCTCGCCTAGCTCAAGCTCACCGGCCACTCTTGGAGCATCTGGGTCCCCTGCGTCGGTGCGTTGTATCGTCGTCTCATGTCGTTGCTCGACACCCAGGATATCGTTTGCATCAAATATACAACAAAGATCGTCGTTTCCACCAGAAGCGAGCGACATACCGTCGGTAGACCATGCCAGACCACAGATCTGCTGGAAATGTATTGCGATCTTGGCTACCATTGTCGTTGAGCCTTGCCATGTGTCCCTCGTTACCTCCTAGGCGAGGGGGTACTCAACCACATAGTAGTATATGATCCCGTTCTCGTAGCCCACTACAAGGTCTTCTGTCTGCACGGAAACGCCAGGGTTGTAAGGATTTCTGGAAGGACGCATCGAACACCGTGGACGCCAGCTTAAGCACGCTACACCCCAAGGTTGTCTTATCTCAAATCGGGGGCATGAGTCGAACGTAGACTGAAGGACGAGATCTCCATCTGCTCGTCCGATGGCAAGGATGCTCTTTTTGCCCTGTGCAGAAGAAAAGGCTACCGAGGTAATCCAGCTGCTGTCGTTCGAACTTTTATTCATCGGGTTGGCCCCGGTAGCCTCGGACCATGTATACAAGCTGTTGCCCAGGCCAACTGCGAGCATATGGCAAGTTGTCGAGTAAGCCAACGCTGAGCAGTAAAAGTCATCGCGGAGACTCGGCGCATCCAGGACTCTGTCGAATGTTAGCACAGATGCGTCCGTCGAAGTCAACAACATCTGACCTGAAGGGAGGGGCTGGTAAGATGCGATATCTTGTAGGCTTCCGTGATCGAGCGCCTGTTATGACCATCAGCCGCAAGACCTTGACTTTGTCCAGAAATTTCACCTTCAGTCTCCTTGGCCCTCACCCACCCCACGCCATCCCACTTTGTCTTTGCTTCCATTTTCGTTAAGCGTCCATTGGCGTCTCGTGATGCCTGAGGTGAAGTGGAGCGACCGCTAAAGTCGAGGATCTTGCGGACACGGTCGACATTGAGAGCTTTTGCGATGCGACCTTGATAGATTTCCGAGTCGCTCTGCGGTGTTGACTTGCCGCGCGAGATCGGCGTGGTGTAGACCTGAGCGTGAGTGCCTGAACGGATCATGTGGCCGCGTCCATCGTCGACGGGGTGACCCATGGGGGCAAGTCCACCCACCGACCAGACGGCGCCTCGACTGACTTGCCGCTCGGCGACAGGAATCGGGGATATAGCGACTATGGGTGCTATTCATGAGCGTTAGCATGCGTCGGGATACATCTGAAGGCTGTGCGCTCACGGGGTAGAGTGGAATGAGGTTCCACCGATGGCTCTGGTCCTGCGCTGTGCGTATTCTCTCTTGTAATTGGTATTCCAGATGCTACAAAAGGGTCAAGCGAGGCTGCAGCATGCCGAACGAGCCGCTCCGATGAGGAAAGCATGTTGACTGGCCGACTCATTCGGAATCGCTCCGCCGTGGATGACGCTGCATCTCGAAGCGGCACAAACCGATCTGGTCGCTGGCACTGGGGGCTTCCTCTACTTCGTGGGGACTGGAGGTGTTCATTCTCGTCTGGGTGCAGGGCGAAGAAGCTCCGAAGTTTCGACCCAGGGGTACGCGGGAGTGGTCCAGGGTTTGACGTTGCTCTTGACTTGGGACCATCGCCCAGTGGCTCCTCGCGGTACGCATAGAGGCTCCGTGGGCTATCTTCGATAGGGTCGTCCTCCGATCCGCGTGTCGAGCCTGGACCATCAAAGATGGGCACGGTCCTCCATGTTCTTATGGGCGGTCGAATCGGTGACGCATCCTCGTGAGAGCTGTATCCGGAGTCGCCCGGGCTTTCTGTTTGGTCGACGTCTTTGGAGACATGGCGCTCTCGGAACCCAGCTCTATGGCTTGGTAAGTTCCCGCATGCTGACAGAACCCTGGACATGTTTGGATCATGAGGCAGATATGGGATGGCCTTCGGTTGAGGTCCATACACATGGGATAGTATCGTGCATCCAACAGTAAGGAGTAGACGAAAACAAAGAAAGAAGGTCGACGCGGAAGAACAGTATTGCTGTGATAAGATTTGCCTGACTGCTGGTGCAAGAGAATGGCGCAACCCCCAGTGGCGACGGAGTGTTGATGATGCTGTCTGGTTAGTACAGATGTTGGTAGTTCGAGTTCGAGGTTCAGGTTCAGGAGACAGAGTTTTAGGAGGGCAGTAGTTGGAAAGGTCAAGAAAGCGGCAGCTGTCGAGTTACTTCTCCATGGGTTGTTAATTCAGTCGCCAGCGACTGCCTTGGTCATGCAATGACTGGATTGCTGTAAGGTAAGGCTAGAGGTGAGTGGTGAGCAGTAGGCAGATGCCTTCCACTGCGTGGCCATCGGGCACTCTGTGCAGATTTTTGAGCAGGAGCGACTGGAGCCTGGAGATGGTGGTTTCCTTGGAAGGCACGCTATACCGAGGGGGTTGGTTGCCTTAAGCGATACGTCTGAAGTAAGGTAAGATGGAAAGAGATGTTGACCGTCCGTCCATCAATTCACAGGCACGTCAACTGCTGTAAGTGCTGGTGCTCAGGACACTCCAAAGCAAATTACTATTCAAAGTACGCCTATCGATCTATCTGGATAACATATCTTAGTGTATATAACGTCTAGAGAGCCCGGTCAACATGCGATTAGCGTAACGTGGTATCATAAGTCGTGTGTCTTCGCGCAACAACACCCTCCTCAAACCTTGCCGGTCCGTATATTGTCGTAAATAGAATTCGGGTACGCGAGGCAGTTCTGCTTCTTGGCCAGGCTGCCCATGCTGTTCTTCGCTGTCAAGATGAGCGACTCGGTCCCCTTCTTGTCGGCGGACGCCTCCCAGAACATGCTGCCGCCAAGGCCTCTACGCTTCTCAAAGCGAACCTTTTGGCGAACGACGGCAGGGGTGTCGTAAGAGATCATGGTACGCGATTTCGGGTCGTAGGTCCACGTGGCACCAAGCAGCTTGTTGTAGTGCATCTGGCTGCCCGGGAACGGGAGCGCCTTGTAGTCCCAGATCCCGTTCTCCCAGCTGCCTGGTCCGACGCCACTAAAGGCGCTACCCGGCCCCTTTGTGTTGGTGAAGGCCCGGCCGTAAATGGGCATGCCGAGGATGATCTTGTAACAGGGGACCCCGGCGGCGACGTATGCATCCACAGCAGCACGGGTGTTGAAGGGGGTGGCCTTGTCAGTGCCCTTGGTGGCCCAGATGTTTGCCTGGTGGCCGGCCACACCGTCCCACGAGCCAGAATAGTCGTATGCCATGAGGTTGATGTTGTCGACTACCTGTCCGAGTTCCTTGAGTTTGAGTTTGTTGAAATTCTGAGGTCCTGCGGGAGCAGCAATCGACAGCTCGAAATGGTGTCCTGGCGTATATTTGGCCGCATAGGAGTCCAGCTCCTGACGCACGCGCTTTAGCAAGAGGACCATGTTGTTCGCCTCGGTACTGGTTGCTGGATATTCCCAATCGATATCGATGCCGTCAAAGCCCCAGTCCTTCACCAAAGTAACGGCGCTCTTGGCAAAGTTGGCACGAGATGTCGATGTAGCCGCGGCAGAAGGAAAATTAGTGGACCAGGTCCAGCCACCTATAGAGAGTATGACTTTGACATTGCGATTTGCCTTTTTGACTTTGAACAGCTGCTTGACGGCGCCATAGGCGTTGTGGCCAGATTCTGTCCAGGCTGCGAGATGATCAGTGGCCCAGTCAGCCCTTACAGGTGAAATCACTTACAGTCGCCCGGATAGTGCTTCTGGAGGTCAGCGTATGTGTCGCCGGAAAACCTGCTTTAGGTCAGTTCCTCGGGTCTCCTGACAATAGGGGCTCGGTTCCACTTACACCCTGCCGCTGGGGTCGAGGTTCATGAAGGAATAGAGGACATGAGTAATATCTTGGGCAGGAAGATCGGCAGGCTGGTAGTTGCGACCGTAAATTCCCCAATTGGTAAAATAGACTGCGTTGATGTAGCCAGTCCCTCGCTTCGAATGGTCCAGGGAGGCGTCTAGGGAGACGTTGTGCCCTGGATCAGCCAGGCCCGCGGCAACCTTGACAGTGGCAAGAAGAGCCAGTATCTGGTACAGTAAGAACAGCATCTTGAAAGCTTGATGAGCTCAAGGAGGTATGATTGCTTGATGCGTATGAAGATGCCAAAGATAGTTTCCTCGAGGCCAAGGGAGCGCTGTAGTTGGGTTCGGTCGCTACTTGTACAAGACGATTCGCTACCACATGTCCATCGCGAAGAAGACATTGACATGCACCAGTGAACTCCAAATAGCTATCGAAACACCAATACCGCTCGTGGCCATCGCGTGAAGCGCACCAAGATCGCGTGTCAATGCATTCCAACCATCCAATACGCCTGGATGGGGGACCTAACATACCTATTACCGGTCCAGCCACTTTGGATTATTCGCGACCACGTACACGCATGGGTAAGTGCATCTGTCCAGATGCAAATTTCCGGACCTTGTTCGAAAACCGCGGGTATCGTGGCATTGAGCAGCAGTGAGCCAAGCACTAGTCTCAGACCCAACCACTCCGTGACTTGCGTCGCCTGCGTCCAGCACGTGTGAGAACAAGTCGATCTGTGAAGGGAGATTCCAGCGGCAAGCCACATTCGATCAATAGGGACTCGAATGTCTCAGACCCTGACCAGCCTCGGATCCATCATCCACGCGCTCACCAACGGTGGTGGTTCGTCAGGCCGGAGCAGGCACTGGAAAGGGCTTCAGTTCGTCGTGACTCGTGCGTGAGGTGCGTCAGGCAGTTCGAAAAGGATGCTGCTACATGAAAGCGCAGTATAATAACGTGCGGCAATTGCGGCCATACGGCCAATGTCGCACTTGTCTTCAAGTTTGCAATGAACACCGGCGCTCCGCGCTCCGCCGCTCTCCCTTGGGACCCAGGCGCTCTCGAACATCGGAGATGATATGACGAATGCCTCGAATGGTCAGTTTCGCGCATGCTACGGTGCCGAGCCGGAAATGCCCTTTTGGATCAGCAGTATGCGCAATCCTAGCGGGGCCATGGTTCGTGGCAGTTTCCATCCGTCGTAGAATCACGAGAGCATTGTGTCGTCGAAGGTTGCGCGCGGATGCCCGTGCGATTAGCTACATTCGCCATACTCTAGATCCAGAGGACTGTATATGTAGCATAGCCTTTATATTCGTAGGAGCGTTGCGTGCACTTGATGGATGTTGCTCAGGTGTCGAGCCGATATGGAGATTGGAGGATGGATGTGGACTCTGGTCTTCTCAGATCAAGGCGACCTGAGCCTAGGGTAAGCATTCTCGCTTGCCTCCGCCTTGGCGACTAAAAACACCACCCACCAAAGGCGGCGGATGAGTAAAGCATGCCCCAATCATCGATGCAGCTGCGGACGACCAAGCCAGAACACCCTTGTTGAACTCTTCATTTACCCGTCTGGAGCTGCAGCGTCGCAGTCGCGATCCCAAGTTCTCCCCTCTAGACAACAAGATGACCAGCGTGGGTGCTCTCCATTCCAACGCCAAATCCACCCCCCCTACTGACACCTTCTCAGCACGGTCACGGCATTGCCCGCGCCACGCGTCCCCGGACAGAAGAACAGCGCCAAGCCGACCTCGACAAGATTGCCCGCTATCGCACTCTAGAGGACGACATCCGCGACAGAGTGTCTCGTCAGGACTACGACCAGGACACCTTCAGCCTCACGTCCAAGCTCCTCCGCCAGAACCCCGAGTACTACACAGTGTGGAACATCCGCAGACGATGCTTGACCTCCGGCAGCTCGTCCAAACCTTGGGCTATGTCCTCGCTCTCGAAGGGGTCCTCGACTTTCTCAGCGACAGGCACCTCACATCTAGCTTCCGCCAGCTCGTCACCGCCCTCCTCGACCGAGACCCCGCCGTCCCACAACTACCCGAAAACTGGGATGAGTGGTACAACAGCTGAAACAACCGAGGACCGCCAGATGAGAGATCTCGAGATTATCAAGTCGGAGCTAGTCTTCACGGTGCCGCTGCTGATGGAGTTCCCCAAATGCTACTGGATCTGGAATTACCGACTCTGGACGCTGGGCCAGGCTATCGTGCGCCTGCCCACGCACGTGGCGCGCAAAGTCTGGGAAGAAGAGCTGGGTCTGGTGGGCAAAATGCTACATAGAGACCGACGAAACTTTCACGCCTGGGGCTATAGACGATATGTGGTCGATCAGCTCGAGAGCGCTGCCCTGGCCGGCCAAAGCATGACAGAGTCGGAATTCGAGTACACCACCAAGATGATCCGCATGGACCTGTCCAATTTCTCGGCCTGGCACTACCGCAGCCAGCTCATCCCACGACTCCTCAGGGAGAGGGACGCGGACGACCAAGCAAGGCAAAAGTTCCTAGATGACGGTAAGCCAGTTGTGACCGTGATGGTGACCTTCACTTACACTGGGCAGAACTTGCCTTCATTCGGGATGGCCTGAATGTTGGGCCCGAGGACCAGTCCCTCTGGTTCTATCACCAATTCCTCGCGTCCAACATCATCGACGACGCCTGCTCACAAACCATAGCGCCAGCACTGTCCGTCGACCAGCGCCGCTCCTACATTGAGCGCGAGATAGACGAGATCAAAGACCTCCTCGAGGACTACACAGATGTGAAATGGATCTACGAGGCACTGATACAGTACACGCAGTCACTCAGCCGGCTTGGACAGCAGGCCAAGCCTACTGAGTTGAAGGATTGGCTGGCGCAACTGAAATCACTTGATCCGCAACGCACGGGTCGGTGGAACGACTTGGAGGCGCAATTGTACGCTGCGTGAGCGTTTGCTTGGGTATCATTATATCTATCAAATGCTTTGCTACTACACACGATGCGCTCGGTAGCTCAGTTGCCGCATCGGTCCCTAACCTTGCTTGCCCTCTTGCCAGCTATATCGTCAAAATAAGCCAGCAGGGTCTCCGCGGCGAGCATGTCGATCTCGCCCAACGTGGGGTTCGAGGACTTGAAGACCTGCCCATTGAACAGGACGCGGACATAGAAGCCGCTGTCGCTGGGCGTTGTGGTGGCGGTGGGCGCAGGAATCGGGCTGTCTGTCGCTGTAGCCGTGGCCTGGAGATCCAAGCAGGAGCATGCCGAGTATATTTCCTCGACGTCGTCGCACTCGACGGGCCACGTCGGCAGGGATTCGGCCGTGTTGGAGCGCGTGAGGCTGGGGCACAGCGATCGGGCGGCTTCGGAGTGACGGATCATCTGGCGCAGGCAGTTGTTGTGGCTGCAGTCGGGCGCAACGACCGTCGACGTGGGCTTGGGCGGCTGAGCGCCGCCACCAGCCTTCTTCTTCTTGTAGAGCTCGAAAACGACCTCGGCGCCCATGCCAGGCCAGACCATCTCGTCAATCTGGAGCAAGCTCAGAAGGCGGGAGACGGAGCCGTCGTGGGCAATATTGTGGAAGTAGATGGTCTCGCGTTTGCCATCCATGACCTCGCGCAGGTGGACAGCCAGCTCGGCGACCCAGACGCCAAAGTTGGCTGAGGCGGCCGAGAACGAGTCGGGATGGTCGCGGTACATTTGGCTGTATTCCCAGTGACCGAGTCGGTACACAGCATCAGCCATCTCCTGGGTGATGCAGTCATCAATCTCCACGCCGTCGACGAGCTTGCAGGGGAGGGGTTTGCCATGGCACTGGCGCGAGGAAAGGTTGTCGAAATAAGGGTCGAAGGAGGCGTGGAAGTTGCCGCCGGCATCAACGCCCGAGATATCATCCAGGGCGCGATAGAGCTCCTCAGCCTCCTCAAGATGGCTCCTCCACTCGGGGTTGTTGTTCGACTTGATGTTGTTGAACACGTTCGCGCCCGTAGGGCAGCTATACTGGGGCTCGAGGCTGTCAATGTTGGTGGCCTGGACGTGGAGTGGGACATCTTCAGTGGTCCCCCACATGCCGTTGATGAGCATGCCCGCGACCTGGCTGGTGATGACATTGTTGGTCACGCGGTACTTGACCTTGTCGTCGAAGCTCTTGTCGCCCTTGGCCGGCAGGAATCCGAGCTCCTGGCCATAGACGCCGTACAGATCCGCGCCGTGCTGCCAGGAGTCATCCAAGCCGCCGGGCGTGATCTGCGGGAACTGGCAGCTGCCGATCCACCCGCTGGGGACGTAGGGATTCACGTCCGAGATGAAGCCCGCGCGATAGCCCTTGGCGGCATCGTGGCCATCAAAGGGGCGGCCGTAGAAGTACAGGCCCTGGTCGTCGCAGTTCCATTGATAGGGCTCGACTGGGAAGGCATTGGACGCGTAGGGCGTGCGCTTGTGGTGGCGATGAATCTACTCACAACGTTGATTAGGCCTTGCCTGCGTTTTTTCCTCCTTTCAAGAAGCGAAAGACAGCACTCACCAATTCGACATATTGCAGCTCAAACGCGTTCTTGTCCACCTTGACGTACTCCTTGGCCCTGACATGGGGCATGTTGCAGTAGTTGTATGTCCCGTACTTGTCGTCCGGTGTGTCGCTGCGATTGAAGATGAACCCATACGTGCCCTGTCCGTGAACGGCCGTTGTCAAGTTGTTCACGTTCGACTCTGCAGGCGCGTGCCATTCCTGCTTCACCGCCTGGACTCGCGTCGCCGCTAAGAGCGCGACGCCCACCACGGCGGTGGCGATCTTACTCGGGATGGGAGCCATGGGCGCAAGCGCGAGGGTGAGGGTCAGGATGGCGAGGATGGTGGTGGTTTTGGATTCGGCCTGGAGGAGGACAGGATGCATTTCAACTACTACCTAAGGTACGTTTATGTAGGTAGAAATGGCAATAGTCCGTATTACGTTTCATGGAACTAGCTGCACGTGTTTAGACTCGGACGAGTGAAAGGACCGGATCCAAAGTCAAAGATACCTGTCTGTCTGGTGGCTTCGAGACCCTAGCTACAAATTAATGTCGCGAATCCGATCGGGATGCGGCCTCTGGGAACGTGGAGGCGCGGAAGAGGCGCACGTGCCCCTGGCGAGAGGATTGGATGGTGCTACCTTACCTTTAGCTTCAGCCTGATTTACCCTTAAGTTCTTGATTAACCAACCGTGTTCCTGGCGTGTGGACCAAGACAGAGCAGTCTAACTTATCTTGGCAGCCCGACTACCGATATTGCCGTCGCGACTGGACCGAAGCTTACGGGGTACGATACCCATCTACACGTATCTGTCGAGCTCGCGTGTAACGAGACCTCATACTCCGTAGTCAGCGTCTAATTAGGGGTACAGTATGTAACTCAGCCTCGACGATACGACAGCATGTAGCATGTACGTACACACGGGCTTGTTAATTCTCCGAGCGTGCGGGCTCTTAAAATGCCCGTATGGACTGTTTAGCACTCCCTGTCACGTGCTTCGGATGTACATGTATGCATGCCTGTCTGGCGATCATCCTCTTACATTCGACATGATGATGGTGATCAAAGGATCCTAAGGTAACGCGTTGCGGCTGAAGCAAAGACCGGGTATCACAAGCATCACATCTCTCCTCCCAACCTCAACCCCTCCCTCTCCCCCGTCCTCTTCCACGTCCCCGTCCCCTTGTTCCACCTCGCCCTCGAGATGCTGGGGCAACACGAGGCGCTGCTTCAGCAGGGATGTCATCGTCATCGCTGGACTCGCTCTGTGTTTGTGCCTTTCCCAATTCGTCCTCAAAGTCAGACGCATCGCTGTGTTCACCAAGTCGAACCACGGTCCGGCCAGATGGCGCGAACACTCGGGACGAGGGTCCAGGGGGCGGAGGGCTTCGGTCGCTTTCGCTACCGCTTGCTCCTCCAGGAGGCGGAGGTGAAGCGTCAGTCTCCTCTCTGTCTTCGGTTCCGTCTCGTGCCCTTGACCCTCCCCCGCTGCTTACAGTCTGTCCAGGGCCTTGCGACTTAAGCGTACCAATCTTGAACTTCTTGCCCTTTAGCTTCATGCGTTCCTTCATCGACATAAACGCAGTCGGTGTCTCAGCTTCGACGGCAGGCTCAGCCACCTCCGATCTTCGAGGTCGGCCTCTGGGCCTGGTTCCCTTGACGGCCGTAGGCGTAGCGTCTTCTCCCGCACTCTCGACGGCCAGGCCACTTTCATTGTCCTCTTCATCGTCCTTGTCCGGAGGCGCAATTGGTTCTGACTTGCGAGGGCGGCCTCGACGGCGAGGACCCGGTGTCGAGCTTGGCATGGCTGCGGCTGGCGGCGAGGCGAAGGGGTCGTCGCTATCAACAGACACCGCGGCCGCTTCTGACTTGCGTGGACGTCCTCTGCGGCCCTTGCCATTCGAAACCTTGGGAGCCCGATATGAAGGCTCTTCTGCCTCGTCGTCTGTAGGCTCCTCGGTGTCTTCGTTAGATTCTTCCTCCTCGTTGACTCCTTGCCCAATCGTAGTGACGCCAGAACGCCTAGGCCTTGCACGTCGAGCCAGTTTGGTTTCAGAGGCCTTTGCGTCTTCAACCCCCGCCAACGCGCTACTTGGCAAGGTCGATTTGACGGCTCGGCCACTGCGTGTGTGCGACGTGACCGTTGGCTCTGGCGCTGTGGGAACAGCGGCAGCTGGCGCCGGCCTTGGGCCTGGGGGTCGACCTGGACCTGGGGGCCGTCCTGGTCCTCGTCGCACAACCTTCACACCATCAGCAGCCGGTGAGCCCTCGCCTGCAGATCCGTTCCCAGCGGAAACTCCGGTCTCGCCAAGCGCGCGCTTGAAGGCTTCCGATGCCAACTCGGCTGCGCTTTTGACCTGTGTGTTCCGGATAACAATGTCGTCCTCATCAAACGCATCGATCTCGGGCTCATCGAAGTCCGCGTAGGAATGCCGCGGCCTCGCGTGGCGGAGTTCAGGCTCGTTGGCGTCAAATACGGGGGCCGGCTGGCCTTTGGTCGACTCTTCTGCAGCCTCAAGACTCTCACGTGTCACCGGTGGCTGCCCTGACTCCAAGCCGTTACTAGGCTCCATAGGCGCCACAGGCGCAGATGCTTGCTGGTTGAACAAGGCAGGGTCCATGTTGGTATCATTCGCGTCGCCGTCGTTACCAGTCGGCGCGACACCGTCTTTCTCCGAGGTTCGGCGTCGTTTCTTCCATTTGCGCACAATGAACTCGGGATCCTCCTCATCCTGGCGAGCGCGCTTTTTCGCCGCACGTATCGATTTCTTCATAAACTCAGACTCGTCTGGCTGATCAAACTTGAGATCCTCGGCCGTCGGTACTTCGTAGTGATCAAACAAGATCTTCTCCGACGTCTCGTCCTTATCGAAATATCCCAATCCGATGCGCTGATGCATTAGTACAGGATCAGGATACGCAGACATATCCCTTTCCTCCCCATTCTGGAAGATAGCATCGTCACCAGTTGTTTCCGTGAAGGGCAGGGGAGCTTCCAGCTCCTCAGGACCCTCGGGAGCGTTTTCAGTACTCGTGAGGCCGGGCCCATCCTGCCCTTCGAAGACGTGTCGTTGGTCGCCATAGCCGTCCACAACTGCACCGTAGGCATGGCCATTCGTGACGTCTTGAGCCTCGTCACCGCCATCTTCCGTTGCGTCTTGCGCCTTGGCCGTGTCGGCTTGTTCACGGAGCCTCTGCATTCGTTTGCTGTCTTTGCTCCGGCTGTCCTCCCCTGCGGCCTTGAGCCAGCCTAGATTGTGCACACGGAAGTCAACCAGAGCCTCGATACTTCTATCGTCGGCAATCGCGCGTGTATCATGCCCCAAGGAAGTGTTCTTCGGCGTGTACGGATTCCCAATCCCTCGACGACGGCACTGCGCACAGCTGCATATGCCCAGGCACTTTGGGCACTGCCACTGTTCGTTCTCCATCACCTCCTGCGGCAGCATGTCGAATCCTCGGTATAGTACGCCGAAGCAGTATGCTTCCTTGCAATCAGGGTTGGTGCATTCCTGAACGCGGTAACTGTAATCCTTGTGGCAGCAGACGTGGCATTTGCGAATGTCGCCCTTTTTCTTCTTGCGCTTGTTCTTTTTCTTGGCTGCATTCTCTTCTCCCGCGTCTTGTTCAGAATCACTCGGCGTCTTTTCACGCTCCGGTTTCGTAATGTCCTTCCACGGACGACGCCTGAGGGCTTCCTGGCAGACTTGGGCCGCCGACTTTTTGCCCGCAAGCTGCTTCGCTACCTCGAGTGGCTGCGGGGAGGTTTCAAAGTCAATGTACCCGTCGTTGCGAATGACCATGGCGCGCCACGTCTCATAGTTGTCGACGAGATCGGACCACTGCCATTGCTCGCACCATTGTAGCTTTGACATGCAAAGGCACGACCTACCCATGGCATAGCACTCCATGCACACATCGTAAGCGTCCTCGTCACCTGTGATCAGCGTGCGAACGCAGTGTTTGCAGGTGAGGAACCGGTTGAAGATGTTTGACCGACAGTAAGAGCAGGTGACGCAAGAGTCGAACTCGAGGTACTCGACATCCTTTTCGGGGGTGGCAAACATTTCATTCACCAGGATCTCCTTGAATAGCCCCAACAACTCCTTGAAGTCCTCCGCCAGTTGTCGTGCCCGGGGTGAGTTTCTGACAATGTCCTGGCCGATGCCCAGGAAGTTCATCTGTGCCAACTCTGCTTGTTCTTCTAGGCTTTGGAGCTGCTGGTAGTATTTAGACAAGGTGAAGTAGACAATAGCCTTGTTCTTGTACTGCTCGTCGCGGCAGACCAGCCGAGCCTTAGGGAGAGCCTCGTGCAGCGCCAAGTCTAGAGTCTCGACCGTCGTGCGATTCCAGGCCACTTTCATGGTGCGCGTACCGCGGTTCCAGACCTGATGTGCGGCCAGGGGCGGAATGAGGATGAAGTCGCCGGGTTTCTGGTCGACAATGTAAACATCGAATGGCGCCTTCTTCCAAGCATTGATTTGGGCAAAGTGTTTTTCAATTTCGATATCGTGCCCTAGCATGGAGAGAAAGTACTCTCGGACGACCTCCCGATCTTTGCTTTCAGTCATGAACCATAACGAGCTTCCGGGCTTCTCGCCATCTGTATCGCCAGAAGCCTCAACCATAATGTTTTGACCCAGCGATGCACACATCTCCCTGTGAGCAGGGGTGTAGGTCCCTTCGTGGCCAATGTAGCACATCAGGTTCTGAGCTCGCATCTCTTCCGGTAAGCTAGACATGAGATCTCCAGCTGGTGCTACGGGCTGATCGGGTTTCATATCGTCGTCGTCATCGTCGTCATTTGTGTTTCGTTGATTGCCGTGGCCACTGACATTCTCGTTCAGGTAGAACAGGCTGGGATGGATGACCTTTTCCAGCGCGTCGCGCCATTCCCGAGGGCAGTCGATATCCTTGAGGTATAGGCGTTGACGGCGCTCGTCGCGGAAGTTGTCTGGCGTCCACTGGTTCGTGAGGAGTTTCATCGAACGGAGATAGTGCCCAGTAGTCATAGGCATGTCCGTGCTGGTACCAATGTCGCGAACATTCTCTTGCTTCTTGTCGTAATTGTCTTGGAGCCAGCGCGCACTGAACAGACCCTTAGGGAATGCCGTGTCCCAGCCCTCGACCACGAGAGGCTTCCCTCCCTCTATGACATGCATCTTGACCACCTTCTCAAACTCTTGTTGACCCAGATGGCGAATCTGGGTCCTTGACACTCGCTGGACCCATTTGAAATTGGGCGTTCGGTCGACTAGGCCGTACAGATCGAGGTCGGGAGGTATAGGGTCGAATTTGGCCTGGGGATGCAGAGATGTAGGCATCGTGAACGACCAGGGCGCACAAAGGCGCGCTCAAAGGCGCGCTCAAAGGCGCGCTCAAAGGCGCTGCTGGCCGCAGGTGCGTCGTGGAAACGGGACTCGCGGATCAGTGATCAGAAATATGGAGTGATTCAGCGACCCGCCCTCATCGATCTATCCCATTCATCGCGCGATGGGAAGAAAAGGCTGTGTGCCCTGTCAACGCGACGTACTTGTTGCTGGAGGGGTTGGGAAAGTTGCGACCAAGACGCGACATGGGCTGGAGGCTGAAATGCGCAGGCGATTGGAGGTTGCGGATACGGCAGGCGCGGTGCGGCGTTTGACAAAATTGCTGACTAATCTCATTTGAAAGCTTCATCCAACACCAACGACGCCAAACGTGTATTAATTAATGTCGTCGCAACCTAATTAATGTATGTTAAGGCACTTTAGGATTGGCTCTACTGATTCGCCGGAACAATATGAGACTTAAGAGAGTCTCTTTGAAGTAGAACGGCCCTCACCCCAAAAGCGTTGTGATCGTGAGCAAGGTCCCCGGCTTGTCACCATCCCTTAACTGACTTTGCGCAGGTGTTGATAGATGAGGCTGGGTAGGCTACCGGCCGCCACTTCGTTGGCAACTTGCCATCGTGGCTATGCGTCTCGAGCTGGACTTGGCCATGTACTACGCTCCAGGCTATCCGTACGGCCAATAATCAAAGTGCGGCAAAGCTGCGAGCAGCTCACAGCCTTCCATGAGGCCAAAAGTCACTTATCGCCTGCAATACAACAAGAGACAACTCAGCCCACGGCTGAGATCCCACCATACAGCCCTCAGACGACGGGGATATTGTCAATCATCCCAAAGTCGTGGGTGCCGTACGCTGAGTTGGTTCGGATAGACAAGCCAACGGGTACTTACTACCTCTTCTTTCCATGCCTCTTCTCAACATTCTTGGCAGCGCCAATGGCAGTACCCATGGCGACGCCGACCACGACTTTGGGCTACTCGGCTTTGTTCTTCACTGGAGCACTCATCATGCGAGGTGCTGGCTGCTCGATCAACGACCTTTGGGACCGAAACCTAGATCCCCATGTTACACGGACAAGGCATCGTCCAATTGCGCGCGGCGCCATCACTCCATTCAAGGGCTTGGTGTTTACTGGGTTCCAACTACTGGCTGGGTTGGGTGTCTTGGTCTCATTCCCGTTCCAATGCCTTTTCTATGGAATCCCCAGCTTGCTGTTCGTGGCTAGCTACCCTCTGGCGAAGCGCGTCACATACTACCCTCAGTTTGTGCTTGGACTGACGTTCTCATGGGGCGCTATCATGGGCTACCCAGCCCTTGGTATTGATCTGCTGTCCAACATGCCGGCGCTCACCTCAGCAGCATGCCTGTATGCCTCGTGCGTGTCATGGACGGTATTATATGACATGATCTATGCCCATATGGACATCAAGGATGACGCCAAGGTGGGCATCAAGAGCATTGCTCTGAAGCACGACGCGGATACCAAGAAGGTTCTCACTGGGCTTGCTACCGTCCAAGTCGGACTCCTGGCGGCAGCTGGGTTCGCCTCAGGGGCAGGGCCCCTTTTCTACGTCGGGAGCTGTGGTGGCGCTATTGCCACGCTCGGCATCATGATCAAAAGGGTCAACCTGAAGAGCGTCAAGGATTGCTGGTGGTGGTTTGTCAACGGATGCTGGATTACTGGTGGCACCATCGGCCTCGGCATGGGTGCCGATTACGTGCATCGTTATTCGACACGGGACCAAGAGATCGAGGGGGCTAATGCTGCCTGATGCAGCGTGTAAAAAGCCTTTGTACATCATCTGTAGCAACGATATTCAACCAATGACACATAATGTTACTTTTTGAGAGACTTGTTGATCTATTCTTTGAGATCCATCTCCCCAGGTCGAAAACCCTAACCTGTGATGCCGATGCAAGCAAAGCCGTTGTGACTCCTCATGCCCAAATTTGACGTCGCCTCGTATTGCCCAATAACAAGAAACAGATTCTTAAGTGCGGGGCTTCTCCTTCTTCTCCTTCCACAGCGCAAGCAGACCGACACCAGAAACCTTGACGACCTTGAAGCGCACACCGGGGATATCACCCTTGGCCTTGCCCTTGCGACCGAAACCAGCCAGGAGGACCTCGTCGTTCTCGTCCACGAAGTTCAAGCAACCGTCATTGGGGACTGTCCACAACGTTAGTATCGACATGGCCTCCACGCTCGTACTGTCTTCCACATACCGAAAGCGGTGACCTTCTTGCCGTTCTTGATGAGCTGCACACGCACACACTTGCGAATGGCAGAGTTAGGCTGCTTGGCCTCAACACCGACCTTCTCGAGGACGATGCCCTTGGCGTGGGAAGAGCCACCGAAGGGCGAGGACTTGTAGGCGGTACCGAGGGCACGACGCTTCCAGTGAAGATCAGCCCACTTCTGGTCCTTTCGGTTTGTTCGCAGCTTGCGCGCGGCGTTAAGACCACGGGGTTTGCCTCCAGCCATTTTTGCTTCGCCACGGGTTAGCTTCGTGAATTCGGTTGAGAGACGGTTGAGCTCAATGGGTTCGAGGGCGAGTGTCGACGGTACGGAGGGTAGACTCACCGGTTTAGTCGGGTATCGCGGCGATGGTTGGGTGGTAAGTCGTTGGCGGGTGACGGCGAAAAGTTGGGCTGATGCTTCCCGGAATTTCTTGGTAGGGTTTTTGCACCCTAGAGGGGAAAACGCTGGTTGTGGCCTTTGGATGTGCAGGGCCACGTGACTGGACGGACTGATCATTGACGGTGGAGTCGAGGAGCGGGTCAAGGTAGGTCCGTCCCCCGGCCATTCTTCATGTGGATACGCCAAGACACTCGATCGGGACATTAGCAAAGTGACGTGCGATCGCTGCCGACCAAATCACAAGTGTTCGCGGTACTACGCGATCACTGAACGGAGCTGACCTTCTGGCGCACCTTTTGCTCAAACAAAGCCCACCACTCTAGTGCCGGCTTTGATGGCTCAGCACACACGATCGCCGAGCAAATCGCAGCGCGATCCGCCGCCTTCTTTGTTCCTGCACCCCTCGCCATCCGCCTCTCATGTGTCGCTACCTGGTATCCTGGCGCCGGGCGCCTCCGCTCCAGGACCGAATCCCTTGACGCGGGAACGATCAAACCTTGATGTATACTCGGGGAGTCTGTCACCATCGACTGCCAATAGACCGCGGAGGGTTTTTAGAAGCGGCGAAAGTACAAGGAGCACTGATAGGACGGATGCCTTGTGGGCTGAAATGCAAGCTACCTTGGAAGAGGTAGAACTGTCAGCATCAGGAGGTACCCACGTGTTTGGGCCAGAGCATGACCGCAAACTAGGAGATCTACGTGCGGCGCAGATTGCTCTTGCACAGGCGTGGGCCCGAAGCGAAGCTGACGATGCGATCGAGACAATGTATCGAGACAGGGCTGGCTCAGCAGCTGGAGACGAAGTCCGCAACATGAAAGGGACAGTCGGCGATGCGTCCAAGTCGGCTGGTGGAGAGGGCACTGAGGCAGTAAAAAGCACAGCGCCATCTACCACTGGGGGCAAGTCCGATGCGAGCTCAGCAGGGGCAGATCGCTTGGGCGCGAGACTGGAAGAAGAGACTGAAGCAGACATACTGCTTGCGCGGAAGCGGCGCGAAGCCAACGATGAGTACTTTCAGAGGGTCAACAATGGAGTTGTCGACGTTGTGGCTAAGCTCGACGACGTGGCCAAAGCAATGCGCAGCATCGAACGAGAGAGCAAGGACGTGTGGGCGGAGAGCGAGGCAATGACCGGAAGCGTCAAGTCGTAAGGGGAGGGAGCGCTCAGCTTGTCACGATCATTCTTCTTTTTAGCGAGCATTGTAATTTGCATCTCTTCAGCAACAAGGCGTTTGGGCGCTGTCGTGTGGGGGTGCCTCTAATCATGTTGTATAAATGTCCGTAAGTCGATGAGATGCCACCCCGTATTCTGTAGCTCGCACCTTTTGCATTGGCCCTTCCACATGACGTGTTGAAAGCTCTCATCCGGCACACGGGTTTTAAGTTTAGAGACCCTCTACAGACTGCCACGTCAATTAGGAGCACCACGGGTGCCTTGGAGGCAGCCGCCGTGAAACGACAATGACCATGCGCAAGCAGGCAAAAGCACCACATCGCACAGTCCAGAAGAGGAATGTATGAATGTATGAGGAATTCAGGGTCTGACGATGGGCTTTCACTGGCTGGGCGATCGTCGCTCGACCCGGAGTGCTACCATTTTTGTCTCCTGCCCAAGATGGCAAGATGGCACTTGGATGGCGCTGCCCCGCCACTGGCGTCGCTGCTGGGGAGCCTGAGGTCATCTGCTCCCGTCCCGTCGGCATCAACCTCTAACACCAGCTCTGAGTCTCCTGTCATTGATTGAATCTCATGCGACTTCCCCCTGCCATCAAACATTTCCTGCATAAATATCGATCTGTCCCCATCTTCAGCGCCAACGTCACCAATCTCACACATACCTCTAATTTTCATCTCAAGCTACCCGAGTGACCCCTACTTTCAACATGCGTGTCTCTGGACTTCTCGCTGTGGCGCTCGCCGTCATTCCTGGTGTGCTCGGCAAGTCGGTCATCATTTACTTCGACGACAACAACACCCCCGATTCTATCGTCGACCAGGCGAAGAAGGACATTGTCAGTGCTGGTGGCAAAATCACCCACGTATACGCCATCATCAAGTACGTTCATCTCATTGTGCTATCTTACTTGGGCTTACAAGCGGTAGGGGCTTTGCTGCCGACGCGCCAGAGGAAGCGCTGCAATCTGTGCAGGCCTGGGGCAACGAGCACAAGATGCGTGTTGAAGCAGACCAAGAGGTTTCTATCAACAGCTAAACTTCACTAAAGACTTGCTCGTTTCATGAAGGCGTTTTGTTAGCTAAGATATGGCGTTATGATGATCACATGCTACGGAAGAGGCAACTGGGTAATGACCTTGCAAATTGCTGGCAATCACGCTCGCTAGAGGAGTTAGAGCGAGGTCTCTGGATTTATTTTGATAATTGCTGTTCCGACTTCCGAATGGTCATATGCAAGTGACAATGTTGTTCGTCTCGTCGGCAGCGCATGTTCCTTATTGACAGATGTCAGTCAGTACGGCTGACAGTAATTTGGACAGAGTGGAACGTAGCATGTATCACAAAGGGCACACGACGTACACCACTCTCCTGTGGGAGAATCACAGTAATAACCTGTTCTTGGCTTTCGGAAGCAATTCTCAGCCTTGTCCGTGAAGCAGAACAACGAGTACCCCATGGCGGGCTGGTCCCGGGTGGATCATGCACACTTGGCGGGTCGCAGCACGCGATGCGGACTCGGTGGACAGGAGGGGAACACCAGCTGAACAGCACCTGGGTTTCCCCATAACACAGCTACGAACCTTTACCACGATCAAGAACGAACATATGCTGTTCTTCGGGATGAGAGAACGCTTCTCCGAATAAGTTTACAGCTCGACATAAAAGCATCCTCATCTCTCGCTGCTCGACATGGTTCTACTTCATCATACCTACTTATCCCGTGGACCACGCGACGCGACTCTCGACCCTACTCAGTTGATCTATATTAGTTATTGACGGCAGCACTCGGCGAAATGGACAAGTCCACAGCAAAGGCGAGGCCGTCATTTAGCGAAGGCGCGCGGGTCGCGCTCCTGAAGACGGTCAACCGCATGTTTACCCTCGACCCCCCTATCGACAGCCTGGACGACCTTCACAACGGCCTTGTCCTAGGCAAGGTCCTCCACGAGCTTGATCCCGAATTCGACCCGTCGCATCTAGAGAAGGACCAAACAGTTCCTCTCTTGACAAACAAGCGCAATATACAGTCGGTCTACAAGGGACTCTTCCGTTTCATCCGTCGCAAGGTCCCGGAGCTGAGCTTCCAAGCCTCCAAATTCGATTATCATGCCATCGCCGAAAGCCCTGACGCGCAAGGCATCAGCCAGGTAAGTCGCCCCAACAGCCTAGCCTTCCAGACCGTGGAAGAGCGAAGGAAGCAGCGCGAAGCAGAGCTAACATTTCACGTGGAACAGTTGCTCGCCGTCATCGTTTGCACTGCAGCTTTTGGCCCTAACCGACAGCAATATGTTCCAAGAATACAGCATCTCGACCAGAAGGCGCAAGGGGAGCTTATGCATATACTGCAAGTCGTGCAGATGGAGATGGCAGATGCCAAGGGAGCAGCGGATGATACGGACGAAGCTGTGGACGATGTGTTGGAGGCGCGCGACATTGACCTCTTGGTGGAAGAGCAGAACGCCGCTCTTCGACAGCAACTAGACACTACCAAAAAGCAGCTGTCCGACTACATTACGCGACTCGAAAAGCTCCACCAAAGCCACAGCGAACTTCAGTACGAGAAGGACAAGAACGACCGCGAACTCGATCTTCTCCGCAAGGCCACCCGAGATGGAGCTAGCAATGCAGACACAGTCAAGGCTCTCGAGGCTCGGGTTCACGAGCAAATGGAGATCATTGCTGATTACGAAGAGACTATGCGAGAGGATGCCAAAGTCAAGGCTCATCTTGAATCTGAAGTTCAACGTCTCACCAATAGAGCTGCATTGGCCGAATCTCTCCAGGATCAGGTGGCCGAGTGGAAGCACAAGGCTGAGGAATTCGAGAAAAAGGCCAACACGGCTGACCGATACAAGCAGAAGCTTGAACAGCACCAAGGCGATGCCAAGGAACTCTCCAACCTCAAATATGAGCGCGCAGAACTGCAGGACGAAATTCAACGTCTGACCGGCGAGATACTTCGCAGCCAACGCGTACACAAGGCCGACGCCGAGTTGAGCACACTAATCTCCCAGTCTGAACAAGCTGTGTGGGACGAGCGCAACGCCAAGAACTTGCTGCGGCAAGACCTGGAACACGCCCTCACGGAGAATGCACAACTACAAGCCCTCCGCGACCAAGATGAGGTCATCATCAAGGAGTTGAATGACCGGCTCCAAGGTGGAGAAGGCTCCTCGATGCACCAGGGTGGCGATGCTGGCATGAGTCTCGAGGATGAGCTGAACGATGCCAACGACGGTGCTCCTGCAGCCGACTTCTCTCTGGCGAATGCACGCCTCAAGGCAGAGAATGAGGTTTTGAAGAGGACCGTCGCCTCAAAGGGGGATACCACCATCTTGCAGCGCGACTTGGACGTTATGACTGCACACAGGGACCGACTACAAGCCAAGACGAATGACGACTTTGAGAAGATTGCGATCCTCAATGCACAGGTCGAGGCCGTGTTGAACAACCTGACAGGCGAAGGGTTAGTCAAAACCATCAACGAGATGCTGGCTGATGGCCCAATGCATGTGCTAAATTGTACATATTACAGGGACAAGGCTTTTGCTGAGCTTCGTCAAGCCGACCTGGAGAAAGCGGACAAGCTCGAGAAGGCACAAAAGCGCATTGAAGCACTCGAGCAGCAGGCCGCTGACCAGGCCCGCGAGCTCGTCACGCTCCGAACCGATTTGGAAGCCGTGGACAAGGATGCGGCCCAAGCCCTGGAGGACATTAAGCACGCCGACGAGATCGTATCAGCATCTCTGAAATCGGAACTTGACCGGTTGCGCGAGAAACTTGGTATCGTGACTGCTGACAACGACGCGCAGAAGAGCCAGCTCATTGAAGCGCTCCTGGCCAAGGACCGACTCTCCAAGGCTGCTGAAGGCAAGACTCTGGACGAGATTATGGCCACTGACCCCGACCTGGCTGCAGCCGCCAAGAAGGAGACGGAGAAGATCGAGAAGCTCCGGGCTCGCTTGGTTGAACGGAATGAGGTGAGTGGCGAACGTTCCCTGACATCTCTCAACGATGAAATGCCTCCCGAGGCGTGGCCAACCTATGTCATGGTTCACCACGAGCGCCCAGGGCTATCGCCCGACAAGCGTCGCAGCATGGGTGGCTTTGGAAATGCGCATGGCCTTGACCGTACTCGCGGTCCACCCATGCCAGCGTTTGGCAGCGACTGCTCGCCGCCGCGCCCACGCCCGATGAGCCTCCCCTGGCCACGTGCGCCCCGAATGAGCCTTGAGCACCAAGTGGTGCCCGGCCACACCCAGTTCCCTATTTTATGTGTCAATGGTGGTGCCGGCAAAGTTGCTGTGGCTAGACCTGAGTCCCCATCCAAGAAGAAGAAGAAGGATGGGCTGTTCAAGCGAGCGTTCAACCGCCCCTTTAGCTTCAGCAGGAAGAAGAGCCAGACTTAGAGAGAGAGAAGGTAGTCTTGGAATGGTGTCATTAACAGAGTGTGCAGCAACTTGAAAAGTCGGAGCTGGAGCGTGTCGACCTCCAACGTAAGCTCAAAGCTGCACTGGGAGGGGATCTAGCGGCGGAGCAAAAGGTATGTTTTCTTGATTCCGCATTTCATTCAGCATATTTTACCATATTCCCCTTTCCCGTTCGGTGATTTGAATGAATGTTAATCTTTTACATCTCCAGGCTGCTCTTGAGAAGACGATCAAGAACCTCCAGAGAGAGAATGCGTTGATGGCGACGGCGTGGTTTGACCTCACCGGCCGCATCCAGAGCAATCTCGTCGTACTTCAGAGACGCCACGATGCGCCCAAAAGTTGGCTGAACAAGCAGCGGCAGATGGTTAACGGTCAGTTGCGCCGCCGCGACTCGCTCTATCTCTACTGAACTGACTTTGTCAGCTACC
Source organism: Emericellopsis atlantica (assembly GCF_019669845.1). NCBI lineage: Eukaryota > Fungi > Ascomycota > Sordariomycetes > Hypocreales > Bionectriaceae > Emericellopsis > Emericellopsis atlantica. Next base: position 809,093 of record NW_025764706.1, on the reverse strand, counting down.
CCGAGGAGATAGGAGCTCACGACATGATCTCATCATGAGTGAGGCTCTGGGTCTTCGTGTCCCCTTGTCGACGGCGGCGTGGGCCATACTGCCTCTTTGCCTGCCCGCTTTGTTCGGCCAACGGGGCGAACCCTTCCTATTGTTACACACGTATATATTGAATCATATGCATAGCCAAGAGGCGGAATACCCGGGGCAGACGCATTGGAGAGAGGCAGCGTTGATTTAGCCTAGCATCACAACGGAGTCAAGAGGGCGGGCCGGTCGTTCCAAGTTTCATTTGTCCACGATGCGCCATATAATACCAACAATAGACAGGAAGAGGATAGAATAAGAGGATGCTAGTTTCATGGTCTCGGCTAAGTTTGACAATGTGGTACATGCATGCGTCAGTACATCTCGTCACAGCGACGTGATGACCGTAGCTGTCGGCTTTCTGCCCTTCTTGCTTAGTTCGAGCCAGTGATGCGGCTCAGGATCGTCGAACCGTGACCCTTGCTCTGCCCAGCCTCCACAATCTGCAGCATGTTCTTCCACACCTGTCCGGGCTCTTGGCTGGCATCCAAGCCCTTCCAGATGCCGGTCTTCTGGTAGTAATGCACAACCGGCGCGGTCTGCTGGTGATAGACAGCCAGGCGCTTCTGCAGAGCCTCGGCGTTGTCGTCGGAGCGCTGGATAAGGGGCTCGCCGGTGACGTCGTCCTTCATGGCCTCCTTGGGAGGATTGAAGGTGCGGTGGTACGAGCGGCCAGAGGCCGGGTGGACGAGGCGGCCAGTGATACGCTCGACGAGGAGGGAGTCGTCGATCTGCAGCTCAACAGCGTGGTGCAGGTTCTTGTTGCGCTGGCGGAGCATGGCGTCGAGACCCTCGGCCTGAGGCACGGTTCGGGGGAAACCATCGAGGATGAAGCTAGAAACTGTCAGTACCGTCGCGATTGTCGTGGCGCGTGAGAAGATACGTACCCGCCGAGGCACTCCTTGTTGTTGTTGAGCTCCTCCTTGATCATGCCGATCATGATGTCGTCGCTGACCAGACCGCCCTGGTCCATGATCTTCTTCGCCTCGCGCCCGAGGGGCGTCTTCTTCGCAACCTGGGAACGCAGCATGTCGCCGGTGGCCTGGAAAGATGTCAGAACACTGCCATTGCGACTGAGCGACAGTGGTACGTACAAGGTGGCAGCAGGAAAATCGCTCCTTGAGCTTGGGGGCTTGGGTTCCCTTGCCTGCGAGACTTGTCAGCATGCATCGGCAAAGAGTCAATCGCAAGACTGCGTACCAGCGCCAGGAGGGCCGATCAAGATCATGCGAATCTCCTCGGTCGAGGGCGAAGCGCCGGTACCGCGCTGTTCGAGACGCTTGATGCGCGACTCGAGGCCGGTGACCACATCCTTCAGATGCTTAAGCTCATCCTCGACGATGCCCATGATGCCGGTGGAACGAGGTCAATTGACACAGCAAGGAAGACCTGAGAAAGGATTCGACGCGTGGGGAGAGTATGGGGGGCGGTGGGCGTAGAGAGAAAGGAAAAGCAGAAAAGCCGAGAGGCAGGTTTCGAGATCGGAGGATGGAGTTGACGGAAACCAGGCGTGGAGCTTGCCCGGCCGTGGAAATGGTGGCGGCTTGTGATTGGGCGCGGATGTACTCGCGTTGCTTGCTGGACGGGCGGAATGTTATGAGCAAGGGATGGTTTAATCAACTGAGATTCACTTGTGAGGTCTTGGTCATTCAATTCTGACATGTAGTATCCATAGCTTTTGCCGACACTTGTCTTGTTGCCGCCGAGCTAATTAGGAGCAGCCTGAACTGAAGCATCTGCATATCCGTCCGTCCGTCCGCCGGTCCACGTTTCCGCTGCCACGCGCCGAGGTTGGAACCTGCATTTGCCAGGGAACAACGTCCGTGAGCGTCTCTGCGTGTGATGTGTCCAATTGAAGCAGTGGCCACGTCATTTGCTTACAGATTAACTCTAATGGGGCCTGGAGAAGGCTATCAAGCCGAAAACATGTCCTACCACTTCGATATGTCTATTCTCATAAATGAGAGGTGCACTGCGACTTGCAATCTGATGATGTCAAGCGAGCTGTGATCAAGCCACACTGTGGCGCATCACGTGACTGTACGTGGGGCTCAAGCTCTGGTTGCTGGAGCTCTAGCGTCAACTGCATCACCGAAGGCAGCCTCCAGTGTACGTAGGGCGGGCGATCAGATCAGCAAACGACTTTCTTGAGACAACCGCCAGCAACACCATCACATAGCTTCTACACATTTCACCGAGCGCAAGGGGCACAGACCCCATCACGTCTTTGAGATGCCTACCACCACAGCAGAAACCCTTTCCCTCGTCACTCGAAACGTCTCTGTCGCACCTCTCGTGCTGCTGAGCGCCGTCGACCACTACAACAGAACCACGCAGAACCAGATCAAGTCACGAAGAGTCGTCGGTGTTCTACTGGGCCAAAACGATGGGAAGAACGTTAGGGTGTCAAACAGCTTTGCTGGTGGGTGCCCATCATCCCGCTACTATCCGATCCACGCTGACCTCGACAACAGTGCCGTTCGAGGAGGATGAGAAGGACCCTTCAGTGTGGTTCTTGGACCACAACTACGTCGAGAACATGAACGACATGTTCAAGAAGATCAACGCTCGCGAGAAGTTAATAGGCTGGTATCATTCCGGCCCCAAGCTGCGCGCCTCCGATCTCCAAATCAACGAGATGTTCAAACGATACACGCCCAATCCACTCCTGGTCATTATTGACGTCCAGCCGAAGGAGTCAGGTGTGCCCACGGACGCATACTTTGCGGTCGATGAGATCAAGGATGTAAGTTCTTGAAGAGCTGTGCGATACGTGACAGCCACTGACAGCGACAGGATGGCACGACCACCGCGAGGACGTTTGTCCACACCCCTTCGATTATCGAGGCCGAGGAAGCAGAGGAAATTGGCGTCGAGCATCTATTACGAGACATCCGAGACGTAGCCGTCGGCACACTGTCGACTCGAGTCACCAACCAACTGCAATCGCTGCAGGGTCTACACTTGCGCCTTCGCGACATTGGCGCCTACCTTCAAAAGGTCCTCGATGGCGACCTGCCCGTGAACCACGCCATCCTCGGGAACCTACAAGATGTCTTCAACCTGCTTCCCAACCTCTTCACGCCGGAAGCAACAGGCAAGGCAGGGTCTGGCGAGCTGTCGAATGCTCTCAGCGTCAAGACCAACGATCAGCTCATGGCCATCTACCTCAGCAGCTTGATCCGCGCCATCGCCGCATTCCACGACTTGATTGAGAACAAGATTCAGAACAGGCAATCGGCGGAGGAGAAGGAGGCCAAGAAGGACGAGGCGGCGAACAAGGACGAGAAGAAGGAGGCAGCGGAAGCGAACGGGGACAGCAAGGAGGCGACCCCCAAGGACAAGGAAAAGGACAAGGAGAGCAAGGACAAGAAGAAATGATGACAAACTTAGAAGAAGGGCACAGTGCCTGCCTGACTGTACAGTGGGAGCATATCAGCCTAGATTATTATACGCCTGCTATGATACCCGCAAACTGTTCCTTTGACATTTCCTTGTGTTCGATGTAGGCCCCGAGAATAGTCTCCCACCTCTCTGCGAGAAGACAGGCGAGCAAGTGCTTGCAGCAGGGCACATCCTCCCCTCTCCCGGCAAGGCCGTCAAAGCTGACGCCACCAAATGACCAGTCTAGCTCTGCCTGCTCTACACCGCCGCTGTCGTCTATGCTGACCGGGAATGCGTCAAAGGCAAAGCTCGCACAAGAGCAGTTCCAAATGTGCGTCTCGACCAAGTAGCTTTTTGCAGTGGAAGAGTGGGCGTCACGGGTGCGCCGGGTGGCAAGCGTTGTAGCGAGAGACTTGACGATGAATGCCTTCTTTTCCACCCCGTTCCCCAGTGGTGTGCTGATCACAGACACCAGTCGGCGGTCAAGAAGGTCGAGGGCTGGTAGTAGAAGACTCGGGAACAGGACGTGTAGCGTGAGGAGCAGCTCTTGCCGATTGACGGGCAGACGCTTGGCCTCGCCGCCAGATTCGAGGCTGGAGGCAGCCAATGATGATGTGGTCGTAATGGAGTTCAGCAGGGTTGTGAGGAACTGGCGATGAGAGGGCAACGTTGACATTGTGCGGCGCAGAGGTGAAGTTGATGATGTACATTATTTGATTGCACTATGGCTCACAGGCAGATTTACAAATGGGTCTAATCTAATAATCTAACATTGGCGCGCGCACACCAACTCATCTACCTACACCCACTCCTTGGGCTCCTTGAGCACATCCACCAACCTCTGCTCCCGACTCTTGGGTTCTGGCTCGTGCATGTACTTCCACGTGGCCGTCAGCGGCAACGACATGAGAATACTTTCCACCCTCGAGCCAGGCGTGTTCAGCCCAAACGCCGTCCCGCGGTCGTGGACGAGGTTGAACTCGACGTATTTGCCACGGCGAATCTGCTGCCAGTCCTTCTCCTTCTCGGTAAAGGGCATGTCCTTGCGCTTCTCGAGGATGGGGAGGTAGGATGGCAGGAATGACTTGAGACAGTCTTGAATAAAGGCAAACGTGTTCTCCTGGTCGTGCGACGCCTCATCGAGGTCGTCAAAGAAGATGCCACCGATACCGCGGCATTCCTCACGGTGCTTGTTGTAGAAGTACTCGTCGCACCACTGTTTGAACTCGGGGTAGAATTCCTTGTTGTGCTTGTCGCACGCTTCCTTGAGTGTCTTGTGGAAATGGATCGCGTCCTCATCGAACAGGTACGAGGGCGTCAGATCGCTGCCACCGCCGAACCACCAGGCCTGCGAGGTACCGTCTGGGTTGGCCGTCTCAAAGTACCGGTAGTTGAGGTGCACCGTCGGCGCCATTGGGTTGTGCGGGTGCAGCACGAGGCTCAAGCCGGCAGCGAAAAAGTCCAGTGAGTTGACGGTGGGATCCAGGCTCTTGTGGTTCGCACGCATCTTCTCAATCGCAGGCTTGGGGAGCGAGCCGTACACGACGCTGACGCCCACGCCAGCCTTCTCAAAGACGTTGCCGTCCTGGAGAACGCAGGTGATGCCACCGCCGCCATTCTTGCGGTCCCACTCATCCTTGCGAAACTTTTTGCCGTCTATCTTCTCGAGCGCTTGCACAATGACCTGTTGCTGCTCCTTGATGAAGCGTTCCATCCGTAGGCGCATGGGCGAGTCGTCGCTGATCGCAGCTTCGCGCTTCTTCTGGGCATCTTTCTCGGCAAGGGTCGAGGCGTCGAGGCCGACGGGGTTTGATTTGATCTACAGCAACACCAAGGTCAGTTCGGTTCCTTCAAGAGTGGGCATCCAGCGTGCGCATACGTTGTGGTAGGCCAGCGGAGCGGCAACACCCAGAACAGCCGCTGCGCCGATCAAGGAGAGATGCCAGGAACTGCGAGAAGACTGACGCGGGCTGGCCTTTGTCGATAGCGACCTTGGCGAGCCCCATTGGCGTGTGACAGAGTGCGTCGGCAGCTGACGAAGTTGCGCCGCGAGACGTTGTGCCTGTCGTCTCGCAGCCATGGTGACGGTTTTCGCGGTAGGAATGGTGGACGTATCGGCCAATGAGGACTGGGAATGTAAGATGCTATATAGAGCAACTGGTAAGGACGCCTCTTGTCGTCATATGGTCAAATTTTGGGAATGGGAATCGAGGGTCTAAAAAAACAAAACTTACGATTTGACGGTTGGAATCGGGGACGTTTCCATAGGCCGCCGAGGCGCGAACTGCCGTCCGGCCTCCAGTCCCTTACCTGACAGCCGACGTCGGCCACGCGCTTCCATATCGCACCACGCATCATGCGATGTCTAGGGCGTGATCGACTTATCAAGACAGCTTCTTTGAGTGCGAGAACATAATCCACATCGAATCGGACCGTCATCCGAGGATTCTACACTTGCACGGTGTCTGCTTGGGCGATTCATTCCAGACCTTTATGATATACTTGCTGTATGGCTCGGTAGCCGCTGGCCATGAGACGCCTGCCCAGGCTCAGAGATGACGGATCGACGCGGTCCATTGACAAAAAGATTATGTGGCTATCTTTCCACTTAGCAACGCCACATCTTGTTGAATACAATCTGTGGGAAGAGGCTCTGTGACTCGTCCCCGGCACACCTGACGACTGGACCTTGTGATCACGAACAAGAAGGCAGCCTGCTGATGAGGCAGACAGTGCGAATGGAACTCTGGATGCGGTGACAACGATTGTCTTGCGTTGTGTGCACAGTGCGTATAGTCTCTTTTGACCGAAAGCGGCTTAGCTTGGCAGCCCCGCGTCCAGTCGTCACTCACCCGCAACTGGCGAAAGCAGCAGTGCAGCCAGGCGCTTCGGCGCTTCGGGCTGTGACTGTTCCCCCAGGGAGGACAAGTATCTTGTCTATTTGTAATGACTTGTTGGGGGCAGTTTGCTTTGCCACAGCTGTCAGATATAGACCGTCATCTTCTCGTGAATTCTAATCACGTCCTTCTGGTCAGTCACTGCGACTGGAGGTCACGAGCATAGCACAGCTCCAGTCCCGTCCTGTCCCCAGAATCACGGTGTCACTCGCGGCCTGTAGGCATTCACGCCCCCCACTGCACCGCTAGCGCTTGGCACTTGACAGCCTGGAATCTCCCAGTCAGCCCAAACCTTCTACCTCTCCCATCTTCCCTTTGCACATTATCATGCCCGAGAGTCTCGTCAACGAGCAACACGTTACACCATCCGAATCGCAGCCTGTACCAAACGTCGCAACGCCAGACAAGATGCGCAGCAAGTTCAAGGACGAGCACCCCTTCGAGAAGCGCAAGGCTGAGGCCGAGCGCATCCGCCAGAAGTACTCTGACCGCATTCCCGTAAGTGCCATTTGCGAAACTATCGCCATCGCCTTTTTCCTTCCGATTCCTTGATCCCATCGATGGATTTCATCATCCCTTCTTCTCCCGATGCCACGCAGTCCGGAGTGCCCGTCACGGCATCACCGCCTTTTCGGCTTCGCTGCACTTGGCCGCCTCGACGAACCCCGCCACTTTGGCCGACGGTATACTAACTGTGCACAAGGTCATCTGCGAGAAGGTCGAGAAGAGCGACATTGCCACCATCGACAAGAAGAAGTACCTGGTTCCTTCGGATCTCACCGTTGGCCAGTTTGTGTACGTCATCCGCAAGCGCATCAAGCTCTCGCCCGAGAAGGCCATCTTCATCTTTGTCGATGAGGTCCTCCCTCCCACAGCTGCTCTGATGAGCAGCATTTACGAGGAGCACAAGGACGACGATGGGTATGTGTTCCCCCAAGAGGCTCAAGAAACGTCTACTAACATGCGGATAGCTTCCTCTACATCACTTATTCAGGCGAGAACACCTTTGGGTCTGCTTAAGCGAACTACCTACCAGCGCAATGTGCGGATTGACTACGGCGTTCGGGCGGATAATGTTATTTTCTTGGTTTGGGGAAGGGTCTTGCGCTCTCGAGTCAGTATTCAGGAATACCAGCAAATGATACACTTTGACAAAGGGAGATGCTTTGAGCAGCTTGATGCCGGGACTACGGGGCGATACTGCTGTTGTGTCAACAAGCTGCGTGACGAAGCAATATGAAGACTTAGCTGTGCTACCTTACTTACTAATTATAAATTCCCACGTACTACGTATATAGCTGGTTCTCATGCGCGAACACTTGCAGGACTAGATCCTCGCGGCTACTGACGACATGGCACAGGTTGTAGAGCTCGACGTTTGGTTGCTCATGGCCGTCAGCTCGTCCATCAGATTGTTGATGCCTCCCGCCCCGCTTCACGTGCCGTATTTAGCAGCTGTCGACCGAACGCGGCGATGACCCGCCAGACAACCCAAAACTGCCGCCCGTACTGGAGATCCAACGGTAGAGCTTCAGGGTTTATTACTCTTACGCTCAGCTGTCGCGCAGCAATTACTTACTTGAGTCTAGTGATCTCGTGAATGACAGGCATGGTGACGCCTGGGTACCTTATCGTGCGCCGCCCGGCCACTGACGTCAGAGTAGCGGGCAGGGCTTGGCAGCTCAGGCAGGTGGTACTTGCAAATCCCGTACAGCCTCCACTGCTTTCGCAAGTACTTGGCGAGACAGCGACGTCGCTGAGATGCCAGTCGACTTCCTTTCCGTACACCACCACGTGGAGCGCCAATCCTCGGCAGATATTCCAGACACAGCCAGCGGGCTCAGCGGAGCGGAAGAAGACTCAAGGATCCTGCTTTATCCCTTGTTCTCTTCGGGAAGTGGTGGCCAGCAAAGCAAACAGCTATTGGTGGGACCTTGCTCAGGGCCAGGGTCCTGGAGCCGAGAGCATGACTCGATTGGCTGCCCATGTCGCTTTCAACAAAGTTGCGTCCTCAGCCCTCACCATGGAGGATTGTCCCTGGATGGTGTCGGTTGCCACCGACTCAAAGGCAATGTCGTCAACTTGCAGGGGCAGCAGGGCCCAAAGGACGCTCGGTCTGGGCGAGGAAATACCATAAAACACCATGGTCTGTCGTCGCCCTCCGGGCGATGTTCCTGGACGGATGGGCACCATTTTTCACTACCTATTGCGCTCCAAGGTGTACCCCCTTGCGCAGCAAACAAGATATTTCAACTTGTGAGCCGATATTCGCCAGAGAGCACAAGAGACACGGAAAGCCCCATTCACTTGGTGGTCTGAGGTCTCTGGTGTTGTCTGTTGTCGACATTCGGTGCCGTTACTTTGTTGTGCAAGCCGACAAGGATATCAGGAGCGACTCTCAACGAACGCAGTGGCTTCTCCAGCCGACAAGTTCTACTACTCCGTACCCAGGATTCTCTTGGCCTCGGTTTCAGACATTCTCTGGCCAGGGTTTATTTTAAAAAGTCGACGTTGACGCCGGCCGCCAGCCGACCCTGAGCTCGGCGTGTTGACTGGCTGTCGATAGTCGCCCAGCGCTTAGCCGCCGTACGGGAAGCGCGCGCGCCCACTCCACGACCAGAGAATCGACTCTGATTGAGGAAAGACGAAGATTATCCTGTGATTGGAGGATCTGCTGTGTTTGCTTCGCATTCACTACGGAAAAAGATCAGGTGAGTCCATTGTTTCGCAGCTTTCTCGGCCTCACTGCCACCGTTCGTTCATCACGCCCTCAGCGCTCCCTTATAGTCAGTCAGCCGCCTCAACTCTTGTGCTACGGACCGGGCCCTGTTCCTATTGTTCTCATTCACTGAATAAGACAAACCTCACGGCCGGTCATGAACACATAGAATCATTGCTGCGTGTTGACGAGTGTTTCCTTTGTCACTTTTCCTTTGCTATCCTGCTGTTCTGCATCGTTCTTCTTACACCACTTCTCCTTGAACGACCTCTTGTCCCGCGGGCGTGACAACATCGTTTTGGACTCGCTTCTATATACACATACGCACTACTCACGATATATTGCATCTTTGACCAACGCGATGAATAGATTCATCAACATGTTTTCCCCGCGGGACCCCCCGCATCAACACACATACCCCGATGTGCCCGGCTCACTGCGGTCCGACTCGGTCGAGCTATCTGGCTTCGACAAGATCCAGGACGCCAGGGCCACATCGGCATCCAATCTCACTCCCTATCTGGGACTCCGTTCTCGACTCTCGCAAATATGGATCAACCGATGGACCATCCTGCTACTCCTCGTCCTGGTCCGAGTGCTGCTGCTCATCGCATCACTCAACGACAATGTGGGCTCGGCCAAGGAAAAGGCCCTCTCAGCATGTACCAAGGTTGAGGACGTCGGCAGCTCCATGGCATCCATGCCTCATTACCTCTCGCTTGGTGTGAACGAAATGGCGGCCATGGGCGTCGAGACGGCCGTCAAGGCCATGGTCTCCGTCCTGGAAATGATCCTCACGGGGGTGGAGAGCATGATCTTCTTCTTCATCAATTTCCTCGTGGGCACGTACGTCTGCCTCCTTACTGCCCTCATCAAGGGCAGTTTGGACGCCGTTGCCTCCGTCACCGAGGATATTGGCAAGGTGGTCAACAAGCTCATCGACAGCGCCACAGACGACATTGAGTCCATCTCCAGCGACATTGAGGACGGCATCAACAACATCCTTGACGGTGTCACCGACTTCTTCAGTCCCGGATCCAACGACAAGCCCGAGGTCGACTTCTCCAAGCCCATCGCAGAGCTCAAGAACTTTGATCTCGACCCCAATGACTTTGCCAAGGACATCCGCAAGGTCAACGAGCACATTCCCAACTTTGACGAGGTCAAGAACATCACCCAGGAGACCATTGCCATCCCGTTCGACTATGTCCGCAAGGCCCTCAACGACAGCTATGGCGACTACAAGTTCAATCGCGATGTGTTCCCCCTCGCGCAGAAGGAGAAGATGACTTTCTGCTCGGACAACAATACTCTGAACGACTTCTTCCAGAGTCTCTACGATCTCATCGCAAAGTCCCGCATCATCTTCATCGTCGTTCTCGTGCTGCTGGCCGTGGCTGTCATTGCACCCATGGCGTGGTACGAGATCAAGCGGTGGAGGCGCACGCAACGCCATGCCCGTCTCGTGGAGAAGAACTCGTTTGATCCGATGGACGTGGTGTACATTGCTTCCCGGCCCACCACCTCGAGCTTCGGCGTCAAGCTGGGCTCTCGTTTCTCCGGGAAGAGGCAGGTCCTGGTGCGATGGTGCATCGCCTACGCAACCTCTCCCTCGGCCATCTTTGTCCTCTCGCTGGCCCTGGCCGGTCTCTTCTCCTGCCTGTGCCAATTCATCCTGCTGCGCGCGGTGCAGAGCCAGGTGCCCGCCCTCACCAAGCAGGTGGGCGAGTTTGCCGGCGATGTCGTCGGCAGCCTGAACCACGTCTCGGAGGAGTGGGCTACCGACGCCAACGGCGTGATGCAGGGTCTCGAGGACGACATCAACGACGACGTCCTCGCCTATGTCACCAACGCGACCGACGCGGTCAACGACACCCTGACCGTCTTCATGGACAAGATCAATGACGGCATTGAGACGGTGTTTGACGATACCATCCTCGTCGACCCCATCAAGACCGTGGTCCGCTGCATCATCGGTCTCAAGGTCGAGAGCGTGCAAAAGGGCCTGACCTGGGTCCACGACAAGGCCCATGTCGCGCTTCCCATGTTTGCCAACGACACCTTCAGCCTCGGCGCGGCAGAGTCCATCGACGGCGACTCGGACATGAGCACCTTCCTCGCGGCGCCTGGGGATGCCACCGAGGATGAGGTCTCTGGTGCGGTGCAAAAGGTCGTTGACTGGCTGCGCAACGGCATCGTCGTCGAGGCCCTCATCTCCACGGGCATCCTCCTCGTCTACGTCATCGTCGTCCTTCTCGGTGTCATCCGCGCCCTTGCCGGGATGGCTATGCCAGACAAGACCCGCGCCGAAGGGGGAGGCAATGGCTTCCGCTTCACGGGGGATGACCGTCCTCCTCTGACGCCTCGCTCGCAACCGCAGGCCTGGACAGGCGAAAGCGACCAGTTCCAGCCGCACGGTTCCGAGACGCACATTGAGGGTGGCTACTACGGCAGTGGCGACGAGAAGGGGACCGGCGCAGTCGGTGCCCGGCCAAGACACAACGCAGGACACGTCCGGAACAGCTCCTACGGCGAGATTGACCACGCGAGCAACAAGTTTTGATCATTCTTTTGTCTCTCACCCGAAAAGACAAAGCTACGAAAAAAAAAAAGGGACATAACTTCAAGAACATATCAACTCGCCGGGCTGTGCTCGAAAGCATTTCAACCGGATGGGCGTTTAAGAGGGTTTTGGATAAAGGCATTTTTTGTGACGAGGCATGACTGAATGGATTCCACCGTGACCACCACAAGTTTGGACCTTTACTCACTGGTGGTCGGTCTATAAGCGGGAGTTTTTTTTTTTTTTTTTTTTTTCTTGTAGCCTAGGCAAGTCATAGATTGTTTAAGCCTTAGGTTGGACCTGAATACAAAACAAATGGCTACATCCGAGCGTGCGTTGACTACGTACTTATCTACTTGCATGTACTAGCCCAAGCATCCATTTTTTCGTACATATAGTGTACATTGAACACACATACTGATACATCATGTCCATCTTCATGCCTTGAGGTGACCTGCTCTCCCCGCCTCGGCCTCCTGCTCGAGCTCCTCCCTGGCCAGAAGCTCCGGCTCAGTCTCATCCGTAATCGCCTCGCCCACGGCCTCGCCCAGCTCCTCGTTGCCCAGTGTGAACACGTCCCTAGCCTTAAGCTCGGCCAGCACGCCACGTCCCTCGATGCTCAGCTTACCGGGCGTGGCGTGGTCGAGCGCGAACCGCAGCATCCTGGCGTCCTCCTCGGTCCACGGCCGGGGTTCCAACCCCTTGGCCAGCCTCTCCTCGTTGAACTTGTCCCGGACGGCCTTGGTCTGCATCACGGCCCAGCGCAGCTTCCACCCCGTGGGGCCGAGCTCCTTGATGCGCGCGGCCTTGTCCTTGAGCAGGTAGTTCTCGAGGCCGCCCTCCTTCTTGATGGTCTTGAGCACGCGCATGGTGAGCTTTGTGCGGACCTTGCAGCCGAGCGAGGCGACGTCGTAGATGCGAATGTGCACGTTGGGCCGCCAGAAACGGGGCGTCTTCACCTTGTGTGGTGCCGACACATTGTTGCCGAAGCGCACGCGGGTCGTGCCGTACAGGCCCTTGTTGGACTGTTTGTAGATGAGGCGGGGACCGTAGGGATACGGCGGGCAGGCAATGGCCGGTAGATTTTGGGGCTTGATGGTCTTGGTCTGGAGGGTGGATGTTGTCGAGAACAGGCGACTCGAGGATGGTTTCGCCAGCGACGAGCGCAGGGGCGCTGTGAAGGACATGGTCGTCGCCGTGAGTATGTCGCTCGTCGTTATAATCGCATTGAAGACTTGTACAGTATCGCTGCAGCGCTATCGTCGTCGTCGTCGTCGCTCTCGTCGATATCACCCGTAATAGTTCCAGTCCATCCAAGAAATTTGGACCAAGGCTGCCCCCGGGGATCCTCCGCTGATTGGCGTCACGTGCCATCGCGTTCCTTTCGCGGGACCCATCCAGCGGTCCAAGTGCTAGTACCTCAATTGTTCCACATGCCAATGCCAACCACTCAGCATGTTCCCGCCCATAGACGAAGCCATTCTCCAGTCCAATCCCGACTTTGCCAACCTCTACAACAAGCTCACAAACGTCGTGCTGAACCCCGATGGCTCGACACGGGAGGACCCCGCGGTGAAGGAACGCCAGCGGGTGAAGGACGAACTCGAGAAACACCGCCTGCAAGCCGCCAAGCAGCACCTCCTGACACAGGCACTGTCCTCGCTCACGCCGCCACCGCCGTCTCGGTCCCTGAATCCCCGTCAGTCGCAGCGACCGACCCTGCCCGAGCCACTCCTCGACCTCCTCCTCATCCTACCGCCACTGCTCGCTCCCTCGGGCCCAGGCGTTGCCGAAGATGAAGTATCCCTCTTGCTGTCCAGTCCGCCCCTGACAGAGCTCGATGACTTGATGCCCGACTTGACCAGTCTTCTCTCGTCGCATCTGCGCAGCTCCGCCTTGAATCTGGCGAGGATCACACATCTGTCGACGAACCCCTCGTACCTACACCGGCATATCCCCGCGCTCGCGACCAGTTTCGCAAGCTTGACACAGCAAGAGCGCGACGCGCACCAATCACTGGTCAAAGCGCCTCTGGAAGCGCTGTCCAAGTTGCTTGAGCTGATGGACCTCTACGTATGCTGTCTCACAAAGTTGATCAGGACGCTGGAGTCAAAACACGGCGTCATTGCCCGGAATCTGGATCTGCGGGCGACGGAGGCGTCACTGGAGGCAAGACACGTGCACCAAAACGTCGAGATGGCGCTGCACACGACCACCGGCGAGGTGTACTCCTCCGACGCCATGGCGGCTCTGAACAAGTACGCCCTGCATCTGAAGGACGCCAAGGCACGCACGGGGGAGAGGATCAAGAGTCTCACGGCCGAGCTGGGGGACTACGGCGTGGGCGTCCCGGGCGGCGAGGCAAAGGAGCGAACAATGAGGGAGATGGCGCGTGTATACAGGGACATGGCGCGACAGGTGGAGGATGCCAAGGGCGACCTCAAACGACTGCAGCAACGAGGGTGAGGGTAAGGCAGGCACGCAGGCACGCAGGCAGACAATTGCATAGTACTAGTACATGGATCGTCAAACGTCATGGTATCGTCCGTCCCTCTCTACATTTTGATGATCCGACTCGACTCGACTCGACTCTACTCCATTTAACCCTTGACCTGGAAGATGGCCTCGGCGAGGTGGTCGACGTTCTTGCTGGTGATGCCGGAGACGGAGATGCGGCCGTCCTTGGTGAAGTAGACGGAGTAGTTCTTGGTAATCTTCTCGACCTCTTCGGGCTTGAGGCCGGTGTAGGCGAACATGCCGATCTGGGAGGTGATGTGGGACCAGTCGTGCTTGGAGCCCAGTGCCTCGAGCTTCTCGCGGAGGAGCTTGCGCATGGTGATGATGCGGTCAGCCATGCCCTTGACCTCGCCCTGCCACTGGGTGTAGAGCTTGGGGTCGTTGAGGATCTGGGAGGCGATGCGGGCGCCGTGGATGGGGGGGTTGGAGTACATGGGGCGGATGATGATCTTGAGCTGCGAGTCGATGCGCTTGGCCTCCTCGGCGTCCTCGCCGACGATGGAGAAGACGCCGGCGCGCTCGCCGTAGAGACCCATGTTCTTGGCAAACGACTGGGAGAGGAGGATCTTGTGGCCGTCGCGGATGAACTGGCGGACGGCGAAGGCGTCGGCGTCCGAGTCGCCCGAGGCGAAGCCCTGGTAGGCCATGTCGAAGAAGGGCAGGTGGCTCATCTCGAGGCAGACGCGGGACAGCTCCTTCCACTGCGCGGGCGAGGGGTCGACGCCGGTCGGGTTGTGGGCGCAGGCGTGGAAGAGGAAGACGGAGCCCGGGGGCGCGGCCTTGAGATCGGCGACCATGCCGTCAAAGTCGAGGCCGATGGTGTCCTTGTTGTAGTAGCGGTACGGCTCGACGGTCAGGCCCGAGTCCTGGAAGATGGCCTTGTGGTTGGCCCACGAGGGGGTGGGGATGCGGATGACCTTGTCGCCCGAGTACCAGCGCTTGAGCCACTCGCCGCCGATGCGCAGGGCACCGGTGCCGGAGATGGTCTGGGTGACGGCGATCTTGTCGAGGACGGGCGAGTCGTTGCCGTAGGCGAGCTTGGCGGCGGCCGAGGGGAACTCGGGGACACCGGTGATGCCGGCGTACTCCTTGTTCATCTTGTTCTCGATCACGCGCTTCTCCGCCTCGCGGACCGAGGGCAGGACGTAGGGCTTGCCAGCATCGTCGCGGTAGGCGCCAACACCTGTGCGGTGTTAGTTTTGATCTGGCCCTGTGGGTTGGCCAAGCATGCATACCGAGGTTGATCTTCTTCTCGTTGGAGTCAGCCTTGAAGGCCTCGGTGATGCCCAGGATAGCCTGCGAAGGACAGTTAGCACCATCGATTGGGCCGCGATGACAGATAGCCAATGCTGTCGCTGGTGAACAAGGGATGGCTCACGTCCTGGATTCGACCTTGTTAGCGAAAGTTTCGGGCAATATGGACATTCTCTCTCTCTGTTGGAGTCACTTACAGGAGGGCCCTTGGGGACGTTGCCCCAGATGGAAAAGGCGCGCGCGGCAGCGGCAGGGACAGCAGCTGTGCGGAGGGCCGAGTGGCGGGCGCCGGTCTTGATGGTGGTAGACAGCATCGTGGGCAGACTTTGCGTGGTGGTGAGTGCGATTGCAGAAGGACTGGAGGCAGAGGGAGAAAGGCGGGAGAGAAGGGAAAGGAACTGACTGACGTGGATGGAGATGTTTGTCTGGGGGTGCGCCGGCCCGGTCAGGGAAGGACTGGATCCACTGGCCGCATCGAACCACCGACCGGGGTCAGGGCTGAACTGCCTGGACTCGGGATAGGTGCGCTTACTGTGTCATGGCAACAGCACGGTGCTATATTAGGACCAATTGCCTTTGTACTGTAGGGCAATGCTTCTCCTTGATCATTTATTCATTACCATCTTTTTCATGTCGTGGTTGATCAGAGCTGCTAGCTCTCCGAGGCCAGCTTGAATTTGCCGTGCATTTACCCGGTCACTGACCGCTGTGGCTACACCACTGTAGGCCCTGTGAGAGCACTGGGAGCGCCGAAGGATCGCGCAGTCAGCACCCGCATTGCACTAACGGGATGATACACTCCTTGAAGGGCGGCGTGTTAGTCATGCCCTTCCACTGCGCTGTCTGGGGGATGTACGCTATTACTGTCTGATGACTGTGCTGCAACACGGGATCCAGTCCCATCGCATCAGCATCTTGACTGAATGGCCTCGGAATGCTGCGCTTCGATAATTATTTAGTGCTAGTCGGATGGGTCGGTGTTGATTCGGACGTTGCTCGGTGTCGGCAGGGCGCAATTTGTTGTGCGCAAGCATGTGATCACATTGTCCTGCTGGCTTTCATTGCAGCAATAGCTACCACACCTATTAAACCCGCCCTGGCTCCAAGGATCGACATAATGCCAAATAGAAATAATTACTTCATGAAAGGCATGTCCAATAGAAGAGCGGAAAGTCCTTGAGCGCATGACGGGGAGCAATGCGAACGCAGCACCACAGTACAGGGTAGGCTAGGCTCACACCAATGGGACCATGGCCGTACAGCTCACGCACAAGATTCAATATCCGTCCATTCAGCACACAAGTGCCGGTAGAGCTCCAGGGGGTGGTGGGTGGTCAGCCGGCATGCAGATCATTGTGAGGTCGGCATTGTACGTAGACTTGCTAACTGCTTCACGAGTCACGACCGTCAACCACCATACTTGGAGGCACCAGGTCAGCGCGACGTCGATGGGCGCCTCCCCAGTTCTTCTGGAAGGCTTCGGCGTGCCTGAGCCATCCCGCCCTCCCGTCGGGATATTGCGCCCTCCCGCGAGCGCTCTCCAAAGACTGCAGACTACTCCGTATTTGTTGGGCAAACCTCCATCTTCATACCAGTGCTGTCCAGAGCGGACAAGCGTCCCTGCAGGCGCCGATGAACCCCTTCTGCCCCTCCCCACACGAGACTAATAGACGGACTCGCAGCTCAAAGAGTCAAAGTGTCGGCCTAGCAGGCGAATGAGCATGAGGACAATCGACTCGGCAGACAGGGGTGGGATTTTCTCCAGGGCGCCAGGCAGCTCGCCAGCTCATCTTCTCCTTGATGAATCTCGCCCTCGGCTCTGGGGTATTCATTAATAAATTACAGTAGCGTCTTTACCAACAAAGAACTGCACGCACTTGTCGGAGTGCGCGACGCGATCCAGGGACGGAGACAAATTTGCTGTGGGGGGCCCACCTCGATTAGCATCCCAAGCTTGCCGGTCGTTCCTGCCTTCCGCCCATCCATCCATCCAATTCTCAAAACCCGTCTGGCTGTCACGCGACTCCTCTCACCTTTAGTCCAGTCCCTCACTCCCTCCCCTCATCTCAGCTCGCTCGCTCACTTCCGCACTCACTCGCCATCACGCCTCGCACAACATGGCCGAGAAGATCGACGACAGCGGCGTGAGGCCCGCCCCTGGACCCGATGCCGACTACATGGATGCGCCGGCCGAGAGCAAGGCGCACCAGCAAGTCATCGACCACGCCCGCGCCGCCGCTGCAAAGGAGCAGACCATGACCCTCTGGGAGGGCATGCGCCTCTACCCAAAGGCCATCTTCTTCAGCTTCCTCATCTCCTCCACCATCATCATGGAGGGTTACGACATCAGCCTCATCAACAACTTTTGTAGGTGGCCGCCACACCCACCCAACCCCGTGTCTTAGCAAGCAAGGCCAGTCCGACTAACCACTCCCGCCCAGACGCTTTCGGCACCTTCAACAAGAAGTACGGTGAGCAGCTTGACAATGGCAACTGGGAGATCCCCGCCCGCTGGCAGGCCGGCCTCAGCAACGGCGCCTACTGCGGCGAGATCTTTGGCCTGTTCTTCTGTGGCTTCATCGCAGAGCGCTTCGGCTACCGATGGACCCTTATCGGCTCCCTGGTCTGGCTGACGGCCTTCATCACGCTTTTCTTCATGGCCGAGAATGTCGAGACGCTGCTGGCGGCTGAGGTCCTCTGCGGCATCCCCTGGGGCGTCTTCCAGACCATCACCATCTCCTACGCCAGTGAGATCTGCCCCGTCGCCCTGCGCGGCTACCTGACGACCTACGTCAACGCGTGCTGGGGTATCGGTCAACTCATCGGTGTTGGGTGAGCATCTACCCTCCCCTCTTGGACTACGGCAGACGAGCACAGCAGCTAACAGGAAGCAGCGTCATCTACTCCATGCTGGACCGCACCGACCAGTGGGCCTACCGCATCCCCTACGGTCTCCAGTGGATGTGGCCCCTTCCCCTGGCCATTGGCATCTTCTGCGCCCCCGAGTCGCCCTGGTGGCTCGTCCGCAAGGGTCGTGTCGAGGACGCCAAAAAGGCCCTTTTACGCCTGACCTCCAAAAACCACCCGACCTTTGATGCCGACGAGACCATTGGTATGATGGTGCACACGACGGCCCTCGAGGAGAAGATCACCGCCGGCGCCTCGTACCTCGACTGCTTCAAGGGCGTCGACCTGCGCCGCACCGAGATTGTCTGCATGGTGTGGGCCGCGCAGAACCTCTCGGGCAACACCTTTAGCAACTACTCGAGCTACTTCCTCAAGCAGGCCGGTCTGTCGGAGCGCAACTCGTACGCCTTCGCCATGGGCCAGTACGCCATCAACGTCGTCGGCGTCTTCGGTGCCTGGGGCCTCATGACCGTCGGGCTCGGTCGTCGCTCGCTCTTCCTCTACGGTCTCTGCCTGCTGTTCGCCATGCTCCTGATCCTCGGCTTCCTGGGCCTCGTCCCCGAGAGCCACCGCGACCAGGGTGCGCTGGCCACGGGTAGCATCATGGTCTGCTGGGCGCTGTTCTACCAGCTGAGCGTCGGCACCATCACGTACTCGCTCGTGGCGGAGCTGTCGTCGCGCCGCCTGCAGATCAAGACCATCGTCCTGGGTCGCAATCTCTAGTAAGTTCTTTTTGCTTGCCCTGGTGTACTGCCGACCTGCTAACAAGAGCGCTAGCCTCATCATCGCCATTGTGACCGGTGTCCTGACGCCGTACATGCTCAACCCCGAGGAGTGGAACTGGTCCAACTACGCCGGCTTCTTCTGGGCCGGCCTCTGCTTCTGCTGCATCGTCTACGTCTTCTTCCGCCTCCCCGAGCCCAAGGGCCGCACCTACGCCGAGCTGGACGTGCTCTTTGAGCAGGGTGTCTCGGCGCGCAAGTTCTCGACCACGAGCGTCGACGTCTACCACGAGCACGTCGAGGACAATGTGATCAACCAGTTCACAAAGGTCAAGGCCACCGACGCACGTGGCGCCCCGGCGACCGCGGACGCCAATGCGTAGTGAGGTGATTGCCAGGAATGACGATGATGGGACACGATCAACTCTCCACATATAACGAACATAATGTATATAATGCCAGATACTCTACAGCGCAGCGACTCTTCTTCGGCACGCTTACAATATAATAATCTTTATGTACTTGAACACATCCTCTGATATGTATTCTGCACAAGGCCTCCCCCCTCAAGCCTTGCCCCAGAGGTCGCGCCACCACTCCCGGAGCCCATACGCCTTCTCGCGCGACTCGAGGATCCTCGGTCTATCGTTCGTCTTGAAGTGCTCCAGGAAGCTGCTGGCCTTCTTCTCCGCGGCCCCCAAGACGCTGACCGTCTGCCTGGGCCGCGTCGCCCGCTCCTGGATCTCCCGCGCCACGTCGGGGGCCACATCGGCGTACAGCGAGGCCATCTCGCGCGACAGGGAGAAATACGGCTTCTTGGCCAGATCGGGCGCCATGAGGTTGTACTCGCGCGTCATCTTGTTCAGGTTCTCGATGGACAGCTGCAGGTAGCCCGCCTCGGCCCTCTCCCACTCTGGATCCCGAAAGGGGGCCGGGAGGACCTCGCCGGGGAGGTCTTGCATTTGTCGTGGGGTTTCTCCTGTAGCAGCAGCAATAGCATCGTCAACGACTGGCTGCCGCATCTGGACCATGACCGGGTCATCCGTAGAGCTAGCCGCCACCGCGATCTGGTCGACCCTGCGCAGTCTCGGGTTGTGCACCTGCTCGGCGCGCGCGTACAGCTCCGCCCTACTCATCTGCTCCAGCATCGAGCCGCCCTTGGACGCGATTGTCCGCGCAACGTGGCGCTTCCACTCGACCCGGAGACGCGCACGGAATATGTCGGCCTGCTTGACCAGGTCCTGTTGCTTCTCGATCCAGGGGGGCACAATCTCCTGCCGCTGGATCATCTTGTTCATGATATACTCTGTCGTGTCGATGAACGGGTTGTCGGCCCTCGCGTCTCGCTCAATGCCCCGACCACGCGGTATGTCCTTGAACTGACCCCTCGCAATGGCGTCCTCGATCCTCTCGTTGGCGAGCGCGGCGAGGCCCGTGATGGAGTTGGGCATGGCCCTGGCACCGGGGGCGAACCGCTCGCGAAACTCACTCCGCAGCGCCTCACGCTCCTCAGCGTCGAGGCCCTTGTCCTTTCCGCCGCCGCTGCCGCCCTTGTGTGCTGCTGCTGCTGCTGCTGCGCCGGCATAGTGCTGGGCTCGCTCGCGCGCGTTGGCCACCCGCTGGGGCGCGCTCACGACCGGCTCACGCCTAATGCGCATGTCCACGGGGGGCGGCTGGAACTTGGCCCGGAGGCCGGGCTTAAGGGGCTTCTTGGCGTCGCTCAGCATGCGCAGCACGGCGTCGTGCGTGGTCTCATTGCCGTCCCACGCCTGGGCGCTGGCGATGGAGCGGGTGCCCTCGCCCGCGGCGGGAGTCATGTCAGCCTGGGCCAACGCGCTGGCAAAGTCGTTCCTGAAATTGGCGTCTTGCACCTTGTCGAGCAGCTTTTGCTTGAGCTCGTCGTTGAATCCAGCGTCCTCCACGGCGCGTCGACCGGCTCGACCACCCGTCAGGAGCGCTTCCTCGGTGGCTTCCTGGAGGCGTCTGCTCATGGCGCCGGCCGCCGCCCTAGAGGATTCATCGGAGACCGCATTGCCCTCATTTTCTGACTGGTTGCTTTTCTTCTCAGGTGCTGAACTGGAGTACGCGACGGAGCGTGGTGCTCGTCGTCCAAGAGCGACGGGTTTGTGACAGACTCTGCATAGTCGTGGGTAGCCAGCGATGCGAGGGGGCATGGCGATAGCAGTCTCCTGGAAGGGCAAAGGTTCTACGAGTACGTGAGCGACATGGTGTGTTAGGCAAGCGATGCATTTGTCGATGATGAATCGATAACGTTGTCACGGTCAAGTGGCGACTTGGTCAATGTTAGTCATCACGTGACCCATCGGCTTTGCATGAGACCACCTTTTGTTTGTTTCTGTTAACTGTGGACATAGAGCACAGACATGAGGCCATCGTTGGGTTTTATTGAATACTATCGTGGGTATCACAGGTTCCTATTCTCCTCTCCCCCCAAGACCTCCTTCAACGTCCTCGCCCTCATGGCAACGTCGCGCCGCGCTCACGAGCTCCTGCGGCCGTAGGGCTCAAAGGGGAAGAGGGCCGACGTGATGGCCGCGACGATGAACAGCGCGGCGCAGACATAGATGGGCACGCTCGTCGCGGTGTTGCCCTCGGAGGCCACGACGGCCGAGATGATGCCCATGATGCGGTTGAAGGCGACAGAGATGCCGTTGCCGGTCGCGCGGTGGGCGCTGGGCAGGACCTCGGGCGTGTAGGCGTAGAGGGTGCCGTAGTAGATGTTGAGGCAGAAGTTGATGAGGCAGGTGAAGAGGACGTCCTGGTAGTCCTTGCGGACGGCGGTGTAGCCGAAGAAGAAGGCGCAGGTGATGAGCGCGCCGATGACCATGGTGTAGCGCCGGCCGAGGACCTTGATGTTGCACAGCAGGCCGGCGAGCATGGGGCCGAAGATGCCACTGACGTTGGTCAGCGCGTAGTTGCGCCACGTCTCGAACGGGGTGCGGTTGAACTCGGCGCCGCGCGCGGCGAGGTACTGACTGCTGACGGTTAGACGGAAAAGGGGAATCGATCTTCTACAGGTGTACGTACGGCAGGAAGACGTTGAAGAGCGGGTACGCGAGACCGATCAGCGTCCAGGAGAACCAGATCATGCCGGTCGAGATGCCCATCTTCTTGGTGCTGAACAGACCGCGCAGGTGGACCATGAGCTCGCCAAAGAAGCCCCCCTTCTTGTGGCTGTTGTTGATGGTGCCGCAGGCCTCGAGCTTCTCGAGCGTCAGGGAGCAGGGGCGGTTGTACTTGTGCGACAGGTACTCAAAGGTCTCGACGACCTCGGCGTCCTTGCCCATGCCGAGCAGGTACTTGGGGGTCTCGCGCAGGCGGACGACGGTGATGCGCAGGAGGGAGAGGAGGAAGACGAGGGCGCCGCCGGTGAAGAGGGTGTAGCGCCAGCCCCAGTTCTCGTCCTTGGAGCAGGTGACGGCGTCGGCGTCGCAGTTCCACTTGCGGGGGACCATGAAGCCCCAGGCGATGAAGCCGGCGACGGCCTGGCCGACACCCCACCAGGCGGCGAGGAAGGTCAGGAGCCACTGCTTGCTGCCGGGGAGGAACTCGAGGAAGACGGTCGTGTCCATGACGAGGTTGCCGCCGCCGCCGAAGCCGAGCAGGGCGATGAAGACGCCGAGCGACTCCCAGGTGGGCATGGCGCCGGCCACGACGCAGCTGGTCGAGCAGATGAAGAGGGAGATGTTGAAGGCGTACTTGCGGCCGATAATGTCGGCACCGAAGCCCCAGAAGATGGCGCCGGCCAGCATGCCCACGTACACGGCAATGGTCATGCCGTTGACGTAGCCCTTGCGCCCAAACTCCTGAAAGGCCTGGCCGGCGATGATGGATTGGAACAGCAGGATCAGCGAGTCAACAGCATAACTAGGCACCGGTTGCGAATCAGCATCGAGGGGCGGACGAGGGAGGGAGAGAACCCAGTGGTCCATCATTCTTCTTACCCAAAGCCATTCAGGAAGAAGAGTTTGGTGTGGTACGGGGTCCAACCAATCTCATCAATGGCCTTTATTCACCAGAACAAGTCATGTCAGCATGAGGGCGCACAGCACAGCACGGACACACAACTCGCAAGCAAGGCATCCACGGGGACAGGGACTCGTCGTGTCCGTTCGCAATGGCGGCTCCCGAGCGAGAGACAGGGCCTGACTGCCTGCCTTGCGCCGCGAGCAGGCGGAGGAAGCAACTCACGTCATTCACCAGATGCATCTTCATGTTGAGAGCCGGGTCGAGGGCCTCCAGACCCAGAATGTCGCTGCCGACGAGGGACGAGCCATCGGCGTTGCGCACATCGTTGTGCAGGCCGGCGGGACCCCCGTCGCTGCGGCGGGCGCCCACCTTCTGGTCTTCCTTGTCCGGGTCCAGGTGAGACCGCTGGGGCGAGATGGCGGCCATCTTGTTCTTTGTCACTTGCAATTCGCACGGGTGGCACTGTCGTCTTTCGCACAGGATCACGTTGCTGTCGAGGAGAGAAAGAGGCGAGGTCGAGCGTTGCACCGTGCTTGTACCAGGTGGAGGTGAAGCTGCGTGTAAGCGCAAGGTGAGGGATGACGGCAAGAAAGAGAGGGTTGGCGAAAGGAAGAAGAAGAGGAGGTAAAAAAAAAAAGAGAGGTAAGCGAGGCAGAAGACGCAAGGAGACCCAGGGGACCTGAGGAGTTTTATCAGAGCCCGACGCGGCGTGGTGGTTCGCGCGCGCAATGAAGCACCTTCAGACCTCCGTCAATGAATCCATCCAGGATCCTCCACAGACTCTCACCCTTGGGCCTTGGCCCTTTGGCCATCCGTGGGTCCAGGACTCCAACCAGTCGTGGCTCGTGGGCCGTTTCCACCTACGTCAGGGCCATGTACCGTGGTACCCAAAGACTGCCGCGAGATAAGTCGCGCATACCGCGGACTCACATGTACCGCGTTACCTCGAGGCACGTGGGCAGCCTCGTCCGCGAACCTGGAGGCTGGGAGGCTGTTTGGCGTGCCGAATAAGTTAGGGGTTCCTGTCCGCGGAGATTTTGTTGACGCAACAATGCGCCCGTGTCGCGTGCCTCTGTACTTATATCGCTACTCGCGACCGCAGACTCACGTCTCGTCAAGTAGAGGCAACATGCCGCAACTGGTTGGGCGAGCAGTGGCGGCGGCGATCTGGGCGACGGCCGACGCCGAGCCATCGGCCAAGGCCCAAGACGGCACCCTCGTGCTGCGAAGCAAGCATCTTGATAGGCTAACTCGATGGGTAATCGCTCATGGAGAGGTGGTGCTGACCGTGCTGGCTTGCCTACTCGCTGTGGAGGAGAGGAGACTGGTGGTGGATGAACTCCGCACGCCCACAGACTAAAAGGACGACCAAGGTCCCTTTGGACAGACCCCCAAACCGACAATGCTGCCATGAATTGTCCGTCAAATCGTCAATTGAAGCATGAAGCCTGCTTTGCCCGGGCGTGGGGTCGGTGAGGACTGCCGCAGCCCATCATGCACAGTATTGGTGCAGCCTCACCGGGCGCAGCTGGAATGCAATGTTTCTTTCTCGCTTCTCGCAGCGGTCCTGTACTGTACGTAATTATCCGTACGGATCCGTACAGACCATGCGCTTCTCCAATTCTCGATCCAAATCACGCCCCACACCCACTGCAGCCATGGGCCATGGCGTCCATAATCAAGCTTCGACCTTGCCTAGACTGCTTGTAGTGATTAGTGAGTAGCCGCCACTAACCCGCGACTAACCCTTTGGTTCGAGAATTTCGATCGCCTGGAATCGTCGGGGAACCTAGGGAAAACCAGTCATGTCTGCCTAATAGAGATCGCCCACTCAGCCACATGCACCCTGAAATTGCCAGCCAACTAGTGCAGATGCAGCAGAACCTCCGGCCAGTGACCCCTGAGCGAATCCACAGATCGAGCTCCAGGCTTCTGCTCCTCGGTGAGCGGCGCGGGCAAATCGTGTGGTTGATTATCATGGTATGGCGTGCCCGAGCCTCCGGAGGTTGCCGGAGTGAAGCGCTTGACGCTCATCACTCGTGTCAAAATCAAGATTCTTAGCAGTCGATGATGCTTTGCAAGGCCCCATGTATTATCACGCTCCCAAGTAGGTAGTCGCTTCCAGTGTAGTGGTAGTCATCCATTCATATACGACCACCCTCTACCACCTCCCTCGCTGTTGCCACTTGTCCCGACTCGTCCACCCGTCTTCTCTCAACGACCCATCTGCCTTCTCCGCTGTCATCCTCGCGCGTGTACGATATACTGTCCGCTGAGTTGCCGTGCTTGTGGCCGGGTTCCGAGCGGCGGCTGAGGCTCGGGCTCACGTTCGAACCCGCCGGACTGTAGCAGCTGGACGTGGCCGTCGAATCGGGCGACTTGCCAGCATGTGCCTGATGTTGTCTATTCTCCGGCTGAGATGATGCGGAGAGCCGCGGCCCATGCGCTGTGTAAGAGCGCCCCTGACTAACAGGCGCCGACGACGACATGGCCGGCGCCGTGACCGTCGGGCTGCTGCCTGCATTCGCATTCGCATCCGACTCGAGACCCATGCCCGAGATCAGCGACCCCTTCCGTACGTGCGCGTGAGGATGCCCGTTCCACTGCGCCGTCCATGGCGACGAGGGCGCGTCACCTCTCTCAGACCTGGGCGAGCCCTCTCTACTAGAGGCCAGGCTCGCCTGCGACCCGCCCCATGCCTTGTTGCGCAGCCGCAGGAGCGCCGACAGTGACATCTCGTCGCCGCGATCCGCCATCATGGTGAGCTGCGCGAGACCAGGCGACTGCACCGGCGTGCCCAGCGCGAAGCCTGGCATTGCCATGCTCATGACCGAATTGCGGTTCGAATACTCGGACCGCTCGGTGATCGGCGTCAGGTTCGGCTCCTGCGACACCACCCGGCCGCTTTTGGACCGGCTGAGGCCGTCCTTGGGTCCAAAGAAGCCTCCGTTGGCGTACATGAAGGCCGCCTTGTCACTGGGCCCTTGCTTCGAGTCCCGACCGGACACCGGCGCCGAGTAGAATCCAAACTCCTGCCCGTACCACCCGTCCGAATCACTGGCAAGCGCCTCTGCGTTCGCTTCGGCGACGAAGCCGTCGTCGAGCTCAAAGTCGTCCATGTCCTCGTACCCAAAGCTGTCGTCGTCCACGTCATGACTGAGCTGCCATAGCTCCTCCTCCTCCTCCTCCTCCTCCACGCTCTCCTTGGGAGCCAGAACCTGGCTCTCTGATCGCGACTGTTCCCACTTGAATTTGCCCGTGGCAGCCGCCGCATGGGCCGCGGCAGCGAGAGCTGCTTGATAGGCTGCCATTGGGTTCTGGTCCTGGGTCATTGTGTTGTGCGCCGTTTGCGTTGCCTCCGTGTCACTCCCCCCTGATTCATCAATTTTCGCCGACGACGGCTGCGCTTGGCTCACCGACGTGTGCGCTGTAGACTGGTGGACGACCTCGGACTGCGCAGAGAGCCGCGACGTCATATCCGACTCTCTTTTGGCAGCCTCGTCCAGCGCGGCCTGGCGGTCCGACTTGGCCTGTGCAAAAGCGCCAGCGATCGGCCGCCCGTAGCTGTCGGTGTCGTTGATGTCAAAGATGGACTCATCAAAAGGCGCCCCCTCCCACGAAGGCGGTCGTGCAAGATCCTCCGCAAAATCATCCTCGTAGTATAGGTCCTCTTGCGGTTCAACCTTTGTCGACGCCTCGTTCGATGTGACAGCGCCTTGGATACCCAGACCTGCCGGCGAAGCTCGCGGCGGTGACAGGAACTGGTCGTCGCCAGCCTCATCCGTGGGCTGCGGCGTGCCCACAAGGCCGGAATTCCCGGGGGACGGTATCAGAGGTGACGTGCCGTTGGATCGCTGGAAAGAAAAGCCGGCAAAGTTCTCCTGGTCATTGTCGGGGTCTTCGTCGTCACCCACCACGTCGTCCTCCCCAATGTAAAAGTTGTCTTCCTCGTCATAGTCTGCGTTGACGCCGGGGATCCTCTCCTCCAGTCCATCATCATCCATCATGGCGTCGTAATCAAAATCATCGTCAAAATCGTCGAAACGTGAATCTCGTGGCATGGCGCTGTCCGAGACCTTCTTCTCTGCCTCCCTTTGTCTGTGCCGCTCCTCCAGCAACTTTTCCTGCTTCGCTGCGCCAATCATGTCAAAACTGAATCGCGAGGATGTGCTCTTCATGTGCTTGGGGATGCCTGACAGTCTGGACCCCATCGACATCTCCGAGGATATGGAAATGTTCCTGGACCGGGTGGTTGGTGCGGGCGCGGTCTCAGTCCTGTCGCTGTACCGCGAGGATGAGGAGGACTCTTGACGTTGCGGGATCGATCGTTGCCTTTGCACCGCCGCATCCTCCTCTGGCTGCCGCTGGACGGATTCGACCACAGACGCCCCCGAAGATCCGCGAACCAGCATCGAGTCGGGTGAAAGGCTTTTCGAATCCTTCGGCGGCACGCTCGGTCTCTCATTGTCACCAGATTGACGGAGATTCTCACGGCTTTCCGAAGAAAAGCCTTTCCTTCTGGGAGCACTGAAGTCATGTACACGGGTTCCCCTGATGCGGGGGTCGTATGTTGGCTGCTCTGTCTCGCTGGGACGCGGCAACTGTTCTGCGACTTGCTGCGCATGTTTCCTGCGGGCGAGCAAGGATGACATGGAGCTCTTGAGAAACGGTAACCCTTTCCTGCTCTTGTGCGGCTCGGGTGGTGCCATGTTGGGTGATGTCGACGATGTTGGCGCTGGATCTGACGGCACTCTCGCGCCCGCAGGGCGTCGTCCCGTAAGACCTTGGCTCGATGTCGGCTTTTCAGCATCTGTCGGCGCCACAAAGGTGAACGACGAGGACGGCATGTGCGGTCCGTATGAGTGGTGGTGCAGTACCTGTGGTGGCGGTCTCGTCGGCCCTGTGTTCGTGTTGATGGGAGCTGGCACTGGACGCTGGCGCAGCGAAGGTCGCGACTGTGTTTCCTGCCTCCTGTCGTTTGAGTTTGAGTTCGAGGCCGAGTTCAAATTCGAAGCGGGGGGCATCTCGGTGGTTTCGCGCTGGCTGCTGGCCGCTTTATGCTGGGCTTGCAACTTGCGCTTGTAGTTGCGCAAAGCCACGCCACCAATGAACCCTGAGTCCATCTTGGCCTCGTAAGGCGAGCGCGGAAGCGCTGGGGCATTCTGATTCTGCTGCGGCTGCGAGGAATATTTCTGACCGTCAGTGCGGAGTGACGACCCGGTGGCCTCGCTGGCGGCGACATTGTGATGCTTGCGATCGGTGGGGTCGAGCTCGGGTGAAGCTACGCGGACTATCTCAGGGAGGGTCGGTGGCAGGGCTGGGCTGGCATTGTTCTGGTTGCTAGACGTCGCGGACACGGGTGGCACCATGCTACTTCCCGAGGAAGGCTGTGGCGACAGCTGGGCCGAGTCGAGCTGTTGATGCTGGCTTTGGTGGGACTCGTGCCGTTGTAGCTGGTTGTTGTCGCCAGGAGTTTTCGGGGCGCTAGCGGTCACTGGGGAGCTGGGGGCAGATGACCCCCACCGGTGGAATTTGAGGTGGGAGAGCATCTTGCTGCTGTGAGGGTTGATGACTTGTTGTTGAATCGAAGAGAACCTGGTTCTGTACGTGTGGATGCTTTTGGTCAGCCTTGAGGGCGATTCAGCCGGATGATGAAGTTCTCAGAGACGAATGTTGAGTTTGCCGCCGTCATTATCTCTGACCGTGGTGGCGGCGCGCGCGATGTCGTCCAAGGTTGATTGACGTCAAGGTTACAATCGCCTACCGCGTGAAATTGATGTCGCGAGCAATGGCACGCGTCAGGTAGGAGAGTGCATGGTGCGCGAATCATCAACTGCAGCGAAGGAAACGGCTTGCAGAGCTAGTTGTTTGATGTGAAAAGGGAGCGGACTCAACGACGAGGATCTGCTTGGGAGGGTGAGTGAGGTAAGGCAGGTACGGCCGGGGAGATTGGCTCCATCACGTTTCATTCCGGCTGGTTGGTGGCAGTTGCGGCTCCCTCCCTTCCAATCATTGGTGCATGCATAATAATTGATTATGCAATGCTAGTCTCAGTTGTGCAAATTGCTTGTGAACGCTGTAGTTGATGGACTTGGTTGCAGAAAGGTTTCTGCAATAAGGCAAAACAACATTTAGAGATTGGCAAACTTGCCCATCCAAGACGCTGGATTTCTGCAACAATGTGCGGCTTCGATAGATGTGTACATGTTGCAGCGCTACGAATGGCCGGCATCCGCTGAAGGTTTATCCAGCCTTCGTAGCGACAGGCCGACAGGACGGTTTCACATCAGAACAATAGGTGAGACCCGCGTGTGGCCCTTGAATGTATTTCAGATCCTCATGGCAGGACTCAAGTACGTATGATGTAAAACTGTCGATGATTACGACTACGTATGTACTTGTTTGCATAGCCTCGCGTCAACCGCGGACGCGTGGCCTTGTAGATTAGGCGGGCGTACGGACGTACATTAGTAGTTCCGTCTCGACTCACCCCTTACATTCTTTGCCCTGAGAATACAAAGAAAATGGCGACAGCCACAAACAATGCCCTTTCTGTTTTGAGCAGTCCTTTCCGGATGATTGCAAGGCTGCCTTGCTAGTCGGCACAAACTGTCCGCCTACTACTAATTAGGAATTCCTGACGTGGAGAACTCATTCGTCCGCCAACGTCAGGAGTGCATGCGTAAGACCAATCTGTCGTTTCGGACGGTCGCTGAATTTTCTCCTATTATCATCCTACATGCTCTTCAACTGCGATCTCTCCTTCAACGCAGCGACAATCTCCGGCACAGGTCTTTACTTGAGGCGCATTAGGGGCCCCTCAGCGCGTAAGGGGTACCGCCCGCCGAAAGCGGTAATTGGGCACGCGACACACTCCTTACTACCAGCAACGAATTGATGAGCGCGCCTGGTCTGACTTCAGATCCAATCGACCTGCAACTGCGCGCGTCAAGACTGTCAGACACATCACTGAAGCACCATGGAGGGTCTTCTCCCCAAAAGCAACGAGTCTCCTGATGGCATATTGCAATCACACCAAGATGGCCAAGGATCGTGGACACAGCGCCTCAAGGCCCTGCCTCTATTCGCCATCCATCGCGTTCGTCGCCTCGGCGTAGGCTTTCTTCTCAAGTGCGTCGGTGTCTTTGGGTTCTTGCTACTGCTCCTGCATCTCATGGAACCAAGACTCGGAGACCGATACCGCAACGTACTAAGCTGGACCTCCACAGAGACTACCGAGGGACCTCACCTGCGACTCGTCGTCTTTGGAACGCAAGACCTCGTTGGCAGCTCAGGGAGCTCGGAAATTGAACAAATGACCTGGCCCGAGAAGCTCTGCAAAGAGTTGAGCTGTGACTCCCTCTTGTCGTTTGTTCCCAGAAGCGACGCCCAGCCAGGCATCCTGTCCAACGGCCTCTATAGCGATGCACTGCAATCACTGCAAAAGGTAGCCGAGGACGCGGATATCATGAAGAACCCGGCCGCCGACTTTTTCTTCGTCAGCGAGCAGTATCCCGTGCCTGCGCAGACGCCTGATCTGGAGCATCAAATCAAGCAGTTTCTTTCGCTGCCTGCCCCCGCGGTGCCACCGCAGGAGACGCTGTGGGTGTTCACGTTCGGCACCTGGGATATCTGGAATTTCGCGGCGCTGCCGCTTGAGTCGGGCGAGGGTCTTGTCGACGCCTCCACTGCTCACCTATTCGATCAAATCGAGGTCCTGCTCAAGGAGTCGCTCGCGCCAGGCTCGATCGCCTTTTCCGACTTTTGGACCAATGCCACCAAGGCCAAGATCGACGAGCTTACTGCCGAGGGTGCAGCCGAGAATGTGGACGCGCGCAAGCTCGAGAGCTTCCGGGTGATCATCCCGCAGCTCTTTGACATTTCGCTCACGCCAGGCTGGAATGTCCGCCAGGAGCCGTCCCTGCCACATTCGATAGCAGATCAGCTGCGTAACAGCGCAGTGCTGACTGCGCGATGGAACGACAACATCCGACGCGAGATGGACTCGTGGATGGGCAAGGGCAGCATGAGGCCAGCGGGCATCGAGGACAGCCAAGTCGGAACGAGGCCTCTGGAACCAGCGCCAATGAAGGAGAGTCCTGAGAAGCAGGCTGACAACGAATACTTCAACGAAGCTGGAGATGACCCCACAATCTACGCGCCCTTTCCTCGACGGCTAGGCTTCTCAGCCGACATTGCTGGCGGGATCCTCGATGCCATGACCGAAGAAGAGATGCACAGGATAGGTGCGACGGACGCTGTCGGCCGTGGCTCAGTGCCGGCCGAGGACGCGGCGCGCTTCCTCGATATCTGGAATCCCTGTGTGTCGAAGGACGGAGAGAAGGCCAGCTGCGACAAACCCGCAGACCATCTGTTCTACGACTCCTTTACGCTTTCGCAACGGGCGATTGATTTGATGACCAAGAAGACGGCCCAGGGCGTGCTGGAGAAACTGCTACTTAGGGAGGAGCTGTGATGCTGTGCGTGTAACGGCTGTGACTGGTCACCCGTATGTACTACCTAATTAAAGATCATGCACGATCGCAAGCATCGGAAATCTCGATGCCCCGGTACTCCAAAGCTTGTTTGCAAGTGAAGCCTCGCAGAGGCACGATGCGGTGTGGTCAGTGGTCACTGGTTAATGACCCTGGTCAAGTGACGGCTCCATCAGTATGCGCGCTGCTAGCACTGCAACGCTAATGAGTAATGAGCAGGTCTGATGCAACAAGGCAGCGATCATGCCTTTTGCCCTCGAAGCGCCAAATACTTTGGGTATGCAACAAATACAATACATACTCAATGTTCGCTTTGTTACTGATCATTCAATCAGCGCTATAATTAGCATTTTGTTAGCGAAAGCTGGGGTTTCGCGGGAGGAAGGACCGTTGCGCTGGCGGGGACGGATGGGGAAGGTATGACCCGCTATGGAACTGCCTGAACTAACGTTAGACTCCAACGGAACAGTGCCGCTCTTAGGGTGAGCTCGCTCTATGCAAATGACCAAGTTGCACAAGTCTAAGTCTCACTGTTTGGCATTACGAACCGTCATCTAGACTACTTAGCTACATCATTCTTTCCGTTTACCTCCCAGCCATTTTGAGAGCGCTGGCAGTTCGTGAGTGCTAGCAACTACTTGCTAGATGCGTGCTACATGCTGGTATATAATGTAACCTACGTAGTATCGAAGTGCTACTCCTTCCTGTAGGCTAGAACTGAGCGCTCGCTAGGTCGAGTAGATGTGAATCGACGAGTGTTGAATGGATGAGAGCCTGTAGAACTTGGTGATCCTCCTCTCTTCCATCTCCTGAGTCCCTGACCGAATAAAACCTTGTTTCCTCCCTCAAGGTCCTAATTTGCGCTTTCTCGCCCTACTCCGCATCCGAGATAGTCTCGTCACCCCAGTGCAGCTTGTCCATCCGTTGATAGTAGTCGGCGTCAGTCTCCCCGTCCATTCTTGGTGTATCAACCTTCCTCCCGCAGAGAGGGCTGCAGATGCCTCTAGCGTTGCTCTGCCCTACGGTACAATAGTTGTCAACCCGGCTGTTAGACTGAACAAGATCGTCCGAACTGGTATGGCAACCGTAGTGGAGGCAGCTCGTGGCTCCTTTCTCCAGTGAGTCCTGAGGCTCGTATTCTACTCGCCAATCACCGGGAGGCCCATGTACTGGCAGCTTGAGGTCCGGGTTGGCTCTGTTAAAGGTGGCCGCAAATATGACCCTGGCGTAAGGGGGGTCAAACACGAATGTCGTTTCACCGGTGATTCCATTTCTCACTTCTGCCGTGACCTCGATCTCGTCAATGAAGATGAGCTCGTCATCCTTCGTCACGGATGCCTTCTCGATCTGGTTCTTGATATGGGCTGCGGTATCAGGGTGGTGGCGGGTATCAAGGAAGTATAGCTGCTTCTGTCCTGCGACGGCGACGTAAGGAGAATCCGGTGCCACGATCTGGTGGCCGATCGATGTTTGAACAAAGTCCGGCCTGAAGCTGCCCCGGTACTCCTCCTGGAAGGTTGCCGCACCTTCACAAGCTTGGAAGGGGTTTGGAACCATGATAGAAAGCAGGGTAAGAAGAAGCATCGTGGTGGTAAAGATAGGTCACGAGTGTCGGAGAGGGGTAGGTTCATGTTGCTGGTGCGATAGAGATCACGTTACATGCACTCGGGGTGTTGTTGGTTCTGTTGAAAGCCAACCTGACACTGTGCGCTATTGCCCCAACATATATGGTACATTTCATGAGATTCTCCTCCTAGGGAAATAAGACTCCCCTCAAGGCTGCCATCGACATCCTACATGGTACCTGATAATCTGGTCAGCTTCTGGTCTCGAGTAAAGGCGTCTAAAGGTGCGCCATACGAGCCTCTTGGCTATTTCCACGGGGGTCGGCCACTCAAGCGCGTTGTCGCCATAGTGGGACCATGGTAGCAGCTATATCGAGCTCCAAATTTGCTGAAGCTCACTACTAATACTACGTACCTGCTTATACCCTCTACAGTCAGTCAGAGCTGGCTGACCGTTTTCATCTCGTACCGTCAGGGTGTGCAGTTTGCAATAGTGCACAACTTATGCATAAACATCAGCAGGCGACACTGAGCAAGAGCGGCTCTGGCGCTAGTCTCGATTAAGAATAACGTGCAACCCCCCCCCCCCATCACCAGTGGCTTGCGTTCCAGGCACATCACGTCACAAGCCATCGATCACCTCGTGCAGGAGAGCTCGAGGGAAGAAACAACCGACCACCAGGCCCAGTCACAGGCGCCACGTACAAGATGGTCATCCTCGCCTGCCATTGGCGTCGCGCTGCGCCTGATGCTTGTCTCTTCTCTTGCCTGCCACCATTTCTCGCCCTACGACACCTCACTACATGTAGCTGCTGACGCCTGACCACCTCTGCGACGACCTGACCGCAGTCACCAGTTCCTACGCCTCAGGCTGATCCGACATCACCATCACAATAAAAAGGGTCCAGACGGCCCTCCATCGCTCATCATGGCTACATTCGATCCTGCCGCCTTTGCCGCCGAGATGCAGACTCGAACGCGCAAGGAAGCTCAATTTGACGAGTTTGAAGCCCAGCTCCCCGACCCCAAACACCCAGCCTTCAAGACCACGACGTCCAAGGGCGATGTGGGCATTATTGGCGGTCTCATTCGCGCTATTGGCGATCTCAACCCTCTGGGGAAGAATGTCACCAAGGATGACGTGGTCTGGCTGCTGGACAACACGGCGTTCCGAACGTCGAGGCTGAAGAGCTGGCAGGCCGAGTACGTCGCTGCCGTCTTCGAGATGGACCCTCACTGCAAAGTCACCGACATTGTCTCTCGGATCGCCGAGCAACTGGGGCTCGCCGACGACGCCGCAGAGAGAAAGACCATTGCGGAGAGGATCCTGCCGTTTCTCTGGGACATTCGCATGGTGCGCATCGTCAAGGTCCGCACGGAGGGCAAGGATCTTAAGATGACGCCCACCAACGTCAACGGCATCTCGACGCAGGTCATGAAGATCCCCAGCGCCGACAAGGGCACCATTGTGAAGAGTAGGGCCGTGGTGCCCCAAGGCGTCTCGGGCATCCTGGAGGCGAACACGGTGTACGCCGGCACCAAGGGCTGGGCCATCCTCTCGGACATTGACGACACCATCAAGATCACCATGACGAGCAGCCCGACCGGCATTGTCCAGAAGACGTTTGTCGACGAGCCGACGCCTGTGCCTGGTATGCCCGAGCTGTATGCCCAGGTGAAGGCGTCTCTGCCCGAGGACACGCCTTGGTTCTACCTGTCGGCGTCGCCCTACAACCTGTACCCGTTCCTCAAGGAGTTCCGCGACAAGTACTACCCGCCCGGCACTATGATTTTGCGCGACTTCTCGTGGAAGACCGTCGCGGGACTGCTGTCCGCCCTGACAATGGGGACAGAGCAGTACAAGACCGACCGCATGAAGAAGATCAACTCCTGGCTCCCCGAGCGGAAGATGATTGTCATTGGCGACTCGACGCAGTCGGACCCAGAGGCGTATGGCGAGATGTAAGTGCATGCATAGTTAGTCATCTGATTCGAAAGAACCGCGCTGATGAACAATTGTCACCAGCTACCGCACCGTGCCCGGCTGGATCGAGCTCATCCTCATTCGCAAGGTGGAGGACGTGTCTGCCATCGGCATCGCAGACAAGAACCACCCCGATCGATTCGAGAAGGCATTCGAAGGTATCCCCAAGGAGGCGTGGCACGTTTTCACTGAACCCTCCGAGTGCTCGAGATTGATCCAAGATGTCGTGGGCAAGCACTCGTGAGTTGCAACACGGCATGCTTACGTATTGAATGCCTGATGAGCGGTCTGACCTATACCCTTGTACCTAGCACTACACATAGAATGCTTTCTTTTCACCCTGGATCGCGCATATACGTACGCCCTTGCTGTGTCAATTGTTCAAAGAGTGCCCTGTCTGTCTGGCGATAGCCGATGTCGGCTTTGTGTTGTGGGTCTTTGCTGTTCCGATGGCTTGTGGCCCCTCTAGAACCGAAATCCGACAGACAAACTCCAACTCACTCATCGTCAACAACATGCGCTCCAGTCTATCGTGCGACGCGTGCAGGTGACCGAGTCCCTGCAAATTGTGTGACGATGCCGGTCAGCTAACGTCTGACAGGCGAGCCAAAGTCAAGTGCGCCCACGATGGCGAGCCACCCTGCTCACGATGCGCCAAGTCAAAGGTGCCGGGCTGCACTTTGCTGCGGCCTCGTGTGGACTTGGAGAAGGCGAATCGCGTGAGGGCCAAGCGCAAAGAGGAGAAGCGTGCTGCGCTGGCGGCGGCATCGCAAGCGACCAGTGCGCCCGAGACGTCCCCTGGCATGCCCACCCCGAGGAGCAGTCATCGGACTTCTCTACGGACACCACAGGAGGAGCACGATGAGGCTGATGGGCAGGATACCGAGGACGCGAAACTCGATCTCCTCAGGGTCGATCGGCACATTGGCACCTTGCCCAACAGCACGATCCTCAAGTCGCTCAACACATTTTCCAACAAGTTCCCCGAGCTGGCAATATTGCATCTGCCCACCTTTATGCAGGAATTTGAATCGCCATCATGCTCCAGGGAGAGCATGGCGCTCCTCGCGGCGGTCCTGGCCGTGGCGAGGGCGCA
Source organism: Emericellopsis atlantica (assembly GCF_019669845.1). Classification (NCBI taxonomy): domain Eukaryota; kingdom Fungi; phylum Ascomycota; class Sordariomycetes; order Hypocreales; family Bionectriaceae; genus Emericellopsis; species Emericellopsis atlantica. The sequence continues at coordinate 772,925 of NW_025764706.1, read as the reverse complement.
ACTCGCCTCGCAGGGCGCTGCTTGGACAGAGGGCCTTTTGAGCCGAGAAGAGTATGCCACATATGCCAAGGAGCGCCTACAGGTGTTCATGTTGAAGGAACCCAGGGTCCAGGTCGTGCAGGCGCTGCTCATCATCACGCTCCACGAATGGGGCACGCGCGACTTCCACAAGGCGTGGGTGTACTGCGGCATCGCGATCCGCATCATGCAGGCGCTGCACAGCCAGCGCGTCTCGCCGTACCCTCTCGATCCCAGCAGCGAGCGTGGCCGGCCCGCGCGCAACGCCGTGACGGCCGCCATCGAGACGCGCGCGTACTGGGCGTGCTTTCTCATGGACTGCATGGTCAACTCGGGGACGTACAACCCGCCCATGCTGCCCATGTCGGAGATGCATAAACTCAAGATCCCCCGGCCGCTGTCCGCCGTCGAGTTCGCCTTTGGACCCGAGCTGCCGTCGCACACCATGCCCCTCGCCGGCGGCGCGCTGGACATTACGCAGTCCTTTGAGATCCTCGTCGGCGGGTTCGAGATCTGGGCCAAGGTGATGGAGTTCATCTTCAACGACGGGCGCAAGGCGCCGGGCATGTGCGCGCCGCACAACTGTCCCTGGGTGCCGGGCTCGCCCTGGATGTCCAGCTGGAGCCGGCTGCGGTCCTGGCGCGCCGACCAGCATCGCAACCTGCACTACCCCAGCACCAGCGTCGCCGTGCACATGACGCTCGGGTACGGGGAGACCTTTACGTACCTGAACCTGCTGTATTACGTGAGCAATCTGATGTTGCACCGCGAGTACACGCCATTCCTCCCCACGCCGGAGAGTGTCCCACAGGGGCCGGTGGACAAGCCTCTGCTCGAGGCCACGGCGCCCAACGGGTGGTGGGAGGACAATGCGGCCGAGATTTTTGGGTCAGCCGAGAACATTGCGCTGCTCCTCCACGAGGCGTCCGAGTGCGGTGTCCCGCTCATGACCCCGTTTGCCGGGTTCTGTGCCTTCTCCGCATGCTATGTGCTGGTCTACGTATACCGGTTTCCACGGATGAACCTGGGCCGGAGTCCACGCGCAGAAGAATGCATGCACATGTGCATGGACTATCTACACCAATTCCGGAACGTGTGGAAGATTGCCGACGGATGGGTGAGTTTATAAAGAGAGAAAAAAGAGGTGTTGGCTGTAGTTGTGCTGACCATGCGTAGATCAAGACACTGCAATATGCATCGCTCCTCTATGGCCGTGCGGCAACAGAAGGCCGATACCGAGGACGCACGAGAGCAGACTTTGACAACCTGCACCAGTCCGTGCACGAGTTCCGCGTCGTGGATCGTTCCGAGCAGCATCTGCAGGAGATTGATGGCGCAGATCGTCCCGTTGAACAGCCCGATAGTAGTAGGCGCCATCTACACCAGCACCAGCATCATCACCAGCAACAACACCACGCAGGCCAAAACGAGCCAGATCGCTTCGCGGGCTCCTTTGGCTTCGATGACCAGACCATGGATACCAACATGCTGCTCAACCAGCTCATGGCCGAGGTCAGCACCAATGTCGACGAGCAGGGCGCCTGGTCCCAGTGGTGGCCGACCATGCAGGAGGTGGAACTGCCAGAGGGTGTGCCGCTGCTCATGTAATGCGTGTGTTGACGACGATAGTCAGACTCGCTGTAGGAGCTCCACCTCAGCCATCGGATCTCGGGTCTGAGACGAAGTCCAAGTCAATAAAAGACACCGGCATCCGTCTATCAGACCTTCCTCGGACGCACTCACACAAGACTCCCCAGCGACATGACTTCCCACCCAACGGGAGACGAGTTGTCCCAGCCAACACCACCCACAGAGGAATCGCCCTCCTCCTACATTCCAGGCCGCCTTCTCCACCGCTCCTTTACCCACCACCCGGCCTCCGTACTCTCAGCCAAGGCATCAACACTCTTCCTTTCTGACGGCCGGTCCATCCTCGACGCCTGCGGTGGTGCCGCCGTCGCCACCATTGGGCACGGCCACCCGTCCGTCCTCGACGCCATCAGCCGCCAGGCGCAGGATGTGTCCTACGTACACACACAGGCCTTCACGACCCCCGCCGCCGAGGATCTCGCCAATCTCCTCCTCGAGGGTCAGCCCGGCGGTCTGGACATGGCCTTCTTCGTCGGCTCCGGCTCCGAGGCCGTCGAGGCGGCCATGAAGCTCGCCCGGCAGTGGCACTTTGAGCGCGGCGAGACGCAGCGCGTCCACTTTGTCGCCCGCCAGCAGGGCTACCACGGCAACACCATGGCGAGCATGTCCCTCTCCAGCAACGTCGCCCGCAAGATCCCCTACCAGGGTTTCTCGTACCCGCACGTCACGCACGTGTCCCCGCCTTTTGCGTACCGGTACCAAAGGGACGCGGAGAGCGAGGAGGACTTTACCAATCGCCTCGTGCAGGAGGTGGAGGATGAGTTCCTCCGGATAGGAACGGACAAAGTCATCGCCTTTGTGGGCGAGACCGTCATTGGCGCCACGGCAGGGTGCGTCACTCCTCCCAAGGGGTACTGGGCCGGGGTCCAGGCCGTGTGTCAGAAGTATGGCATCCTCCTGATCCTGGACGAGATCATGTGCGGCTCCGGACGCTGCGGCGCGCCCTTTGCCTTTCTGCAAGAGGATGTGCAGCCCGACATTGTCACCGTGGCCAAGGGCCTCGGCGGTGGCTACGCACCCATTGCCGGCGTGCTGATGAACCGAAAGGTCACGGACGTGATCAGGAATGGCAGCGGGGCCTTTGTCCACGGACACACATACCAAGCCCACCCTCTATCGTGCGCCACAGCACTCGAGGTGCAAAAGGTGATCAGGCGCGAGAACCTCATCTCGCAATGTGCACAGATGGGCAAGTTGCTGGAGGAACTGCTGCGGAGAGAAATAGGGGGGTTGAAATCAGTCGGCGACATAAGAGGTCGAGGGCTCTTTTGGGCTGTCGAGTTCGTGCAAGATAAAAATACCAAAGCACCATTCGATCCCAAGATTGGGTTCGGTGTCAAGGTGCAGCAAGATGCGTTTGAGAGGGGCGTCGCTATATACCCAGGCGCGGGCACGATCGATGGCCGCAGGGGAGACCATGTACTGCTGGCGCCGCCGTTCAACATCACACGAGGAGAGTTGGAGACAGTGGTCGAGGTGCTCAGAGAGTCAATCATGTCACAAGAAGCATTACACGGATAAACAATACTTTCTTGATATAGACTATAGTCTAGGTACGTTTCCTTAGGCAGCGTTGTTGTTGCTACAAGTGCCCACCTGAACGGACAAGTCATTCTTGCAACCTCTCTCGATAGCCATCACCCGCTTGTCCTGCCCGAGTCCAGTGGGATGGGACTAGGGTACACGATGTATTGGGTCCGTGACAGCTGCATGATTCGGTGGTAGGGGGCCAACGCAAGCATCGACACGTGTTGGGTCGTCGGCTCTGAACAGCGGACAGGCTCCGGGACACAGCTCGTGTGTCCTGCGTTGATGCTTTGGCTTCTCAGCAGACAGGGAAGCCTGGTCAAGGGACGACAACACCTGTTGTGCCCGATGCTTGAATCTGAGCTCACGTAGCGTCCATGCGTCGGACACCGATATCCTTGACTTCCTGCGCCTCTCAAGGACAGGCCCGCCGGTGCTGTTCTTCGATCTTTGCCCGAGTTTCTGGACTTCTGCTTCCAGCTGGAGATTCAGCGCATCCATTAGGTGATCAGCATGGTAGCGGAACAATTGCGGAACCGTCGTTGCCTCCACTAGCGTGAAGTCATTGAGATGGGGGAAGATAGCAGCCGTGAGCTTGGTGAGGGCCGACTTCTCGACGTCCGTGACGTCCGTGAGGTTTCCCAGGAAGTCCTTTGGGGCATCATGAAGCTCGCGGGAGAGGGGGCTTGGTGCGATGGGAACCGATCCTTGGACTGTTTTGATGTCCATCTCAAGCTGTCGGTTCTTGTCTCGGAGTGAGTGAATGTCACGCTCGCGATTCTCGATCTTGTCCCACAAGTTGTCGTGCATGTAGACCACTTCCTCGCAGAGAAAGCTGGAAAGCCCGCCCAACTTTTCCACAGTCTTCAAACCGAGCTTGTCCACGTATTCCTCGTGGTGCTGGTGGGCCAAGGCAAGGTAATCGTCGAGCTCGGTAGCATGAATGTCTTGTAATCGTTCAACGAAACCACTCCTGAACTTGTCATCCTCGTTGGCCAGGTCCAGCAGCTGCGCGCAAGGCACTGGATCGAAGGCTGGGGTGACTGGGCCCACAAGTGGTGCGAAAGAAAGGGGGTTTGCGCCCAGATGAATAGGCGCGGGTCCTTGGGCCCCTGCCATACGGCCAACAAGCGAGTCCATGGTCAAGACGGGAAAATGTATAAGCTGATCGAGGTGGTTCAAGTCGCTCAGAGAGTGGGGATGAGAAGGATACTGGTTGATGATGCAAAGTGAGGGTATTGATATTGTCGTATGTTGTGGAAGAGAGCAACAGGACTGTCTTCCAAGCTTGGGGCCCCCCTGATATAAGGTCACAATAGGCCAGCAATCGGGTCGAAAGACCGCATGTGATGCCGTATCGGAAGAGGAAGGATCTTGCTCGCATGTTCTCCGTAGAATGGCAAGAGGCAAGAGAGAACCGGCAGTATTTGCCTAGGAGGCAATGCCCTCAGTTGAGGCAAGCTCAGTTGAGGCAAGTACTGTAGTGGGCTGGCATGTCACGCAGCAGGTACAGGTACTACCACCTTCTCTGGACCATTGCGAAGCAATGTAATCACTTCCTGCGTTCAGCGCCATCCAAGGCCATGGATTCTAGAGCTCCAGTCCCAATTCATCCGCCCTCCCCCAACGCCTGCACATCCTCGAAGCGCTCGTCAATCATCTTCATCTGCTCAAACGTGAACTCGTTCATCGGTGTTACCGTCTCCTTCGACTTGGCGACGCAGCGGCCCGAGATGTGGTGTGTCTCGCGGAAAGGGACACTCTTGCGGACCAGGTAGTCAGCAACGTCGCGGCTCTGCGCTCTCAACAAACGGCTGCAGGTATTGGCATGCTGTGCGCCGCGCGCGCACAGCGACTCACCAAGTCAACCCTTGGGTATTGGTCAATGTTGGAGTTGCCTTGGGGGCAAATCTGGCTTGAAAAGACATGTCCGGGGTGAAATCACATCTGGCAGGTAATGGATGGAAGCTGGAGCATTGGTGCCAATAACTGATCACGATGTGGGAGAGTGCCGACGCGGGCTGGCTCAAGGGCCCTCAGCGCCCACGTGACACAGGAGAAGAAGTCTGGGAAATCTGTATTTTTTTTTTGCAAACTGCACATGCACCCACGAGCTCGGATTGGAACATTACTTATAGAAAAACGCTGCAAGCGCGGCAAGAATCTCGGACACAGACTGGAGGCGCATATGCATCTCGCTGTGGTCAGTGCCCCCATTTCACGTGGGGAGCAAATAGGCTGAACCGCGGAGAGGACTGGAGCCGACCTCGGAGGTGGTGCAAACCCAGCCACCCACCAAAGGGGTGAGTGAGACCATGAGACAGCAAAAATATGGTTCAACATAGTGAATTCAAAGGAGACGCACTTTTGGGAGACCAATTGCAAAAATGCTGCTGAGCTGAAGGCCGAAATACTCCTTGAGATGCCTCGGTGTTTGTGCGTGTGTGTGTGTGTGTGTGTGTGTGCCTGTGTTCTCTGGGCTGCTGCACGATGCATGCACCAATCCATCGTCCATCAGGCCACGCAGCATCACCCGTGCAGCCGTGGCGTGACACTGGCCACACAACACGCCAGATTGTGATAGCAACTGCTCGTTACACAATCCATTCGACAGGTCCCCCGCGACTTTGCCCAACTAGACACGCCTGAGGCTGGATGCACTCCGCTCTCCGCGGCACGGGTGGGTGGGGTTGAAGCGACTTCGGCTTTAAGGCCTGCATTAGCAGATGCTGCTGCACGTTTCTGCTACCTCTGCTAGTGCTACTCCGTGCGCCAGGGAATTATTATTCGCGCTCCGTGGGTGGCCAAGGCCAGGTCCAGGAAGGCTCCCCAGATATCAAGGTACCATCTGCTCCTCGCACGCAAACCTTCCCAACCTTTTCTTCTCTCCTCTTTATCCATCGCTCAAATACCTATTTCACGCCCAAGTCTCGTCCCCCGTCTCAGGAAAAAAAAGAAAGAACAAAAGTGGCCAGCGCCTCTACAGATTCCCCGGTTGTTGCGTGAACGTCCAACATTTCCCGCAATCGCCCGCCTTGAGAAAAAAAAGCCCGTGCGCGCCCTGCCTGCCTGCCCGACTCGTACCGGCGCGCGTTTCTAACCACTACGAACAGTGATTGACGGCATCGTCATCAGCCTGCGCATCTACAGCCTCAATCCGTCTCGACAACACTCGCGCGCGACATCATGTTCACCACGCGTGCTCTCCGCCAGGCTGCTGCGCACGCCGAGCGCACCCCAATGATCAAGTTCCTCGGCCCTCGCTCGATTCCATGTGCGTTCCCTCACATGCCTCGTCAACATCAGCCCCGTGCTAACAACCTCAACAGCGTCCGTCGACCACACCCCCAAGCCGCACCCCGAGTCGCCCTCTGGCAAGCTGCCCGCCGACTTTGCAAAGAGCGGCAACTCGCACACCTCCTTCTCCACCTACCGCGACCACGCCCAGCAGCACGGTCCCCTCCAGAAGAGCATCCGCTCCGGCCAGGGCATTGGCTCTGTGCCCGCCGCCGCCTTGGGCGACATTACCCCCCCAAAGGGTGTCTTCTTCGATACCTCTGAGCTGCCGGCGCGCTTCCAGCGGGCGCCCATTGACTGGGCTGAGATTGAGGCCGTCGAGTCGGGGGGTGCGCCCGCCTGGAACTGAGGTTTCCCCTCCCTTGATTTCGGACATGACTACGGGGACGAGATGGGCATGAAAAGGACTTTGAGCGGCAGGAAAACGAGAGATGAGTTGTCATGGTACCACGTGAAGGTCAGGCGGCGCTCTGAAGAACTGCCGTCCTGCCTTCACTGGACATGTAGACAGACGGCACTGGGATAGTGCGTAGTCATCTAACCATACCTGACGCAGGCACGCTTTTGATGCCTGCTCATACTCTCGTCAACTGCATTTGAGCGTTCTATGGATAGACCGAGCGAGAACCAGGAGGTTCACATCGCCACGCTGATCTACGAGACATGTATGTATCAAGCACGTATAAACAATAAAAAAGACAAAACACTCGACAAACTGGCCTAGCTCGGTGATCACATGTCGCGCTGTATAGAGTGTAGTGAACCCTGACATACAATTGTGTTTCACGCTATTTCGGCGCGTTGCGTTGGGCTCATATTTTACAATAAGAGCACCGTAATCACAACAGCACATCTGGCCGAGTGGTCTAAGGCGCTGTGTTCAGGAGACGTTCATTCGTATCTTTCGCAGTCTCGTAAGAGGCCTGGGTTCGAGTCCCAGGGTGTGTAAATGCTTAAATTTTTTGTTTCTTTTGCTATCTTTTGTGGGCCTGTTGCTCACATTCTTTTCCAACACATCGTTGATAGAGAGCACTCAACCAACCGCCTTGCCCTGGTGTGTGAAAGAATGATTTTGTCAATCACACAGATGGAGGTGTGCTACAATCCGACAGCATGTACCCGACTGAGAGACTTGGAGACCGGTGAAATCATTGTGATGCACAGCGATAGTGGTGGTTCAAAGGTTAATGGATTTCGAAACGGTCCTTTGAAGATGCTAACACAGCCTAACAAGCCGCACTACATTTACGAACTGCTGATCAAAAATGAACGCAGAAGTTCTGCAACTGGTCGTGACGTGAACAGGTGCCTACGATATCGCATGATCATGCCAACGACTACATAGACCATCGCGTGCTCGTGTCCTGCCTGATCAGCATCTATCTCATCGAGCTACCCTGCGCCCGCCAGCTGCTTTCGGTCCGTTGGCAGCCTCGCGCACACAAAAGGCTCTCCTGCTCTTCTACATCTTGTCGCTCAAGAGCAGGAGGCTTTTGGCAGACCCGTCGCAACCACCACGAGACTCCATCGGGCGCTCGGGATTGGTATCTGACGTCCTAGACTGTGAATACGCTGCCCGTCGTCATTGACATGGTGTTCGGACCGCCACGATAGCTCGCATCATTGCACCCTCGGTCGGGGATCTGTCGAAGCTGGGAGTGGCGCCGCCTGGGGGTAGCCAGTCGGTTCGTGCGGAGGTTGTAGGTTAGCAGTGCGGTCGTCGTGAGCATCAAGTCTCAAGACTAGACTAGCATCTCAGGGTCCAATCGAGAATCTGACTTGGGCAATGCGACAATCACCCTCTCCTTTCGCCCTCGATTGCCTTGCCCGACGAACCCGGCGAAGGATGAGCCAAGGAAGAGATGGTCGCGCCGTCCGCTGGAGGGAGGCGTCGCTCTCACCGACAACGAAGGTCGCAGCAGGCGAGAAGATCCCTGAGGGGGCTGCAACGCCCTTCATTATCTCTCGCCTCCAGGCTCCAGCATTTTGACACCAGAGTCGTGGTCATCCACTGCAGCCGGTAGTGATAAGCGAAAAGTCAGGACATTGTCCTCTCATCACTGGGATCATTGGGATAGGATGCGAATGCCAGGATCGTGTCGGAAGGATTTCACATGCGCGCCTAGGCCCATTCTGAACGACTGTCCGTTGACGCAGAAGGGTCGCCCGCGCCAAGGCTAGTGATCGTGCACTGTGCGCGCTTGGCTTGAACCCCTTGGCAGTTGGTCAGCCAGCGGTGGAATCATTGCAGCAGATAAGTGTGTGGTCAGATCACAAAAGCATCCGTGCTCACGCGCTGACGACTGACGAGGGATCACCGCCTCCAGGTCGCAAAGTGAAGCACGCGACCACCTGCCCGCGCCTGAACAGTGGTGGCGACATGGAGTATACAGAAAATGTCAGACACGCGCGCAGTCAAGCGCTCAATGGCTTGTCGCCATGTTTGGCGGCTGGGTTTTCACGCCATCAATCGAACATGAAACCTCTTAACTTGTTGAGTCCAACCGGAGGCTTGAACTAATTACTCGACGCCGGACGGTGAACCCGTAACCCCTCACATTATTTAGACAGCCGCTGATTGGCCACTTCATTGCGGGTCCCTGCCGATAGGCCATCAGCCAGTCAAGAGGCCTCTCGCTATCAGGAAGAATCGAGTGCCGTAAATTAGAATGCTTCGAGAACTTCTCAGCATATGCAGAAGGCTCACTTCGGGCCGTCTGTGCTTGAGCCGGCTGTCATACCTTAATTCATCTGCCAAACTCGAATCTCCAAACCTCCTTTTTTGCCTCGACTGTCGTCAACAACTCCATGCGAGGCATCACCCGTTGACAGCAGTTTGCGGGGGAATTGACAAATATTAACTTCATGCCTGAAACTATTACGTACAAAGTCTGGGGAGCCGACTCTGGGGCAGGTCCGATGCGATGGAGCTGACAAAAAGAATCCAACATCACCTTATACTCTGGGGAAAGCGCTATTAGTGAATATACTGTACGTAATTCCTTGTAATTACTATGGAGCAGTGTTGGAGCTCAACACGACATAGGCATCTTGACCGTCTTCGCTGTTTCACCGTGAGCTTGGACATCTTTTACGAAGCTCTTGTTTCTGTCGATAAACTGGGAATTGGCCTTTGCTCATGTATTTCTGCCTATTTGGGCTTGCCAAGTGACATGGCGAATGCGTCCTGCAGGGCCCTGGGAAGCGCCGAGCGGCATATTCTGAAGATCTCGAATACGTTTAACAGATTCGTACGTAGTACAAGTAGATCACGCAGTGGTAAATAATCAAACACTCTGAGGAGAGTATGGGCCAATACAGCGCCATTCAGGCGCCAGCCGCGCGTGCACGCATAGTTTGCCCCGCTGGCTCACCGTTAGTCTTGCGCGTCTGAGCATGATACTACCCGCTCCTCAGGAGGCCGCCGTCTCGCGTGATAACGATGGGCATCGCCAAGGCGGCACAGTGACAGGAGCTGGTCGCTTGCTGAACCCTATCAGAGACTATCCGCTGCGCCGCATCCGAGACTCCATGCATAGTCCCTCAACGCATGCTTCTCGAAGCATGCGTGGCTTCTAGCGCCCGAGTTCTGTCACCACGGGGAACCTGGACTGGCAGGCTGGACCTGGACCTGGATCTGGACGAATCATCCCTTCAGGAACTACTCGTCACGACATTTGGGATGGCTTGGTCGAGACTCCCGACAGACAAATCAGATTGTGGCATGGAGAGCGCAACAAGTCCTTGTCTCAACCAACGAGTCCCGCTCGCTCGCCCAGCGGCTGACCGTTACGCAGTCGAGTCTTTGTGCAACTACGGACGTACGGAACGCTGCATGTATGTACCTTCGCGCCATGAACATTGAAGCTGGCCCCTAGCAGACTGCTGTCGCATTCGGTCCTGCGGTAAGCGCATGGCAACTTTAACTCTAATTGCCTGCACTGGTGACCGTGGCCAACCCAATTCTGGGAATTGATCACCATACTGCTCGTGTGCCTTGACGCCAGTCGTAGCCGTCGCCGTGTTCATGCCCATGGCAGGTACAGTAATAGCCGTCCCCTCGAGGGACATGTGCGACAAATTAGGCGAGGACACACCTCGGCGCCTCGAAGTCACCTAGTCGGGCAGGTGGCAAAAAAAGAAGCCCGGTGGAAGAAATGGAAGCCCCGCCAGACCACCCTCCCAGGTTGAGTTACCTCACGAGACGCGACAGCCACACTGATAAGCCTCCTGCTATTGGAGGGGGGAAGTGGCCTCCGCACCTGATAAGGCCTCGGCGAGAGCGACAAGACAGGCCACACAGACGGGTAGCGATCTCAGATCCATGCAGCCTCCTCAGCATGTGCTGACACTGTGGCGTCGGCCAAGGTTTGCAACGGGGAATGCAGCAGGCCTTGCGCTCACAACGAGATCGCACGCTTTATGGTTGATTTGGGTTCGACCAGCGCACTCCATGATGCGCGAATGCCAGTAATCATACCGTCACTCCTCTTTCCCCAGATTCCCCGTTTCTTCGCTGCATTTCTCTTACGTGACCAGAATTCCTCGAGTGACAGACATGTGGAGGCGGCCGACAGATTAATTAGCACGGCGCATTTGTCGTGAATAATAAGCTTCGCAGCGACGCAGCGGCCTCCGCACCTCTTCCAGTAAAGTGTTCTGGAAGTCTTCCCAGTTGGTGCACCGATACCGAGCTCCACCTCGACCGATAATCACCATTGGACAACCCTCGGAACAAGCGCGCAAACAGTGGCGCATCCTTGTACCGGGTCGGTAGCTGCTGACTCGAGTTTCGCCGAGAATTAGGACGGGGTCCTATGCGCCGGTACGTGGTGATACCTGACAGTTGCTGTCAGCAGCCTAGGAGTAGATTGCCAGGCAACTGGTTGGGTCCCCATCCTCCACAGGACCAACCTCCAACAACAAGCCACTCGAGAGGTGTGGAGGGTCCCAGCCGAATGTCTTATCTCTGTGGTCTGTATCCGTAGACGTATGGAGTCTATGGACTATGTGGGCTGGTCGGCACCGGATCCGGCCAGAGACATTGCGAGTCTTCATTGCTGTGGTGCTGATTGTTGACGAGGCCGACGGCACTCCTGGCACAATGTTCGTTGTCGTTTTGTTGGACGAGAATTGGGACAAATGCGCGTATGGAGTATTTGGGTCGTATCAACAGCTCGTTCAAGTACCCTATCTAGGTAGGCAGCACGCTCCTGTCCGTTGCAAAAGGCCCGCCCAAGAGAGGCAGCGTGCGGCAACCGCACTGTCCATATCCGCCCACCCAATCCAATCGCCAGTCCTGAGTCCTGACGGACCGGCTGCAAGGATTATGGATGCATGAGCGGGCTGCATGCACCATTTTGTCCCTCCAGGGTCTGGTCTGGCCTGGCCTGGCCCAGGGATTCCCGAACGCAAATCTCCTCCCCAATCTCTCGCGTTCCTCCAGCGCAGAGGCGGCAAGGACCCACCACACTACCCCGGCGCGGCGAACAGCGCTAGCCCACGCTCTATCGCACTTGCCATATGCGTGCGAGACGCAACTGCAATCGCCTGCGTTGCCTTGCTTCGAGGCAGGTAGGGAAGGTAGGTAGGCAGGTAGGAAGGAAGGCGCGCCTGGAGCCCTCTCTCCGTCTCGCTCTCTCTGGTTTATAATAAGACCAGCTCTTGCCCCCCTTCCCCCTCTCCCTCCCTCCTCTCTCCCAAGCTCATCTCTTCGACCATTCCCTTCATCCTTGGCAGGTTGACAAGACGTCCCCGTCTGAGCACACCACCAGCCACTCGACTCACCACCATGTCCTCCAAGGACTCTTTCCCCGTTCCCGATGGCGGCGAGAAGGGTGTCAGCCAGGTCGCCGGCGTCGCGGGCGCCGACACTGCCCCTATCGGCCCCGGCGAAGATATTCACAACTCGTACGCCGAGGAGAGCTGGGCCACCCGCAATGGTCTCAACCTCGAGTCGTTCAAGTGCAAGCACTATGGCCACGGCCTGGTCGAGCTCGATCGCTCCATGAAGAGCCGCCATCTTCACATGATTGCCATCGGTGGCTCCATCGGTGCTGGCTTCTTCGTCGGTTCCGGAGGTGCCCTCTACAAGGGCGTTAGTACTTGGCTGTCTTTGTTGTCGCCGTAGGCCAGCTCGTTAACCAATCTTAGGGACCCGGTTCTGTTCTTATTACCTTCATGATCGTCGGTGTCATGATGTTCAACACGGTCTTCGCCCTCGGTGAAATGGCCGTCATGTATCCTGTCTCTGGTGGCTTCTACACGTATTCGACCCGCTTCATCGACCCCTCGTGGGGTTTCGCCATGGGCTGGAACTATGTCTTCCAATGGGCCATTGTCCTGCCTCTCGAGCTCGTCGTCTGCGGTATCACCATTGGTTACTGGAACACCGACATCAGCCTGGCTGTGTGGGTCACCATTTTCCTCGTCGCCATCATCTTGATCAACATCTTCGGTGTCCTTGGGTACGCCGAAGAAGAATTCTTTGCCTCCATGTTCAAGCTGTGCGCCATTATCATCTTCATGATCGTGGCCCTGGTCCTGGTTCTCGGCGGAGGTCCCTCGGATGGTCGCTACAACGAGTACTGGGGTGCTCGCTACTGGTACGACCCTGGCGCGTTCAAGAACGGCTTCAAGGGTTTCTGCTCCGTCTTCGTCACGGCTGCCTTCTCCTTCTCCGGCACTGAGCTGGTCGGTCTGGCTGCTGCTGAGTCGCGCAACCCCGTCAAGTCTCTTCCTGGTGCCATCAAGCAGGTCTTCTGGCGTATCACCCTCTTCTACATCGTCGGCCTCTTCATGGTTGGTCTCCTCGTCAGCTCGACCGATCAATCCCTTCTCTCGGAGGCCGCTTATTCGGATGCCAAGGCCTCGCCTTTCGTCCTCGTCGGTAAATACGCCGGTCTCAACGGTTTCGACCACTTCATGAACGTGACCATCCTGGTCTCCGTCCTATCCCTGGGTGTCTCAAGTGTGTACGGTGGCTCGCGTACTCTCACTGCTCTCGCTCAGCAGGGCTACGCTCCCAAGATCTTCACTTACATTGACAAGTCGGGTCGCCCTCTGTACTCTGTCATCATCATCTCCGCATGCGGAGCGCTCGCCTACATTAACTTGACCGCTAGCGGTATCACCGTTTTCAACTGGCTGCTCGCCCTTTCGGGTCTTGCCGCGCTCTTCACCTGGGGCTCCATTTGCCTTGCCCACATCCGCTTCCGCAAGGCTTGGGCTTACCACGGACACACTGTCGACGAGATTCCGTTCCACGCTGTCGGCGGCGTGTACGGCTCCTGGCTTGGTCTCTCTCTCAACATCATCGTGTTGATTGCTCAGGTATGCTCTTGCTCTTCCGCTGCACGTCGTGTTCGACCGTACTAACATACTTGCGCAGACCTACACTGCCATCGTCGCTGCCCCTGGCGAGCCTGGCTTCGGTACCGCCGAATCCTTCTTCCAGTCATATCTTGCCGTCCCCGTCGTCATCGTCTTCTGGATCATCGGTTTCGCCTGGAAGCGCACTGGCTGGCTCCGCACCCACCAGATGGATGTCGACACGGGTCGCCGCGATCTCGACTGGGATGCCATGAACGCCTACCGCGCCAAGGTCGCCTCGTGGCCCGCATGGCGCCGCATCTTGCACAAGGTCTGGTAAGATCTTGTGCCTTTGGCGCGCTATGATATCTCATCTCATCGAGGGTTGGATACTCTCGAACGCTTCATGTACATGTATGAATGGTTGCCATGAGGCTCGTTCATGACGATGATATATTGCTGTACAATTTTTAGTACTAGATACCATTTGATATTATGTCATCTTACCAAAATCTTGTCATGGTTGTGCAGGCGGCTGTGAAAACGTTTGCTTGATTGATACAGTTGCGATGCGGGCATCTTGGGATTTTATTCAGTTCAGCCTCGCCGTGTCGTCCACGCCTTTAGTCACGCGTTCCCACTCGTCACGCCCTTTGCGAACAATTTGTGGGGCTTGTCATGTCAAGAAATCCATGATATTACCAAATTGAAGTGGGAATACAATTACATGATGCCCACAAAGGCCCTCCTTGCAAGGTCCTTTTGAGTTTTGATCCGTACGGGCCGATGTTAACCTCACCGCGGTTTGTTCTCGTCAAGGTTGTAGCATACCACGTGACATTGCCCAAGCTTCCAGAAGCCAGCCAGCCATCTAATGTCTAAGGTATACTAGCCAGATCGATACCTGGCTCGCCGCAGCTTGCGGACGTGGCTTTTCGGTTCTTTTGTAACTGGTGGGCTTGCATGCCACATGCGCGGCCCATCGTTGACGGAATGGAATGGTCACAGTGCTCGACACTTGGATAAGCATGACTTGTCGACATGATTGAACAGAAGGGTAAAATTCCTGGTACTCATCATCGCTCCACCATGGTGCGCGCGTCGCCTACTGCGGCGCGCGCCATCTTCTTCAACACCGTCCGTTCGTCTGCCTCGCGGTAGCGATCCCAAGTGTCCAGGCCCTCCTTGGCCTGGATGCTCAGCGTCTCGTAGCCCTGCTTGATGACGTCGGCGACCTGGACTGCCGTCAGGTTGCTGGGCCTCTTCTTGTTGCCGGCGTTGTCGACGAGCATCTGCTTGTAGTGCGCGCTGACGTTGATGAGCGTGTCGATGGAGTTGCTTCCCCGGTTGGCGAGGCGGTAGTTCTCCTTGAACTTGGTGAGGACGTCGCCGGACTCGACCACCTTGTAGAAGAGATCGTCGTAGGCGGCGGGCGTGGGCAGGAAAGCCTCGCCCGCGGACAGCGAGAGGGCTACCAGGTTGACGACATGGTCAAGAAGGGTCTCAATGTGCGTGAGGTCTTTCAGGTCGGCCGTGTACTGGGTGAGGAAGCGAATCATGGATAGCAGGGAGCGGAACAGCTCGGACCAGTGGTACCTTAGCCTCGTGCGCGAGCGGGACAGGTAGGATATGATGCGAAGCATGATGCCGACGCAGAGGGTGTATAAGTTCACGTCCAGGCGTTTGCGGAGGTTGTGGTTGACACCGTCCACCATGACATCCAGCAATGCCGCTGCGATGTTCCGGTCGCCCTTAACCAAGGGCAGAAACGGCTGGCGGTGACGACACAGGCGTACAGGTGTGCTCAGCTCGTCGCTGCATAGCTTCTTGCAGATGACGGGGTCCTCGACTAGGAGGCGGAACACCATCAGGTTGAGATGAGCGTACGACGTCGCCCGCGCCGAGAGGTGGGCGTGCTGTAGGAAGTAGGATGTGAGGGAGAGGTAGCTGGAGATCGGTTGCTCCTCGCCCTTTTCGCTCGTTAGCGTTACGAGGTTGAAGCAGAAGAGCTTGTTGGCATGGGCAAAGTCGTAGGCTGAGAGGAGCAGCGCAGCGTTGGGGCCGGGCAGCTGCGTGAACATGTGCTTGGCCGTCTCGGCATCGTATATGGGCTTCTTCTCCGGCTTCGGTCCTGGCGCAATGAACCCGAGGCCTATCAGGCTCAGCGTCCTGCTCAGTGTCCAGCCCTCGGGTATGTCATCCTGGACCTCGACATAGTCTGCCCTGACGGCCTGGCACGTGTACCCGACGCATCGTATAATTTTCTGTATCGTCGCCTCGTTGACAAAGTCGTTCAGGCGAAGCTGGTACGGATTTTGGAACTCGAACTTGTTGTAGTTGGCGAGCAGCCCGATGAGGGTGAAGGGCTCGAGCACGGGGCCTGGCTTCTCGGAATCGTGAACGAATTTCATGATGGACGGGAACAGGTCCCTGTGTATCATGTATGTGAGAAGCGTCGTCTGGTACGCTCCCGCCGTCGTCGCCAGGAGGACCTCGACGGCCTTGTGCCGCACGTCCACTGCTTCGTTAGTCGGAGTATTAGGGTGCTTCGCGGGCTCGTCATACGGTTCTTGCCATTTCTGATGATTCCATCTAGCGTTCCCACGAAATCTGTGAATATCGTATCGATGTAGTCGAGGCCGGCGAGGACTGCGATGGCGTCGGAGCTAGGTTGGGGGTATTTCTTCGAGAGCACACTCGAGAGGAATACGCTGAGCGTCTGTCCCTGTCAGATGTCTTCTTCCAGACTTTGTGTGGACTGCTTACATCTAGTGCATTGGAGGCCGCGCCAGCGTGCCCGCCTTTCAACGTCGCGACAGCGCGCGCAAACAGCTCCCTCGTCCTCCCCTCGAGCTGCAGCATGTCCGAGGGCGAGACCTCGTTCAGCGTGGCCCGAAACGCATGTCGATCCGGCTTGAGCAGAAAGAACTCTTTCCAAAATCCCTCTGACTTGTCCACGTCGTCGTCATCCTGGTGTCGCGTGCGCGGTCAGCGGCGGGCTTCGGTGGTCGTCGTGGCAGTTTCTGCGTACGTACCTGGGAAAGTCAGACGGGCGCGTGCCAGAGAGAGGGAGAGAGAGGCAGGCGAACCTTGAAGAGAGACTCGTAGAGACCGACGATTTTCGGTGTCAGGACCTCAGGCTGAGGCTGCCGCGTGAGAGGTGATGACTCCATAGGGAGTTGTGTTTAGGTTTGGGAATGCCCATGTGGTCGGACTGGATGGAGGCTGATGGCGTCGTCAATAGTCGTGGGGCGCAAGTGACGTGCGCCACGACGCTCAGCCCAGCAGCGGTCAGCGCATCGGTCGCGGTCGACACTCAGAGCTCGAATATGATCTGTGATCATGTCAATTCGAGGCAATCTAATAGGCAGGACCAGACTCATACTTGTTGTCACTCACATGCACATGTGGTTCGCAGATGCTTGCAAGCAAGCCCCGGGTTGTCAAGCCTAACCCACCTGATGAGCGCATAAAAGGGATCACCAGCGACACCACTCGATTGAACGAGCATTTTCCACCATCAATAAGAACTCACGCTGTAAAATCCATCATAGGGAACAAATTTCCATGGCTCACCTGTCCAAAGCTTCACAATTGTGGCCATGCTTCGCAGCCTGCCGTATAATACAGGGTAGATAGATAGCCTTGGGATTGAGCAGCGAGTGGCTGACCAAAATCCACAACCTTGGGCAACGCCATTAACTAGACTAGAATCAAACGATAAATATTGTTGTTGCTAGAGATTTGCTGTATTAAAGCTTAATTGTTGCCAGTCAGACCGACAGCAAGGGCCGGCTGTGCCCAGAAAGGTGCACTCGGACACACCCATCATGCCTTCGATGGCTCAACAATCCGAAAACTTGGCATTGTTCCCATTCACT
Source organism: Emericellopsis atlantica (assembly GCF_019669845.1). Taxonomy (NCBI): domain Eukaryota; kingdom Fungi; phylum Ascomycota; class Sordariomycetes; order Hypocreales; family Bionectriaceae; genus Emericellopsis; species Emericellopsis atlantica. The sequence continues at coordinate 755,241 of NW_025764706.1, read as the reverse complement.
GATCAACAAGCCCTCGGACCTGGAATACCGTCGATGGTTTTCCGCCTTACGAAATGCAACCGAACATGGCCGGCTCGCGAACATTGTACAGACAGTGTCATGCCAATTCCACATGTCGCCTGACCCTAATCCTTAGATCCGTGTTGACACTTCGGGGACTGGCACATCCCTGCCTGTCAGACGTGCTTTGACAGTAACAAGTGGACACCAATAATTGGCGTCGAGTCGCCGCGACTCGCGAGAGAGGAGGTGCAATGGCCGTCAGTTATCATTTTATCAATGAGCACTGGAGTCCTGAACAGCTTTGGCCAGCTCGTAAAATGGCCGGACATCATTTTCGCGTTCCTCCGCCCCGTATCGAATCTGGCCAGGACCCCCGACCAGGTGGGCTTGTCCACAGTCCATCCACTCTTTCTGGGGCGTGCTGGGGCCAGGATTGTTGCATCAATAGCAGGCTTGCAGGGAGCTGTCCATGGGTGACCGCAATCCGCCCAGTTCTGTGCTTGCATGTATACCTAGCTTGCGAGGTGGCAGGCTTCATCAGGGTGCCTCCAGATTTGCTATTATCTGGCTGCAGCCGGGCTGGGCTGTACCGATCGAAGCGAGACGATCTATCGCAAGCAGGTTGTGCTCTTCGAATATCTCAATTGTGATCTCGAAAGTGACGCTTTTGCTGAGAACCAATGCGGCAAATGGGTGCTTTGGTGCATTCATGTGCGTGCGCCAGTGTCGTCGGAGTCCAGGTACGTACTCGCGCCTCGAATGCATGTCTGATGGCTAATATGCTAGGCAGATAGGGTCTTGGACAACCGTTGACACACGTGTTGGCCGCGTGCGAGGGTAAGCATTTCGTTCACCTGGCGTCACATGATCGTTCGACCCTCTGCGCCGACAGCGTCCCCTGGTCGTTGATCCTCTTGGTCTGGCCTCGTCATTTCTTAACTGTCATCTGGCCTCGACAATGTTCAGCGTGGATCAACTGGGGGTCAACAAGTGTAAGCGGAGTCGCGGACCGCAGATCACAACAGACATTGACGCACACGTATCCATACGTATAACAGAACCGCTCGGGTATATGTCATCCACCGACAGATGCGTCAAAGGTGCGTCCAACGTAGCACGTGCAATCTCTCAGTCGTCGTAACAGCCAGCAATATGCCAATCTCACAGTTAACGCCGCTCTCGACTGGAGCTGTGGAACCCTGTCTTAATATGAGGTAGACCATGCCCTCACAATTCAGCCAACGTAGGGTTCTTCTCGGCCAACGTCTAGATCTCAAGCGGTCGACCCCAGCCCCCACGCTCAGCCAAGGGTCGAAGAGATGATCACGTTGAGAGCTGGCCTCGGCTTCCGACTTCTCATAATGGCCACTCACTGTCTGCTGCTCGCAGTCCGTATGTCAATCACCTACGAAAGGTCCGTTAAATTGGCCTCTCGGAAGACGGACCCGCATCATTCTGTCAGACCGAGTGTGATCGATCCCGACTGTGTGGTTACACATGGAGCAGAGTCCAACCGGTCCGGATCCGTTGTTCCAGGCACAGGGTCGCGCAGCCATCATGAGGGCCCAAGATGGTTAGGTGGCCATCCTTGAACAGACATTGCGAAGCTAATTAACAGACCACCAGCGTCGCAGCCGATCATTCTTGAACCCAGCAGCAAATTAGCAGGACTTGCGAGCAAGCCGCGTCGGCCCCAGTGGGAAGGGAACGATCCGGCCTTTGGGAATCCGCTGAACACCTTGTGCCGACAAGACACATGCTCCGCTCTATCACTAATTAGTGATCGCGCCGTCGTACTTGCTTTTCCTCAGCCTCAGGACGAATTGGCTTTGAAGGAACCGGAGCCGTTCGTTTCGTCAAGGCACTAAGAACTAATAATTAACATTGACGATTGCAGATCAGACCCCCATGAGCGGCTTCAATCTGCAACCTCAGCAAGGCTCCATCTTTCGAGGTACCGTCTGTCAGGACCACCAATGGGCTTCAATGCCGCCTGCAGTAGCTCCAGTCGCGACTGCCTAGCGCGCCACGCCGCCGGCACCAGCAAAGGTGCTCACGGCAGGGCTAAAAACCTCTCGACCGACTTCTCACTAAGGTAGGTAAGGTAACAAATACGCCGGCAGAGGAAAGAGGAGACATCTGGTTGCCACCGTCGCGGGCCAGTCCAAGGGCCGATGGCGACCCGACGAAGCATGGCGCAACAGCGAGAAGCTAGACTAGTTATTAGCAGCCAACGCGTGTCATCCACGGGCAACGCACGCGTCCTTGAGACAACTTCAAATAGGTCGTCGGCACGCAGTAGGCATATCCTGATCAGTACTCTTCTTGAGCGCAACGACCGACGCCGCCTTCATCTCATTCGAAGGCCTTTCCGCCTGCCTCAAGCTTCGTATTGTACCGGCCGTGCCTGAGCATCGAACGCACTTATCCAACAGTTTGAGATCAAATACACCATTGTGTAAAAAGGCCGTAGCCCACGAATGCATCTCGAAATCTCGGGTTCAGAGTGGGTCATAGCGGGAATCCGAGGGTAACATCGACAGACCCCATTCCAGTGCAGTACGCCGTCGTCAACCGGCAATGGTCGACGAATCAACTGCCCACAGCAGAAGCTTCCAGGTCCAGGATCGACACCACAGTCGCCGACCTCCTATGCGATGACTGGACGCACTCGAATGGGTCGAGAACAGCTTCGTTGTCTGGAAAGATCCGAACTTGCGTACGTAGTCAAGACACGATGGCTGATTGAATCGACCTGTCGCCGTGCGCTTGTCTCCATCGAACGCACAATGATTAGCAGGTCAAAGCTTCGAGAGCAGGCAGTGGCGGACCGAGCCCAGTGCCTCCGCGGTCCAGGTCTGGACGAACAGGTGGTGCAAGGCCGCAAGGCTGCAAGCCTGAAGGCTGCCTTGGTCCGTCGCAAGTAACGTGATGTACCAAGGATGCATTGTGCAACCAACAATAACGAGCCAACAATCCTTACGAACGATCTTCCCGCTCCGGCCAAATGGCAGACCGGACCAGGCGACTAGGCGAGAACTAGTGAATGCTGAGTGCCGGTCATTGCTGGAGCTCGCAGTAATTCGCTTGCGAGACCGACGCGGCGCTGAGATCGTCGCGAGAGCAGTGAATATGCACTTTGAGGACGCTGTCGCGTGTGCGCCAGGTCTTCGTATAGGAATGCGGCGCTAGCCCAAGCATACGGATACAGAATGGCCTTTGAGTTTGCGCGTGCCGTCGATAGTGGTTCGACTACCTCTCCTGAATAGGAATCGCGGAAGCCACCGGACACGCAGAGGAAAAGCTTTGAGTATCTGATGCTCACCTGTGTCTTCTAAACCCAGGGCGCGGCTCACGGTCTCTATGTGAAGATAGGGCGTACTTGTCGGTGCGTCATGTAACCGAACAGAGCTCTGTAACTGTCAACCGTCGGGTGAGTCGGTGACTGGCGATTCGTTACGTGGACGTTGTTGGGTGGGACGGGAACAGGGACAAGGTGCCGAACTGCTGATGTCACCCCGTCAGCCACCGCAAGCTCTCCTCTCTCGTGGGTCTGTGGGTGGAAAAAGTGGATGGGCGAGCATCGGGGACGCGGAGTGATCCAGAACACGACGCGGGTGAGGCGGACAAGGAGTCGAGGACGCCGGGCGAGCTGGTACAAGTAATTTGTCAGAGAGCAGCCCGCCTCAAATCTGACGATGGCTAAGGTAAGGTAAGGTATGATGCCTGGGAGAGGTGTGCTTCCTTCCTCCCAATTGTGTCTCCAGTCCTACCTGACCTACCTAATACGCACATGCTTCGAGACCATGCGACGAGAAGTGGGGCCTTGCAGCCTAAAAGGCGAGTGCCTGACATGCGAAATGCAGGTAGGTTCCCCGAGGCACACCACCTGGCGGCAAGAGCACCCACACAACCTCCTCACTTGGGTGATTGATGTTGGTGCCGCGACGACGCACTTTGCGTCGCCAGCAGTGTAACCATCAACCGGCAATGCTGTGAGTGGTACGGATAGAGCTTCACTCAACGGCAGCAGAGACGATTGATTGAGCTACATACAGCCTTTGCCTACGGTAGGCCGTGCTGCGAGACACGACACATCATTCGAGGCACACAAGCTGCGGATTGCCCTGGAAACGGGCTCATACTCCCCCCTCTTCACATAACTGTTCCAGAAGACCACCGTGTCGGCCATATCAATTGCCCGTGGCAGACATAGGTCAGACATGGCAGGAGATCGTGGTTGGGCCATGAGTTGTCCATTGTGATCGCCGCTGTCTCGACCTTTGTTACGTAGTCAAACCGGCTCGGACTCTCTTCGATTCGTGTCTGAAGCTACGTATATGCAAGCTACGTATACCTTATGCATCACACTCCGCCAGCTGTCACAGCCTTTTCAGACGTCAGTCAATCAATCAATCAGTCAGCAAGGGAGCAATATGATCCTACATCCTGAGTCCGACAGTCACTAGCGCTCAGCAAGTTCTGCGAGCCCAGCATGACGACGACAAGCTGCGCGGCTTTTACAGTACTATTAGGTCGAATGGACGATACCGCAGCTTTGGGTCCATTGGCGTCCAACATGAGTTATTATAATTTATCACCGGTTGGCTCTGGCAATTGATGCGCCGCGGAAGATGTGATGGGATCCGGGAGAAAGTGCCATGGTCCAATAGACCACGGCCCAGCCCATCCCTGCCAGGGCTTGCGAAGCTAGACATGGACAAGGGAAGCTGCCCCTGGAGCTAGCCACCCTTCAGTAGCGCACCCGCTAAGCAGCCCCTGCTCAAAGAACCTTTTGGTCCCACTCCACGTCTGCATCTGCGGCTTCATCACAACGACGGGGTGCTCGCATCACGACGACGGAGTGGGAGTGGGGGTGAGACCGCCAGGGACGGACTGAGAGTGAGAATCGACTCTTGGGTTGCTGCCGGGGGGGTTCATCCACACAACCACACTGCTGCGCCCGCCAAGTTTAAGGGCCCAGGTTCGAGAATAACACCTCGTCCATCCCCGGAAACCCGTCCTTGGGTGAGATTTTCTTCTGATCGATCTTCGTCTTCTTCTCCAGTCGCTTTTGCATGCCTTCGAGGGCGAACTACACCATTCTATCGGAAACTTGATTGCAGTATACGCTCGCTGTGCTTGGAGCATTCTTTCATTGCTCGCTCGTGTCGATTCCGCAGCTCCCTGGCGACTGCCCAACGCAACACATAGGGCGAGGCCGACCATCTCACGAGTCACGGCATCAATTGATCCCCCACCACAGTCTAAGTAGGTAAGCTTCAAGAAGATTCAACAGCTGGGATCGTAACGCGTGCGCTTTCCTGGAAAGAAGAAGGACCGGTCGTCGTGGGTCGAGGAACTGAACGTCATTCCTGCCATCTCCCATTCCTGGCCCCTCAACCCGTCAGGACCGCCTTCCTTCCATTCCAGCTCCAGCCCACCACAACAATCGACAGACACAGATCGCGTCGTTCCCCATCTACACATTGTCAATGGCAAGCGTTCTTCTTCTGACATTGCACAACTAGCGCTGCTGCAGCACTACAAACTCCCTCGACACAAGATACATGCCCCCGGCCGGGCCGCTGACGATTGCGAAGCCACTTAGTCTGGCTTCAGCTTACGCTTCGATGATCTGAACGATAAAAACCCTTTCATCCACAACATGCAGGACAGCGGATCGAATCGACCCAGCCTACAGGTCGCTCCTCTCGCGCTGAATCGACTCAACCACGGCGGGACTCAGCAGTACCCGTACATGCAATCCGAGATGACGCCCCCCCAAACACCAAGCTCCTCACAGGAGGATCTTTCGGAAGACCAGGGGCCTCCCACGTTCCACAACTTCCTGCGCGCTCACTATCCCTTCGACAACTCAGCATTGGATGATTCGAACATTACAATGCCTTTGGACCGAGGCGATATATTGATGGTACACTCGATACATACGACTGGCTGGGCGGATGGCACGCTGCTGGCGACCGGCTCTCGAGGATGGGTACCAACCAACTACTGTGAATCATATGAGCCGGAAGAAATTCGGAGTCTTCTTCACGCTCTCCTGAACTTCTGGGACTTGCTGCGAAGTCCATCAATCAATGACCGGGAGCTTTTTAGCTCCCAGGAGTACCTGCGAGGCATGATTGCTGGTATCCGTCACCTCCTACAACGCACAAACTGTCTGCACAAGGAATCAAGTACGGTGCAACGCAGTGACCTCTTGCGGAGATGTCGCAAGGACATCACCTCAGAGACATCTTCCCTCGTCCGCGCTGCCAGGAAAATGCAAGAATTGCAGGATGGGACACTGAACCCACCGCAAGACCCCAATGATATTTGCGACGAAATGGTTCTCAAGGCCTGCCAGATCGTACTCAAAGGTGTCCAGCTCATCGACACGTTGGAGGAGGAAAGGAGGAATCGCGCGCCCGCCTCCGTACGGGTCATGGACACTGTAACGGAGGAATCAGTCGCCTCTTCCTTCGACCTATCGCAGGCCTTCCCTCTGCCACTGAACAGACGTCTCTCGTCGTTCTCTCGCCCACCAACCCGCAACGAATCCTCCCCTCAAGGACACCGCGTATCGTCCAGCTTGTCGCACCGTGTCTCGTTGGCGGGGCCCTCCTCCTACACTAGGCCTCAGTTCCTCGTGTCCGAACGTCTGAGCCGCAGCCACGACGCCTTTCTATCTCACATTGGCTCGTTCATCGGGCGCTTATCTCTTCAATCTCAGTCCTGTCCCGAGCTGGCTTCGGCCATCAAGCAATGCGCGAGCAGTGGCAGTGAGCTTTTGGCAGTTGTCGATGCTGTCGGCACCCACAGCCACTCGAATTGCGCTGCTCTGGCGCTGGCTCGCTCTATCCTCTGCGAGAGAATCCATGAATTAGTGTATGCGGCACGGGACAGTCTGGTGCAAGCTGCTTCCGAGGAGGACCTTATCATGCCGAACGGAAACAAAGAGCTGCTCATGTCCGCCACAGGCTGTGTTCGCTCTGCCGGTGATTGCATTGCCAAGGTGCGGAATGCTATCGAGCGCCTGGGCGACTTTGAGCTCGTGGAGCTGGATAGCAGCGGACTCGACATGGATCTTAGCATCCTCGACGCAGCCGCCCGCATGCGCGAGCGGAAACAGTCCCACGCTGGTCTATCGGAGACTGCCAGCGCGGCAGAGTCAAGTGGTACGGCAGGCTCGCGAACACCTGGTCCTCGCCATGCACACACACCTTCACTGGACAAGCCGCTGCCCGAAATTCCGGCTATGGAACTTTCCCAGGAAGCGAACCCCTCACCGCCTCCCTCGCGCCCCGAATCCCAGCATAGCCAAGGGACGAGCAGACTCAATTTGCTGCCCAAGCTCTCCACTACTTTGCCATCGGCGGCCACGGAGAACCCTCATGATCATGAGTATCATCATTCGTCCCGCGTTGACAGTATGATCGCCTCCAGCGCCGGAAGCAGCGCCACCTACCTCAGCCGCGATTCTGAGACCAGTATCGTCTCGCAGGCGTCGACCCGTGCCACAACCCCTGACCACACTCTTGTACCCCGGCCGAAACCTTCCGTGTCGGAGCTGAGTGCTACCGCTAGCTCAACTCTCACTGAGGAGGTAGAAGAAGTAGAGTCACGGCTCATGGAGAAGACATATGTGCACGAGCTCATGTTCAACAAGGAAGGCCATGTGACGGGCGGCTCGTTGCCGGCTCTGGTCGAGCGTCTCACAACGCATGAAGCGGCGCCCGACACAGTTTTCCTGTCCACATTCTACTTGACGTTCCGTCTGTTCTGTACGCCCACGAAGCTAGCCGAGGCCCTGATTGACCGCTTCGACTATGTCGGCGACAGCCCCCGCATGTCCGGGCCCGTTCGTCTCCGCGTGTACAACTTTTTCAAGGGATGGCTCGAGACTCACTGGCGTGATGAGACAGACCGCGAGGCACTTGTCCTCATTCTGCCCTTCGCAGAGGGTCGCTTGAGCCACGTCCTCCCGGCTGCTACGGGTCGCCGTTTGGTCGAGCTGGCTAAACGGGTCTCGAGCGGCACCTGCTTAGTGCCCCGGCTCGTGTCGTCCATGGGCAAGACCAATACTGCTATTGCACAGCACATTGCCAGTGACACACCACTGCCGCCCCCAATCATGTCGAGGAGTCAGCAAAATGCCCTCAACGCCTTTAAGGCTGGAGGCAACACGCCTAGCATCTTGGATTTTGATCCTCTTGAGCTGGCGCGTCAACTTACGGTCAAGCAAATGAGCATCTTCAGCTCGATCATGCCCGAGGAGTTGTTGGCCCAGAAGTGGATGAAGAACGGAGGCGTCGAGACACCCCATGTCAAGGCCATGTCTTCCTTGACTACAGGCATTTCCAACTGGGTCGCGTGCACCATCCTGCACAACGAGGAGATCAAGAAGCGCGCCGCGGTCATCAAGCAGTGGATCAAGACCGCCAACCATTGCTACGAGCTGCACAACTACGACTGCCTCCTGGCCATCATGTGCACTATTCAGAGCACTACAATCAGCCGCCTGCGAAAGACGTGGGATCTCATCTCGACAAAGCGAAAGGACACCCTGACGCCTTTGCAGGAGGTGTCTGACACATCATTCAACTACAAAGCGCTCCGTGCTCGCCTGCATGACCATGTTTCACCGTGCCTCCCTTTCCTCGGCATGTACCTGACGGACCTGAGCTTTGTTGAGGTGGGCAATCCAGCGACAAGACAGATGGCCCACGGAAGCGAGACCGGGGATCAACGAGCCAGTGGGCTGACCGTCGTCAACTTTGACAAGCACTCCCTGACCGCCAAGATCATTGGCGAGCTGCAGCGCTTCCAGATACCTTACCGACTGGCAGAGCACGCAGACATGCAGGAGTGGTTGACGGTGCAGATCGACGGCGTGCGTGAAAGCGACAAGGTGAACGTGCAGCGCGAGAACTACCGCAAGAGTCTTGCTCTCGAGCCTCGCGAGACTGTACCTCGCACACCCCTTGAGCAGACGCCGATGCCGACACCCACGACATCCCGCGGTGACTTTTTTGGCTGGATGACGCGTGAGCGCAGCCAGACCAACACGCCAGCGCCTCTATAATCGGCATTTGCCGTCTGGCCTGGTGCTCGGCGTGTATCTTTGTGAACATATTTCGACCAGTTGCACATTCACGCACATTCTTACATGATACCCATTTTTAAACACTCTACGCGAGACGCACACACTTGTTCTTTTATCAATTTTTTTTTTCAATGGCACAGTTACCGGGGCAGGGAGACCAAGGCACTGCGCAAGCAGAATCGGCGTATTATGTTGTTTCAAGGCGTTATTTGAATTGGAGCGGGACTCTGGCGTTTGTACTGGTAACGCGCTACATTGGGCAGCATTGGGACAATGGAAATGGACATGGATGCAGGCTCTGGGCCTGGGGACACCAAAAAGGGAGTGTGCTATTTTGACGGAGTTGCTAGGGGATGCACATGAAGGCAGAGATGTAGCTTGCATAGGCGGCGAGGATGAAATGAAAGTGTATTCAATGTCAAGCGCTCTGATTCACGGCAAAGCGATTGTCCAGCACTCGGTGGTATTTGCATGATACAGCACTCACTCACTGTGTGGCTGCGCGTATCTGCTAGTAGTAGGCATATATGAGATTCCTAACTAGCCTAGGTAGTCCGAATTAACTACTCCCTCAACCCCCATGTCCGACTGATCAAGAACACCAAGTATTAAACGATGAATATTTACGCGGTCCCAGCCCTCTTGTCGTCGATGCCCACGACGACATCCTCAATGGTCTCGTCGGAGAACTTGAGGTCCTCCTCGACGCTGACGGTGTCCTTGATGCGGGTCAAGATGACGGGGGCACCGACGACCAGACTGGCGCCGAGTATGGCCCAGGTGATGGTGAAGAGGGTATCGTACGAGATCTTTTGGGAGTCGAGGGCGAAGAAGATGCAGGCACCGAGGGATTGGAGACTAGAGAAGCGCGTGTTAGCATACGGGTAAAAGAAAGAAAAGGACGTGAAGAGACCTACCCCTTGTAGAAGCCCGCGAGGTTGGCAGCCTTGCGACCCGAGTTGGAGAGGGCGCCCATGTACCAGTACATGCAGGTCTGCCAGACGGCGTCGTAGAAACCATAGAAGAAGTAGAGGAACATGGGGCCAATGTAATTCTCGCCGCCGTCGGTCCAGTCGACGAGGTGGTTGGCCTTGTACTCGTCGGTGGAGGCCTCGGCGCGGCTGACCTGCTTGGACTGCCAGGCGTAGCCGCCGCCCCAGATGCCCATGGTGAGGGCGACGAGGACGGCAAAGGAGATCTTGGCGCGCAGGCTGCGGCGGACGTTGGGAAAGTCAAGGGCGTAGCCAAAGACGATGGCGCCGACGATCTGGGAGAGCCAGTAGAGCAGGCCGTTGAGGGAGCGGGTGCGGATGTTGAACATGATGGCGTTGACGCCGTTGGTCTGGTAGGTGTAGAAGATGTTGGAGGCGAAGAACATGGGGAAGAGGAGGATGATCCAGGGGTCGCGGTAGAGGGTCTCCCAGAGGCCGATGAACTCTGTCTTCCACGAGGGGCTCTTCATGAGGATGACCTTTGTGCCGTCCTCGCGGATGACCTTGTCGGCGTTGACGAGGAACATGGCAAGGACAAGGCCGATGAACATGAGGACGATGAGGCCGGCGTAGGTGCCGTCGGTGACGGCGCCCGAGGTCTTGTTGATATTCTGGGCGAGGGGGATGAGCGAGCCGATGACGCCGCCCATGTTGAAGATGACCCAGAACCAGGAGATGTATCGGCCCTTGAGCTTCTCAGGGGGGTAGGACATCATAATGGCGCCCTGGGCGGTCCAGAGCAGGCCGGCGCAGACACCGAGGAAGCAGCCGGCGAAGACGACAAAGGCGAAGCTCTGGATGTGGTTGTAGGCGAGGAAGGAGGCGGCGTAGAGGGCGTAGCCGAGGCCGCCAAAGGACAGGGTGAGGCGCAGGCCGAGGACGTTGGCGATGGTGCCGGAGAAGAAGCCGACGACGGCGAAGACACCATAGAGGGCGGTGTTGGCGTACTGTTGGGCGCGGGCGTCGACCTGGCCGCCACCGCCGAGGCCGCTCAGGGCGTTGAACATGCCGGGGCACATGAAGCAGACGAGGGAGACCATGAGCAGCTGGATGGTGGGCGAGGCGTACCAGATCTCCTTGCCGCGGAATTTGAAGCCGCGGTAGATCCAGCCATTGGGGCGGTCAACGTAGACGTCCGAGTGGGCGTCGCTGTCACGCTGGACCTCTGTGGCCGGGCCGCTGGTGACCTCGTTTCTCTTCTCGTCGGCCATTGTGTGGTTGGAAAGTGGTGAGTGAGCGCGTGCGACGACGAGCAGGTGGTGGTTGATGGGAGGGTGAGAAGAGAGGGAGGCGGAGTTGGTTATTCCAATCAGGTAGTTGACTGTCGATCCTGGCTTGACTGGATTGTCTGTCGGCTCATGAATTAGTTGAGCGATCGAGCGCGTGCAGATCTAAAGAGTCGTCGTACCAGAGCCGGGGGAGGGGGGGAGGAAGAATGATATATAGAAGCAGTTTGGGTGGGAAGAAAAAAAAAAGGGTCGCGAGCAGGGGTCTCTGGCCCGTCTAGTGAGGTAGTATCTAGTGGCAGTGGCTTGAGACGGGGTGAGCCAGAGCTACGTGACAGCCGGCCGGTGGTGGTGAGGAGGAGGAGGAGGAGGAGGATGGCCAGTCGAGCTGGAACGAGCCATGGGCGAGGGACGCAACGAGCGTGCTCGTACAGAATGGCAGGTAATTAGGGAGCCAACCAACAAGGGGTTTGCAGCACACCTCAGTCGGGACGCATGCCAGATGTGTTGGTGAGATGGTGAGGACATGGAAGCAGAGTAGGCGAAGAGAGCACACTCACTTGAAGCCTCGAGTCGTTCATGAAGTTCAGTCTTGGAATGACGGATCTCGGTGATGCCTGGCTCTAGTCGCGCCTGCCTGTCTACGTGTATTGACAGATGAGGCTGATAAGGCAGGCACAATGGGGATTCACTGCAACGACTGCAACTGCGCGCACGCGACCCCGTGATACGGGTGGGTCCAGTCCCATCATCCATCCCACTGGCACTGCACCACCCGCCCAGAATCCGATTGTGCGTGCTGGTCCTGCTACTGTACAGTAGAAAACCGCCCGACAATTGCCGCTGCAGTGGCTGCAACCTCCAGTCCCTTGTCTGGCGTTACCCCAGATAAGGTGCTGCGAAGGACCGAATGCTGGGCGCTGTGATTGGCCGCCAAGACACGCCGATCGCCAGCCATCCGTCGGTGCGTGCAGCACTGGGGCCTCGTGTGGGCAAGAATCAGTTGCGCTCCTGCCTCCGAGGCACAGAAGGGCAAAATAGTCAACTCCATGTCCAGCTCAGTTTCTCATCCATCATCTACAGATACACCTGGCTCAGTCTGGGAGCAACATGGGCTGGAGCGCGCACAACCTCACCACAAGTTACAACGACCGTCCGAGCAATCTCCAGCCATCCCCTATCGCTCCACCATGCACGCAAGCAGGGCCCCATGCCGAGCCCCGACTCCCAGTCCCAGGACAGACGCGCACCTGTTGCACCCGCACCGCGCCCGCTCCCGCGTCTCTCACGGGGTCCACAATGTAACGTTTCGCCAACGTCCAGTCCAGCCCATCTCCCTCAGACCAGCCGACAACCCGTCGCTCGATTGACGGACACCAGCAAGTACGCACGATTGCCAACAACACATCACACTTCTCGCCGTCCGGGGTACGTGCCAGCGCAAGCGCCACATGTTGCAGACCGACCCCATCCCATCAATTACCTATCAATGGGCGTCCGCCTGCCCCTCCACTCTTCGTGATAGTCAACGGGCTGGCTGGCGTCTGTGATTAGCTCGCAGCGCCATGTTACATTGAGCCGCACCAGCAACCAAGTTGACACTGACAGCTATTGCGAGTACGTATACGTAGATCTCTGTGGTCTGGTCGAGTCTCGTTCTGCGCTCGACCGAGCTCCTGGGTTCTCGTTATCAACACTGCATCTGCACTTTGCATTGATAACCCATGCCACGTTGTCGAAACACCTGAAATGGACCCATATTTTATTTTAGGGACGACACAATACGGCGGACCCCACGCTCCACGATTTGCATTGAAACGTCCCTCTTCCCTCGACCCGGGCGAGCCGTCATCGGCAACTTACGTACTAGTCTAATCACATGAAACTTTGTTCATCTTTGCGATTGATGCTTGATGACGGCTGGTCTGAGGCCGAGCATCGACACCCCGAGTGACTTGCCAGGTGCACATGACGCCGAACTTTCCCTTGGCCACGCACAAAGAGGCTGCCTACGGGGACGAAATGGGGTGATCTCGAACCCAATAACTCGTTGCTTCATTCTTCATGAAGAGCAGCATCTCGCCAATGGCTACTTCGTCTCCGCCCTGACGCTGGGCTGGTGATGTCCAGATGAATGAGGAGTACTGCGTACACGTCGCTCATTGCGAGATCAGGCTCCCGACTTGGTGGCCACCACGAACAGCCGCGGGTACGGCAGCATGACCTTGCCGTCCGCCTGCGCCGGGTAGGCCTCCTTGACCCTTTCGAGATAGGCCGCGAGGTAGCCCTCCCTCTGGGCGTCGTCGAGGACGGTGAGGTAGGGGGCGAGGCCGGTGCCCCTGACCCACTCGACAATGGCCTCGTGGTTCTCGAGGACGTGGAAGTAGGTGGTGCACCAGATCTGCACGTCGGCGCACAGGGGCTGGAGGCCGTCGTACAGCTCGATGGGCGCGGGGAACTGGTCGCGCTTGATGCCGGCGCGACGCATGGTGTCCTCCCAGGGGGTGCCGGGGGCGTGGGCGACGTCGGCCATGGCGCGGTGGGAGGGCTCTGTCATGTTGAAGGGGACCTGGAAGGCGAGGACGCCGCCGGGGGCGAGGTGGCTGACGAGGCGCTGGAGGACCTCGAGGCGGGTGCCGTTGGGGAGCCACTGGAAGACGGCGTTGGAGAAGTAGAGGTCGACGGGGCCGGGGGGCTGAAAGGTGGTGACGTCGGCCAGGTCAAAGGGGACGCCGGGGAGGGTCTCCCTGGCCTTGCGGAGCATGTCCTGGGAGGTGTCGACGCCGGCGAGGTCGGCGGTGGGGTAGCGCGCGGCGACGACGGCGGTGGAGTTGCCGGGCCCGCAGCCCAGGTCGATGATGCGCCGGGGCTGGGCGAGGGGCACGCGGGCGAGGAGGTCGCGCGAGGGCTGTGTGCGCTCGCCGAGGAACTTGGAGTACTGGTTGGCGGACCATGTGTCTGCGGCGGCTGGGGAGGAGGAGGACATGGCGCGGGACGCGGTCTTGCGGCCGAGCTGGGCGATGGATGATCTTAAGAGGTGGGACATTTGCGTATGGTTGGGCGGAGCAGAGAGGTGAGGCGGATGGATGCTCATCGATAGCAGGTGAGTGAATGTCGTGATAGTTCGTTCATTGACATGTTATATATATATGGATGTGTTTATACGTGAATGTGCGCTTATGTGCATGAGACGGCAATAAGATGCCGGCGAAGCGGGGCCATATGCATGTACCGGGACTATTGCCTGGGGACGACTCGGCGCGAGGAGCGGCGACCGAGCTGCGACGCGAGGACTTTATGCTACTCGTTGTTCGGATATGCGAGTCACGAGGCAGAATCAATTCAGCAGATCATGGACACAGGACTATCAAGGGATAGGCCTCGGATATGCGGCGCTGTGATGGTGTTAATGGGCTCGCTGTACGAGCGGCAGGCGAGAAAGAGAACTAAGCAAGTCCCAGTTTGTATCTGTAAAATCCGACGGGAGTCCGAGCTCGGCCGAGCAAGGCCGCTTCTAACTGTAAGAGACAAATTTCCTTTTATACTATCAAGCTAGAATGAAGGTGTATTGAATTGAGTTCACTCACTGGATCTGGGGTAACCGATTCCCCAGATCGAGCCTCCCCAGACACTTACTTGTAAAACAGCGCGGTGGGGCGTCTTTCCCAATATGGCAGGATTTCGACGCATGCGCGGCGCTGATTGGCGGAGCCGCAGGGCCCTGGACCGCTGGGCCACAGCGCTCTCACAGCGGCTTTCACAGCTACAAGCGCTACAGTTTATACTCTTATGCTCAGCCCAGTCTCCAGTCTCATCCCTCTCCTTACACACCTTCGCCGCCTTGTTATACATCGACTGGCGCTTTGGATGGTGCACCTGTCTCGTGTTGTGGCAACCGTCGCAGCTGTCGGCTGACAATCGACATGCTACGCCATCCAACTGCATGCTGCCGCCAGGATGGCTGACAAGTCGCGCCCTACAGTTGACAAGACTAGGTTGACAGCTTGGCGCGTTTGCTTGGCAGATCCGTCCAACTATTACGGATATAATACATATATATATATATCTACATAAATGCAGCTTCTCACAAACCTTTGACAGCACCCGTGGCCGACATGGCCGCCCACGACAGCCCCTTCACCATCCGCACCCACCGCCCGGGCGACATGTGCATGATCGCCCACCGCTTCAGCGCCGAGTTCTGCGCGCCCCCTTGGAACTACGACGAGCGCTTCGAGGCCCTCCTCGGTCGCTCCATCGCCGACTTTCTCGACCACTTTCACCCGGCGCGCGACAGGTGCTGGATCGCCGAGAGGGACGGCGTCTTCATGGGCTGCGTCGCCCTCGTACAGGACCGCGACGACGTCCGCGCCGCCAAGCTCCGTCTGCTCTTCACGGATGACAAGGCTCGTGGGACAGGCGTTGGCACGGCCCTTCTGAACGTTCTTGTTGCTTTTGCCACAGAGGCGGTCTACGAGTCCGTCTCCCTCTGGACGCAGGCTGCCCTGCTTGGCGCGCGACGTCTCTACCAGCGGGCTGGCTTCGAGGTTGTCGAGACGGAGGAGCACGATCTTTGGGGGCCCAAGATCATGGGGGAGATATGGAGGCTGGAATTGAAAGACGCGGGCCCAAATTAGTACTCAATGAACATTACACAGGGTCTATATTCCTGAACGAGAGACGGAACCTTTTATATCTTCTTCTCCTCCTCCTCCACTCGAGCCATAGGACTAACTAAAGGAGCGCTTAGCCATAGGATTACAAGTACTCCGTACGTACACACTCATCAGTCTAGATGCGACTTGTCATCCTCGTGCTCCTCGCCAGCCCCGACTCCCCGACACGCCCTGATCAGGCTCAGCCCAGCCGTCGTGCTCGCCCCGTGCTCCATCTGGCGCGTAAAGAAGGCCTCGCCGCCCATGATACGAACCGACTTTCTACGCTCCTTCTCGGTCACGCTCAGCTGCGCGCCGCCGCCTCCACGTCGCCTCTGCTCCTCCGCCTCGCCGGCCTCCATCTCGCGCAGGTACCGGGCCCGCAGGGCGTACCGCTCGTCCCTCTCGCGGCGAATGTGCGCGGACCCGACGCGCTGGAGGGCGTACCGCACCAGCGACCGGAATCCCGTAAAGATGTGCTCGCTGATAAAGATGGTGATGGGCAGCGCCCACCAGGCGCCGGCCCCGATGCTGCTCGCCCCAAAGAGGTGCACAATGGCCCCCGTCGACAGGCTGCCGGCCCAGGTCAGAAAGTCGAGCGAGCTGATCCACGGCCCGATGCCGTCGCTCCGCACGGGCGCCGGTCGCTGGTGCTCCATGGCGATCTTGAGCAGGTCGGTGCGCAGCTCGACAATGTTGTTGACCAGGAAGCCGATGCTGATCAGCGGCCAGACGGGCGAGAAGAGCGCGAGGTAGCCAAACTGCAGCACAATCTCGGCAATGTCCTCCTGCACGTCGTACGGCGCCCGCGTCGCCTGGTCCCGCGCCGACCGCAGGAAGCGCGCCTCCTCTTGCTCAAAGGGCTGGACGTCGTCTGTCGTTGGTATGGCTGTTGTTGGCGCGCGGTATGTACGGTACCAGTCGTGCAGCTTGCGCTTCGCCACAGGTAGCACGTTCTCCTCGAAAAAGGACGATACCTGGCCCGTGAGCGCGAGGGCAATGACCTCGTCCCGCAGTCGTGTCGCGTCGACGACGCCTCCCACGGCGTGCGCGCTGCCATCGCTCTCCGCGAGGAACCGATGCCCAAACTGGCCCAGGAGACTCCTCGTGTGGGCGCTCAGCCAGGGCACAATCTCGTCGCCAAAGGGCACGTAGACAAAGGCCGTGATGAGGATGGGCAGGTAGTTTGTGATGATGCTGAGGACAAAGTTCTTCTGCGTCAGGGACATTTCGTAGTGGTCCGCGGTCCGGTGGTTCTCGTAGTCGGTGATGGCCTCGGCGACGCGCTCGAGCAGGCCGTTGATGCGCGGCAGGACGAGGGCCAGCATGATGGTCGGGACGTACTCGACGGCGCCCTGGTAGCCGCCCGTGTAGCTCTCGGACAGGAGGATCTCGAGCGCAAAGACGGCCACGATGAGCGCGCCCAGGAGGACCGCCGACAGCGCGATAAAGGGGATCTGCAGCAGGTGGCGCAGGACCTGCTTGTGACGGGGGAAGTGATGCCGCGGCTCGCCTGCGCCGTCGACGACAATGGTCTCCCACTGAAACTGCGGCCGGTTCACCTTGACCGAGGCCACGTTGCGGACCCGCCAGCGGATGCTGAGGTCAATCTCCTGCACCTTCCAGTACTCGAGCGTCACCGTGCACCAGATGCAGGTGAGGATGGCGTAGGTCAGCGAGTAGCGGCCGCCGAGGTACCAGGTGAGGACGCCCGTGACGGCGGGAAAGGTGAGGCACACGAGGTACGTCTGGATAAAGGCAAAGTAAAAGGCTACCTTGGACCCGTGGAGGTCGCGGATGCGGTCCAGGTCCTCGTTGGTCAGGAACAGACGGCGGCTGACGTGCTTGAGGAGGGCTTGGTTGGCCGCCTCGTTGTGCAGCGGGAAGATGGACGTGACGTTCTCCCACTGTCCGAGCCCGGGCGTGATGCCGGCGCCACCGCGGTCCTTGGGCCAGTTCACCAGGTGGTAGACGGAGAGGAGGTCCTCGGCCTCAAAGTCGCCGTCTACTATCGAGTCCTTGGTGCCGCCAGGGTGCGTCTGGACGATTCCGTAGAGCCAGTCCTTGACCCTGGGCAAGACTTAGCATGGTACCAGCAGAGGGGGAGATGGCCAACCGTACCTCGAGCGGTAGACGTATTTGCCCAGCAGCTCGCGTGGCGCCTTGACAAAGACGAGCAGAGTCTGCTCATAGCCAGCGCGCGCCTCCGTCAGGAGACCAGCCGTCTCGAGGTCGTCGATCATGGCGGTGACCTCGCGCTCGGCTGTCTCGGTGTCTGGATGCGGTCAGCGTGTGCTTGACTGGCTGGCTGGCTGGCTGACAGGACGTACCGACGTTCTTGAAATCGTACACAATCACGTACTTGTCGTTGTACCGTTCCATGTGCCCTGTTGCTGCCGGGACCGCAGGGAGGCTCGTCCCTGTCGAGCCGGTGCCCACTCGCCAGATGGCCATGCCAGTCTTCAGTATGTATATGATGAGAGTCTGTGAGAACCGCTGAGGTGAAAAGCCTACATGTAAGCTAGAAAGGCCTCCTGAAATGGAGCCGCATGACGTCCAGCGGCTCCAGCCCTACGGAGCGTGTACGCGTAAGCTGCTCCACGCAGCACAACCGCCAAGCCAAATTCGACGAGCCGTGTCCAGTCTACCATCGCCCTTTTTATATTGCAGTGCACATTCATGCTTACTGTTCTCACTCTGTACGTAGTTGTGTCCCTTCTAAACCGCAGTGTCCCAGCTGCACGCTCAACGTCCTCCCCGTGCCACTCGACACCATCAGCCCTGGGACGTGTCCCTGTCGATCACGGGCGCGACGCACGTCAAGTCCAGCAGCGACTCGTCCACGTGCAAGCAGTCGTAGACGGGCGACTCGCCGCTCGGGACGGTGACCGTCACGTTCTCTACCCGGATGTTGCTGCATCGCTGCACACGATCAGTACATCAAATCACATGGAGTGACAAGGACACAACTCACATCGTCCGCGCTGCACACGAGCGTGCCGGCACGGGGATCGTACGCACCCGACGTGGTACCCCACATGTTCTTCATAGTAATGTCCTCGATGGTGAGGTTCGCCTAGTTCATCTGTCAGCATCATCCGTCCTTCGTCAAGCGCAGAGGCCAAACGCACTGGAAACTCGTTGCACAGCGTCTGGTTCTTCTGCCCGTAGCACTGCGTAATGGTGATGGCGCGGTCATTGTTCTCGTGGTGGAACAGGTCGTACGTCACGTTGCGCACCCACCCGAGGCCGCCGCCGCCGTTGAGGTTGTCCTGAAAGTCCGTCTCGATGCCGGGCCAGACCTTGATGCGCGCGCCGTCGCTGGCGTTGCTCATGGAGATGTTGTAAATGTGCAGGTTCTCGACAATGTCCGTCAGCCCCTTGTACTGCCCCAGCGAGCCGATGCTGATGCCGTGCGAGCCGTGGCACACGAGGCCCTGCACGACCACGTTGGTGCTGTTGGGCTTGAACGAGACGCAGTCTGGTCAGTGTCAGTGGACTGTACGTGTCTCAGAAGGCAGGACGCTCTCTCGTACCGTCAGTGTTGTTGATGACAGAGTCTTGGATGACCACGCGGTTGGAGCGGTACGTGTCCCAGCCGTCCGAGTTGGCAATCTTGACGCCATCTGTGGCCTGTCCAGCATGAGCATCAAGTCTGTCCCCGCCAGCACTCAGGAGTGACTCACCACAGCCTCCAGATCCATGTTGCTGACGATAATGTCGGTGCTGTTGGCGATAAGGTTGAACCACTGTCCACACAGTCAGCCATGATCCACCCCTATACGAAGCATCAACTCACAAAAGGGGGATTGCGCATCCTCAAGTTGGACATGGAGCCGCCCTCGAGGCCCTCAAAGACGAATAGAAGGGGTCGGCGTAGCTACACATGGAATTGTCAGAGAAAGGCAACCCCTCATAGCATAGCATGCCCACGCACCGTCGTGTTGGTCTCAATCTCCTTCCAGTACGCCTGACCATGCCCGTCGATCAGGGACTGGTCGTTGCTTAGGTCGCCGTAAATGTTGACGTCCTCGCCGCCAATCTGCCAAAACGCACTCGTGTTCTGGTAGGGGTACTTGAAGCTGTGGTCCGCCCAGTAGTACACGTCCGTGTCGTCAAAGTGCACCTCGCCCGTGATGACCACGTCGACGTGCTTCAGGAAGGTGAGGTCCAGCGGCGACCCGATCCAGTATACCTGGTCGAGCACGACGGTGCCGCCATCGTTGCACACCTCAAAGGCCTTGAGGATGCGTGGCGCGGCGTCGTCGCGTGGGTGACAGCCCGCCCGGACGTGGCAGAAGCGGTCGTCGTCACGGGGCGGCGAGACGGGCAGGGCCTGGCCAGCGTGGTAGGGGGATGGCTCGAGGATGGGCCGCTCGGGGAGGCCCTCGGGGCGAGCGGCGTGGGACTGGGGAGAGAGCAGCGCCACAGCGGCTGCTGCTATCGATTGAACACGCATGATGAGTGTGTGTTGCGATCAATGGATGCTGCGACTGATTCATCCTGACGCTCGACTTGCTGCCAATTGGGTCTTATATGAGCCGCGTCTGCTAACAAGTGAGTACGTAGGCCTGTCATCCAGCTGGCCTGCGCCATACGTGGAAGAATATTATCACGTCTCGTCCTTCGGGCCATCGTCAACCGGCATCAAAGTGCCGTGGCCCATGTCAATGGGCACGGAGAAGATGTGCAGCGTGCGGAGAACCAGACATGCCCCGGATTCGCCATGTAACCCCGGATGCATGAGGGGGGGGGATCCCCAACTTCAAGCGACGATTCAGCCGCCCAATCAGGCCCGGAAGATATGCATGATCGGTGAGGAGAAATCCGCGTATCGGAGAGGCTCTGGGAGATTCGTGGGAAAAGGTGAAATAAATCTTGTTTGTGGCTGTATGTACACGTATGCCCCGGCTGATGCTGTGCCAAAAATCCAATGTCGAAATCTATCCTGAACGCCTTGAAGTGCAATGTCCCCTTGGAAGTGCACTGTCTCTTCTAGTGCCCCAGGATGTTGAACAGGCTCGTCCTCGGGTCGAGGTGCGTGTTGCCCTCAAAGGTTCTGCGACGCTGCGCCTCGCTCTGGGTGCTGTTGTACTGCGCGAAGCGGCTGTCCATGACGTTCCGCGACCGGCTCAGCTGGGAGCCGACGTAGTGGGCGACGATGGAGACTGTCGTCTGTTGTTAGTGAGTTGTAGGCGTGTCCCTGGGGGGAGGGAGGACTCACCAGAGCCGGCGACGACGAGAAAGGGAACGACTCTGGCCGCGGCGCCAGAAGGACGGATGTGTGCTGCGGTTGGTGCTGCCATTGTGTTTGTGACTTGGGTACTTGGTGTACTTGTAGTGTGTGTGTGTGCGTGTGTGTGACTGTGATGCTCAACTTGTTGTGTTGCTCGTGTTGGTCATCATCACCAGCACACCGTCACACAGGCTTATATACTCGCATGCCGTGAGGTCGTGATCCTACCTCATCCGAAGCCATCATGGTCACATCCTGCCCTGTCCGACGCGTGGTGTGATTCTCGTCTGGCCATGATGCTGGGTCGGGCGTGAGTGGCGTGATGTGACAAGGCGATGAAATGGCGGGCAGTCGAAAACAAGTCCCGAAACGGTAGCAGGATCATGCGCCCACGGGATCGCACGGAAGCAAGCCAGGAGACGGTAAAGTCAATTGACGTCCTGCATTCCACACGGCGCGGGATTGTGCGTGCGTGGCGCACGGGACTCGCCGCATGTCGTAGGAATATTAAAGGGTGGCTTCGGCTGGGGCCGAATGACGGGTGGCTGTCACGTGCTTGGCTCGATGAATCGGGTTAGCGGCCTTTGGCTTCATCAGCCTTAGTTCAGCCACATCTGAAGCTCGGCCACACCTTTTGATCTTTCTTAACGCAATTCTTGACGCGGATTTAATACACGAACTCTCCATTCGAAAAGTCATTTGAAATCTCGGAATAATCTTATCGTTAGCGCGACTCTGCACTCTAGTAGACAACTCTCGCTTCCGCTGAGCTGGGATCCGTGAACCAGCTGTGCGGCGTGGAAACGCCGTAGTGTCCAATCTCCCGCTGGTACTTATTATAGTCAATAGGAACAGAACATGAAACGAATGTCGACCTCCATGCACGCGATTGCTATACTAGACTCTTTCCCGGCGCATGCTCTATACAACCATTTATGATCGTATACGACGGTTCAAGATCCCTCAACTCAAGCAAATCCTGATTTGCCAGCGGATCAATTGGCCAGATGGTCAAGTCAGCCAATTTACCGGGTGTGAGAGTTCCACGAAGACTTGTCTCATTGAGCAGTTCGGCCGCCTGCGTAGTATGTAATGCCACCGCCTCATCGCATGTGATGGCGTGCTCGATACCCATAACTCCGGCAACAGTTGTTCGAGTGGTCATACCCCATATCGAACGCATCGCGCCAAACCGACCGATAGGGTAGTCAGAGCCTCCCCCAACGAGCGCACCGGCATCGAGCCAACTGCGAGCTGGAAAAAGCCGAGCGGTTCGCTCTTTTCCAAAGTAGAGCGACTGGATGGCGGCGACATCGTGAAGTAGAGGTTGCTGAATTGTTACAGGTATCCCCATCCGAACAGCTCGTGCCTGCGTGGCTGGGTCGACGAGAGCTCCATGCTCCATGACCAGACTGTGGGGTGGCAAGCTAGGATGTCTCTCCTGAAGCCGGCCGTAGACATCGAGCAGTGTTTCGACGGCCCTGTCCCCGTATGCATGGGTTCCAATCCTCCAACCTCTTCGAAGCACGACATCCATGGCTTCAACCATCTTGCTGACATCCCATGATAGAATGCCGCGAAAGTCAGTTGGGCCACAGCAGCCCTCGTCAGGTCGGCCTTCATAAGGCTCCTTGGTCGCGCCAGCTTCAATGCCCCCGTCCATGGTGAACTTGACACCCCATATGGACAACATGCTGTCGTGCTGCAAATGTCGATATTCTTCCATCTGATCTAGAAGACCAGTAACGGCAACGGACGACGTCATGCCAATGGATGAAACTAGAGCCCGCACCCGGATGTGTAGTTTGCCAGCTTCACGTGCCGCCATCAACACAGGAACATCGGAAATGGGGACAGCACAGTCTCGAACACAACCAATGCCCTTGGCTGCATACGCCGCCGAAGCAGCATCGAGGCCAATGATTCGTTGCTCAAGAGTCTGCTGAGGCAGCAGGCGAAGGATTGGCATCATTCCTTGATCCTGCAGATGGCCATTGAGACTACCGTCGTTTGTACGACCGATTTTACCGCCAGGCGGGCTCGTACTCGCGGTTGTTATGCCCCCGAGCTTGAGGGCAAGCGAGTTGACGACAATATTGTGCCCGCCTCGCCGCAGAACGATCGGATGTGTCCTTGAAGCGCCGTCAAGCTCGAGAGCGGTTGGAAATCTCCGCTCCTTGAGATTATACTCTTGCCAGTTGGCGGTCGTGGTGATCCATGAGCCTGGTTCGGTCTTTGAGGCATGTTGGCGCAGGAGTGCTAGAAGATCATCAATGCAGGTGGCTTGGTGTACGGGGACGCTGAAGTGACCGAGCCCAGCGAAAATCAAGTGAGTGTGGGTATCGTCGAAGGCAGGCAGCGCGGTGTGTTCTGGCTCATTGATAACCTGAGTCTCGGTATCGATATAGCCATCCAGGCCGTTCAAGTCCTCAGACACCGCCACAATACGCCCGTCTCGCAATGCGATGGATTTGTAGATCGGAGCACCTGTATCTAGAGAGTGGACAGTGCCGGCGCGAATGACTAGGTCGGTCTTTGCAGAGTGCGCAGCAGTCATGTTGAAAGTGCGGGTGAGATGACGCGCAAGCGAGTGGCTGCTCTGGTTGTTCTGATCTGGGATTGAAGCTAAAGTGATGAGTTTGGGAAAGATCAATTGATTGCAGACCAGGACCCTGATGATAATATAAGGGATCCAACAGTCGGGATGGGCGGCTTGACTTGAGCAAAATCGTCGGGTATGGCGTCGGGTAAGGCCCATGTCCTTCGGGGAATAAAGTTCAGGCTATCTAAGCGGGTTCTTCTAACTTACAATCCACAGTCCCTTGAATACATGTAGCGTTGAAGCGATAGAGGTTAAACGAAATAGTGAAGCGGATGCGTACGATGCCGGGTAACCGGGTTCCGCCTCCTCGTGATACTTGACGTTTGTCATAGCATTGGGGGTGCAGGCAACAATGCATTGACAGACCAAAGGCTACGAGATCGGATGTGGCTACATACGTAGATAGGTGGCAGCTGATCTGCAGGTACCTGATAAGAGGAACGTAAAGGAGCGGTAAGGGTCTTCTCATTGTACCTTCCAATGGTCTGAGCCACTCCGCGAGAGTCTATCCTTCGGCCAAGCTGGTCTAGGCTTCCCAGCAAACAACTCGGCACTCGAAAGCGGCACTCGAAAGCGGCACTCGAAAGCGGCACTCGAAAGCGGCTACCACCATTGGCATCTTGACGAGTGACCATGCATGACACATATAACAAGGGTCGCTCTGGACTACTCGTGCCGTTATTCCCGGCGCGCATCTCATAGACCAGTCTTTCCAACTATCGCCTTCAGCCATTTATTCACATCCAACATTTCTTCAAGTCTGCTCGTGACTCTATCACTCGCCATGACATTGGCGGAAACAAAAGCTGTAGTGCGCATTGAAAAGTCTAGCCTGAAGGATGACCGCAGCAGCGCATCCGCGATTGCATTTGATATATTCATTCCATGTGGTATGCTATATTTCAATGAGTCCCTACCTCAGTCCAGCCAAGCTGTCCCCTTCATGGCAGCGGTATCCCAGACGCCAAAGTCCTCCGCCGCCGCTTTTTGATACCCGTCGACGACCTCCACAAAGTCCGTGCCCCTGAGAAGCAGCCTGGGCCCGAGCTGGCGCTCATCCGAGAGCGTCGTCAGGTCAATCTGCCGGATCTTCCCTTCCTTGTTGAAGTAGTACTGCAGATAGGCCGTATACACGATGACGTCGCCCCGTTTCAGATCCTTCAGCCCCATGAGCTCGGGGACGTCCTGGCGGAGCCGGAAGATGGTCCGCTTGGGCACAATGAAGGTGCGCCCATTGTAGACAATGTCCATGGGAATGACCGCCTCGTCGGCGATGGGGTGGATCTGGGCGTACTGCGCCGTGATGGCGTCTTTGCCCACGAGGGGCTCGACATAGGGAAGGTTGAGGGTGATATCGTCGGCGTAGAATGCGTGTTGCGTGTCGTAGTCGCGGGCATTGAACGCGCGCAGATATTTGACGAATGAGGGCAAGGAGACGGCAGCCATGTTGGATGTAGTACGGGGTACAAAGTATGTTCTCGTGAAAGACGGAGAGTGTAGGGTCCCGGGACGGACGGTGAAGCGGGAGCTCCAAGTATTATATCAGGTCTCGACAGAGCCCGGCATGATGAGCCCACGTTCCGCGCTCGGTCTGCTTTTGCCTTGGGCAGCCGCTTCTATCCTTGACTTTCGTGACGGTCTCTTTCCGCTCTGGCTTCTCGTGGCTATGCTGCGCATGTTTTGGCAGCATGAAGTCGTCGCGAGTCAAACCGGTGGCATCTTCAAGTCCGAGTCGGACGGTCCCCGACACCCCACTTCCCCGCAAAATGATGGGTATATTGTGGGGCCCCGCGGATGCCGCGTCGGTCGACCCAAGAGCCCGTCGGCCCGATCCCCGACTCGGCCGCGAGAGCGGACAATGTATAAGACAGACGCAGGACCAGGGCTTCACTACGTGTAGCAGACAAGACCCAATAGCAGAGCTGAAAAGAACAGCACGACCTTGACTTCATTACCGACAATGCCGGAGACGCACACCAAGGACTTTAACCCACCATGGCGCACAAGCCACCATCCCACCCAAGTGAGAGCAACGTGACAGCCTCGACCGTGATGCGTGTCCACATGAACTGACGCTCGTCCTTGCGCAGCCCATGCCACCTCTCAAGCCCGCGCCGCCGCTTCAGTATGAGAAAAGCACGCTCCGAGACGGCAAGACCCTCCTCGAGAAGGACCTCACGATCCCCATGCGCGATGGCGTCAAGATCTACGCCGACGTGTTTCGACCGGCCGACGAGTCTATCCGGTCTCCGTCCATCGTCCTCTTTGCGCCCTTTGGAAAGCACGGGGCGACGCCAGTCGACCTCATGTCCAACATGGGCGTGGACTTTAGTACGATGAGCGAGCATACCCATTGGGAACTGCCCGATCCCCTGAGGTGGTGCGGTGAGTGGGGGTACGCCCTGGTGATAGTCGATCCCCGTGGGACGTGGTGGAGCGAGGGCGACGGTGCGTGCTTCCTGTCCCCTGAGGAAGGACGAGATGGCTACGACGTTGTCGAATGGACTGCGCAGCAGAGCTGGTCCAACGGCAGCGTCGGCTGGGGCGCCGTGTCGTACTACGCCATGTCGGCGTACCAGACAGCTGTCTTGAGACCGCCGCATCTGAAAGCCCTCCTCATCTGGGAGGGGATATCGGACGTGTACCGTGAGGTGAACGGCCAGGGCGGCATCCCCTGTGTTCCACTCCAGCAATTCTGGATGATCTTGACCGGCAACGGGCTCGGCAAGAGCGAGGACCATGGCGCGCTCATGCTGGAGCATCCACTCTTCGACGAGCTGTGGCAGTCCAAGGTGGCCGACTGGACGCGAATCGACATTCCCACGTGGTCCATCAAGGCTCCTGTGTCGTCTTTGCCCATCATTTCACGGACACCACGGAGATCACCGGCCACGCTTCTCTCAAGGTATGGATCCAGGCCATGGATTTCCCCGACACGGATCTGTTTGTGGCCGTGGAGAAGATCGACGCGGCCGGCGCCGTCGTCGACTTCTGGAGCAGCACCCAGGACGCCGATGCGCCCGCGGCCCTGGGCTGGCTGCGGATCTCGCACAGGGCCCTGGACGAGGACAAGAGCCGGCCAGAGCTGCCCGTCCACACCCACTCTGCGCGTCAATGGCTCCGGCAGAGCGACATTGTGGAGGCAAACGTGGAGCTGTGGCCGTCGGCGACGATCTGGGACAAGGGCGAGACTCTCCGGCTTGTCTTGCAAGGGCGGCCCTATGGAGGGAATGCGGCGGCGGCCAGGAGGAGGGCCCCCTCGCATAGCGTGGGAAAGGTCAACGTCTGGTTTGGGGGCCGGTTCGACAGCCACCTGCTTCTACCTGTCATGCGCGACGTTGCTCAGAAGTAGGCTAGAATAGGTCAAATCCAGTGTATTCGTAGCTTGGGCCTTTCCGTTGGCACGCCTTCTATGAGCCCTGAAGGCATGATGATGATGCGCGTTCTGTCGATACGGTACATGTGTCGTGCGATGCTCGGAACATGCGCGGAGGGAGACGAAGGAGAGTCAATGGGGAGGGTTCGGATCTATTAGGCTGTGTAAAGTTTGGAGACGCGAGAATAACGACACGGTTGGGTGTCTGAGCGCGTATTCCCAGGTGCGAAGTTTCTCCAAGGCCAAATGAATGATCGCAAGCGGGTTGGTCAAAGTAGGCTAGATGATAAATACTCAATGGTTATTGGTTAGTATCACCACCGACCCACTATTACGCGCTGGGGCAGCAGCCTAATTAGCGGGTCTCCCTCTCTATTAATTACTGCGCTCTTCATCTGCTTCTTATCATGAAACAAACCGCCCGCACAATTCAATGTCGCCCTCGATTATTCTATCTGCAACGACCTGTATCTTGTACTTACTCTAATAATCATGGCTATCTATATAAAAGATCTCATCCAAGAGTCTGGCGGCGGAAAATAACGACCCCTTCGACAAAGGAGAACTTCCATCGCGTGCCAGATGCGACACCTATCGAAGAGGAGCTTCTTCCCGGGTACAAGGCAGAGAACTATTATCCTATCACGACAGACACGACCTTGCAATCTCGGTACCACATTATCTGCAAACTTGGACGTGGAGTCGGGTCAACGGTGTGGCTGGCCTAAGACGTAAAGTACGACAGCCCCGAGTCTCATTTCAATATACATCATCTCTTTGCACACTTGGCTCATCGAGTATCCAGAACCTCTCAATATCGAGCTGTAAAAGTATGCACTCGGACTACAGAGGGTGCGGTTCCCGCACAAGCCAGTCAAGAGATCGCTGTTGCGGAATTCCTCAAGACAAGCCCTGTCCAAGAGCACCCGGGCAGACGGAGTGTCCGCATAGCTCTGGACTCGTTCACCCTCAACGGTCCTCATGGGACGCATACTTGTCTTGTCTATGCGCCTCAGGGAATGACTTTGACCGAACTTCGCGACTACCTACCGAACAACAGGCTACCGAAGCAGATGCTGCAGTCGACCGTCCAACTTCTTCTGATCGCGTTGGACTATCTTCATAAAAATAGCGTTGTTCATACCGGTGAGTTCATACTCACTGTGTCTGGCGCTTGGAACGTTTTAGTCGTTTCTTGCTAACTTGAGTGCTAGACATTTCTCCAAATAATCTCCTTGTTGGCGCAACGGATGAAGATGACACGGCATTCTCTCAACTAGAGAAGGACGAGCAGACGTGCCCTGTCGCAAGGAAGGTCCTCTCCGACAGAACAATTTACATGTCGCGCCCCGTACCTCGAACTAAAGGCAAGCTTATACTCTCTGATATGGGCTCAGCCAGATTTGGCCACGAGACTTTCAAAGGCGACATTATGCCTGATGTCTATAGAGCCCCGGAGGTTATTCTAGGTATGGAGTGGTCGTCTAAAGTCGACCTGTGGTCGGTGGGGGTTATGGTGAGTTTCTATCCTTTAAGCGCAGTGGTGACCTGCTAATATCAGTATAGATTTGGGATCTTTTGGAAGGCAAACGACTGTTTCATGCCAAGAAGGACGGTGTTCTGGATGATGAACAGCACTTGGCGGAAATGGTATCTCTGATGGGCAACCCGCCACCCGAATTTGTGCGGCGCAGTCCAATCTGCGCCAGATTCTTCGACGAAGAGGGTAATTTTTGCCCCATCGCAGCATCACCTGCATGATGAACTAACACACCGTGATAGGCAATTGGAAAGGCTCTATTCCTATCCCCAGCCAGTCCTTCGAAGATCGAATCACCCAGGTGCAAGGCGAGGACAAAGAGCTACTGCTTGTGTTTGTGCGCAGTCTGCTTTGCTGGCTACCCGAGGAGAGGCCGACAGCCGAGGAGATGGCATATGATGATTTCCTCATGCAAGCATACTTTGCCTCTCAGTCTAAACATGAAGGCTGATACTTGGAGTTTGCGAGAAGATGGGCGCGAAGATGGAAGAAAAGCGTTGTTAGACTTCCGGGTATTCACGGAATCACGGATAGTGCCTGACTTATAGCTGAGACGTGATTAGTCAGAACAACGTCAGACCATATTAGAGTGGAGCAGGTCTGATTTAGTCACGATTGATTGAATTGTCATCGTGAACACTGGGCCGAACTCCCACTTCCAGGGCCCCAGGACTTCGTCAATACATCTTCTGCATAACCACGCTTCCGATGAACGCCAGCCGCAGTCCGACGAGTCTTTCTTTGCTCCCCGCCTGATCGCACGAGATGAACGCACCTCGTTTCCTCGCCCGCGTGGCCGCGCGCGCACCCTGCTGCCGCCGTCCACTCTTCGCCACACCCATCTCGTCCTTCCACAGCTACCCGCTCCCTGCGCAGACGACCACGCCACCCCGCAACGACGACGTGCCCGAGACGTCCATCTCGTCGCCCTCCCAGCAGCAGCAGCCGCCGTCGCAGCAATCGCCACCTCTCCCCAAAGTCCACGAGACACGGCCTCTCAAGCAGCAGCCGCCCGCACCCACGTCCAAGACAGAGACCGAGACGGAGGCACAGAAGCCCAAGCCCCGGAAGCGACCCACGCTGCGCCCGCGAAAGGCCGCCATGACGCTGACGCCCTCGGCGGTGGAGCACCTGCGCGAGCTGCTCGACCAGCCGGAGCCCAAGCTGATCAAGGTCGGCGTGCGCAACCGGGGCTGCAGCGGGCTCGCGTACCACCTCGAGTACGTGGACAAGCCGGGCGCCTTTGACGAGGCCGTCGAGCAGGACGGCGTCAAGGTGCTGATCGACAGCAAGGCCCTCTTTAGCATCATCGGCAGCGAGATGGATTGGGCCGAGGACAAGCTGAACCAGCGCTTTGTGTTCCGGAACCCGAATATCAGTAGGTCAAGGTACACTCCTGGAGATACATCGTTGCTAACATTGCGCAGAGGAGGAATGCGGGTGCGGCGAGTCTTTCATGGTGTAGACGGGTGCTGGACTGGCATACATCATCAGCATGGAGAGCAAGCGAGCATCGACCATGACTACATTGAACCATGACCACATTGATTGCATTGTACGGCGTTAGGCTGGGAGCGGCACAGATCCGCGCGTGGGTATATCACGATTTGTCCACTGATTGTATTACTCGTTATATATTCGATGATATATAGACTTGGTGCACCACTTTTCAGCCCGATGAATACATGCGGGCCGACAGTCACTGCGTAGCTGTATTTTGTAAAACGCAACATGTACAGACTATAGTATACTGCTGGCAATTGCGGCAAGCAATCACTCGGATCTGGGCCGTATCTGTTGCGAGCAAAGTGACCAATAGCGTCACATGACACCGCGTATAGTGTTGCGTGCAATGTCGCGAACCTACCTTTACATCTTGAGCCAACTCCGTGAATCAAGCTTTTGATCTACGCTCACAGTTTCATACCAGCGCTCGAAGCTATCATACTTTCGCACGTCACACGATTCACTAGATCTCAGAATGGCGACAGTCAGCACAACGATGACGTCAAGCCCAGAGCTCGTCGTATACAAGGCGCCCTCATCACAGAAACGCACGCGCAAAGCACACGTCGACATGACAGAGACCATTCACAAGATCGCATCCTCACCACGCGGCACGCCCTTTGAGAAGCGCGTCTGGACAGCCCTGTGCCACATCCCCGAGGGGTCCTTCACGACGTACGCGCTCCTGTCCAAGCATCTGGCCACATCGCCCCGCGCAGTGGGCAATGCGCTGCGGCGGAATCCATACGCACCAGAGGTCCCGTGCCATCGGGTCGTCGCAACGGGCGGGAATCTGGGCGGCTTCAAGGGCAAGTGGCCGCGCAACGGGGAGGGCATCACGTTGGACGAGAAGAGGGCGCTGCTGCGAGGCGAGGGCGTCAAGTTTGATGCGAGCGGCAAAGTGCTCGGCACGCCATGGGTGTTTGGGAGGTGAATTGAATATCTGGTACGGAATAGTAATTATGCATTTACATATTTTATGCGCCTGTAATTGTGAACCTGCCAGCCGGCTATCACGTCGGCGCAGCATTGATCCGCGCCGGACAGCCACGGACCGGCGAATCCCGGAAGCCGAGCTCGACGGCCGAGCAACGCTCGCTGATTCGATCGTCTCGTGGAGCTGATACTGATACTGCCGTGCTGGACAGCTTCACTGTAGTAACCATCGTCATTTGCGCGTCCTCCCCCCCCTTCCTCCATCTCTTTCATCCTCTCCGCTCTCTTTTTCAGTCCCCAGGGACCTCTAGACAGCCCACCATGTTCAGATTTGCCTCGAGCCGCACCGTGGCGTCGGCGTTGAACGCCTCCAAGGTAAGGAGAAACGCGCGACCCGCCCTAGGGGCATGGAACGAAAAATGCGAATACTGACGAACAAACTCAATTAGATTGCGCCCTCTGCCCGCTTTGGCGCTGCCCAACAGAAGCGTAACCTTTCCATCCACGAGTACCTCTCCGCCGACCTCCTGAGACAGGTAAATTGAAGCCCAGAAAAATATATACGCGCATCGACGGCAGGACGAGACGACTGATCAAGAACACTAGTATGGCGTGGGCGTCCCCAATGGCTCCGTGGCCAAGAACGCCGCCGAGGCCAAAAAGGTCGCGCAGAGCATCGGCAACGACGACATGGTCATCAAGGCCCAGGTCCTCGCCGGTGGGCGTGGAAAGGGCACGTTCGACAACGGCCTCAAGGGCGGTGTCCGTGTCATCTACTCGCCGCACGAGGCCGAGATGTTCGCGGAGCAGATGATTGGGCACAAGCTCGTCACCAAGCAGACGGGGGCTGCCGGCCGCCTCTGCAACAGCGTCTACATCTGCGAGCGCAAGTTTGCCCGTCGCGAGTTCTACCTGGCCATCCTCATGGACCGCCAGTCGCAGACGCCCGTCATCGTGTCGTCGTCGCAGGGCGGCATGGACATTGAGACGGTGGCAAAGGAGAGCCCCGACGCCATCAACACGACGTACATTGACATCAACGTCGGCGTGACGGACGAGATGGCGCGCGACATTGCCACCAAGCTCGGCTTCAGCGAGCAGTGCATCGAGGACGCCAAGGACACGATCCAGCGCCTGTACAAGATCTTCCGCGAGAAGGACTCGACGCAGATTGAGATCAACCCGCTGTCCGAGACGTCGGACCACCAGGTGCTCTGCATGGACGCCAAGTTTGGCTTTGACGACAATGCCGACTTTCGCCAAAAGGACGTCTTTGAGTGGCGCGACGAGACGCAGGAGGACGCCGACGAGGTGCGCGCCGCCAAGTCCGGGCTCAACTTTATCAAGCTCGACGGCGACATTGGCTGCCTCGTCAACGGCGCCGGCCTTGCCATGGCCACCATGGACATTATCAAGCTCAACGGCGGCCAGCCCGCCAACTTCCTCGACGTCGGCGGCGGCGCCACGCCCGCCGCCATCCAGGAGGCCTTTGAGCTCATCACCAGCGACCCCAAGGTCTCGGCCATCTTTGTCAACATCTTTGGCGGCATCGTCCGCTGCGACCACATTGCCCAGGGCCTCATCAACACGGTCGAGAACCTGAACCTCAAGATCCCCATCATCGCCCGCCTCCAAGGCACCAACGTCGAGGCCGCCCGCGAGCTCATTGACAAGTCAGGCATGAAGATCTTCTCCATTGACGACCTCCAGAACGCCTCCGAGAAGGCCGTGCAGCTGTCCAAGATGGTCAAGCTGGGTGAGTCGCCTTAAACCTTCCTCTTCACTAAGATCATGCTAACGCCGCACAGCCCGCGACATTGACGTCGGCGTGGAGTTCTCCTTGGGTATTTAAGCAAAGCACATATAGACTGGCTGGCCGGGACGCGTTCCGTGTAATATATTCTCCCTGCGGCGGGCACGAGCAGGGCGCTCCGCCTGCTGAACTGGTGGATGGATAGATGGATCAAGGGAATCCGGGGGTACCGTTAGTGTTGTTTGAGCATCGAATCGACATGATATGCATATGAGGTAGTCTGTGTACGTATCTGCTTTGACGTGAGCCGCGCTACGTCCTTGTCCGATGAGCCGCAATTCCCGCTCCGGCTGTCTGAGGTCAACGTCCCACAAATCTCGGAAGACTGTCGCCGCATTGCATTGCTGTGAAAGATTGAATCATGGAAGCGCAATGATGCTGCCGCTGGACGTCACCCGAAGCGGTAAGGCCACTTCCTCCGACGGGGTTCATGTCTTCCTCCGAGCCAATGGCGAATACCGACACAGCGCCGTGACAGCAGGCTAACGATCGGCAGTCTCTTTCAAGATTTTCCATCTTGAATACCGAGGGCTTCGCGGATTCATGAAGCATTGTAAGCCTTTCTAACCCCATCACAGCAGCGCCTCACCTACTTGGGATGACGCTGCTGTTATTGACGCATGACGACTCGTGGGAGAAAACATGGGAGGTGCCGGACTGTAAGTGCTTTGTAGGCTGTAGTGTGCCCTTCAACTCCGCTATACCCGTCGTTTGTCCCGCGTAAATCGAGTCTACCCGACGCAACGAGCCACGGCAGGGACCTGGGTAGAGTTATCCTCCCAATTAATTCCGCAATACCCATCCGTGTCAATGTCAAGTCAGTCAGTCAGAGCACAAAATCCCTGCGTTGACCGAAACTATAAGTAGCCAGGCTGACCTCCCTCATCTCCCCTGATCTTGACTCGTTCAGCATTCCTCTGTATCCTCGTCGTACCAACTACACACACTCAAACCACCCATACCATCACATACCAACAACACACTCACAATACAACAAGATGCCTTCTCAACGCCAAAGCTGGTTCGCGCGCCACTGCACACCTGCTCCTCCCCAGACATCGACGCCGACCTGCCCCTGCGCAAACTGCTACTCTGCCTTCAACAACGCTTCGCCAGTGTCTGCTGCTCCTTCTCGAGTCAACAGGACACAGTATAGCCTCGGGGAGGCCACCGGCTCGACGAGACACCTCCTCGACGCAGACAACGCTTCGCTGCAGAGCTTCACCACCAGTACCCATGTCGAGAACGCGCAGTAATCCTGGGGCAAGGACAGTCATGCATGCAAGCAGCAGGGGTCCGGTCTTGTGATCGATAACCTTGATAAGAAGCTTGTTGCCAAATGCAACACTACAACGTTGGGTTCTCCAGGGTCCTTGCATGGGCGCGCGGCGCCCGTGTTGGAAGAGGAAGGTGGTACGCGCTGCAGAGACACGCCTAGACCACGAATTATTGGTGCAGCGCATTCACCCGCGGGATGGAGGCTTGGGCTTGGTGAGGGGGAGCAAAAGAGACGGGATGCTGAGTCGGGGACGAACTTAGCCGAGGGCTGGGCATGCCTGTCGGTCGAGCCTGGCGGTTAGCCAGGGCTGGACTCGACTCGCACATGGACCTGCAGATAATGGGAAGGTGATCAGGGGCGAGGGAAAGTTTGGTTCATGTTTCTTTCAACATTGCTGGCAGCACTTTTCCGCGAGTGCTGCTCGGCAATAGACAAGTGGGGCCGACTCCGGGCCCGGCCTGGACGGAAACTATGGGGCCGTATCACCGGACGCTCTGGGCTCAAGCCGGTTCTTTAGACTACCTTACTCAGTTTGGCGTTTTGTATTTGCAGCAGCGAGAATGATACCAGATTGATTGATATTCCTCAAGTTGAAAATCAAGAATAGCGACCATTGATCTTCCTTGATCATGCTCAAGAGCGCATGCCCACACATTTGATAACTGGCCCACCTCATTCTACCGTAAGAGCGAGCAACCGATTGACGTCACTCACAAGATGATGGATGAACATCAACCTCCACGTCCCAGCCTCATCTCGAGGCAGTGTTCTTGCCTCTTCAACCCTCATACATGCACCGCTTCATTTCCAGCCTGTCCAGACGCAAAATGCCATCCACAGTCGACGCGGCCATCCTCACCGCGCTCTCGTTGTCACCCGAGTCCACAAAGATCTCATCACACGGTGCTTCGGGCTTTGCGTCCTCCTACAAGATCACATCGACACACAATGGCCAGCCCATCAGCTACTTTGTCAAAACAGGCAACGGCACCTCTTCAGAGACCATGTTCAAGGG
This sequence comes from Emericellopsis atlantica, assembly GCF_019669845.1. NCBI lineage: Eukaryota > Fungi > Ascomycota > Sordariomycetes > Hypocreales > Bionectriaceae > Emericellopsis > Emericellopsis atlantica. The sequence goes on along the minus strand of NW_025764706.1, from coordinate 719,953 downwards.
GGAGTACGCATCCCTCAACGCCATCCACGACGCGGTTCCCAACCTCTGCCCCAGAGCCCATGCGCACGGAGCCATGACCAGTGGGGGCAAGTACTTTCTCGCGACAGATTTCTTGGACCTGGGTTCGAACGCCAGCGGCGGATCAGGCGAATCCCTGGCGAGCAAGATCGCCAAGATGCACACGACGACCGCGCCGACCCCGCAAGGCCACGACAAGCCCATGTTTGGGTTCCCCGTGACGACGTGCTGTGGTGAGACACCTCAGGACAACTCGTGGAAGGAGAGCTGGGTGGAATTCTATGCAGAGAATCGGTTGAGGAGCATATACCGCGCAGGCGTGAAGAATCAAGGCCCGGACAAGGAACTGGAAGACGCCGTCGAGCAGACAGTCAGCAAGGTAACGCCCAGATTGCTGGGCCAGGTCCAAGACATCAAGCCCGTCGTCATCCACGGCGATCTCTGGAGCGGCAACCACGGAAGAGGTCAGATTGGCGGCGTCGGCGGGGCAGAAGAGGTCGTCTACGATCCCTCCTCGGTGTACGGCCACTCCGAGTATGAGCTGGGCATCATGAAGATGTTTGGCGGATTCGGGGCCAGTTTTTTCAAGGAGTACGAGAAGTTGGTGCCCAAGGCGGAGCCAAGGGACGAGTGGGACGACCGCATCATGCTATACGAACTGTAAGCCGTCCCCAGCGCACGTACGTACGTACGCACGCACCACGACAGAGACTGACCTACTGTGTGCAGATATCACCACCTCAACCACTATGTCATGTTTGGAGGCGGGTACCGCGGGGGCGCCATGTCCATCATGCAGAAGCTCATTCGGAAGTATGGTAAATAGACAAGACGCCCTGTATACAAGTCCATGATGCTATATCTCCATCCAAAAACAAAAACTCCACAAGGGGTATCTCACGCCGCCAAGGGCTGCTCCTGCTTCTGTGCTTGCGCCTGGGCCTCGCGTGCCGCCTGCTGCTCGCGCTCGCGTTCGGGGAGATTCGCGTCCGGCACACTCGGTAGCTCGTCGACCGTCTTGTCACCACCGGCCATCTCCCTCTCTAGGGCCTCGAGCTCCTCGTCGACCTCCTCATCGTCCTGGGCCGTGAGCTTGCCGCCGAGCATGTCGCTGATCTCCTGCTGGTAGGCGATGGCGTCGGCCGTCTCGCCCATGAGCTTCTCGACCTGCTCGATGCCGCCCATCTCGGCGTGGATCTGAGTCAGGACCTTTGTGCCCTGCTGCAGGCCAAAGACGACGTCCTTCTGGATCTGAGCAAACTCGACCTTGGACGTCAGCTGCTCGAGCTGGGCGAGCTGGGCGTCCGTCTGCGACAGCAGCGTCTCCTGGTACTTTTTGCGCCGCAGCGCGAGCAGGGCGCGGCGCTTGTCGCCCTTGGCGAGCATCTGGCGGGCGACATCGGTCTCCTTGTCGGTGAGCACGGTGATCTGGCGCTGGTAGCGGTGCAGGCGGTCGCGCTGGAGCTTGAGGTCGAGGATGGCCCTAGATGGGGCGCGGGTCAGTCAGGGTGTACTACTGGGTCATTGATTGGGGCACGTGAGGGGATGGAGCTGACTTGTCCTGCTCAGTGACCTGGCCTCTGGGTTTACTGCTGCTGTTCCCCATGGTGCGTGGGTGCGACGCGCCGCCTCGGAGTATGGGAGGTGCGTCTCGTAGGAAGCGTGGTGTGGATGTGGGAGGAGGAAGTGGTGGTCGAATTGTTAATTGCGAGCATGTCCCTGTAGGCGGTAGCTATCAGCCGACGCTCGGGGCGATGACGAACGACGCCTTGGCTTTCGGCGTGCCAAAAGACCGGTATCTTTGGCACTGCGTTGATCGCCACAGCCGCAGCCATCGAAGTCTCGCTGCACTCATAATGGCAAAGACGGACCCTGATCACTGGGGTATTTCACACAATTATTCGACTTTGCCATTGCAATGATTTTGGCCGAATTGCTTAGTATAGGATCAACCTGAGGAAGCGTTCTTATCGATAAGCTGTGACGCTCAGTGGTACGTGGGGGTGTTGGACCCACTGAAACTTTTTGGCACCAAGTGATTCAAGTCGAACCTGTACAGCAGCGTCTACTAGCTCACATTCCTTCAAGAACTGCTGGTCTGCCTTCCGTCGTCGGCGCGATGCCTCGCCTCAACTTGCGCCAAGGTCTCGATCGCGATGTATACGCCGTCATCGCCAAGCTGGAAGAGACCAACGGTGGACCCTTCAAGTCGGCCTGGAAAGCCTACGATGCGATCAAGCACTCCAACTCCCACCTGAGCCGCTCAAAGAAGCGGCCTTTGGAGGACTCGATCGAGCGCGTTCTCGAGTTTCGTAAGGAGGAGCTCGAGGACGACGATGACGACTCGGACGCCGCCATCGAGGAGGCCGAAGAACGCATGCTGCCCATGAAGACAGAGGATGAGCGCTTCTTGCTCAATCGCCAGATGACAAAGCATTGGAATACGACGCGCAACACGCCAAAGACGACCGACGGGCAACCCGACGCGAAGAAGAGGAGGCTGCACGAGGATGGTGCCGAGCGCAGTGGGACGGAGAGCGTGGCGGCCACAACGCCAAAGACAAATGGCAACAAGGACGGGGAAGAGTCGGCCCAGAAGCCGAAGAAGGCGTCGAGGCCAAATCGATTCAATGTGGAGCAGCCTCAAGCGATCATCGGCCTAGGCGGAATGGCTGATGTCGAGAAAGAGTTGACGGACCATCTGCTGTACTCGCTCAAGCCACTCGAGTCGTGGACACAACCAACATGGGAGCCGTCGGACGGTGTTCTCCTGACGGGGCCAGTAGGCGTGGGGAAGCGAACGCTGGTCAGAAAGGTGGCAGCGGACCACTCGCTACCGATTGTCTCCATCGCCCATTGTCTCAACGAGACGGACCGTCTCGACAAGTCGCTCACCGAGGCTTTCGATGAAGCCATGCGTCTCGCGCCGAGCATCGTCCTGCTGGAGGACGTCCACTTCTATCTGGTCAAGCCCGGCAGCTCTGCGCACAATGAGCAGCACAACCGCATCGTCATGGCCCTGGAGAAGCAGAGGAAGCGCATGGCGCAAGAATCACAACCGGGCTCCTGGGTCTGCATCATCGGAACGTGCCCTACCGCTGAAGACATTGCGCCGGCTGCCTTTCCGCACGGCGTCTTCTCCGACGAAATCAAGGTGAAGATACCTGATCTGGCGGCGCGGGAGGATATTTTCAGAGTGCGCCTCGAGAACAGGAACCTGGACGACGATGTGGACCTGCACGAGCTGGCCCGGATGACACACGGCCATGTTGGCGACGATATACGACGCGTCATTGTGCGTGCATTGCGTCTTGCCGGTGCAAGGCAGCGTGGTTCCCGACAGTCACTGGCCAATCTACAGGAGGAAGAAAACGACGACGACGACGACATGGTCGACGGTGACCAGCCGTCAGATCTTTGCGCCACAATGGAAGACTTCAGGCAGGTCATCAAGACATTTGTGCCCTCACTGCGCAAGGAAGGGTTCACGGTGATCCCCAGCGTGAGCTGGGACCAAGTCGGTGCCATGGAGGTGGCGCGGAAACAACTACAAATATCCATCATTGGCCCCATCAAGAACCCCGACCTCTACGAGACCTGGGGCCTCAACAGACCAGGCGGTGTCATCCTTTGGGGACCACCGGGGTGCGGGAAGACGCTGGTCGCCCAGGCCGTCGCCAACGAGGCGCAGGCGAGCTTCATCCTCATCAACGGGCCGGAACTGCTCAACAAGTACGTGGGCGAGTCCGAGAGGGCGGTCAGAGAGCTCTTTCAGCGCGCCCGGTCGTCCAAGCCCTGCATCCTCTTCTTCGACGAGATGGACTCGCTGGTGCCTCGACGCAGCGGCGGCTCGTCAGACGCGGGTGTCCGCGTCGTGAACGCGCTGCTCACGGAGCTGGACGGCGTGCAGGACCGCTCGGGCGTCTATGTCATCGGCACGACGAACCGTCCCGACATGATCGACCCAGCCATGCTCCGTCCCGGCCGTCTCAGTGTGCGCATCATGGTGGACCTGCCCACGGAGGACGAGAGGGTCGACATCCTCCACACCATCTACCGCAACCGACACAGCGCCCAGGCGGAGGACCATCGTGCTCGCATCGAACGGGTCGCTCGTGACCGTCGCTGCAAGAACTTTAGCGGCGCCGACTTGATGGGTTTGCACCAGAAGGCGGCCGAGCACGGTTTGATGAGGACGACCGTCGAGCAGGGACGGTACCCCGAGGCGCAGCAGGCCTCCAAGATCAAGGCAGAAGTCACAGAGGAGGACTGGGAATACGCCTTGAAGAATTCAAAGCCCAGTGTTACGGACCACGAGTCCTACCGAAAGCTGGCGCGGGAGCTGGGGAGAGATGCCTAGTTGTGATCCAGACGTTGATACCCATTTCTTCCATTGATGAAACATGAAATCACCAATCGATGCATACTGCATTCATAATCGTGACGAGTCAATCTTACGTATATTCTGCGCACGCAGGACAAATACAAGGTACTAAGGCTGCCCCCGTTCGGAGTCAGGCAACCGACACGGCCGCCGGAGCGGGTCTCATTGCCATGTTTCTGGGAATCAACGAGTCACACATGTTTTAAATCGGATGGCACGGAAGTTTGGAATCGTATCGTATTTCCAAATGCGCCGAATCCTCATCCAGGATCAACGGCGCTCTCATACTGTAGAAGAGGAGTTGTGAAAAAAGGGGGACACGATGCACGGCGCTGATGCTCCCTCACGGTAAGAGAGAAAAGTCTATAATACACATTCCGCCATGCCCACGTTCTATCATTGTGATATCATTACACGCGACCACGAATTCGTCGCTTAAGCAGTGGACTCCTTGAGGAAGCTGGTGACAAGTCAGTAAATGGTTCGCACATCGGGAACAGCAGATCAGGGAGACGTACGCAATCAGGTCCTTCCTGTCCTTCTCCTTCTTGAGACCGCCAAAGGCCATCTTGGTGCCAGGAATGTACTTCTTGGGGTTCTCGAGGTAGGCGAACAGGGTGTCGTCGTTCCACTCGATGCCCTTCTGCTTGTTGGCATCGGTGTAGGAGTAGCCCTCGACGGAGCCGGTCTTGCGGCCCCAGAGACCGTGCAGGGCAGGGCCGATCTTGTTGCCGCCGTCCTTCTCGACGGTGTGGCACTGCGCACAGCGGGTCTTGAAAAGGTTGGCACCCTTCTTAGCGTCGCCTGCGGATGAAGTCAGTCATGCTTATTCGCGAAATTGGTGCTCGCGATTCGAGTGTCAAGGTGACTTTGAGATGCGCCAGGCGGAGGGAGGATGCTGACGAGGCTTGGCTCGCAGGGGCAAAATGGCGCAAGCGTCACCGCGCACTGCGCAGCTGGCCCTGCTTCTCAGAAAACACCATCTCAACTTGTCGAATGGTCCTCCTTTCGAGAGCCTCCCGTCGCCAGTCTCGCCGACACTTGGCGCAGTCTCAATGGCATCCGGACACCTTGTTCGCGTGAATTTCGGAAGCCGTCGGGTAACTCACCACCAGCCATTTTGTAGGATATTAAGAGGAAAGTGAATAAGGTCTATTAGATTCTCGAAGAGAAAGGTCGTGAATCCAAACGCTGGATTTCTTGAAAGGTCGTGAGTCGTGGATTTGTTGGGTGGATGGGGAGGGAAGAGAAGAGAGAATTGGAACCAAGGCAAAGGGGAAAACTTTATCATGACAGCATCGAGCAAGAAAATCGACAGGGATACGCGAACGGAGCCACCTGTGGCTGGAGCCTGGCTGCACCAATCAAGGGCCCCGAATTACGCAGTTGCGGGAGGCTTGGTCCGGTCCGGGAGAAGTCGGATTCCGCTCTCAGAGAAACGGGGAAAGTTCGGACATTCACACGGGATTATGTAATAACCACGCAAGAAGCATCTCGTGATGGGCCAGATTTTCAATCATCATCGCCAACAAACACGCGCAAACGGCTCATCACCATTCGCCACCGACGCGAAGATGGCGTCCCGGGCGGTCATCCCGCGGTTTCTGCTGCCACTGCAGGGCCCGCTATGGCGTGGCCTGCGTATCCCACTCTCACAGAGTCTCATCATCCGATTCGCGACGACAGACGCCAAGGGCAAGGACAAGGACAAGCAGATTGTGCTGGAGAAGCCTCTCAAGTTCAACCCGCCCTCCCACGGATCGAGGCTGAAGAGGAACACGTTGCCCAAGTACTATGGCGCTCAATTGACGGATGCTGAGCTGGCCGCGCAGAGGGTCAAGAGCTACCCGGGGATGATGGCACCTGAAGGTACCTGGGCGCATTGGTTCTGGCACAGCAAGACGCTCCATCTGTGCATCACCATGGTGAGTTTGACGGCACTGATCCATCGCATCGCCGAGTCTGACCACATACAGGGCACCCTCCTATCCATGTGCGTCTTCACATTCTTCATGGACTACGCCATGAACTCGCCGTTCAAGGACCTTCTCCCGCCCATCTCCGACCTCTGGAAGCATCCCATCAACTTCTTCTACGGATGGTGGGACGTCATTGTCATGCACGAGCGCGACAAGTCGATCAAAGCCCGCGAGTCGCGCGATCAGCACCAGGCCGATGTCCACAAACGACGCTACTTTATGAAGATGCATGGCATCGAGCCAAAGAACCCCATCACCATGGTCTTTGGCAAGGATGAGAAGGAGATGAGCGAGGAGGAGCTGGAGGCCAAGGCACTCGGCAAGGAGATGCCCGAGACGCCCAAGACGGAGGGGGATACGCCGGCTGGGCGCAAGAAGCTGTTTGGCCTCTTTTAGATGTGTCTGGTATTGTACATCCACCTGTGCTATCATAGTTATTGTACCATGTTCGTCGTCGTGCTCATGAATCATTCTCACACTATTACGCCAACTCGACGTCCTTCAGACCATCCAGCACCTCGTCGGCGACCCCGCCCTTCTCCAAGACCGCCTGTATTATCCCGTCCAGTATGGCGAACTTTGTGCCGCCCACCGGTGCCTTCCACACGCCTTCAACAGACTCGCCCTCCTTCCCTGCCGGCGCGGCCCCGGTGCCCGAACTCGTGCCGTTGGGTATGCCGGGTGGTGTCAGTCTTGACGGCGGATCCACCATCCTGACTGACACGAGCTTCAATTTGCGTCTCTGGTCCTGTGCTGCCTTCTCTGATGCTGCCGCGGCCACTGACACTGCGAGTGCCGACTCGGCCACGGCCAGCTCCTCCTTTGAAGGGTCGAAAATGACATTGCCCCCGATCGCGACCACTAGGAGTGTGATGGGTGGTCGTGCGCTTTCACTCTGCGAGTAGAGGAACTGGGAAGCCTGCCAGTCGTCGTCGAACATGGGGTCCTCGTCGCCTTCGGATTTTAATCGTGGCAGGCGCGTAGCGAGCAGGGCGAGGTGTGTAGTTAACGAGAGCAGCGGGAGGGGGTATGACAGAGGAGGCGATATGAGCAGAATCTGATCACATATTGTCAGTATATATCCAGCTTGGATCGAGGGATGGTGCGTTGGCTTACATCAAGGTATAAACGCCAGTGAAACCGTCGGTTGATCCAGAGTTTTCTGGCGAAATCTCCGTCTCCAAGAAGTGCCTCCCGTAGCATCTCGCCCAAAAAGACCGTACTAGCATCGTCGTCCCTCAAGCCGGGGATCTCGACCGCAATCTCGACCCAATCGCCCCGGACTTGCCGTTGTGCGGCACCATCCTCTTGATCCTCTTGCTCATTGTCGGCACGCGTGCGCTCAATCTCTGCTTTCACCCCGACAATCGCCTCCGTGCCGTCGGAGAAACAGACACGCGCACTGCCATTCGTTCCAGGCAGCACACCGGTCTCGGCTGTGAGCGGTCGGAACTGTGTTGACGTGCGCCCGTCGCTGCGGATGGGTGGACGCAGGGATAGCGAAGAATGAATGTAGGCAAGCTCAGCAGGGGACAAGAGAACTTGTGATGTTGCCATGACGGCGTCGTGTCGAGAAGCAGTGCCTGCCTCTCGTTCTGGGGCCTGCTTTCGGTTTGTTGGTGGTTTAGGCAAAGGGTATCAAAGTGTTGTGGTCCAGTCTGAATCAAGAAATTTTGGAGCGCAAGCTTGGAGGTGAGTCGGTCGCATCGAGAAAGGTGCATTCACCGCATGAGGTGAAGGTGGGGCAACTTTAACGTGGGGCAAGGTAACGTCAAGCCATACCCTGGAGCAGAAGGTTATTTTGTGCCCAAGTTTGTCTAATACGGTAATCTCATGTGAATGGTGCCTGATGAACGACGTTCATCTCTGTGCCATTTTATCCTAGGAGCCGGCAAATATCGGTATCAGGCGTGGGAGGAAGTTCACTCAATCTCACAAGAGCCAAAGCTTGTGACATGTGGCCATCTCTTTATGAGAAGATGGTATGTATGTACAATTCCTCTTTACAGCCTTAAACCTGCGCATTTACCCTATGAAGCTCGTGTCAGATCCACACACAACACGTCCACGCAGTCTATCCCCAGGGCTGCTACGAGCTCGGCCACTGCCGCCTTGATCCCCGGCCACTGATCGACCCTCGTTCGTTCCCATGCCACAAGAGCAGACGTAGTGTACAACGGCCCGGCCACGCTGACTTTGATAGCGATGTTGTCCAGGTTCAACCACTTCATCTCTGCAAGAGGAGCGATTCCAGGCATGCGAGACAGGAACAAGGATGTGTCAGAGTCGTCTTCACCTTCCTCATCCTTTGATCCCCTTTTCAAAGTAACCGGGCGCTTGGACACACTGTCGAGTCCTTCAGAAACAGGCTCGCCAGCCTTGCTCTTTTGTTGTTGCTCCAGGAACAGACTGACGAATGGCTTTTGATCTAGAAGTGCCAGCATCTCCTCGTCGAGGGGACTCCACTTCAAGGACACTGGGTCCAGAATGTTCTGGGGCGCATAGTCGATCTTGTACCTCATCTTGGGGCAGCTGTGGATGTAGAACCCAGCGTACCACCACCTGTACCCTTTCTCATGCGCAAGGGAGATTTCGTGTAACGCACCGAGCTTTCCAGGGTAGTGCATGTGAATACTCTCATCGTAGAGAAAGTAGACCGAGCTGACACAGTCAGGCAACAGGTCCAACACCCCAATAGCTACGAGCTTCCCATCTAGCCGGTAGCATTGATGGTACGAGCCTAGCTGCCGCACTCGACCATCCGGGTCGACATACTTCTCGCGTCGCAAGGGTGAGCTGCACAGGAAGCGCTTGAAGCCTCTCCTTGTGCGGTCCTCGGGTGGATCCTTATGGACGACCTGTTGGTAGTTGCTGTACACAGCAAACTTCTCCTCTGTGAAATTGTCTTCTTCCAGAGTCACCACCAGCTTATGGGCTGGTTCTGGCGGCGTCGCGAGGCGCTCGTACTCTGCTTCATGGATGCGATCTGCCAAGACATACTCATTATCTCTCTTCTTGGCCTCAGCCTTGCTTCGGGGATGAAGCCTGGCGCTTTCTTTGATGTAATTGTCGCCTAGAACAAACTTGTTAAAGCGGTTGGCGGTCTGCCTCTGCGTCCTCGACGGTTTGAACTCGTTTGAGTCAAGGCGAATTGTATAATGAGGACAGCACGACTCGCGCTGGTTCGGTCGGTATAAGAGAGTCCCTGACCGTCTCCAGCATCTGTTGAGAAGTGTCTGGTAAAACGCAGCACTCAGAGAGGAGGCGCTTGCGTAGTACGAGAAGCCTGCACAGGTGAAGTAAGATTATCGGTCCAGGTGAGCGAGGGTGAGGGAGTATGTACGCTTGGACTGACTTCTATCGCCACAGTAGCCGCAACGAGTCGACCGAGAGTACCCTGCAGGGCGAAGTCAGAAGAGGCCTTTCCATTCTGCAGTGACACCACTGTCATTAGTAGGACTACTTGTCATTGCCGTGGGGGTGCTGTGCGTAGATCGCACGGTGGCAGATATCGGGTCGTATCGTGACAGCAGGCAACGGGCAGATCGACAAGACCCGAATATAGCTAAACGGAGACGAGCCAACGACGATAGGAGAACACAGCACGTGTTTATATGCAGTGACGAAGTTGTCGCAGGCAAGTGAGGAGACCCAGGTTGCAGGGCGGGGGAAGTGCTTACCAATTGGGGTCAGGTACTCAAAGTCCGAGCCTCCTGAAGACTGTCGTGTGCTCTGTGTTGCGGCCATCCTCAGAAACAGCGATAAATGGCTGGCGGCTGGTGATACGCTTCAGGTTTTGATGCCTTTCCGGGCTGCCGTGCGTACGTCGTTGCAAGGCCGAGCTAAGCTCCGAGATTGGCGAACACTGATGCTAGTAGTGAGGCCGAGCATGAGGGTGGATGGCTCGATGGAGTTGTTCACGATGGTCCAGTGACTCCAGTCGGGGTTGCAAGGTCCAGTCACTCCTGATGATGCAGGCTGCTGCCGAACAAGGATGTGTCCTAGCGGTGTACAGCAGACAATGATAGTTGCTTCAGTGAGGGATATCTGTTAGAAGGTCAGGCGGTCAAACCAACAAAGCGCCATGAAGCCAACGGCCGACACGTACTACGCAACAAGTGGTCAAGGGGCAAACAAGCGGGTATGGCAACTCCCATGTTGAAGCTGCCTGTGGCAGCTTGGAGGCGGCTGTGGGGTCAATTCCGACGGAGGAAGACGCTCAGGCAAGGTAGCAGACAATAAGCATGGGTTCGGGTTCTATGGTATTTCTAACCTTTGGACGTGTAGCTTATTATGACGCCCAAGTTGTATTCCCCCACCTCGGAGGTCTAGCCCCCCGCCAGATACAGCGCTCATGAGGGGTGCTTCTTCCTGACGCAGGCGCCGATGCCTTGTTCGTATAAAATTCACCTAGTGCCATTTGCTAACACGGAAAGGTCGCCCTTCAACAAATGTCCCTACCTGGTAGTATTCAATAACTACGTGCTTACAAAGGAGTACGCTCCCGACTCCTGTGACCGGTCCAACGCTTTGTGCGAGAACCTATCGAAAGTATTTAGCTGATTATCACGCGCACGCAAGCTGCATCGCTCGCAGTTCAAATCCACTAATCCACTATGCTAAATACCACCTTGAACAGACGAGAGGAAACGCTTTGCGAGCACGTGCTCATGACAGCCGCAGCTTGACGTGGGATCTGGAACAGGACCCTTCATCTGTACAAGCTTGAATATTACGCCGGAGCGCCAACAACAACAAATTACAACCTGCCAGATGTAGCGGGCCTGCCCCTCCTGTGGCACCTGAAGAACCCGGGCTCTTCCACCGACCATCATCTGCGACTGCACTCGATCGTCCCAAACGCGCTCAGCATGTCCATAGAGCTTGTGACGAAACACCGCAACAGCCACGCATGTTGGCGTGGGCCAGGCCACAGTAGTGGCATCCATGCCGTGGTTATGTTGCTGGCTCCAGCAGGCTTTGTTCTACGTACTAATAAACGGGCTTCAGTCCCCTCCTGCCGATGAAGGCACAGGTCATCATCGTAGAGCCGGGCCAAAGGCCAGCCACCATTCTGCTTGTACCACTCCACCATTTTTTTTGTGAAATGCACTCCCGTCGGCAGGCTTATTTGCGCCTAGCTCTTGAACAACACCGCAAGCAGCGCGACCATTGCATCGGCGGACTGAAACCTAAAAACCAGGCCCTATAATTAATAGTAACAAGGCCAGAACGGAACGGAAAAGCAGGAGCGGGAACTTGGGAGAAAAAACCTCAGACACTGGCCTTTTTTATCTCCGGCTTGGTATCTCTTTCATTGCTCCCAGCTCTCCACTATAGTGCCAGCTAAAAGAGTAGCATTGTGTGTTCCCACTTCTCGCCCGGCACACAGCGAAAACGGCTGTCCGTCATCTCGGTTCGATCTGACTCAGGCAAAAAACCCTTGCGGGCTGTTCTAAACCAAAAAGGCCCCTCAACCTCGTCAAAAGCCCGGACAGCTGGAAGTGTGTGGAAGCAGCCAAAGGCAGCGGGAACTTTGGGTGTCAAGTACCTGCACCGACGCTGGGCGCCCCCCTCCCGAAAAGGTTCCAACAAACCCAAATCGCCCGCCAACTCCTCGCTGCGACGCTTTCCGGTCAACTTTCTCTCCTTATTTTTCTTCGCCTCCCCAGGCTGGCCTGCGCGCCTGGGCCATTCACCACACGCCCTGCAACAACCTCATTTATCTGAGGAGAGAGAAGCTTCTCTTATTATTAATTCTCTTCACTTCTCTCCTACTGCCCTTTCTTTTGCTCCAAACTATACCAGAACAACGACCTTACGATGGCGCTTTGACCAGCCTGCCGCATAACGCACCCCACGTGGATAGCACTTGGGGAAACTCGCTCGCAGCGACAGCTGGATTTCACAGCGTCTTGGACGACAAAATACTGTCAAAGACAGGCTCCCCGAGCTATTTTAGGAGAGACGCAGCTCAGGCCAGGCAACCCGTTGAATCGGGCTTCTATTCCGCATCACACGACCCTCTGATCTGTCAAAATGGGCGGGTCCGCATCTAACAGCAACGGCTCGAGCAGTCGGTCGATGCACTCTCGAGTTGGCAGGAATAATCAACGTGAGTCGTTCATGCGCATTGAGACTCGACGTGGTGTCATATGATCTGACCCGCCGCCTCTCAGGTTACAACTCAGGCGGCGAGCGACTTGTCGCCGGCGTGGTGCCTCTGACGGCCGATCAGAACTACGTTCTTCTCATCCAGTCGACCCGTCGCAAGGGCTGGGTCCTACCCAAGGGCGGCTGGGAATCTGACGAGACATGCGAGGAGGCAGCACAGCGCGAAGCGTGGGAGGAGGGCGGCATCAGCATACAGGTCGACTACACGCTGCCCAAGATCGAGGAGAAGCGAGCGGCCAAGCCCTCCAAGGAGCGAGCCATCTACCACTTCTACCAGGCCACCGTCCTGAAGGAGCACGCCGACTGGCCGGAGAAACATAAGCGTGAGCGGAAATGGTTCACGTACTCCCAAGCACGCGCGGCTCTCGAAGCGAGACCAGAATTGCAGGCGGCCCTCGACGCATCGACCATGAACCGACTATAGAAGATGTGAGAAAAAAAATGCATCTGCAAAGGCGTCCCGCAAGCGACGCCTAAACCAGCTAACATTGTGGTTGGAAGGTGGTATCACTTATTGCATATTGGTCCGGCGTTTGTGAGAATGGATCTGATTTTTACCCAACATAGAAAACGCCTGGGCTTGGCTACTATCGCGCAGAGGTGCGAGACACGCAAGATAAACTCTGCTTTCACATGTGTATCCTTGCATGCTGATGAGCTCGCCGTAGTGTGATGCCATCACGAAAATCCATAGCGTAGATGTTCAGGTGAATGTACGTATGACATAGTCGAACTTCAATTGAGATGCACAGTCATCATTGCAACCTGCTTTTTATCACGTCCGTCATCGTTTCGCCTCGTGAGTTTCTGTGATGTTCTCCGCGCGCAACGATTGCCCCTCCATTCGTGACTTTTTGCGCGCCTGCCCCGCCATCCCATCCAACACTGCGGCACCTGCTCTGACGTACTGACAAAGTCACGTGGTGCGGCTTTGCCATCTACAGGCCACCAATTCCGGCGGAGCGACGACGCATGACAAGGGCGGCAAACGCAACGCGCGAGCGACAACCATTACGAGCAGCGATGAATCTGTGATCACAGCCACAGCTCGCTCATACACACACACACACACACACACACACACGACAATGGAAAATCTTTCCATAGCCGACAATGCGCCCCCTCCGCAGGGTGGGCAACCGCCAATGGGGCCCGGAGGACCGGCGCAACCACCACCTCAACTTCCTCCACAAATGTTCACTACTGCTGCCCAACTGCTGGACTTGACAGACAGTACGACTGACGATCTTTCACGGGTGCATATGACTGGCTGACGCGGGGGGCTATGTACAGAGAAGCTGATGCTGTCGTTGCGAGATGGGCGGAAGTTGATTGGCATCTTGCGAAGTTGGGACCAGTTTGGTAAGCCTAACATGAGCGCCCGGCTTCCACCGTACGAGAGGGCTGATGAATGATCAAACAGCCAACTTGGCTCTGCAATCCACCACCGAACGAATCTTTGCGCCACAGCCAGATGCCCCGGCCGACCAACCGCGCGGCTATTTCGCCGACGTGCCCCACGGTCTCTTCCTCGTCCGAGGCGAGAATGTCCTGCTGCTGGGCGAGATCGACCTGGACAAGGACGACGACCCGCCGCCAGGCTACGAGAGGGGCGAGTTGGCCATGGTGAAGAAACTGGCGGAAGAGAGGAAGACCCTTGACAAGGCCAGGGAGAAGAGGCGATTAAAGAAGCTCACAAGCATAGGTTTCGAGGGGGAGAACCTGGGGGATATTGTATGAGGACCGGGATCAACGTTGCAAAGGGCTGGTGTGAGGCAGAATATTGTGAAATGCCTCTCACCTATGGATAGCCGGCTACGGCACCTCGAGGCGAGTGAGAATCTCGCTGGCCCCGCCTGACAGAAAGAATCAGGAATTTTTTTTTTTTTTTTGCACGATCCAGTTTCATTTGCTTGCATGCTTGCATGCTTGCATGATTGAGACTTGTCGTGTGTAGAGTTACAAGATTAAGTGGTATCATTAAGTACACGGGGCCCTCGCCCCTAGAAAATACACGGCTCTGCAACAAAAACTGCAGGCGGCCCAGGCACCCCAACGCCAGCATATCCGTACATGATCTTGTCATCGTCTATCAACTCTTTGGAACATCGGCACGGGGGCGGCCCCCGGATCTCGGATTCCCCCCAGCAGCCAGTCAGTCAACCCCACGAATCGGGCGCCCATACCCTTTTCTCTGTTGTTGCTGTCGCCTTGCGCCGTTTCAATTGTGTGGCTCAAGATACGCCCCTCTTGGTCAAAGTCGAAGATGAACAGGCCGGTGAATGCCTTGCTGGCATCCACGCCGCGTCCCATTCGCAATGACTTGGCAATACTGCTGCCGCCTACTTCGTCCTTGTCCGTTTTGGTTTTCTCGCACCATCGCACCACGAGCTGTTCGGCCATCGCGCCTTGTCGCCTTGGCAGAAACGTCAATGGTTCGGACGTCATCCGTTCCGCAAGGACTTCAATCTTCACGTTGCCTATTATGGGGACCCTATTCCAAGCGATCGGTGATGTCCACAGCGCAGCATTATAGGCGACGCGACCGGACACTGTGGGGAGATGAGGATGCGTCGAGGGGAAAAGGTGTAGTGATATATTAGGGGCGAGGATATCTTGGGGTAGCGGCGATTGTAAAAGTGTCGGCATGCGTTCTTGGAGAATCCGCAAGGCTAGCAATCATCAGCACCAGTCGCAACGCTTGGCTCAGGTGAGATTCAGAAACATACTCTTTCCGAGCTTCGCCTTGTTGGGGTCGGGAGGCTTGTCACCGCCCGTGCCTACCCATAGAATCCCGGTCGTGTCGAAGAAAGCTCTTGCGTCCCGTCGCTTCGGCGGTGGTATCGACTCGGTCACAATATCTGGTGGAGGAAGGGTGTCGGCAACGGGATGGTTTATAGGCTGAACCTGCGCTTTCGCAGGGCTGAAGATGGTCAGACCGCGACACAGCGACGGTGCAGAGCGGCCAGCGCCCTTCACAGCTATACGGAGCGGCGCAGCCATTGGGAGTTGCGGTTCCTCAGCTTCGTAAATCGAAGTGCATCAGCACAGGTGAGGCCGCGGGTCGCGGAAGGATGGGCGAGACGGTCATGAGATGGGCGAGACGGTCATGAGATGGGCGAAGGAACTCTGGCGTCACTGGCTGGGGTTCGTCGAATTTCGTGGTGGGGCCGGTTCCTGGACAGTGAAATCAAGTTTGGTCGGGCTGTTTCACGGGTAGGCTGATCCAATTCTGAGGCAGTGCTTCACGTGACCCGCCTGTCAGCTGCACCTTTGGGTGCTGGCGCTGTACCTAGGTAGCAGCCAAGGAAGGCACCTGGCCAGGCGCCCACCGCCTATCGATCAGCAGCCAGAGCAGCCTGACGTACTCCAGTCTTTAGTCGATTGTCCCGTCAATCGCCCATCCAACCTACCTTCACCATCCACCATCTCCACAGGCCATCCTCCAGTCTCCCTCCATCGTCGCATCCAACGCACCGCGCGCATCGTACCCGCTACAAGTGCACTCGCTTGAACGCCCGACGACTACACCAGCCGGCCCTAAAGCAACCGCCATCATGAATCCCGAGTGGTGCGTACCGATCCCCTATTGCGAAACGGACCCCTGATACCGAGTGAATGGTTCGTTTGCTGACTCTTGACCTGCCAGAGTTCTTCCCCAACGCCGACATTCCTTCCTCGATCCAACTCCCGCAACGACACGCGTCTGCTTGCAACATGTCTGACATTCGGCTAGATACGACTACCTCTTCAAGCTTCTCCTGATCGGTGACTCCGGTGTTGGAAAGTCTTGCTTGCTGTTGCGTTTCGCCGACGATACCTACACCGAGTCCTACATTTCCACAATCGGTGTCGACTTTGTTCGTTCCCCCGTTACCCCTCTATCTCTCTGCGCGTCCGCAGGCTGACATGCCCAGAAAATCCGCACCATCGAGCTCGACGGCAAGACTGTCAAGCTCCAGATCTGGGATACCGCCGGCCAGGAGCGCTTCAGGACCATCACCTCGTCCTACTACCGTGGCGCCCACGGCATCTGCGTCGTGTACGATGTGACCGACATGGACTCTTTCAACAACGTCAAGCAATGGCTCCAGGAGATTGACCGGTACGCCACAGAGGGTGTCAACAAGCTCTTGGTCGGCAACAAGAGCGATATGTCTGACAAGAAGGTGGTCGAGTACACAGTGGCAAAGGTAGGTTTATGTTCTCTGGATGCAGCGTGTTGTGTCCCATGCTGATGACTCCCCTCGTAGGAGTTCGCCGACAGCCTGAACATCCCCTTCCTCGAAACCTCAGCCAAGAACGCAAGCAACGTCGAGCAGGCTTTCTTGACCATGGCCCGCCAAATCAAGGAGCGCATGGGCACAACGACCGCAAACAACACCAAGCCCAGCGTGCAGGTCGGCCAGGGCCAGGGCGTCGGCAACTCGAACAACAGCTCTTGCTGCTAGATCAGCAGCCGGTGTGGTTTCAGCGTTGACAGATCTTGGGAACAGCTGTTTTTGATGGAGTCTGGTTGGTGCAAACGTTTGCGGACGATTCAAGGATTACAACACGCCGGGGAGCAGAGAGAGGTGGTGAGGGCGGTTCGGGCCTGGACGCGCATAGAATCGGAATTGCTGTCATTTGGATGTGAATGGCACAACTTGGCCACTCTCTTTTTTTTCACCTGGGAGGAACACGGTCCGCGGGATTTCCTTGTGAATGAGATTCACAAGGGCGATGCATCTTTGGCCACCGACAGGAAGCGAGACGAGCGGGCTTTCAACTTGCGCACGCGGTGCTCTTTGTCTACTTTGTCTTCCCCCTTCCCTTTCCACGCGGTATTATGGTAATCAAGAATTCGGGTCACTCCTATCAAGTCACGGCCGCAAGGTCATGTACAATCATTGCCAACGCGACATGCCTTGTTGAAACATTGCCTGACGTTCTCGCCATCAAGGCGTCAGTCACCTGGAGCGCATGAACATAGCTTCTTGAGCAAAAGTATTGATTAGTCTACGCTATGCCTGCATGGTACACCGTCCGCAACGCGCCGCATGAAAAGACAGACTGCATTTGCCGCAGTTGGGTATCGATTAGATCCGGTCCTTTGCAGTACCCAATGTACCTCCTACTTCCCCCTCCCTCCCGATTTTTTAAGACCGTCATCAACATTGTCGCTAAAATTAGTCCCACGGAGGACAGGAAAATGCAGTGAATAATGTACTACTATAAAGAAAACATGCCAGTGTTTGGCTGGGTTGTATCTCATCCGAGCAAAGCTCCGTTGTGATAAGGAGAGACGAGATTTCAAGCGAGGCCAAGGAACTTCAAGGCCTTGCGACTGTTTGGTTTCTGCATCTGCGAGCGCTTCTGGATGAAGATGGGCATGAGCCTTCGTTCCTCTTCGTCATAGTCGCTATCGCCGGCAGGATCATAGGTCATGATCGATTCCGCCCCATCGGTCATGGCGAGACCACGCTTCGACTTTGGGTTCTTGGTGCTCTTGCCTGTCCGAGACGTCTTGAATGTGCGCACAGTCTCGGCGATGGAGGCTGCTCGGGTCGACGGCGCGTTTGACGGTTTGGCAGACTTGTTGAATCCAGGTGTGATAGGACTGGTCGGCCCTGTCGACCTTGGAAAGGGGGAAAAGCTGCCCAAAAGTGGTGTCGGTTTTTGCTTCGCGGCGGAGGGCTTCTTTGGAGGCGCAGGGGGCTGCAGAGGCTCTTCTGGGGCATAATACTGTGATATGCTCATAAGAATCTTCCTGATTGTAGCAATGAAAGTGGCAATCTCGGTGTCACTTGCATTCGACGTGAGTAGAAAGTTGGCGTGTGACACAGCAATGTCGGTCTCCGATGTCGAGCCAACAGGCTTGCCCAAGGGACCTTGGGGTTTGACCTGGTTACTGATCGATGCACCCCGTAGATGCATGAATCGTGCCATGTCAGAGCTCTCTGAGTCGATGAGCTGGGCCACTTTCATGAGGTCCACTCCGACCAGCTTCTGTAAAGCTAGAATAGTCGAAAGATGTTCTGGCGGATACTCCAGCAGAAGGTACCTAACCTCTGCGTGCATCGCCAGGTACGTTTCGAGATGGGGGACAATGAGGGTGGCGAGTAGGTATGCGTTGTTGAAAGGGTTATCAGATGTTTGGTTCGCCAGGGGCTGGTTTGTGAAGGATTGCATGGCGTTGGCGAGGAGATACCTAAAATCCAGGCGGCCACTTCGGCTCATGCCACTCCGTTTCGTGCCGAGCTTATCCAACAGGCCGACGACGGCAGACGAGTATTCCTTCTTGACGCCCTTTTGGGACCCGATGGCCAGGATCTGGTCCATTCTTCGGTTGTCGGCTCTCGGACTGCTAGGCTCGGCCTCACGGAAGATGGGTTTCCAAAGGCCTTCCAGTTCCGGTAGAAGAGAGAAGCTGAATTGCTTGTAACCGTCGCTTTCAGGAGGAAAGTAGCTCTCCAGCACTGCGCGGAGTGCATTCTGTATCGCAACGGCGGTGTGTGACGTGCAGACCTTGAACTCATAGAAGCTACTGTCCCTCTCTGTCGACACTGATGGCGTAGGAGTCTTCCGGGGCGTGGGGGGCCGGTGCACCTTTACACCAATCTTTTTGGTCTTTGATGTCGGCCAAGTGTCCTGTATGTAGGCAAATGGGTCATATTCTCCCTGGTCTATCAATGGCGACTTGACAATGCTGGGCTCCTCAGTAGCTTTAGGCGTCTCATCTCCACCGCGTATGCTGTGTGACTCTGGCGTTGACGGGAGCTCATCGTTTATGGTAGCAGTGTCTGAGCCGGCAGTGCTACTTGCGAGGATGGGGTAGAGCCCATCACGGAAGGCTCTGATGACTGTATCCAGAAGGGCGTCCGGCGCATCGTCCTTCATATACAGAACAAGGTGCTCCGTCAAGGGGTGTACTGGAACAAACACCTCGACTGGTTCCTCAATAACCTCGGCATTGGTTCCTCTATCGACATAGGACAATCGCTTTATCCTGCGCTTTCTCTCCGGAGGCACAGGCGAGAGGCTCACCACACTCGCATGCCTGGTCCTGACAGAGATTGTCCGGGAAGTATCGGCAAATCTCGACCGCAACGACGGCAAGGGTTGCTGTTCCGTGGCAGTGCTGCGGGAAAGTGGACGTAGCGCGGAGGTCGAGTCCTCATTGCTGGTTGGTGGCGATGAGCAAAGTCCATCGAGGGAGCGTACCCTTGTGACGGGGGCAATCGTGTGTCTCACATCGACAACCGAGGCCTCACCGAAAGTGACCTCGCCAGGTGACCTGATATCAAAGACTTCGGAGCGCGACGTTGGCAGGGCGTCCAAGAGCGGTGAGTGAAGAAAGGTTGGGCCGTAGCTCTCACCGACGCAGCTTGGCGACAGCTTGGGGTCGAGAACAGGCGAGTCTATTGGCTGGTCAAAGGCCCCTTGCTCGAAATGAGTGACTGAAAACCTCGGGGGGCCGACTTTGGGATAGTCATCCTCCACGGCTTCGTCGGCGACGGAGGTGTCGCTATTGGCTCTCTTGCGAGCACCGAACACATAGAAGGGTGCAGCGTCTCCAAAATTGTCGGAGTAGCCGTACATGGGCAGGCTGTGACTTCGCAGACGACTCGTCAGGGTCAGGTCCAGCTCCGTAGAGGGTTGAAGGTTGGCTGTCTCGCGATCCAAGGCCTCGGCTGCTCGCATCGCCCTTGTTATGGGATCTTCACTCAGAGCCTCCAGTGTCTCGTCCTCCGGAATAGTAGTGTCCATCGTAAACGGCGATGAGCGTGACCCGCTGTCCGCCTGTCCGTTAACCCATATGCGTGCCTGTCTCTGCAAGCTACCCAAGCCTTCCTTGACCAAGTGGTGAAACATGGACTCGGCTTCGACATGGTCGCCCTGGGTCTCGTATCGCATGATCTGGCGTATGCACAAGGCTTGGGCGCTAGGAGTTCCGCCATTCATGAAAACGAGTCGTTTGCTGGACGCAGTCGATCCCTCCAGGAAGGTCTGCGCCACATTATAGCGGGCGTTGGCGGCATGGTGAACTTTGCGAATGTATTCGGGGGCCGTAAAGGCATCGCCATCGGTTGACGTTGGCAGATAACACTGGACACTGGGTAATATGAGGATGTGAGGTGAGGTGGGTAAGAGTCGCAGCTGTGTTGATACGGTCTCGGGATGTCCTTCGAACGCGACGATACTGCCCATGGACTTGGGCATGCTGGAGGAAGCCATGATTCTAGAGAGTGAGTTGTGCTGTCCAACGAGGTGCGAAGGCAAATGCGCCACTCATGGCAGGACTGCCAGGGTGTTGCTGAAGTGATGATGAGAAGTGTTCATGAAGAAGAACCAAGGGCAAGGGTTCCGAAGCATGTAGAGAGTGGGGAGACAAGATCTGAGAGGCCTGGAAGAGAAAAGCGAGGAAAGTGTTCTTGCTATAGCAGCTCTGAGGGGGATCATTCGCGGGTGCTTGAGCGCCTTACGTGAGTGACGCTCAGGGACTGGACTAGCACGCCGCCGGTAAGTGCCATGCCTGCCCTGCTTGTGTGGGTCCAGGATATGTCGATAGCTGCTGTTAATCGGGTCAGAGCGACTGGAACAGCGCGGATGTTTCGACGGGGCGCCTGCCTGCTACTGATCAGTGTGGGATGAGGTCCACAGAACGGACGGGGCAGGCGCGACTGGATGTTCGAAGGGCCCAAGCCAAATTGTTTCATTCATGTTGGTCGCCGAGGTGCATGGATTGACCGAATGAAGGAAGAATGAATGTGATGTGATTGTTGGCTGGCTGGCCCTTGGGCCTTCACTTTGCCTCTACTAACCTGCAGGTACCCTCAGGCCGCTCGGACACCTTGGCCAACCCCAGCATCCATCCTTCTCAGCCCCTGCTCTCCAATTTGCGCGCCCATTCATTCATTGCTGAATCCAGTCAATCCACGCGGCGCTTGCGCGATCGACGGGTGCAACCCCCCAACTCCAAGCCGGGCCAGAGCTGGCAGCCTGCAGGCATGTCCGTGCCCGGAGCTCTGGACACCCGAATGAGTGGCTCACGCAACCAACGGACAGGGGTCGTGGCGAGGGTCAGACAAACATGCTCACTTGTTGGCTTCTTCCGTCGCGTTCGTACAGTGCTCAGAGCTTGGTCGCTTTCCGAGCGCAATCGTCAGTCAGCCTGCCCACGCGTCCCATGCGAGAAATCGATGGCACCCGGCGGCTCTGCGGTGTGCACAAAGGAATTGGAAACGTTCCTACGTAGTTGTATGTCAGAGTCCACCTCGAAATACCCTGATCGTGGTCCAATACCCGCCGGCAGTCCTTAGCCTCGAGCGGCCTGCAAGGCCTACGCCAGATCCAGGCTAGCCTCCTTCTTCCGTCTGCCAGCCTCCAGCCAGCGAGATCAACAAGACGCAATGTAAAAAGGGGGGCCAGTCCGTGCACAGAGCACGAACTTGGCCTGCGCGTGCGTTCCTGTTCACACTTCACAGACTTCATTGTTTCTGTTTGGCGCTTATGCAGCACGTTGTAATGGGTTAAGATGTCCGGAGTGGGTTGTGTGACCCGATGCGAATCGCGGCCTCGATGGCCATGCAAATCGCTCTTTGCTCTCGGAAACAAGCATTGACATGCACCAGGTTGGACCCATCGACCATCCATCGCAGCCCTTGGCCCCTTGCTTCGAATTCATGGCTCAGAGGCACCGGAGTACGTAACTTGGCACAATCATCAATGCACACATCGTGCTCCACACGTTATCGCATGGCCAGTGGGTTGTTCTTCAACCATGTCTCACACCGCATGGTGTCTCACGGGTCGCGGCCACGAAAGCTGTTTCGTCTTTGTCGAGGACCGTGCATCGCATAATATCGATAGCAGTGCGACGAGCACAGACAGAAGCTGTGATCGGTCCGGCGTCGTGTTGCAAATGAGCAGCCTGCCGGCTCCACGCCTGGCTATTTGCCGTGGGGCGGGACGGCTGGGGTCACGTTAGCGTATCGGTGATCGACATGACGATTTCCTCAAGATTACAAGACCGGGAAGCTGCCCGTCAAGGTCTCCAAACTCATCACCGCACTCGGTCCGCAGCATCTTCAGCCGTAGATTGCCTGGGCTGCGCACATGCAAGCTACGTGCACAGCCTTTGGAGGCCGTGACGCACGCGATGCTGTTCACTTGGCGTACTCACCGCGAGGATAGCAGCTGGCTACAATCGAGAAAACGGCATGATCCGTAGATCCCAGCGCCATATACAAGTAAAGGGGGAGCCTGGGAAGTCCATGCCGCCGGCTCTCCGCAGCCTCCTAGGAAGCAAAAGTGCTTTAGACTTCCAAGGGACCCTGGGCTTTCACCATTGCGGAGACCCCATTCAGTAATTAATGATATCCTCTAGGCTCTAATTAGCACTTGTATAGGTACCCTGGTAAGTACTAATCTCTCATCTACGTACTCCGTAGTAATACAAGTATTGCGAGCATGTAATTAAGATGGGGCAAGCTTCGATTTTGCAGCGATCTCGGCACGAACAGTAACATCTACGTACTAGTACACTCTCCAGTCTCCATGATTTCCTTAATACCTGTCATATAGGGTGATCACTCACAGCATGTGTGACCAGTCGTCTCATTCTCAGATCTAAGTTCTAACTCGGTGGATCTACCTTACGTTCTGTATGCGTGGCACCTCGCGATCGACTGATAGTACATACATATATCCGGGATGGCGGCGTTGTTTGGCTCGACGGTTGGGTCTGGGGCGTACGTAGTAGCAAACCACCTACTCCTCATTCATCCAGGTTCCAACAAACAGGATAAGTTCAACGCTAGAAGTTTAGCGTTTTCGGTACTGTATCAAGAACTGGGAAGACTTGTTTCGCTGCAGATCGACAGTCAACCTTGGCTCCTGGGCCACTCCCCGCGTGTTGCCCAGCCCTCAGATCGAGAAGTATATCAATAGCAACGTTATCCCAGATGTGTACACGCATATTCCTGGGGGTGGACTGTTGCGAGGGATCAAGCATGAATGTACATGGACAACCCCTTCTCGGTTGTGTGAATTACATGTACTGGGGAGTTTGCCACTTTCTCGCAGAGCACTCTGGATATCTAATTGACCTGCCGCCCCATGCAGGCGTCGAGCACATTGATGAGACCAGTGAGGAATATGTGGAAGAGGAAGGGGGCGGCAAATACTAGGCAAAGATGGTAAAGTGACTGATCCACATGTGCGCAGATTTTGGTCAGCACGGCAGCTACCAGCCGCCACTGGAAGATGCCGCGAATCAAGAAGGCAGCCAAATCAAGGCAACTGTGGATTCCATGGCCAAAAGAGCACAACATATGGACTGTGGCAGTACCAGGGGCTCATGTTCCTTTGGTAGTTCATGTTGATCCGCATGTGGCTGTCTGGTCCAACCGGGTAAGTCGTGATAGGTATCCCGTTAGCGTAAAGGGGCTTCCTCTGGATGGTCAAAGGTGTATTCGCCCATTGCTTGATGCAGGGCTTGTTCGTATTCTTTTGCTTTCGCTGGAAACTCATTGGGTTGTAATTCGATGTTGAACCGGAAGAGACCTTTGGGTTCTCATCAATAGTTGTCACCTTGCTCAAGCAGGGCTGTTCAAGCCTCGGATGTCGACAAAGACACGCGTCTGAAGAGGGATCTCTTCGTCCATTAGACATGTGACAACCAATGCAGACAAGTATTTCTCTCCACGTTGAGAGAACGCTCGCTGGCGTAGATCACTTGACAAGTTGTCGGAGACTCGAAACAACGGGCACTGTACACAATCGTTGTCCCACAGGAGGCTTCGAGACATGCCTCCGATGTGTTTTGATGTCAAGTCACTTAATTCACGGCCTAATCATCCATGAGCTCGGCTAGCTCGGCCTCCTCTTCAGCCGTGAGCATGCCATCACCCGCCTTGTCCTCCTCCTGTGGCTTGGCAGCTGCGGCAGTCCTCATCTTTTCCACCGTCTCGTCCAGATCCTTTCTCGCAAGCGGCCACGTCCGAATGGTGCCGTCGATGCTCACGCTGGCGATTTTGGGCGACGTGTCGTCCCTGAGCAGGACCAGGTCTGTCACCTCCTCGAAGTGACCCTCGAGGGTGCAGTATAATTTACCCGACGACCTATCCCATATCTTGACGTCCTCGTTCCGCCCGGCCGTGATGGCCCATTCTTCAGTCACGACCACGGCACGAACGTAGTCTCCGTGGTCAAAGGAGTCGTCGGCGACAAAGCCCCGCGACCGAGCCAGACATTTGGCCGTGCCGTCGGCACTCGCGGTCCAGAGGTTGGCTTCCTCGTCGGTCGCATCGTAAACAAGTCGGTACACGCTCGTCTCGTGCTCCTCGATGGTAAGTCGCTCGGCATCGGGACGGTCAACAAAGGTCTCTGGCAGCTGTTCCGCGGACGAGAGTGTGATTTTCCAACGTCGAATGTGAGGGTCACTGCTGGCACTGGCGAAGACGATCTCTTCATCGGTGCTGAGGATGGGGTCAACAGCTATGTGTTGCACGGCTAGCATGGTCGTCGTCGCATCTTGAAGGGTGTGGATCCGCTTGCCCGACTCGATATCCCACACCAAGATCTTCTTGTCAGCTCCGCCGCTGATGAGGACGTCTTTGCCGGCCAGCTTGACGCAGACCAATGCCTTGACAAAATCGCTGTGGCCGCTCAGCTTGCGCCCTGGCGCAGCAGTCCCAATGTCCCACGTCCAGATATCCTTGTCCCACGAGCCGGCAAAGACGGTTTTGGAGTTGAGAGCAAGACAGGTGACGGGGGCTTTGGGGCCACGATATGTAGTTTTGGGCTCGGAAGACTGATCACCATGTTAGCAACAGCGCTACCAGTAAGAGTACACATCACGTACCCCGAGCGCTACGCGCCGCACGTAGCCCGCTGACTCTGCGATGAACAGCCTATCTGAGGGAGCCGCCGGGTCTAGGACAGCCGCGAGAATCTTGCTCTTAAAAGTCACCGGATCGCCATTCTTGTTCGAGGACTTTGCCTCCTTCCGCGCCTGCTGTGCTTGCGCTATGCTATCTGACGGTCAGCCACGGTAGGTCTCAGGGGGGTTGTGTTTTTGGAGGGGGTACTCTGAATGGAAGAAATTGTCACGATCGGCAGACTGCATGTTGTCTCGCTTGGTTTGACGTGAGAGCAGTGAGCGGCAGAATTTGGGACTTAAAAATAAGAATTCAAGGATTTTTTTCTGGTATGCTTGTGTGAGCATGGAGGTGATCAATCTGAGTGTTGAGCTGGTCGAAGCCCGCGAGTTATTTGTGGCAACCCCACCAGGCATTATCAATCAATCGACTGGGATGCGCGAGACTTCCTTCACCGCATGGAATACCCCAGCACAAGCAGGCTCGTCATGAAAAATCCCGATGAGCTTTTCGAAAGGCCAGCAAGACTGGCTGAACTCATATTCATGTACTCTGGAGCCACGTAGCTGGTGGATGAACAGTCACCATAGTCTACAGGGTACCCAGAACGCCATGACGCGAAAATTGGCGGGGCACTGAACGACAGCTGGATGGACCCCCTGTTTAATTAATGGCGACGCGAGTCTCATCCGTCCCACGCGTCGACACGCGACGGTCACGTATTTCATCCGCACAACGTCAACATCGCCCAGCTCGCAACGGACCAAGCTCTGCGTGGGCGAGAGGACACATCATGGACCCGACAGCAGCACTTCGAATCCAGCCACGGGCTGGCCACACCAGTGGCACAACGCGCTGCGCGTACACCGCCGATGGCAGCCGCCTGGTCACCGCCGGCTCCAACAACCTGATCCGCATGTACAAGACCGGATCCGATGGCGAGCCGACCAACATTGATGACTGTCAGGAGAACAATATCGCCCTGGCCGCAGCAAGCAGCACCTTTGTCGTGGCGGCCGAGGATGGGACCGTGAGCTTGTACAACATTGCCGATGCCAGCTTCGACAAGTTTGTCACGCGCTCGACACTTCCGGTCAGGGACGTAGCCATGTCACCCGATGGGAAATACGTCGCTGTGGCGGGCGACGAGCTCAGCGTTAAGGTGGTGGATACAGAGGACATCACCCAGGTGCGATACCTGAGGGAGCATGCTCGCGCAACGAGAGGCGTCAGCTTTGACCCCGCGGGGCGTCTCCTCACACTGTCCGGGACAGATGGTATTATCTATGTCTACTCGCTGACATCAGAGTCTCCCGAGCTCATTCGAAAGGTGGATGGGGTCATTGCTGCCATTGACGGCGACTCGGACGTTTCGACCAAAGCAGTCTGGCACCCCGACGGACGAGCGTTCGCTGCCGTCACGGCGACCAAGGATATCCAGGTGGTGTCGAAGAATGACTGGGAGAAGCAGAGGGTGTTTGCGAATGGCCACTTGTCCGATATCACAGCTTTGGCATGGTCACCCAATGGCGCACTGCTGGCATCGGCGAGCAAGGACGGCAAGCTGCTCGTTTGGGAGACCAAGACACAGAGCGTCGTGGCACGGTACGACTATTCCAACGTCGTTGATCTGGCGTGGCACCCCACCAGGAACATTGCCTCCTTCACAACCACGGACGGCGAGGTCTACATCCATACAGACTTTGTGAACGACCAGTTTGCGTCTTTGCTCAGGCTCCCGAAACAACCTGCCCCCTTCATTCACGACCCCCTCGCAGAGACCTCGGCCAACAGAAGGCCTGCACCGGTCAATGGGAAGAGGCAAGAAATCCCCTCGAGACCAAGACGCGAGTCCCTCGGAAGCCTCGATTCCTTTCTGGGCGGCGCAGACGGAGAAGATGATGACTTTGTGGTCGACGATGACGGCGCCGGCTACACCACCGCAGGCTTGAAAAGGGGTCACGAGGGTGATGAGAATGGCGAGCATACACGCAAGCGCCAGCACATTGAACCCATATACCACGAAGCGTTCCAACCAGGATCAACGCCCTGGCGAGGCAATCGAAAGTACCTCTGCCTGAACCTAATTGGCTTCGTGTGGACCATAGACCAAGACTCGCACCACACCGTCACAGTCGAGTTTTACGACCATGATTTCCAGCGCGACTTCCATTTCACCGACACCTTCCTCTACGACAAGGCCTGTCTCAACGAGCACGGCACACTCTTCTCATGTCCACCAAAGGGCGATAAGCCAGCCACCATCTTTTACCGCCCCCATGAAACATGGACGCAACGCTCGGACTGGAGGACGGAGTTGCCCGCGGGAGAAGCCATCACCGCCATGTCACTGAGCGAATCGTTCATCACAGTCACGACCAATGCAAACTACGTTCGCGTATTCACGCTCTTCGGAATGCCTTATCGCGTCTACCGTCCAAAGAGCTCACCCATGGTGACCTGCGCGAGCTACAGGGACTATGTCCTCACGATGGGCAACGGGCCTGTTGGGGCTGATGGCAGCGCGAGGTTGCTATACACCATTGAGAACGTCAAACGAGACGAGATCTGCCAGAACGAAGACACGGTAGCGCTGCCCGAGGGCGCAACGGTGAAGAGTGTCTTCTTCTCCGACAGTGGGGACCCTTGCATATACGACTCGACAGGCACGCTGCTCACGCTGCTGCATTGGCGGAAACCCTCGCGCGCCTGCTGGGTGCCTCTGCTCGACACGAAGCTCCTGTCCCGCCTGGCGTCGGGTCGAAAGAGCGAGAACTACTACCCCGTGGCGGTGGCTGACGACAAGTTCCACTGCATCATTCTCAAGGGCGGCGACCAGTACCCCTACTTCCCACGACCACTGCTGTCCGAGTTTGACTTTTCGATCCCCATCGCATCGGCACCAAAGCCAAAGGAGAAGAAACGGCGCAATCCGGACGACGAGGATGCTGAGATGGAGGATTCCCCATCCGACGAGGACGACGACGGAGACGATAGCGCCGCGGCGGAATTGCGGAAGCTTGAGCAGGCGTATATGCTCAAGGGCGTCCAGGCCGCCCAACTACGTGATCTCATCGACGGCACGTCGAGTACCCACACGCAGCGCTCTGCACTCTCGCGACTGGAGCTCGAGATTGACAAGACCCTCCTGCAGCTCCTGGCAGGCGAGTGTCGCGAGGGCGAAGAGCGCGGGATGCGCGCCCTGGAGATGGTGCAGTTGATGCGCGACCGCACTGGACGAATGTTTGAGGCCGCAGGCAAGGTCGCCGACCGGTATGGACGCACCATCCTCGGGGACAAGATTCGCGAGGTGGCAGAGAGGAAGGCCGAGGGCCGCGATGAGGATGATTTCTAGGCTACGGTAGGATATCATATGTGTCAGTCAGCTGGAGTCATGTGTATAAATGCTGGAATGCTGGGAAGTATTAACGAATTGATGACCGCATGGCTGGCCGTGCACGGGTGAGAGTCTAGACCTGCCTGGCTATCCTTCAGTCAGTTGAGGCTTGTGACAGTCACATGTTCATTGTCGCCGTGGATTTTGACTTTCCAACGGTTCGTTCATGGTGAGGAACAATTCCAGATTCACGTCCATGTTCTCGATTCATGTGCCTACCTGGTACCTACCAGTCTCCCTGCCTGCCTGTTTATTACCCCTATTGTCGAGGTCGGGGAATCCTTGCCTTGTGAGACACGTCGGCAGTTGGACATACTGTCTCACGTTCAGGCCCACGGTTGATAAAATGTCGGCCGGCCAACTGCGATGGAGGACGGACTGGAGGCCGTCGTGCGCTGCAGCACCAGCACCGTGAGTGCTACCTAACAGAGGAACCCCCACTCTTGTTGGGATGTGAGTGAAGCTGTGCTGCCAAGTGCGATGTCGGCGTGCGCATCGTGCCTGATGAGGGCACCATGATGGGGACTGACTGGGCTGTATTATCTCGGACTGGACGGGAGCGCGGGGCGAAAGGGAATTCACATGACAGGCTCTAGTAGAGTACTAGACCGCGAGTCTGATGCTGGTTATTAGTGAATTAGGTAACTTAGTTGAGGTTTGGGCGGCCTGGCGTGGTGCGCTGAAGAATGATGGATGGGACTGCAGTCGGATAAGCTAGTCTACTACGGATAGTTTGTATAGAAAGGAACGACCAACGGCTGGAGGCTGCCCCTTCCCTGCCTTGTTGGGTCAACAGGAGAACCCCCATATGCTCCATGTCTCTCAATCTGCACCTCACATTCTGTTAGATCACACCACTAGGCAGTCAAGCAGCCCGAGCCCGAACCCTTTTGCACCTGAATCACTTGCTTCAGCGGACGGGGACGCCTCATCGCCGTCCACATTCCATCTTCCACGACCCACTCATCGCTGTCCAGTGACTCCAGTCCACCCGTGAGGGGTGATGGCCAGGCGAGCTGCCCCGACGTTCTAGAAGCCGACAGCTTCACCTTGCGCTGCATGTGGCAGACCCTCAAAACGCTGGAAGCTTAGCACCATCCATCTTGTTGCGTGTGCGTCTGCATTACAGCGACGACGGCGAATTGGCCCAGTTGACGATTCCTCTCTTCCCATCCTCGAGGGGGACATAACTACAGTAATTAGAGCTTCGACGCACCTGTGCGCTCGATACATAGCAGAGCACTAACTGACCCCTGCAGCACCGCGCACCACCTGCGTCCCTCGTCCGCGACAGACAGACATCTCGCGTCGCGTGAAGCTTCTCTGCTTAATTCGTCCGCCGCAGTACAATTATTACTGCGTCCGTGTCAAGCCTGGCCTGACTTTGGCAATGAGGCAGGTAAGTACGTACAATTACAACACAACAAAGTCACCCCAGACAGGCGGCCAGTTGCCCTACTTGACCCCCCGGCCCAGGAATAGAGTTCCGCGGCCTCAAACTTCGGAGGGCCTGCGTCTACCCGCTACATCCCTCCGGCTTCCACAAGCGCCGCCGTCTTCGACTTCTAGACCCAAAGACTCTCGGCCATTCTGCTGTGGAAATGCCAGCGCTGACCATCCTTGGCCTCGAGCAGGGCGCATCTCTACGACGACAAAAGGGGACCCCGGCGTAGCCCCCGAAACCGACGAAACCTTGCATCGCGAACAAGCAACATCTCGATCCCCTTCCATGCGCGCCACAGTCATCTCGCGAGGCTGACCGCAGGAACGACTGATAACCCATAATCGAAAGCTCTGTACAGCTTCCACGGCCGTTCGCCAGTTCCGTTGCCTCCGCAAGCGCCGCTATGGCTTCCACAGCCGTTGCCGGCGAGCCCATGGACATTGCTTCGCCCACGTCTAGCTCTCGTCGACCAGACGCGCGCTCTGCAATTGATAAGTCCAAGGCGGAAGCAACCAGTCAAGGCGCAGACAGCGAAGAGCACGAGAACGAACGCGCCGGAAAGAACACGAACATTGGCAACATGGCAGCACCACCTCCCGCCGCGGCGGCTCTGCACCAGCCAAAGATTGTGCAGACGGCGTTTATTCACAAACTGTACAACATGCTGGAGGACCAAAATATCCAGCATCTGATATCGTGGTCGTCCAGTGCCGACAGCTTCGTCATGGCCCCGACGCCGGACTTTTCGAAAGTCTTATCGTGAGTATTCCGCGATGGGTGGATGGCTATGGGGCGTCAGACTCACCAATCCAGACAATATTTCAAGCATACAAACATCTCATCGTTTGTGCGGCAGCTCAACATGTATGGATTCCACAAAGGTACGACCAATCTGCGAGGCACGAAGCGACTGAACTGAACGGCCGACTGACGCAACTGCAGAGCGCGACGTTTTTCACACCAGCAGCCCCGAGTCGACCCTCTGGGAGTTTAAGCACGGCGGTGGCAACTTCAAGCGCGGCGACCTGGTGGGACTGCGGGAGATAAAAAGACGCGCCAGTCGACACGCGCTCGTGCACCGAGAGAACAACTACACAAAGCCAGCAGTATCACAGCCAGGCACACCGGCCGAACCACTGCACCTGGCGCCCGAGAACACGGACATGCGCTTGGCGAACTTGGAGTACTCGCTGAATGACTTGAGCGCGCGGTTACAGCGGAGCGACGAGGCGGCGCATTACATGCACGTCAAGTACCAGTTGGCTTCTGATACGATCGGACGGCTGCTGCATTTCAACCAGGAGCTGGCGAGGAGTGTCATGTCCCTGGTACCTCCGGAGAGCCAGGTCCATCGAGACGGTGGGTCCATATTTGACGAGGAACGGTCAAGGCTGGATGCTAATATTGAACAGTTTCTACTCTACAGCACGAGATGCAGCGCCAGGTCGACGTGCTGCGTGGCATGGATGATGGGGCCGACCCCGGATATGTAGGGAGGCAGCCGTACTATGGGGGGATGGAAAACCAACCCGTCTCGCCCAGACAGCCACAGCCAGACGAGGCGCGCCGGGGCAACCTGACGGTCCCTCAACGACAACTGTTCCACCAGCCCGCCGTGCCTTCGCGGCTCGGCGCCAATGCGAGGCGCCCCTACGGATCGATAGGCGGCGGGACAACAACGCAGTCCTCGCCATCGCGGCAGCCGAACCCGGCTGCGCCGCCGGCACCGCACCCGTTGTCGAATGTCGAGCAGGCGCCTCCCGGGGGCCTGGGTAGGAGGCACACGTCTGCGGACATTCGAGCGCACGGCTGGCTGCCTGGCATGGAGCCGCAATATCAAGGGGGAGCACCACCAGCATATCCGCAGTCCCCCAATCGCGTTCCGAACGAGGATCAGCGGATACGAGAATCCTTTTCCACGTACTCGCTACAACAAGCCGCCTCCCAACAGCAGCAACAACAGCCACAGCCACAGCCGGGATCCAGTTCCAGGCCTTGCACACCACCCTTTGCTAGCAACGGCCACAACGGGGCGGATACCTTTGGAAACTGGTCGTGGGGCTCCGCGGCAAGCCGGGGGCTTAAGGACTCGTCTGCGCCGCCGACACGACGGGGGAGCATGGCACATATTTTGAACCCAAGCGACACCGCCGAGCGGTCGGATGAAGATGAAGGCGACGAGGATCCGAAGGGAGGAGAGGAGGACGCGCGCAAGCGCAAGCGGGTGCAGTAACCAGCAGGAACTGAAGGTGAGAGGGCGGGGCGGGGCGGGCGGCCCTTTGTAGATATGAACGGGCAGGAGTTTGGGCGTTGGCGTGGGCCTGAGGGGAGAGAAACTTGGTAGCATACTGGATATCCGGGTAGTTGACCAGCTTGATCTGATCTGGCGGGGAACAGAGTATCATTCCGAAGTCTTCTTGGCCTTGTTCTTCTTGCTCTTCTTCTTCTTTTTCTTTGCCGGCGGTTGCTGTGATTCCGCGTCCCTGTCCGTGA
This sequence comes from Emericellopsis atlantica, assembly GCF_019669845.1. NCBI lineage: Eukaryota > Fungi > Ascomycota > Sordariomycetes > Hypocreales > Bionectriaceae > Emericellopsis > Emericellopsis atlantica. Next base: position 687,201 of record NW_025764706.1, on the reverse strand, counting down.
CGTCCTCTGTTACGGTGGCCGCTGGTGCTGATGTGTGCTCCTCGTCGTTGGGCGGCGTCTCCTCGCGACGCGGCCTCTTGGTCTTGTTCTTCTTCTCCCTGCCTAGACTGCCCCGCCCTTCATTGTCCTCGTCGCTCTCGGCCTCCTCCTTGGCCTTGCGCTCCCGCTCGGCCCGCTTCCCTAGGACCTTCCTCCTCAGCTCCTCATTCTCATCCCACTTTTTCGCCTTGGGCTTGACGTAGCCGACGCCGCCGAGGTCCATGCCCCAGTCGTCCTCTTCGTTTCCGAGAGCGGACTGCGCAGGCGGTGTCGGGGCGTTGGATGGAGGTTCACTGGCATCGGCTGGGGGTCGAGCAGAAGATGAGGAGGGGATGGTGCGTGTGAAGTTGAGGTTTGTGAAGAGGCTGTCTGTCCGGCTCCGAAGCATGGACAGCTTGTTGTGGAAAGATGTCGGGAGCGGCTTCACCGATGCGTCATGTTCGTCGGGGGCCATTTTCACGCTTGACCTGGGAGTGATTGTTTGGAGGAGAAGTAAAAGGTGGTGTGTGAACGAAGGTGATGAAGTGAGTTCAAGCTCGAGTCGACTTTTTTATGGGGCCCTTAGGTCGCGCTGGCGAATCCCCATCGAGGACCAGTGAGTCTGTCATACGTGTATTGAGTGAAGGTCAAAGACCTGTTCCCTTTTGTGTACTCCATAAATTACATATCCAATGCAATAGTATTACCCGTGAAGCAGTACCCATACTCCAAGCCATGCATCATAACGTTACATCATAACCCAGTGCACCTATATGCTTTCTGCCGTGCCCATCAAATTCAGTACATACGGCAGGTCCTCATCGTCCTCCCGTGTCGCCAGTCGAATCACCGACCACGACCGACCGGAGCGTATGCTACTAGAGCTCGAGGCATCGTACGGGCGTCTGGTCTGCGCAAAACTATTGCCGCTACTACTGGAGGGCCGCGAGGCCAGGTGCGGCCGGCTACGCGGGGTGGTCGGCGCTGTGCGGAACGTGCCGCCCCAGGAAGCCGAGCGAGGTGCAGGTCGACGGATGGAGGACGTGTCTGAGCTGTCAGGCCGGTTCGCGAGGGCGTGGAGATATTCGTTGCGTGAGTCATCACCATCACCACCACCATAGGCACTCTCCGATGGCGCTGTCTCGTCGTCATGGAGGATGGCCAGGTCAAGGGGCTGCATGCTGCGGAGGACCTCGGCGAAGAGATGCATGAGTTCGCGGAACTGGGCATTGGATATGGGCTGCGTCGAGAAGCGCGCGTATTCGTACAGCGCGAGGAAATCGGTGACTGTCTCGTCTGGCGAGAGGACGTCCAAGCTGGCCAAGTGATCCGCATAACCACGTAGACTAAGATTGGCAGACCGCTGCAGAAGAGACACGGCCTCAGAGTCCGGGGCAGCAACGTCGCTCCCCGTCGCGGGCCCTCTCTGCGCCAGCGTCATGGCTTTGGCCTCGATCAGGTTGGGCAGCTCGGCGAGGACGGTCCCATAATGCAAATTTGGTAGATCGGGCGACTTTGGCGAAGACCAGCCCTTGTGTTCAATGCCGTCCCACAGCTCGTGCTGCAAAGCCTTGGAGATACCCAGCCCTTCAGCCGCCGCAATTGTGACCTTGACGCCGTCCGGTTCCGTCCTCGGCCGTGCCTCGTAGGCAATTGCTGCGCTCCTGTCGAGCCCGTCCTGAATCATCTGGTGCACCGCCTTTGTCACATCGCCCACGTCGATCGGCACCCATGGCTTGGGGATGTTGTTGAGGACCGTCTTGTTCACGTACAGGCGGATAAAGTAGATGACGCTGACGACGAGGATGGTGAGGACATAGGTAAAGGCCAGAAGCCATATGTTGTACACTTGATTGTTGCGGAGCGAGCGCCCGATGGCGTCGGCCGGCGTGATCAGGAGCAGACCAGCGAGAAGAATGTAGAGGAGGAAGTAGACAGATGTGTAGGCGACGCGAAAGAAGTCCCACGCGCGACCCATGTTGGCGGCGGGAACGCGCGCGCACACGCCGGGCGCGGTCAGTATGGAGCTAGGGTTCTTCGATAGCAAGCTGCTCGATGTATACAGAGGTGTCGCATGTTTATGGCGGATGAAGATGCATGGGCGATTGTTGATGGTTGATGGAGGATCGAGGTCGATGATGTCTTGTTGGGTAAGGTAAGGTCATTACCGGGTAAGGTAATTACATGCAATTAGAAGCCTGCAAGTTCCAGCCAACAGCCGCTGAACTTAGAAGGGACAGGGAGGGGGGGGGGAGTGGAGACATGACGAACGTGGATCTCATATCCATCCACGTCCTGACTCCTGATAACAGGACATATCATTTGTTGTTTCTGACCACTTCATATCCAGTTGACTGCCCATTTATTCAACATTCAACCAGAAAGCTTACCCTGGCGGTATTTGCGTTGGAATTGACGCTGATGAAGAACATCGCCAAAGCGTGACCTATGCGATGCAGAGCAGATGGTGTTCCCATCATCCAAGTGGTCTTTCTCCTCGTGTGAATGGAGACGGTCATCATGCTCAAGAGGGGGCAGTCCAGGCGCACTACATACACATCGAGCCAGGCTTGGCGAGGAAGAATCGCTGCTATGCCCGCTTTAGGCATGTGGAATTCCCAAGGCCCCGAATGGACAGACGGTGCGTGGCTGGCCTAGGGCGGATCTACCATACCGTCTTGCAGTAGTGGCATCTCATCACCACCGACACTAGAGAAGTGCGTGTGGTACAACTTTACCGTGACTGACATGAGTCTCAAGCCACTCGACTCGAGAATCCTATAGGTATATGGGCATGGACAATGCTTCCTCCTGTATTCTCAGTTGTGACAGTAGAGAGGCTCAGTATCAGATACGACGATCTCTCACAGCACGCGGCAGATGACCCTGCAGAGACATACCACGCGGGAACTGCCGATCACGAGTCCAAGGTCGATCAAGTTGAAACACTCTCCGTTCTAGACTTTGGTTGTGCCGTTGCCTAGTCCTCACTTTTGACCACGCGTGGCTTCTAGTCTAAGTTCTGCAGGCGCAAGCCAGTCTTGGCATTGGACTACAGCCGAGGCAGTATCTTCCAAAAAGTAAGCATGTCCCCTAGCAACTGTGGTCTTGTACGCTAATCGACGAAGCACGCGCTTTCGAAACATCCTATTCCGATTCCCAGGAGCCGAGGCGAGGGGACTTGGCTTCTCATGCACCCCGCATATGCACTCCAGGAACTCCCACAAGGTTGCTGCACGTCTGCGTATCATCCTGGGCATCATGCATACCGCGATCCCCCTTAGAAGACATCTTGCGAAACTTTGCGGGGGTCTCCATTCTGCCAGTGTTGCGATTGGAACGCGGCCGCCTCACATCAACCACATCACTCGCGTCCGTGGCCGGATTCGTGTTAGGCGGTATCCCCATACTCTGTGCTATCTACTCCATACACGTGGCACGCCAGTCTTCTACAACGTCCGCCTTTTCAACTGCGACTGACAGTGGATGGGTGATGGTCGTCGGCGGGGAAAAGGCCTCGTCGGCCGATGCTGGCAAGGAGCCAGCTCGAAAAGGCCGGTCAGACATGGTCCATCCTTCCAACGTCCATCAGCTTCGGGCTGCCAGCCAGACTGGAGTATCTATAAGAAGACGAGGTTTTCCCTCCCTTTGAGGAGGAAATCAGCACAAGCCAGCCAGCCATAACAGCTACAGAGTCAAGGTTCACTTCCTGAGTTCAGAACACATACACCTGATCTATCCATCCATCCACCAGTCAACATGAAGTTCCTCGCTCTCACAGCTGCCCTGGCCGCCATGGCCGTCGCCCTTCCCATCGAAGACTCCTTCACCGCTGTCGAGATCCGCAACGCGGACCTCGAGCTCGAGACCGTCCAGCTCGAGACCCGTCAGTCCACCACCAGGAACGACCTGCAGAGTGGCTCCGCCTCCTCCTGCCCCGACGCCATCCTCATCTTCGCCCGCGGCTCCACCGAGCCCGGCAACATGGGCCTCTCCGCCGGGCCCATCCTCGCGTCCGCCCTCGAGCGTCAGATCGGCAACATCTGGATCCAGGGCGTCGGCGGTCCTTACAACGCCGGCCTGTCCCCCAACTTCCTCCCCGCCGGTACCAACCGCGCCTCCATCGACGAGGCCAAGCGTCTCTTCCAGCTCGCCCACTCCAAGTGCCCCAACACCCCCGTCGTCACCGGCGGCTACTCCCAGGGCACCGCCGTCGTCGGCAACGCCCTGACCGAGCTCACCGGCGCCGTCCAGGACCAGGTCGTCGGTGCCGTCCTCTTTGGCTACACCAAGAACCTCCAGAACCGCGGCCGCATCCCCAACTACCCGACCGACCGCACCAAGGTCTACTGCGCCTTCACCGACGCCGTCTGCTGTGGCTCCCTGTTTATTCTACCCGCGCACTTTTCGTACAACGACGAGGCCGCGTTCGAGGCGCCCAGGTTCCTGACCAGCCAGATCAACGCTGCCTGAGCGATGTGGCAAGACGCAAGGGGCCACTGGTGTTCGCAGGGCGACATCAGGAAGACCGGACCGATGGGATTGCGCGCAAAAGGAGCGGGGAGACGGGATCTGTCGCTGTTTTCTTTCTTTCTTGGCCATTCTTTACCGTATATAGTCGTCAATGAACAAACAAACCTTCAGCTGGAGACGCACATGTGCCAGAATGTCTTGTCGTACGTATAATTCTCTACAATCGTACCCTACCGGGGTATCATGCCCATAAATGCCTTTTCGCCGATCCATGCATCTCTTTTTTGTTCATCCTCGCACCTGCTCCATCTCTGGTTTGCTGGCCAACCTCCTTCGAGGCACCTCTTCCGCCCTTGAAATGCGCCTCTCGACACGGGGCTTGGCCTCCTGCACCGGCTTGGGTGCGGCGGGCGCCTGCTGCTTGGGCGCGACTGGCTCTGGCTTGGCGGCGGCCTCCTTGGCCAGTCTCAGTTCGGTCCTGGTCAGACCTAGCTCACTGCTGAACGACTCAAAGCTGGCCACCACCTGGCCAAGCCCCTTTCGCAGAGCGTCAACAACCTCGTCGACCTCGGGACACGTGGCACTCCCTTGGATATCCGTCCAGTGAACGGGGAAACGCTGCTTCATGGACTCAATCTGGCCAATGACCGACGTGAGCGTGCAAATGATGCTGGCCACGTCGCGGTGCACATGGCCGAATGGATCCTCCGTGAGACTGTGGACAGCGAGCTGGCACAGCGCATTCGAAGCGTGGACGTAGAGCATGGGCTCGGCAAACGGGGTGCCCAGGACCGCACCTGCGAATTCGGTACGGAATTGTTGCTGGAACAAGGCCCGGACAAACCCAGACCTCATCGACCAGAGCACAGCCCTCTTCCAGTGACTCCGCACGTTCTCTGCTGTCAAGGCATCTCGTTGCTCTTTGGTGAGCACATTGTCCTTGGTCTGCTCCCACGTCTTCTTCGCAATGGGCCTGAGCTCGTTCAGGGCGGACTTGTGAGGCTGTCCGTCGCCACGTAGCAGCTCTTTGACTTCAGCTTGGGCGTAGTCGCGCAATCTGCTTCGGGTAGTGCTCGGCCGTTCGGGAGAGAAGATGTTGTCCGTCTTGATCGGTGCCGCTGTCCGTTCTCGCGGCTCTTCGACGGGTGCGGGAGGCGGTGGTGCGGGTGGTTTTCCCCATGCCTCCGCGCGCACCTCAATGGACTTGATCACGTCGATGCACACGCCGTAGACCTGCGTCCACATGGGCCCCTGTGGGCGGTCAATGTCTGCGTAGATGGCCTTTCTGCGCGTTTCAAGGTTCTCGGCAATGTGTGCTAGCTCCCACATGGCAAAGCTCTGCACAGAGGGCTTCTTGCTCTTGAGACCGTTCAGCAAGCTGCCATTGGGGTCCTTGGATTCGGACGATAGGGGCTGCCCATTCTTGAGTGGGGTCTTGACCATGAAGATGGAAAAGGCAGTGTTGCCCGCCGTCCACACGACGAACAACAGCGAGCCCGCCATGACACATCGTACGCACAGCCAAAAGTCGAGCGGGTGTGTGGGCGGGAGGATGTTGGACCGGGGCATGTTGTAGAATGGCCGCAAGAACATCAGTGTCCAGCCGTAGGCAATTGACCGAATAGGCGTGACCAGATGCGCCACGATAGAGAAGCCCAAAACCCATGCTGACTTGACGGCGCTCTCAGCCACCAGCTTAGGAAAATGTATCAAGAGCCTGACCTCCCGTGATGGCGGAGGCTTATCCGACCCTGGGTTGTCGTCCAATTGCCTGAATACGATCCCGAGGTCCAAGTGATCTACGTCCCCAATGAAGTGATCGAGGCTCTGCTTGAGGGCGCACGCGCCCAGGTACAACGCGAGGAAGATGGTGCGCTCGTTGGCTCGCGCTCGGTCGCCGCTCGTATACGAAACCCATCGGAGACTAGCCGAAGGCGAGATCGAGTAGATGAAGATCGGGCAGAAGATGCATGTCGACACAATGTACCAGAATGCCGTTTCGTATGTCGACAGCTTCGAGAGGTTGGCGCGCAGGGTGTGGAAGCCCGACCCGGTCGTCCTCAGCCCGACGTGATAGTGCGCGATCCGAAGAACAAGGATGGAAAGACCACTGGAAAAGATGGCGAGCGTTCGGAAGCCAGTAGGGCCTAACGGAAACCAGGACCAAAGCAACGAATCCCAACGACTCAAGAGAAGTGCTTCGGCATAGGAAACTATGAACAGCACAAGGGCGGTCGACGCGAATCGGCTCTGCAAAGCAGGCTGGAGGAAGTCTTTGTAGGGCGCCCTACGGACGGTGAGGGGCGCCATGGTTGTGAGGCATCCGCTGGTGATGGATGGTGCGGATGTAAATAAAAAAGTGCCAGCTGAGCAACGGACGATTGATTGAGCAACGCGCGCTGGAGCCTGATGTGGAGGCTGCAGGGTCTGGTCTGGTCTGGTCTGGCGGGAGCGAGCGACATCACGTGCAGTGATTGGCCCGGCGGGCGCTGACGTCGTTCGTCGCCCGGCCCGTCGCAACCTCATTCACTACTGACTCCTCCGCATCACGCAGCACGTCGTCGCCTTCTGTTTTGCGGTCATTTCAGACACTCGCTATCATGTCGTACGATCAACTCTCCAACCTCGAGTCCGGGCGCTACACCGACGACCCGGTATTCCGCGACTTGCAGTACGAGCTCAAGGGCAAACTGCAGTCCCTCCTCACCAGCAACCGCAAGCTCGCCAACGATGTCAACGTTCTGGGCACGAAGAAGGATTCGCCGCGCCTGCGGGAGCGTGTGAACAATGCGATGGACAAGACGAGGCACATATGCCAGGAGATTGGCGAGGGCGTCAAGAAACTACAGTCATGGGAGGAGCTATCGGTAGGAAGACCATTACAGCTGCTCTCTACCCAAGAGCACAGGCTAACGTCGACAGAAACAACAAAAATACGAGCAGACAAAGGTTTCCAGCGACTTCCAGACGGCGCTACAGGAGTTCCAGTCCCTACAACGACGAGCACTGGAGAAGGAGAAGGCATCCGTCCATGCGGCGCGCGTGGCACACGATGCCGAGCCTGGCCACGCCACGTCGCCCTCGGGCGGTCAACAGCAGGAGCAGCTGCAAATGTCCGCGCCCCTCGCTGTGCAGGACGAGGTGGATTTCCAGGAGGCGCTCATCATCGAGCGGGAGGAGGAGATTCGCAACATTGAGCAGGGCGTGGGCGACCTCAACGTGCTCTTCCGCCAGGTGGCGCAGATTGTGGACGAGCAGGGCGAGCAGCTCACATCCATCGCCGACAACATTGAGAATGTCCACGACGACACGCGTCACGCCGACGTGGAGACCCGGCAGGCAGCGCGGTATCAGAAGGCGGCCCGCAACAAGGGCTGCTGCCTGCTGCTCATCCTGGCCGTGATCTTGACCATTGTCATCTTGGCAGTTGTGGTCGGATGAGACATGGGTGCAGAGAGACTCTTGTGTGTTCTTTTCATAAAGGCGTTCAGCGTGGGTATATATCATTTGGTTACAACAGACTATTGTACATGGCAACGCAAGATTAATGACCACTATTTCGGGTTCTGACTCGTGGACGCCGACTGGAGTGTCCGATCCATGGTGCTCGCATGTATGAATGGCGACGAGAGCTCTGTCCGCTTGATCGGCTGCAGTGGCTGCTCCGGCTTGGGGATATATCGGTCCATGATCCAGTTGTTCACGTGAGTGAGGCTGAAGCTCGAGACCCAGTAGAGCAGGATGGAGCTGGGCATATTGAGGCCGGCGAAAAGCGGCCAAAAAGGGACCAAGAGTAAGAGACGCTGAAACGCGGGCTGCAGCCCACTCCACCCTTTCCTGAGCGTCGGTGCTTCAATGTCGCGGCTCAAGAAGACGTTCCACACGTCTCGGTTCCTCCACGTAGACGACCCCAAGGCAGCCACGCACGCGACGGGCAGAGCATAGTAAGGATCCGCAGCCGAGAGGTCCGTGAACCAGGCCAAGCCCCCGTCGCTGAGAGAGGAGTCAAAGCGAGATACATCGCTGCTGGCCGAGAGTTGGACGCCACTGATGCGCCGCAGGGCATCCGAGAACATGATGAACGGCACCACGGTGACGGGCGGTATGAAGTGTTTCCATGTCTGGCAGCCTACGGCCCTGAAGATCCGGCGTCTCGTGGGCGCATTGTCTGCTTTCGCACGGGACAGCGCCAATGTGCTCTGTTTCTGCGCATCGGGCGAGGAAGGGTCGATTTTCCTCATGGCCTTGTGGACGCGGACCCGCTCCCACGCCTGTACGACTGGCATGGCCTGGGCATACTTGTTGCGCGTTTGGCGGGCATAGTATTGCACCGGGAGACGGACGGTGAAGTTGACTGTGGCAGCCACAAGCGGGATCGTCATGTACCACGGGAGGCCGACGTGATGTACTGCGCATATGCCATCGGCGACAGTGTTCACAAGGGCTCCCCAGGTCGCTCCGACAAATGTCCGCCGGGTTGGGTGCGCAATTGTGACGGATGGCTTTGGCAAGCGCCTCAGAGCTGATCGTTGAATGAGTGACATGGTGGCCTTCGACTGCCGCCAGCGACAGCTTTGTTATTGCATCTTTGTTCGGAGACGGGATCTCTGGTGACATGATGAAGCGGACGATGAGAGAATGTCGCTTCAGTTCATGTGGCTTGTAGCTTGTGGCTTGGCGTGGCTGACGAACCAGCCAAGCTTTATTAGCGGGGCACACACCTCAGCAGAACAGCTGGACCCTTCACACAGACAGCACAGCATCATCTGAAGCTTCTCTCACCTGCTTCCCTCACCTGACCTCTCTTGTTGCGGAAGCGTGGGAGCACAACGATCTGAGGACATGCTCAGAATCTAGCACAACTTGATTCTGCTGCTAGTTTCGCCTTCCCTCCAACCCCAAACCGATAGCTTTCGCAGCCCCTCCATCAATCGGGATTCGCAGCTATGGCGGCGGAAAGCACAGCTACAGCTGCTGTGAACAGCAGCGTCAGGATCTTTGTGACGATCGCCGTCTCCTTCGCCCCATTCCTCCTGGCCATGGCCGTGCCAAGGCTTCTGCGACTGTTGGGCCGTTCCCTGGGATGGTACCTCCGGAAGAAGACAGAGGGCCGGCGGTCGTTGCTTATCTCCCTGATGAATGAGGAGGCCAGCAAGTCGCAGGACAAGAACCTCGAAACCAAGAGCACCTCTAGCGGCGAGTGGCAGAACGTTGGGGAGCAAGACGTCGATCGGGACTGGGCTGGCATCGTAGGCTTCTTCCATCCATTTTGGTGAGTCGGTTGTCCTGGACCCCGTGTAACCACCGCTGACAGGTTTTTCAGCAATGCCGGTGGAGGTGGTGAGCGCGTGCTCTGGGCAGCGATCCGCGCGACGCAGAACAAGTGGCCAAAGGCCAAGTGTGTAGTCTACACTGGCGACCACGAGGTCACCAAGGACCAGATCCTTTCTCGAGTCAAGGTGAGTGATGCTACCTGTCGCTCGGGCTTTTCACTGACCGATGACAGAGCCGCTTCAACATCAGCTTGCACCCTCCAGCTGTAACATTTCTCTACCTGTCGAAACGCGACTGGGTGGTTGCGTCCACATGGCCTCGCTTCACCCTGCTCGGCCAATCCCTCGGCTCCATGTATCTCGCTTGGGACGCCTTTTCCCTACTCGTCCCCGACATCTTTGTCGACACCATGGGCTACGCCTTTGCCCTAGGTGTCTCAAAGTGGCTGTTCCCCGAGATCCCGACCGGCGCCTACGTGCATTACCCGACCATCTCGACAGACATGCTGGAGTCCTTGGATCCTGATTCCAAGACGGGCTCGCAGGGGGTGAACGCAGGTCAGGGCGTTGGCATCCGCGGCACGATCAAGAAATGGTACTGGATGCGCTTCTCCGAGCTCTACTCGTGGGTGGGCTCCTCCATTGACGTTGTCATGGCCAACTCGACATGGACACGCACACATCTCACCAAGCTCTGGGGTCCTTGGCGTGAGGTGAAGGACAGGAGGAACCCTATTCCCGCCATCTTTCCTCCCTGTGCAGTCGAAGAGCTCGAGCAGGAGATTGAGGTCTCTGAGGCGAGCGAGACGAAGCGCGAGAAAGCCATGGTCTACATTGCGCAATTCCGCCCCGAAAAGAACCACAAGCTCATCGTCCAGTCGTTTGCTCAGTTCGTCATGACAGGGACCGAGGCGGCCAAAGAGGCCAAGCTGATTCTCATTGGGAGTGTGCGCGACGACCATGACTCGAAACGCGTCTACGAGCTGCGCCTGCTGGTCAACGAGCTTCACATCAAGGACAGGGTCGAGTTCCGCCTGGACGCCCCGTGGCCCGAGATCCTACAGTGGCTCCAAAAGGCGTCTGTCGGCGTCAACGGAATGTGGAACGAGCATTTTGGCATTGGGTGCGTGGAGTACCAAGCGGCTGGTCTGATTTCCGTCGTCCACAACAGCGGCGGCCCGAAACTGGACATTGTGGTGGAGGTGGACGGCGAGCCGACCGGTTTCCACGCCGAGACTGTGGACGAGTTTGCCGAGGGCTACGAGTCGGCGCTGTCCGTTGCCAACCCGCTGGCGATGCGCCTGCGCGCGCGACAGTCGGCGAAACGCTTCACGGAGGGCGAGTTTGCCAGCAAGTGGCTTGTGCAGATGGATAGGCTTGTCGCCATGACGAAATAATTAAAATAGACTAAGGATACCCCCCCCCCTTTTCCCTATCTTTGACGTATACTTCTTCTATAGGTCTATTATATTGTGAGCCCGGCGCTGTTCTTCTGGCGAGGCTCGCCTGCTGCCTCGAACATGCCATTGTCGTGCCTCCACACGCCCTGCACGGAGCTCACGACGGGGGCCGTGTATTTGATCTCGTGGCCTCGCTCGCGCAGCGCATCGACAGTGTCATTGTCCATGGCGTATTCTATGAGTGACACGTTTGGCAGCAGCTGGTCGTGGACACGTGGATGGGCGAGGGCTTGCGTGAGTGTCATGTTGTGTTCTATGGTGTGCCACAGGACTTGCGCCGTGGAGGACACGATGCGAGAGCCACCGGCGGCACCCACCACCGCGAGGAGAGTGCCATCGGGGCGGGAGGCGATGATGGGTGTGATGGAGGACAAAGGTCGCTTGTGCGGGCGGATAAAGTTGGCTTCGGAGGGGGCGAAGCCGAACTCGTTGGGCACACCGGGGATGGAGAAGTCGTTCATCTCGTTGTTGCTAGAGGAGTGAGCACAATACACTGATGAGAAATCAGGGGCTAACTTACATGATGACACCAGAGAGGGGATCCATGATCTGCGCGCCAAAGAGCAAATTGACGGTCGTCGTCAATGAGACCGCCATGCCCGACGCATCGGCGGCGGAGATGTGTGACGTCCCGTGGCTGTCTGTCGTGTACAGGCGCTTGGGATCGTAGTAGTCCACGGGCATTGTCTGGTCGTCCCTGATCAGGTCCCTGATCTCCTCGGCCTTTGCGGTGCTGATCATGTCGTCTTCCATCTCACCCATGTGGGAGATGAAGCTGGGGTCGCCCAGTTCCAAGCGCGCACCGTAGGCAAAGCGCTGCGCCTCGTCGTACCGATGCCACGTGAGGCCCATGTCGTCGGCGTCCTCGAGGTCAAACTGCTCCATGATCTTGAGGATGTTGAGGCAGACGGCGCCGTTGGCTGGCGTGCCCACAGCATGAAGCTGCGCGCCGCGATAGGAGGCCGAGGCGACTTTGCGCGAGATGACTTTGTAGTTGGCCATGTCTTCGAGTGTCATGGTGCCATTGGTTTCCTGGATCGTCTTGATGATGGACTCGGCAATTTCGCCCTTGTAGAAGGCCTCTGATCCATGCTCGGCGATCAACTCCAATGTGCTTTGGCAGGTCAGTATGGAGTGAAAGCTCAGCCTGTGATGTCTAGACTTACCGCCCATATCGTGGTCGAGTCATGGTTTCGCCCAGTCCTAGCATGGTGCCGTTCGGGGCGAATTCCTCTGCAAAAATCGGATCCTCGACCAAGAAGTTGGGCTGGTTCTTCGTCGCTAGCTGTGAATATTTGATGAGATCTGGCGACACTGTCTGGCGGTCAGTACGGCACGTCCAACACTTCTTGAGGCACCACAAACCTTTAAACCCGTCGTTGGCCATGTGTATCGCACCAGCCATGACCTCGTGCCATGGTAGCGACTATGTCTGTCTGTTATTGCAATCCTCACGGAGTCATGGAAGATACTCACACCGTATTTCTTGTGGGCATATTCCAGTCCGGCAAGCTCGCTGGGCACACCAGCCGACAAGCCACCGTAGACACTGCCGTCGACATTGCCCTGGTACATGTCCTCGTATGCCGCTGCAGGCGCAGACTCGCGGAAATCGATCGCTTCGTACTGCCCGTCTGCATCACGCACCAGCATAAAGCCACCGCCTCCAATGCCGGAGTGGTACATGCCAATGACGCCGACGCAGAATGTCGTCCCGACCAAGGCATCGACAGCATTGCCCTACAAGGTCAGTCAGTCAGCGCCTTATCGGAATGGTGAGACATGTATGTAAAGACGTACGCCTTGCGCGAGAATATCTCGACCAATCTCGCTGCACTCCCGTGTCTCACTAGCGACGCCGCCTTTGAAACCATCCTTCTGGCTGCTGAGGTACTGCTGGCTCAGTCCAGGTGGGATGATAGCCGAGGCAAGGCCACTGAATAGGCAAGCGGCCAAAATGGCCTGGCCTGGTCTTTGGGCCTTCATGACTGAACTCGATCAATTACTGCGCAAAAGAAAGTGCTACAATTTGTTGGCGAGTTCGGTGCTGAATAATGATGGATGCGAAAGGCCGTTTTGCCGATCTCACCAATGAGTGTGAGAGAGTGTAAGTCGCAGTGAGATAGTCGATCCACAGCTCAAAAATGATCGATATCAAAACCCCAGCGAACGTGTCCCTTACTATTCTACAGGCCACATAATTAGGACAATTGGACACGCATCTGGCCTTTATGGCAATTTAAGTTGAGCTAGAAACATCGAGTGCGCCCTTATCGGCGTAGAATTGTTAGTCACGCGCGCCGAGGGTGTGACGTGCTCCACGACTCGGATTTGGAATATGGAGACTCCAAACACGGTAATCAGTCTAGTCCAATTCGAGTATCTTGTTTGGTTGCTGACAAGAGCGGACCAGACAGGAGGCTATTCAAGTTGGTACTTCTCGATAACAGGCTTAACAGCACCGATTGTGTATTGAACTTCTAGAGAAATTATCTTGGCTCGGGCGTCTTGATAAGCGCATGTGCCTAGTACATCCTCCGGATGAGCTTCAAAAGGATTCAGCGTCGAGAAAGCAGGCACACATGTGGTATTAGATTTCCGCGACCGCCGTTTCGTTCGCAAAAAATACCATTGCCACAATGGTGTTGGGCCATAATTTTTTGCTCCTATTCTCCCCGTGAGTCGCGGGCAACGCTGCTGCACGTCCTATAGGCACCCGAATCACAAAAGTATAGTCAGAAGCCAAAAAGGTAACGTCTCCCATACTGGGAGTCGAACCCAGGGCTTGGCGGAAGCTTTCAGATGAAAGCGCCACATCATAACCGTTAGACCATATGGGATGAACATGAAAGTTTACAATCGGACTTTTCATATTATATACAGTAGTCACGTAGTACTAATCACGGTCTCTACTTGGTTCATCAGCCACAAGCTGCTCACCCCTAATATCAAGCTAGTGCCCTCCCTGAGTCTAACGCCGGAATGAGTTACCGCCTTCATTGATTATTTTTTGAAGAGAACAAAAGCTTCAATGACTATATAATAGTATCTGGTGCTGGATAACAAGAAACACAACTAAAAGGGGTCGCCGGTGACCAGATCGCCCGAGTAAGTAAATACCCGGTAGCCATGGACCCACCAGACCAGCCGGCAACCAATCACGCAAGGGCCAATTGACATTTGAGATTTCACAAGCCATGCTCTAACTTTTTGAAGACACGACCTCATCCATCACCACACTCACCTCCATATTCTTAGCAATGCCCTTATGAGGCCTTTTCGATTCGCCTCGCTCATAAGATTGAGGACCACTTCTCCCATCACGCTCAAACCATTCGCAACCATGGCCTCAGCACAGAGTGGACATGCGCAGAAGCGCCAACATGGCAGCGCGCAAGGAGGGAAATGGAAACCCAAAAAGACAAAGCGCGAGAAGAACATTGCCGAGGGCTCATCAGAGGACATATTGCGACTAGACATACAAGCTCTGCTCAAATCGAGACCGACGATAGAAGACCCAGAGCCATTGCCAGAGCAAGGCACCCAGGTGGACATTGAGATCCTGGAACTTTCATCGACAGGCGATGCGCTGGGCATGATCGCCGGATCAAACCAAGTCTACGTGACCCAATTCGCCGTGCCGGGTGACACGGCGCGTGTCAAGGTGTACCGGCACCTGCAAGAGGAGAGCCGCACCATTGCCGACTTCATCTCCATCACAAAGCCATCCCCGCTGCGCGATGACACGAGGATACAGTGCAAGTACTTTGGCAAGTGCGGCGGATGCCAGTTCCAGATGCTGGACTACTCGGAGCAGCTGAAGCTGAAGAAGCGCGTCCTGGAAAAGGCGTACGCGAACTTCTCCAACCTCCCGGCAGAGCTCGTCCCCACCATTGGCGACACCATTGGCAGTCCGCTCCAGTACAACTACCGGACAAAGCTGACGCCGCACTTTGACGGGCCGCCAGGCATGTTCCGCGGACGGGGCAAAAAGTCCAAGGCGCATTTCGACTCGTGCCCCGACATTGGCTTCATGCTCAAGGGGACGCGGCGGGTCATGGATATCGAGGAGTGTCCCATTGGCACCGAGGCCGTCAACCTGGGCATGAACCGCGAGCGAGCGCGCATGAAGGAGGAATACAAAAACTACACAAAGGGGGCCACCATCCTCCTGCGGGAAAACACCCAGCGCCTGCCAAGGGACAGTGCCGACATTCCGGAGACGCTTCCGCCATACACCACGAAAGCCGACAACGAGACCACGGTGGACATCAAGTCGTGCATCACCGACCCCAAGGGCACGTCCATCGAGCACATTGACTCGTACGTCTTCACCAACCCGGCCAATTCCTTCTTCCAGAACAACAACTCCATCCTGCCCAAGTTCACGGCCTTCATCCGAGAGCACATCGTCCCGCCCGCCCATCAGGGCGAGATCAAGTACCTCATCGACGCATACTCGGGCTCCGGTCTGTTCACCATCACCCTGTCGAGTGTGTTCCAGCATTCCACGGGAATCGACATTGCCGCCGACTCCATCGCCTGCGCCCGGAAGAACGCCGAGCTCAACGGCCTAAACGACGAGCGCTGCAGCTTCATTGCCGCCGACGCGGGCGAGCTGTTCAAAAGCGTCACGTACAACAATGACGAGACGGTCGTCGTTCTCGATCCCCCAAGGAAAGGCTGCGACGCCGATTTCCTCGGCCAGCTGCAGAGATTCGGGCCCAAGAGGGTACTGTACGTCAGCTGCAACGTGCACACGCAAGCGCGCGATGTCGGCGTGCTCGTCAGGGGTGAAGGCGACGGATGGCGATATGAGATTGAGAGCCTGCGAGGCTTCGACTTCTTCCCCCAGACGGGTCACGTTGAGGGTGTGGCGATCTTAAATCGTGTGGAACAGTAATAGTCTAGAGTTGTGATTAATAATGCTAACTCTGGCCCAACAACGCCTTGAGACCCTGTACTGTGGCTTGCAGCACTTCTGGCCGCCGGCTCTTCTTGAGACATTCCTTCATGGTGTCGACGCCATCTGCGTCTTTGATCTTCTCCCGCGCTTGCTCGCCAACTGTTCCCTCTGCCATCACCATGTTATAGACAGTGTACACGCCGCGGTGGCGCAAGTCCTCGTTATCGTCCACACACATACCCAGCACTGCTTTGACACCGCCTTCGCGTGCTAGAATACCGAGCACGACAGACTCGAAGCCCGTCAGGCTGGCCAACGCGCCACCCGCGGCACTCCGCGTGCCCTCATCCTCCGCATCTGCCAGTGCCAGCAGGATGTGCAGGCGGTTCTTGGCTTGTGGCGAGCCATCCGCGTACAACGCGATGCCCTCGGGCGACTGCATGAGGTTACACACCAGCTCTACTGCAGCCTTTGTCACCAGTGCATTGGAAGACAACAGCTGCTCCTCGATCTGCGGCCAGGCGACCGAGATAATGGACCGCCGCACCTCGCCGTCCTCGAGTGAGGCCAGGTTTGTCAAAGCCATCAGGGCCTCGAAAGAGGGCAAGAGATCCCGCACCTCGGCAGCCGGATCTGGCGGCAAGATACTCACCAATGGTCGTATCGCAGTGTTGATGGCATTTGCCCTGTTCCCTCCGAAAACCAAGGCTGGGTTTGTGCTGATCAGAATCCGGGCCAGAGCTTGCGCGGCTGTCCGGCGAGCTGCATCCTCCGTCTCCGGCAGGATGATCCAGGACTGGAGCAGAAGCTTGATGGCACCTTGCTGGGCGAGAGGAGCACGAAGAGCCTTTGTCACAGCTAGTGCATGAACGATACCAATGATCAACGCCAGAGATGCTGGCGAGCCATTCTTGCTATGCGTTACTAGAACGGGCGTCACACCAGCGTCAAAGACAGCCTTGCATCGCAGCGCCACATGCTCGTCATCCTCCAAGGGATCCTGCCCCGGCAGCTTGCCCGCAGCGTTGGCATATGCCTTGAGTTGCGCCATCTTCTTCTGTTCCTTCGTCAAAGCAGGCTGATATCGCGTTAAATTGCAGAAAATGCTGAGGACGCCATATGTGGTCGAGGATTTCGGTTTCGCTTCGGAGAGGGTCGTCACAAGCCGCTTCAAGAGATCCTCGTTCTTGGCGATGCTCTCCTTGATTGGTGCTTGGAGTGAGGCATATGCTAGGCCCTCGATAGAATGCTGTCGCGCGTGACTGTCGTCTTGCAAGATCATTCGTGTGAACAGTCCAGATAAATCTTCCATTGTCGAGACCGCCTCCTCGACTCGGGAGGATTGCCCATCAGTCGCTGATGGCTTCGTAGGCACTGCCTTCGAGCTTCGTCAGTCAGCCATCGTTAACGAGAGCAAATCTCCACATCACTTACTCTCAGCTTGGCAAGAATGACAGCTGCCAGATTCTGAACCTGCTCCGAGTGTCTTCGCATGGAGATTGAGCCTCCTTCGCTATGCAAATTGGGATCGTTGTTCATACTGCGAACCACCTCTGTTGGCTCCTGATCAACAATTTCCTCCAAAAACTCGACGCAATATTTCTGGATCGCCTCACGACAGTGCTGGTTCATACAAGCTGCGTTGAGCATCTCCAGACACGCGGTCTCGACCTTGCGACTCTTCCACTTGCGCTTCATGAGAGGCCCAAGGGACGGTAAGAAGCCCTCACTGAGGAACAGCTGAGAAGTGATATCCGGCACGATCGGAAAGATCTGTGAAGCAACGCAAAACGCGACAATGTAATCATCGTAGGTTCCTCGGTTCACCCGGTCAAAAAAGAAGTTCTTCAAGGCGTTGGCCCCCTCGTCGCCAGCAGCCTTCAGGTAGGCTGAGGTGGTCAATATGGCATGTCCACGGACGACCTCGTCTTGTCGCATATCAAGGTAACACACTAGTGTGTCCACGCAGTCCGAGTCGATGAGTTTGCAGATACTAGGATGCTCCTTGTTTCTTTGCTGCGCCTCGGCATCTTCGTTGAGCAGCTTCGTCAAGGAGTCGAGGTCGAGGCACGTCTCATCGTCTTCGCGGCCGCCCTCCATAAGACGCGCAAACAGAATCAATGTCTGGTCCTCGAGCGATGCCGCAGGCCCGGTCTGCCCTAGCGTCTCCGCAACCGACGAGGCCATGTTGTCGCGTTGATTTGGATTGGGGGTACTCATTCCTGAGACCTGTTGAGACGAGCCAGGAGAAGATGCGAATCGGCGCCCGCCCTCCTCCTGTTGCTTCGAGACCAAGTGCAGAGGAAGCATCAAAGACTGTGAGTCAGGTGTAGTGAGATGATAGGTAACAAAGGTGATGTAAAGCGACGATGCAGGGGTGTGATCTGGATTCTGAAGCTCGAAAAGGGATCGCCGGTCAGGGTCCAGATACGAAAACTGATAAGCTGGAAAGGCCAAGAAATCCAAGCAGCAGCGTGATAGCGTTGGGGTTATTGTTTGAAATCAATACATCTCCGCTCCTGCCTTTGCAAGTAAAGCCCTCACAATTTAAGCTTTTTCGGCGTTTTCGTAGACAAGGCAACCTCAGATCTCCGTCCTTCCTTCCTTTCCCAGGTTCCCCTCCATCGCCCCCGAATCTTGCGTCACAGCCCAAGGGGTACATATGTGCAGGGTAAGCAATTCATCGATAGATTCACCGACCACAATCACGTGCTTTGGCGTTTGCGCCGCGAGGCTACAACTTCACTTCGTCATTCTTGCAGCTCTCTCCAAGGTTGCATTCGGGTGCGGCGCGTGGCTCTGAACATGGACGCAGTCGACAAGTCAGATCACTACGAGGTCGGCACATATGAAGAGACCCCTTCACTACTTTCCATCATCATTGATACGAACCCACGCGCGTGGGCAGCGATTGGCGATACCCTCCCTTTGTCACGAGCTATAGCGAACATCCTCGTCTTTGTCAATGCACATCTCGCCTTCAGCAATGCGAACCAGGTCTCGCTGATTGCGGCGCACGTCAACCGGGCAGCATGGCTGTACCCCTCAGCGTCTACACCGAACAAGCCAGCCCAGCCAAAAGACGATGGCGGCGACGTCGAAATGCAGGACGCTGCGGCGCCACCGCCGGGCTCTGCGAACAAGTACCCACAGTTTGCGCAGATAGAGACAGCTGTGCTGGCGTCAATACGGAACCTCGTCGACAGCACGACCAAGCAGGACCTAGACTCCACGACGACACAACTGTCCGGTGCTTTGACGTTGGCTCTCTGCCACATCAACAAGGCCACCAGCAGCATGTCCGCCTCAGCCGTCAACGCAACGAGCGAAAGCAAGACGAGCGACACTGTCCACATGGGACTCAAAGGCCGCATCCTTGTCATTTCCGTGTCCGATTCCGAACCCTCACAATACATCCCCACCATGAACGCAGTCTTCGCCGCTGCTCACGGCCAAGTCGCCATTGATACCCTTTCTCTTTCGGGCGACGCAACATTTCTACAACAAGCCTGCTATAACACAGGCGGCACATTTCTCGCCGCGCCTAGTCCGCAAGCGATTCTCTCATATCTCATGTTTGGCTTAATCGCCGACACAGAAGCACGCAAGTCCCTGGTTGCTCCCGCCCACGACACGGTGGATTTCCGAGCGGCCTGTTTCTGCCATGGCAAAGTTGTCGACTTGGGTTTCGTGTGTTCCATCTGCCTCAGCATATTTTGTGAACCACCAGAGAATGCCGAGTGCTTAACGTGTGGGACAAAGCTGGCCCTGGGTAATTACGGCTCAAAACCCCAAGTCGTGCCGAGAAAGAAGAAGAAAAAGAAGAGGCCACTCAATGGGACACCCGCAGAGGGTACAGCAAGCGGCACGGCCACGCCAGCTTTATGATAAAACTGTGTATAAAAAAACATACGTTTGGTCTATTTTAGGGAGTTTCGTTCACAACAGCGGTGCTACGTTGTGCATCGGCGTCCGGCAATAAGCCACACCCACCTTAGTCCAAGCGAATCTTGCGCCCTCCTCTCGTGATTTCAGCACCTTGAGACAAACGTGACATGGTGCAGACGGGCCGCTTGTCATTGCCACCCATTGAGGCCAGCGCGAAGGAATCCGTGTTGTGCGCAAAGTAGAAGTAATATCCACTCCGAGTCTTTTTGACCGTCATGACACCAATGGCACCAGCCGAGTGACAGTTCTTGACGCCAGTATGGTTCATAAAGTCATCCGCGATGAAGGACTCCATGATGACATCGTCGTCGTCCTCCGGGACGTCCTTGCCACCGGATCCCTTGCGAGTTCCGTGGTAGATACGCTCAGCGCAGCGTTGAGAAGCCATTGTTGTCGCCATGTGCTCGCCTGTGCCACTGATGACAGTAGCAACGGAAACAGCCTCTTCGTCATCCGGATCACAGGGCACGACGGCCGTGCCAATACCTACGAGCGCCGCAGGGCCCAGACGGCCTCGATGCTTCATGCCGATCCCGCCAGACGATGAGCCGGCGGCAATGTAGCCCCTGTCATCGATTGCGATGGCGCCAACGGTATCAGTGATCAAGTCATCAGCGTGAGAGAGAGGAGGGAGGCCATATCTCGCCGATGGTGCCTCGTCCGTTGAGCTCGCGGGCCGCTTAATGCCCCGTGGCTCGCCTGGTTGTTGTGCAATCGACGAAAACGTGCTCTGGATACTATCAGACTGATCTGGTCGGGAGGCAGATTGTAGACTACTGTGGTAGCTTTGTTGAGGACCAACCTGGGGGGTAGCCTCCCTCTTTTTGGATTCACTCTGGGAGCGAGGCAACTCTTCAATGCTGATAGGCCGTGGTCGGTCAGAAGAGGCATGCGATTGAGAACGGCTCGCAGATGCGACTGAAGGGTTAGGGACCCGAGAGTCGGCTGTGGCGGCGGCTCCTTCTGGATGGGAGTTGTTGGATATGGGCATCTCATTGTAAGGCGAATCCGGCTGTCCTTCGTTCCAGGTGCCGGCCTCAACCGCAGCGTCATGATCTCCGGGAAAGACGGGGCTCGCCGCAGGTTGTGACTCTGGCGCATCCAGTGCCGAAACCGTGCCACGTCCTTGACTGGCAGATGGTCTAGATCTTCCCTCAGTATGGTGAAGATCTTCCTTCCACCGAAGGAACCGGTCCCTCGCGTTCCTGGACACAAGGTGTTCGTTGGCATACGTTGCCATGCCATTCTCGACGGCGAACATGCGGGCCCCCTCGCCAACAAGAGCGTTCGGCGGGACTCGATGCAGACTGAGTGGCAGGTTGCTCATGTCGAGAATAAGCTTTGCGAGAGAGATAGGGTTGCGTATGCCAGGAACGGCACCGCAGGCACCGCTACGCCCAAGATGGTCAACAACCGTCGCGTCACACTCCACAGTGCCGTCAATAGACAGGTTCGATCCGTAGCCGGCGTTCGTAATATCCTTGTCCTCGAGGATGCGGAGCGAAGCCTCAACGGCTTGGGTAGCGCTGGCGCCTGCTTGCAAGAAACGCATCCCCATGCTGGCGGCACTGTCCCCACGTCAGTCCTGATTAGCGGTGCATGTACTGTGGACATACGCTACGCAGGCTTGGAGGTGGCTGCTCTCATTCTGGTGACTGTGGAAGCCAGCGCCAGCGTGTATGAAGATAGCAGGGACTTGTCTCGATCGATGTCTCAGACGGAGCATGCGATCAAGGGCACCGTCCGTGCCAAGTTGGGTGTTGGGCGTGGAGGAAGGGACCTTGACATGATGGCACTGGTCCATCCTCAGCCATGAAAGATGGAGGCCATCAAAGGTATAGAATGATTTAATAACGATGCTGGGGGGTGAACCCTCAAAGAGGTCAGAACGTGGTGAAGTAGAGATGATATGGCGAGTTTCAAGGTGTGGCAAAGGTGAGCATTTAGGAGAGCAGTCGGACCAAGGTTGAAATGGTTCAAGAATTGGAATAAGCTGCTACCGTATAGAGGTGACAGCTCGCTCTCGCCGCATCATGGTGAAGTACGTGTGCCTTCGTTAGAGTGGAAGGCACGAGATTGGGCTTGCTGGTGAGTGAAGGCAAAGCGGGTCCGTCTGCGCAGGAGCCCCCAGTGTCAATATCTTGGGGCTCGACGTCCGTATCCTGTATGCAGACTAGTCGGATTTGGAGACCAGACTGGATGTCAATATGGCTGGATCGCAGCTCTCAGCATGTAGCAGGTGTGTTAGTTGGCCCAATTCGCCAGGAACACGCCTAAATGAGCAGGAGCTCGCCTAGAACCAGTGCCCGAGAAGCAGGAGCACCATGACGTCGGTCGGCGCTTCATTGTTCCGGTCACTGCGCCAGGCTGCAGCGGGGGCTGTCGTGCGAGGCCAGCCACTGGAGAGTCGAGGGTGGCTGTTCCCCACCAAACGCTGGAGCTCCAGCCCACCAGGCACGTCAACGTAAGACTGCCCCAGCTCGACTCGACGACCTGCAGTGACGACGACCTCAACGACGACGGCCTGTCTCGCCCATAGCCGCGTCCATTCGGGTTCTCGGCTTTTACTCTTGCGTCTCTGTCCTGGGAAATTGCGCCAAAGGCATACACCATCAATATGGCTAACCAAACTCCTGCCGTTGTCATGGACAAGTGAGCTTCCTCCCCGCACTTGACGACAACTACTGACGTTGAACCAGCGGCACTGGCTTCTCCAAGCTTGGTACGGGCATTGGATCCATTGCACGAAGGATTGGGGCTGACGCTGTTCAGGTTTCGCCGGAAATGACTCGCCATCGTTCGTCTTCCCAACCGCTATCGCGACCAAAGGAGGAGCAGCGGGCAGCCATGCGGGTTCTGGGTCGGGACGTCCCTCGGTCGCCAACAAGCCCTCCTTCCTGACCGGCGGGGCCGGACCTGGTGGCCATTTGAGTGCGAAAAGAGGCACAGAGGATCTGGACTTCTTCATTGGCGACGAGGCCCTTGCCGCCTCGGGAGGGCCTGGGTACGGGCTTCACTACCCCATCCGCCATGGTCAAATAGAGGACTGGGTAGGCTTGTGACCATGCATGGCGTCGAATAGGCTGCTGACAGTGCTAGGATCACATGGAGCGATTCTGGTCAAACTCCATCTTCAAATACTTGCGCGTCGAGCCGGAGGACCATTACTTCCTCCTGACCGAGCCCGTGAGCGACCCGTCTTTGTTTGGATCGACTGTAGCTGACCATACAGCCCTTGAACCCGCCCGAGAACCGCGAGAACACGGCCGAGATCTTCTTCGAATCGTTCAACTGCGCTGGAATGTATATTGCCGTACAGGCTGTGTTGGCCCTCGCCGCTTCGTGGACCTCGGCCAAGGTGACAGACCGCTCGTTGACGGGCACAGTCATTGACTCTGGCGATGGTGTCACCCACGTTATTCCAGTCGCCGAGGGATACGTCATCGGCTCGTCGATCAAGTCGATCCCCATTGCCGGTCGCGACATTACCTACTTTGTGCAGTCGCTGCTCCGCGACCGCGGCGAGCCCGACTCTTCGCTCAAGACCGCCTCTGAGATCAAGGAGGAGCACTGCTACGTCTGCCCCGATATTGTAAAGGAGTTTGCCAAGTACGACCGCGACAGGAGCCGCTTCGCCAAGCACGTCGTGCGCCACCCGAACGGTCGCGAGGTGTCCGTTGACGTTGGATACGAGCGCTTTCTCGCGCCTGAAATCTTTTTCAACCCCGAGATCTACAGCTCCGACTTCCTCACGCCTCTCCCCAATGTTGTCGACAATGTCATCCAGCAGTCTCCCATTGACGTTCGACGCGGCCTATACAAGAACATTGTGCTGTCTGGTGGCAGCACACTCTACAAGGATTTCGGACGTCGCCTACAACGAGATATCAAGCACCTGGTAGACACGAGGATCAAGGCGAGCGAGGTCCGCAGCGGAGGAGCGCGCAGTGGTGGTTTGGACGTGCAGGTCATCACACACAAGCGCCAGCGCCATGGCCCATGGTTCGGTGGCAGTCTTCTTGGGCAGACACCCGAGTTCCGGTCATACTGCCACACCAAGCAAGAGGTGCGTATCGCTCACGTCGAAACGATGCATTCACTAACCATGCGCAGTACCAAGAATACGGACCAAGCATTGTACGGAGATTCGCCCTTTTGGGTGGCCCAGGCGGATCATAAACGCACAAAAGGCGGAGAGGGCGACGTGGTGAGTGATGATTCCGATGCAGCAAAGAGCGCTTGCCATGGGTTAGATACATGTTCAATATACTACATACAGCTATTTGCTCGTGTCGACGACGTAGCGACCAGCGATCTTGCCCGCCTGCATAAGCTCGTATACATCCTGAAGCTTGCTCAGTCCCACCGTCTTGGAGGGCACCTGGATGAGCCCCCGGCGGAAGAAGTCAATCGCCTCGGCGGTGTCCGCGCGGTTGCCGACGTAACTACCCCTGATGTTGATCATGCGCACGACCGTGTCGAAGACGGGCGCCGAGATGGACGCGTTGGCCGGCAGTCCGATGCAGACCACAACGCCGCGCGAGCGAACGTACTGTGTGGCTTGCTGGAAGGGCTTCTCACTCACGGCGAGCAGCAGACAGGCCGAAGGGCCCAGACCATCCGGTGTCGCGGCCTTGACGTCTGCGACGAGGTCCTTGGTCTTTGTGAAATCGATGAACGTCTGGGCCCCCAACTTCTCCACGAGTTTCTTCTTCTCGTCGCCCCCATCGATGCCAATGGCATGCAGGCCCATGGCACCAGCGTACTGCAGGGCCAACGATCCCAGGCCACCGCCGGCGCCGACAATGGCGATGGTGTCGCCGGGCTTGGCGCCCGACTCCTTGAGTCCCTTGTACACGGTGATGCCGGCGCAGAGGACGGGCGCAATGGACTCGAGGTCGCATTCGTCGGGGATCCGGGCGACGTGGGCGGCCTTGGCCACGGCGTACTGCTGAAAGGTGCCGTCGACGGTGTAGCCGCTCAGGCTGGCCTTTGCGCAGAGTGGCTCGTCGGCGCGCTGGCAGTAGGGGCAGGCCAGGCACGAGCCGTTGATCCACTTGATGCCGACCTTTTGGCCAATCTTGAGTTCGGTCGCGAGCTCGCCGAGCTGCACGACGACGCCTGCGCCCTCGTGGCCGCCGACAAGGGGGAAGGGCTTGGTGTCCAGGGGCCAATCGCCGTGCAAGGCGTGCAGGTCGGTATGGCAGACGCCCGAGTACTTGACATTGACGAGGACCTCATCGGGCCCGGGCTTGGGCACGGGGATCTTTTTGTATGTCACGGCTATATGTTTGTCAGTACAAGTTGGCCTGCTGCGAGGACAGGGGCGGAAAGCGTACAGCCTTGCTTCTCGATCACCTGCGCCCACTGCTCAGAAGGGATGTTGGGTGACATGTCGGATGAAGGACGGACTTGTGATATGACGGGAAGGTAATCTTCGGATGGCTGATAAATTGCTTGCGAGTGAATTGTTGCTGCTGGAATAAGAACAATGACCAAGGATGGACTTTTATCTTATACTTTGAATGAATCTCTGAATCAGACCATATGGACTCTTACATCATGCCATCGAGGGGAAGCTTCCCCCCTCCCCCTTCTACGCTCCCAATTGTTCGAGCGGCAGCCGCCGGAATCTCCCACATTCATGAGAGCATTACTCCTCAGCTTCGGGTGACGGGGAATGCAAGAGAGTGGGCAGAGCAGGCGGGCGGCAGCTAATTAGTGGTGGACGTTGGTGGACGGGAAGCTCGGCCGTCGCGGACGGCGTTGGCCTGGTGGTGCCAGGCGTGCAGCTCGAGGCGTTTCGGGGAATAATCGAGCTGCATGGCGTCGCATCCAGAGCAGCCCAGCCCCTCCATGGGGGATGGAACATCATACATGACCCGCGCTGGCGTCACGCGTCCTACTCACGTAACCTGGGCCGATCCTGAGGATCATTAAGAAGCCCTTAGGCCGAAAGTCAGTCTGGACTCTGGGGGAGTGAGTGAGTGGGGGCCTGTCAGCCGCTGGGCCGGAGGCTACATGCCTAACCAACCACTCAACAAGCTTTCCTGTTTCTTCATGATTCATTTGCATGCATTGACGTGCGCGTGTCCTGACAACATGTAGCTCACATTTCTCCGATCGTCCGCTGCAGGCTGTCATTCCAGCTCCTCCTGCAGAAAGATGTTCGCTTGTGTGGGGTAATTTTGGGATCAGTCAATGTCAAGCGGAAGTCGGCAAGCTTCTGGCCAGGCGTTCGCTGGATGCTCATCAATCGCCTCCGCTCGACTCTTTTCACGGGGGGAGAAGAGGGGGGAAAGGGGGCATTTGGCCTCCGCAGGTGGATATATTGCAAGCTCGCACGCTATGCGATACTTCGACCCGGTGGAAATCTATGTTCCAAGTCCCAAACTCCAAAAATACAAAAGCAGGACCCGAATATGGCCTTACGCAGCGGCCGGCACAGCGACAGGTTGTTCCACGCCGTCGGCCTTGGCCGAGTTGACCTTCTTGCCGGTCTTGGCGATCTTCTCGAGGACGGTCTGGTATGGGAGGTCTGTGACGACCTTGGCGGTCTGGTTCTCGAGGGACACTTCGTAGGAGTCGACGCCTAGGTTGGGGTCAGTGACGGTTGCTGGACAGGCGCACGTGAAGTGCAATGCAGTGCCGTGCGCGCAGGCGTACGTACCCTCGAGCTTCTTGAGGACGCGGTCAATGGCGCCTGAGCAGCCGCCGCAGGACATGGCAACGTTGAACTCGTAGGTGTGCGACATGTTGGCTTTCGGCGTGGTGATTGTGTGGGCAAGCTCGTGAAGGTGAAGTGAGAAGAGGAAAATGGAGAGTGGACGTGATGTTGCAAGGAAAAAGCGCTGAATAATGCAGAAAGAAGCGGATGGCGCGATACAGTAGGGAAGGAGTGACGGACATCCCCCTCATGGCGGAGAGTGGACGTGGATCCCTTATATCGGCTCGCCGGCAGGACCCGCCCCGGCCCTCCGAAAGGGGACGATGGGTCCACTCCGTCTCTTGAAACTTGCTCACGGAGATGTGTGGCAGTGTGCTGGTTCATTGTATCAATATGAAACCTGGGTAGAGTATTTCCTGGGCTGCTCTCGTTTGGCTACTCAGTATGAAACGTGCGCATCATTTATTCTTGTAGGGACGTGCGCGCAGATGCCAACGTTATGACGTCGACCGGGCTTGGGTGCCTGTGCAGATCCGCCTACCCTGCATTTCTCAGTTGTAGTACCCACTGGGACCCTGGATAGATCTCTACAAAGTACTCTACTGTAAATGGATCTGAGAGTATAGACTTCGATGTCGTATCATTGATCGAATAACACCTCTCCTCCTAAAGACTCACCGACACCAGTACCGTCCCTGCCCTCCCCCTCCCCCCTCTGCCAGGTCGGGCACCGTGTCGCCGTCCACCACCACCGTGACTGGCACAATATCCAAGGTCACTTCGCCCTCGTCATCCGTGAACCGACTTGTAAAGTTGTCGCCCAGTTCGAGAATATTGATGGCATCGCTGATCTCGGACATCCAATCCCACAGACTGCCCTTCTCGACCCACCGCTTGTCTGACATCTCGTCGTCCACAACCATCTCGACCTCAACGTCTCCCTCCGCCGGCATCGCTTCGTCCTCGTCCTCCTCGTCGGGCACGACATAATCCCCCGGCACGGGCGGGAGGTATTCGAGGGTCCATTGAGGCTGGACGTCAATCTCCACGGCTGAGTCGTACTCCTGGCCCCAGGGGTGGTCAGGCAACTGCTCTGTTTCCCTCCAGAATATCTCTGGCAAGACACCCCACGCCACGTACACCCGTTCCAGGTTGGGCATGTCCTCAATGGCTCGCACAATGAGCTCGATGCTGTAGTACGCCGTGAACGCAGGTAGAAGTAAATGACGTATCCGGCTGAGGCTGCGGTTCACCCAATGCGTGTCATCGTGTTGTTGCGCAAGCGTGAGTATGTCCGGCAGAAGCGTCCTCATGATTCCATGCCTCGGTAGGTATACGAGATCCTCCTCCGGTAGGAAGTCACGCGTGAGAATGGGGTACTTGTACGGCTGGACAGTCTCCCATGCGAGTCCCAGCTCGGCCGCAAGCTCCTCTGTCACGCCTCGGGCCTCATGGTTGACCACGTGGATCGCCCAGGGCGACGTGCACTGGACCTTGATGGGCGGATCTCCTCCTTGTGTAGCAAAGTACCAGCGGGAGTCAAAGGGGACCACGGCATTCCGAGGCACGCGTATGCTGGGGAGACTCGCCTCGCGCCAGATTTGCAGTCGAATCTCTGTGGGGAGTTGTGGAAACAGCGTGAACATGGTGACGGGAATGGAGATGATTGTGTCTTTGTGTACATGTACAGCTCAAGATTCACGACCGTGATGATGAGGTGTGGGGGTTCAGTCTTCAGATCCGCGGTCCCTGTCGCGGTAGGTCAGTACTTGTGGGGTTGTGGTGATTAGCACTTGTTTTGAAGTACCGCGCTAGCTGAAGCTAACACCCCCGACTCTTGAATGCAAAGCCTAAGATTCACACGGCCATTGTACACTCTATTACATCTACCATCCCCACGCCACTCAGATGAACTGGACGCAGCGCATCAAGACGCGTCAGGCAGACTGGTAGTACGAAAACGCGTCCATCGAGTGTACCAGCCTAAGACAACCAGGTTCAACCAACGTCCCGAACTCGCGTGGAAAAGTGTCTCATTGCTTGCTTGCTGCTACGTACATGTACTACACCTCTTTCACTAATCAATTCCTAGAAGCCCAGACACTAGAACCTCGCCTCGACCTTCTTCTCCGTGTCCTGCAGCGCCCAGTCGTTCGCCTTGGCCCGACTCCGCACCGACGTGGCCTGCGCCTGGGTGAAGCCCTTGGCCTCAACGGCCGGGTTGTACCCAAGCCCATTCTTCCGGCCCACGGTCGCCGAGTCCATCTCGGGGGCCTCCTGCCCGTCGGCGCGGCGGTACACGGTGACGACGGCGGCGCCGCCGAGGCCGAGGTTGTGCTGCAGGCAGTGCTTGGTGCGGGGGACCTTGCGGTTGTTGGCCCAGCCGCGCAGGTGCCAGACCAGCTCGGCGCACTGGGCGATGCCCGTCGCACCGAGGGGGTGGCCCTTTGAGATGAGGCCGCCCGAGGGGTTGATGACGTACTTGCCGCCGTAGGTAATGTCGCCGCGCCGGACGAGCTCGTGGGCCTTGCCCTTGTCGCAGAGCTCGAGGGCGTCGATGACGACCATCTCGTTGGCGCTGAAGCAGTCGTGCAGCTCGACGACCTGGCAGTCGCGGGGCGAGACGCCCGCCTCCCGGGTGGCGGTGCGCATGGCGTGCTGGGTCATCTCGTAGCCCATGAGGTCGATGGACGACTTGGAGAAGAGCGAGGGGGCGTCGGTGGCCAGGCACTGGCCGGCAATCTCGACGGCCTGCTCCTTGAGGTGGGGGCGGGCGTCGAGGAACTCCTGGGAGACGACAATGGCCGCCGCGCCGCCGTCCGAGGTCGGGCAGCACTGCAGCTTGGTCAGGGGCCCGTGGATGGCGGGAGCCTTCATAATCTGCTCGAGCGAGTAGACGTCTGTGAACTGCGAGTAGGGGTTCTTGGGCGAGTGGGCGTGGTTGACGCGGGCAATCTCGGCAAAGTCCTCGGGGCGGGCGCCGTACTTCTCCATGTACTCGATACCCGCGTTGCCAAACATCTGGGCGGCGCCGGGGGCGTTGGTGACGCCGCGCGTCTCGGCCATCATGCGGTGCGTGGTGCCGACGGGGTTCTCGCGGTCGTTGAAGAAGCTCTGCAGGCTGCCGGGCATCATCTTCTCAAAGCCGACGACCATGACGCAGTCGGCGGCGCCGCTCGAGACGAGCTGCCGCGCCATGGCCAGGCCCGTGCTGCCCGTCGAGCAGTTGTTGTTGACGTTGTAGATGGGGATCTGCGTCATGCCAAACTGGTAGAAGACGCGCTGGCCGCAGGTCGAGTCGCCGTAGCAGTAGCAGGCCACGCCCTGCTCGACGTCGTCGTAGTTGATCTGCGCGTCCAGCAGCGCCTTGACGCCCGCCTCGAACCCGAGCTCTGTGTAGTCGACCTTGCCACGGGGCTTGATGAACTTTGTCATGCCCACGCCCACGACGTAGGCGGGCGATCGCTTCTTGGGGGCCATGGCGAGGGATGTGCTTTGCTACGGTGATAATAGATAGATTCTAATACAGAAGAAGAGAAGAATGAGAAGCCTGGGAATATAGTCGATGAGAGCAGCGCGTGGGAAGATGGATGAGGTCAGTCCAGGTCTGTCCAGGGCTGGTCTTGATGTACGGTATATGTACGTCGTTTACGTAGTACCCCGGCTAGCCGTGGGCCACTTATTCCCCGGTCCGTAAAGAGGAAACCAGCTCGGCAAGCGACCAGGGCCTTGACACTCATCGTTCTCCCCTCCTCCACCCGTCTGGCGTCTGATTGAAGACTGGAGTTGTTGGGGCTCGAAATGCGGGGGAAATGCCGAGGCTCAGCTGCCGCGGCTTCACGCGGAGAGTCGGAGTGGTGGCGGTGGTGGCCCAGCTGTACAAACAAGTCGTATAATTAATCTCGATTCATCCAGATAAGGCACAAAGTCTCCGGACGTTCATGCACTCGTCTGCTGAAGACTTGTAATTAGGTATCAAATGCACAGGTATCAGACCCTGGTGTGGATCTCCCTACCCTAGAGAGCCATGCCATCGACGGTCTCCTCCAGACACGAGAAGATCGAGCGTCGCCAGCCAGCATAGGCTGCTCTGTTGGTTATTTTATATCTCCCCAGTAGCATTATCCATTGTATGTCCTGCGCCTCGCACCACGTAGCCTCTTGTCTATTCCCAGACGCCAGAACCAGCATCATATGGCTGGTACAATACCCAGACAGTCCGTAGCAGAAACATATTTCAATCACCCCATCCGTCCCAAAACATCCATCCGTCCTCATCAGCCAGGGAGCCCATCAGGTTCCCCGACGCAGGGTATGCATTCGCGGCAGGATACGCCTGCTGCTGCGACGACGACGACGCGGGCTGCGCCGTCGCTAACCTCTCCAGACTGCAGTTGGCCGCGCGCAGACACTGATCCAAGACGACACGCAGACCGTGCGCCATCTCGTCCGGCCGGGGCTCGGGCGTCCGCACACTCTCCAGCACGAGCGAGAGGCAGATAATGTCCTTGGTGTCGCCGCACTTGATGTTCTGGACCAGGAACCCAATCACCCTCTCCACCGACTGGATTAGCTGCGGCGCCGTCGGGTCTAGGTCAGACGGGTCCGGCGCCGCCGACAGCGCCTGCTGGACCGCCATGGCCGCCGGGTCGGACTGCGCATCGCGCATCTGGGCGCGGATGTAGTAGCACAGGCTGAGC
The DNA here is from genome assembly GCF_019669845.1 of Emericellopsis atlantica. Lineage (NCBI taxonomy): Eukaryota > Fungi > Ascomycota > Sordariomycetes > Hypocreales > Bionectriaceae > Emericellopsis > Emericellopsis atlantica. Next base: position 655,756 of record NW_025764706.1, on the reverse strand, counting down.
GCGGCCTGCATCGCGGCGCTCTTGTTGCCCGAGTGGCACAGGTCGGCCACCTCCTCGTACTCGGGCATGCTGGGGTCCAGCTCCTCGATGCCGAGTACCATCTGGAGCGAGTGGCGCAGGTAGGCACGCACGGCCTGCGGCGGCGCGCTGGGCGACCCCAGCACGAACGGCCGGTACAGGTTCATCAGGATTGTGCGGATGTGGGCGTCGAGCAGCCCGCGACACCGCCAGCGCCGCGCCTTGCGCGAGTCGGGCGTCGGTCGGTACCGCGGCAGGATGTAGTCCACGTGCTCCAGGTGCTTCTCCAGCTGGCCCGCCACGTCGAGGATCTCGCTCCAGTCGCGGACACTGTCCAGCCGCGCGATCAGGCTGACCGCCCTCCTCCGCAGCGAGAGGGTCGTCGCCGCGTACGCCTGCGCGTGGTTGTCGGTCACCTGGTCAAAGGGCCTCGACGGGGGCAGCTCCGCCATCTCCGGGTAGATCTCGGCGTCATCCAGGTTCCGAGGTGGCTTCGTCGTCATGCACTCTTCGTGCAGCGTCGACGGCATGTCGCAGTCGTTGGACACGTAAATGTCCAGGTTGATAATCGTAGCCCAAAGCCGCCGCCGTATCTCCCCATTAAAGGGCGTGATCCTGGACCCAAACTCGGATGGATCTCGATGGAGGCCCATGCCCAGGGCCATGCGGACAATCGTACCCAGCTGCGCCCATCCGTCTCGCGGGTGCTCCCGCGAGGAGCGGACGATGGCGAACCAGAGGACCTCCACCTGCAGAGTGTCTATCTCGGCGAGGATTTTCCCCTGTAGATTGTTCAGCCAGAGCCTGACCAGTGCACACGCCGTCGGCAGGTGGGCGCCTTCGGACCGCTCACGGCCCAGACCCCTGGACTTGGTCTCGTACCGAGACGCCAGGGCGAGGATGGCGAGGAGCTTGGGGAGAAACGCCTCCAGCTGCAGCGTGCCATCCCAGTACGCATTGTACTGGGCCATGAAGGAGGGCGCATGGATGATGCGGTAGAGCGTCTCGTGATTGTCCAGATAGCCACGCACGAGCCGGTCGCAGACGGGTTTGGGCGGCAGAATGTCCACCATCCGTTTGCGCACCGGCATCATCGAGTCCACGAAAACGCTAATGGGCATCATGGACTTTGTAAACTCGGTCCGCATGAGCTTGTGTAGCTTCTTGAAGCTCGCAAAGACCTCGCGCATCTCGGGGTCCTTGTTGTGGTGCCGCATAAAGTCCTGGGCCTCCTGGAACTAGCGCCATTGTCAGCTGGGTGATCCTGACCACTCGCCATTGTGTTTGTAGACCTACCAGATTCAGCATGACCCGGGGGCTCGACGGCCCGTAGATTCGCGTCCTGTAACCACCTTGCTTGATGGACAGCCCTCTGGCCGTCGCAGGGGCGATTTCCGGTGGCCCCCTGGCACTCCCACCGGTATGATTGCTCGTCGTCTCGGGCGAGTTGGAGCCTAGTAGATGTTTTTCTATCCTCTCCATCCTCGTGACTAGCTGCTCGAGGATTGGCAGTGTCTGCGCCGCCGTGACCTGCTGCTGCCCTGGTGTGCCCATGGAACCCCCGTTGCGCATGTCCGTAGCCAGCCGCTTCGTCGGGCGTGCTGTCGACCCAGCATCGGTGCCCTCCTCGTCCGAGGCGTCGGACAAGTTGTGATTCGAGTCATTGTCCGCGGCGTACCGGCAGCCCCTGTTGGACTTTTGGCACTGGGAGCAGGGGCACAGGCGATCGCACTTGAGCTTGCGCTTCCTGCATTCCGTGCATGACTTGACGGGGCGCGGGCGCTTCACACTGCGCGGCTGGGCCTGGGTACCGTGGGGGGTCTGCTGCGCGGCGGCGGGTTGGAGAGACGGGTGCTGGTACGTGGTCGGAGCCAGCAATTGGTGACCCTGAGGTGTGTGGCCCTGCGAAGGAGGCGTCTGCTGCTGCTGGGCAAAGGGGACAGCGGCAGCGGAGGAGGAGGAGGAGGACGAAGTGGTAGCCGCCACTGTCGACGTAGCTTCGTAAGGCGGAGGATGGCTCGGTGCCGGGACGAGGCCCATGTCGGGCACGGGCTGGTAGGTATTCGCCATTCATTCATTCATTCGTTCATTCATTCATTGATTCGTTCGTACATTCATTCATTCAACCAAGGATCGGTCCGTAGCGAGTTGAGGAAGGGAGGTGATGGATAAGCCACGTGCAGGACGGCGATAGTAGGTGCCAGGTCCAAGGCGATCAGGATAAGAGTGGCGTCGGTCGCGAGTCGGGTCTGCGTGGGGACATGTCGGATCTATCGATTCGGACTCTATAACGCTGTCTAATTGTCGCGGGAGGTACGTAGGGCGAGGGGACGTGGACGGTGGACTGGTGATGCAAGGACTGGAAAGCAATTCCAAGGACGGACGGGGGTGGGAGCAACTTGGGCAGGTGACGATGGCCAGCTGGAGGTCCGAGCTAGACCTTACCTTACATAGTACGGAGTACTTACTACCTACCTAGGTAAGGTACCTTAATCACCTTGGCTTGGACTTGTTGGAGACACCAGACTACTACGGATACAGTCGACTGCGCAGTCAACCATGTTCATGCACGCATGCCACTGCAGCCATTATTCTGACTGTCTGTCCATCTGCCTCCCACCAGCCACCCGCCGAAGGATCAACAAGGATGGAGTTGCAACATCAACAGGGCCTGCCAGGCAGACGCCGCAGATCAAGCATTCCCACGACGACGCCCTGCAGATATGGATTTTGATTGTTCAAGTCACGGCACTCGCTGTGCAGAAGCAATCGACGGCGACACCGAGCCATGACGACCAACAGCCTCCCCATCCACCAAGGCGCAGCCGGCCACGCCCTGGACCTGGCAGAAAATCCAGGTGGAGAATATTGATATCATCATGTAGACTAGTACGGAGAAATGCTTGCACGTACGTACGTACCTTGCCGGGCGGAGCGCGACCACAGCAGTAAACGCCGAATCCGAGGGTGGACGCTCCTCGTTACGACCGCGACGGGATCAGCTTGCCAGAGACATTGACCATCAACCTCCCAGCCCGGGATACTTGTGCCTCACAATTGTGCAGAAGAATATGAGGCGCGCACGGACACGGAGACTGATAAGCACAGAGATCGACCGCGAACTGAGCGCAGACAAAGGTCCACAGTCCACACACGTCTTGTTGGTTGACTCTTGAGCGTCGGCCTTTTGCGTCCGCCTATACAATGAAGTTACAGAGCTGCCAACCATAATAACATAGACGGCTTTCCACATTCGGCCGACCAACATGCGGAGGATCGGAAAACTCCTCCCTCAGGGACCACGTTGGTCGGGAGTCGGGTCTCGAGCGTCGAAACCCAACATCTATCCAATGGAACCAATGGAACCACGATCCTCCTCTCGACGTCCCGCCCGTCCAGTCGCGGCTCGCTGTTCACAGTTCGACCGACAACCATCAACGTTGAACGGCGTGGTGCGGACCCTGAATATCCACGTCCGCCCGCCGGTCCGCCAAGACCTCACACGAACCCTGTCGAGCGTCGAGCGAAGCTGCAGCCTGCACAGTAGTGACCTGCAGTCCATTGGGGGCGGAAAGGCGGTCAGCCACGTTGTCGGCGAGTTCCACAATGTAGAGAATCACACGCCTGATTAATTATATCGTGAATAATTCTACCGGAAATCGCTCGAGGCATGGCGATCACCAGCACGTGGACGTAACGTGGTCATGCGATGCCACTGACGGCTTCACTGCGCACACATATACTAAATCTTTCTACAAGTTGTACCTTATGAAGCCTTATTTTCCTCTGCTGGAGGTATCTAGAACGCCAGGCTGGCAGCAAGGGTCACGGCCAATCCTTGGATGCATGGCCAGACTGCCTCACTAGGTGACTAACAATCACCCAGCCACGGCCCAATTATCAGGCCCGGCATTTCACTGTCAGGAACACGCCTAGACAGGCTAGACCAGGGAGTAAATCGACTTTGTAAATTGTGGCATCGTGAGGTGTGACCTCGTCCCCTCGAGGCTGAGCACGAGTTCTAGGTATTACGACGGCCATGCCCCGGGCGGACCCTCCCCTGGCGTTTCATCAGAATCATCATGGTAGGCGTACTCCGCCGGCTCATGCTCCCCCTCGTGCGCATACTCCTCCTCGGGCGCCCCGTCACCTCGCAGCATCCTCATCAGCGTCTGCACAATCCCAGGGGCATTGGCGCGCCGCGCGTGCTCCTCCAGGTCCTGACGCAGCTCCGGGTCGTCCATGTCGAGCATGTCCAGCTCAGCATTCTCCTCGTCGTCCGGCGGGATGCCGGCAAGGCCTGCGCCGCCGCCTTGACCGTTATTGTTGGCCCGCCCAGCTTGTAGCCGCGCCTGCTGCCGCTCTATCAGAGCTCGGAGCTGCGCCTCCATCTGGTTATCCATGGCGCGCGTGCTGGAGTTCCTATCTCTCCACGGCATCCGGCACCCGTCGCCCGTGAAGATGTTGTCCTCCTCGGGCGGCGGCAGCGGGTCGAATTCGTAGTTGGGCTGCATGTCCAGGTACTCGCGGGGCGCTGCTGCTATGATCGACGTCTGCCCTTCGAGATACGCCAGTCTGGTGGCCCCCAGATCCGGGGGCGCGTCGCTGGCGGGGAGCTGTGCGGTCTCGACCTTGTCCAGGCTCTTTGCCACCTGCTGGAGCAGCGAGAGAGTGGCCGTGTTGTTCCAGAGATCCTTCGTTTGGTAGACGTACAGCTTTGTCCAGAACGACCGCGCATCCGTGTCCGCCGAGACGCCCCAGATGGAGGGCGGCGCGTCCAGGTTTAGTTCCTGGTATAGAGCGCAGTACAGCCAAGGCAGACGCTGGATTCCGGCGCGGAGCTCCGCCTTTGCGCCCTCCGTGTCCTTCAACTGTAGCTTGGCCAGCACGAGACTCTGCCGGAGGTAGGCTGTGTCTCGGTTGTCGCTCGTCCTCTCCAGCTCCTCGATAAAGTCCACCAGCCACTGGCCCTCGTAAGCCCGGATCGCCAGGAAGTGTAGAAAGTGTCGCATCGCGTATGGGTCCTTGTGGTCAAAGGAGAATAGCAGCTTCGCCCACTCGAGTGCGGTGCGGTACGTGCCCTTCCTGATCAAGCTCCGCAGGTAGTGATAGCCCGCCAGCCATAGCTGCCGATTCTCTGGTCGCCTAAAGTCAAGTCGTGCCTTGCCGCGCTCCAGATCCTGCCGAAAAGCAGTCGTCGCGACGCGTCCAAACGTGAACAATGCCCTCTCACAAAGCTCTGCTGATAGCGCCATGTTCTGATCCTGTTTGGCTACGGCACTGACTTGGAGCAGGGTCGAGACGTGGTAGGCTGGGTATAGGTTAGTACTTTGAAGCCCGACCAAGTCAGTCAGGAGAATAGCACTCACGAACTTGGGCCAGGAGATGCACGATGCGCATCGGATCGCCCATCTGGACACAGCTGAAGAAGAATGTCTGAACAGCATCGTAGCGGTTGTCGTGCACGTAGGCATACTCGGTAGTCCCGTCCGCCCTCTTTTCAAGGACCTCCATCGTCAAGCCGCCCGCCGTCGCTCGAGGCCAGTGTTCCCGTCCCTGGATGAAGACGTTTCTCCGCAGCGACACCTCGGGCAGCTTCTTCATGCCGGGCGGACCCCGAAGGAAGGTCTCCAGGTCGACATTCTGCTGACCCCCACGACGCTGACGTGTGTTGCTCGCCTCGCGCTGCTCCTCAGCGGCCGCGGACTCGATGACCTCCCGCCCAAAGAGCTGGCGCATCTCATTGATTGCTCTGAGATGGTGCGTGTTGATGCTGAGAAGCTCGTTGATTCGTTGCTGCGGTTCGGGTTGGGCCTGTCCCGTAGAGGCGTCCGCTCGCGGTGCGGCAAGCTTGAGTTCTAGAATGGCCTTGTCGATCTCGTCCTCGTCGTCGTTCTCGGCTGCGGCTTCCACCTGAGCCTTGGCCTTTGCCGCCTTCTTCTTCTTCTTCTTCTTCTTCTTGCTCGTCTTTATCGCGGATTGTGACGCCTGCTGCTCGGTCGGTTCACTGTCGGGCTGTGGTTCCTCCTCGGGCTCGTCGTCGTCGTCCCCATTTTCGTCTCCATCGCCGCCTAGGGCAGCAAACAGGCTGACTCTCGGTTTCGCAGCCGGGACTGGGCCAGGACTGTCATCTTCTGAGCTGGATGCCTCAGCTGCAGGAGCGGCGTCTGTGTTGCCGGCGAGTTCGCGCTGCTTCTGCAGTTTGCGCAGCTGTCTGCTCGACATGGTTGGAAACGTGCCCCGCGGCAGGACGTGAGGTTGAGGGGGAGAACAAAATGCAAAGTCCCAAGCCTATGGGACCGAGGCAGGAATCAAGTCAAGTACAGGAGTTCAGTACAGACACGTGGATATGTAGGACGACAATTACAGCTCCACGATGGCGATATTTTTGCAGTGGTTGAAGTTGCTAGTCATGCCGAGCCATGACGTTTGGTGGGGCAGCATCGCACCTACCAAGCATGCACTAATAATCAGAGGTATCTTCAACGCACAGCCAAATTCTCATGATATCACCAGATTTCGGACCAGAAAGGCACTCATGATGGCTTGACGAGTGTATTGATTGCATCGGTCAGTCACGCTAGGAAACCCGTATCCCAATGCTCAGGCGCCAAGCCAACCTCCCCCCTTTCTGCGTTCTTCATGTCTGTCTGTCTGTCCTCAGTTGCCCCCATCCATACCTGGTCAACAGCCAGCCTCTGGCCGTACCCTATGCGTGATCCTTTGTTTCCCATTGCTCATAAAAATGTAACCCCCAGTAAGGACCTTTCTGTATCATATCTCGCTCAGTGCTGCCCCAAACGTAAAACCAAAACGCCGGAAGCTCCGTGCTAGGCAACCCGACTCGAGCGAGCGAGCCTCGCACTCATCTGGTACTAGTTGTACACGTAAAAACTCGGAAAGCTCAGACACAAACTCGTATGGGCCAGCTATTGTCCCTCGGCGGTCTGGTACTGTGGGTTCCCACCGCGCCCTCCACGCCCTTGGCCGCCACGACCACGGCCACCCCGACCGCGTCCGCGACCACGCCCGCGACGGTGCCCGCCGTCTACACTGCCTTGACCAAAGGTCTCCATGTTGCGGCGCTGTTCCTCATCGCGCCACTCGCGACCACCAGGCCGGCCGCCACTGCTGGTGTCGGCCCGATCTTTAGCTTCGCTCGAGATGTTGTCAAAGAACGACCGCGTTTTGTTGTACGCGACAGGCACGTCCTCTGACTGTGGGACCTCGGGAGGCGGGACCTCGCCGCCGTTTGTAGTCTCACCGAGCGGTGAGCCAGCGATGGCCTCCTTGATGAGGTCGTCCTTGTTGAACTTGGCATTGGCTTGGGCAAAGTCAAAGTCCGAATCAGGAACCTCCACCTTGGCAGCCTGTCCCTGAGGACGACCGCCACGCCCACGGCCCCTGGGTGCAGAAGCTCCGCCACGGGCAGCACCGACACGCATCTCGTTGACCTTGTTGGTCAGATTGTCCATCTGGTTGGCACCGCCGTTACCGAGCTGGGCCATGGCCACAGCTACCGCAGCACGAGCGGCACTGGTGGCATCCTGGACACTGCCAGGGGCTGCTGACACGGTGGTCTCAACAGCGGCCTTTGGTGGTTGTTGCTGAGCAATGGGCGGCTGGAAAGGCTTTGTCAAAGAGCCGAGGGGAACGACTGGGTTCACTCGGTTCTGACGAGGTCCGGCAGGAGGTGCCTTGTTGGGTACGGGAGCCTTCGCTGCTTCCCCGGCAAGGTTGGCAGCTGTGTTCTTGACCTCTTCCGTCGATGGCTTCGACTCGACGGGAGGGGCTGGTGCGTTTGTCGGCGGGCGGGCCGCCGCTGGCGACTGTTGGGTCGGCTGGGCCTGCTGCGGCGGCTGGTCGACAGGACCTCGAGAAGCTGGCTTCTGCTCGTGGGGCCCGCGCGGTTGATGAGGTCCCGGGCCGCCGGGGCCAGGAGGGCCAGGAGGGAATGGCTGATTTCCCCAAGGCCCGGGGCCGGGTCCGCCAGCACCTGGAGGGAAGGCTTGCCCAGGGTGACCAGGGCCAAACCAGCCAGGTGGAGGAGGATATGGCATGTTGCCAAATCCTTGAGGGCCCGGAGGGGGGGGCCCACCACGTCCCCAGTTGCCAGGAGGACCGTATGAGGGGTCAAATGGTGGCGGGGGCATGTTGTACGGGTTGAAGTCAGGACCTTGCCCGGGCTTGGGTCCTTGAGGTCCAGGCCCAGGAGGACCGGGAGGACCAGGGCGGTTTCTTGTGGCCTGTGATGATTAGCATTTGTACGGTAACGTATGCTTCTCGTAACAACGTGAGATAGAAAAATTGCTCTTGATCAGAAGGAAGGCAACGGAAAATTTCCACATGGTTTTGCGCTTTCAGGTGACAATAAAGATTTACATCCGAAATATTTCATCATAGGAGAGACTTTGAGGGATTGGGGGAGATTGGTCAACTTACTCCGACGATTGCTGGGTCATCAGGCATCGCTGGGGGCTGATTCTCCTTGGCGCCCGGACGCTCCTCGATGCGGAGGTCCTTCACATCGCTTCCACGGAAGACGATATATTCGTAGACGGAGTCAGAAGGGCCAACCTCCTCCTCTGGACGGTCCTTGCGGCCTTCTGTACCGTAGGAACGAACATTCTCAAGTGACACGGTCGATTCGTCAGAGTTGATCTCGTGGAGGACACCAACGTAGCTGGTCAACGTGTCAATGGAGCTCGGAGGCGCGTGGATGGTCACGCATACCGAATGTCGCTCTTGGAGATGAGCGAGATGCGAGAGCTGCAGCACCGTCAGCGCGTGTCGCATTGGGCTCCCCAGGACCAGGCATACCCTAGGAATTCAGACATCGCGGTCGCTGGTCAGCTGCGTTCAGCACGCAACGAGCTACAGGGAAAGAGCCCGCCTCGACGTGGCTGCGAAAACAAAAGAAATAGGCGCGAGGTAGAGCAAGGATGCGAGGGGACGGAAGCGCCAACGCTCACTGCGCACGGGCTAGGTGAGGTGGTAGATTAGTGAGATGGTTATTTGTTTAGTGCAGGTTTTGTGGTGGTGAAAAGATGGAGGCTGGAGGGAGGTTCTTGTTGTGTGAGGGAGCTTCCGCGCTAAGGCGGGAGATCTTCGGCTATTTGTTACATGCGGCAACTGCCACATGACACGCTCAGCTTCCATGGCATAGGGCATTGTTTGTTTTCAGGCATCAATTATGTATGAACAACCCGCCCATTGCTATCTCTAAAAGGCCCTTGAGGTAATCCATCCATTGTCATGAGCGAGCGTGAATGATAAAGAGTCCGGAACGCCAAACAAGCAAACCCACTTAAAATCACCTGAACTTGCTGTATACAACCGCAATGATGAGAATGACGAGGACGGTAATGATGGCGATAGTAATCACCCGATTGGTAGCCATCCTGGAGGGTTGTTAGCTTCGCCAGAGATGTTACTCGCAGGAGAGAACGCATTACCTACGAGCCATCCCCCGCAAAGTCTTGATGCTCCTGTCGACGTAGCCCTCGCTTTGCAACAGCACATCGTGGGTGTGATTGATGGTCTCGCGTTGCCTGTTGAGGTCTGCAAGTGTGCCGGCGCCGATTTCCTCTGTTTCGTTGGCCAGCGCCATGCTCGACTTGAGGCGCTGACTGCTGCGCTCGAGACGGTCCGTCCCGGACAGGAGCTGCTGGCGCTGCTCCAGATGAGCGTCCGAGGAGCCAGCCGGGTCATCAGTGTATCTGGAGCCGAAAAGGGCGGATCGGTCCGAAGATAGATTGGCGAGCTTGCGCTTCGCGGCGTCGATATCTGATTCGAAGTTGCGGAAACGCTGGTTCACCTTCGCCCTCGCCGATGTCGGGATATTTTGCTTCTCTAGACGCATCTGTCCAAGCTATCACCTGTCAGTAATCGTGCAGACCATGCTCACGTCCGACGTACAATCTCATCGGCCTCTTCAGCTGCTCGTTCGGCCTGGGAGAGGGCGGCTTTCCGGGGCTCGCCCGACAGCTCGGGGATCTGGTCTATCTTTTGCTGAAGATCGGCCTGAACAAGCTTCAGCTCTGCCTCGTAGGAGCCAAAGAGCTCAGAGCCAGCGTCGGTATCGAGTGGGTTCGACATGATTGCAGGTATTGAGTGGCGGTTCAATAGGATGGGATCGCTAGCAGAGGAACGCGCAGGTAACGTTTTGTTGAAATTGTGGTTGCAGGAAAATGTGGTCACCGCGCTGGCTTCAAAGATGGACAGCAAAGAACAGAACGTCGAATATCGAGTGATTGATGCCTAGACTACCTCTTGGAAGTGTTCGTCGCTGGACGCATGCGCCTGCCTGATCGATGTCATGCGACGGCTAAACTCGGGGCGTCGCTCCACATCGCTGTGGCTGGGGTAGCGGCACGTGACGAGCGGCCCCGTTTGCAGTGTCGCTAAAATCGAATTTCGAATCCTGCTTTTTTGTCCTTTTCTTCTTCTTATCATGAAAGTTGAACCCCCGGAATATGAAGAAAATAGGCTCGCCGTCTTGACTTCGGTCTCATGGCGTAGAGTTGTATTACCCGGGCAGAGTAAAAGGTGCTTCTAAGAATTGGCAACTCGGTCTTCCGTTGTCCGATCCCGTTGAGTGTCCAACATATTTAAGCCCAAGGTATCAAAGGAAGATGATCCATGTGCGATTCGAGTCGCTCTGATGTCTGCTCGAGGACACTGCTCCGACCGTTTACGTAGACGCGTAGTATTAGTGGTACGGAGTACTCTGGTCCTCACGCAAAGCCTTTGACTGAACCCCAGCTGTCACCACAGACGTTGAGCCAATTGGTGCCTCGATTGTTGAGGAGCTCCTCGGGAGCTTGTACCGTCGGATTGCCCAGGCTCAAGTTCTCAACTCGCAGTGGGGCCCCCCGTCATCGCGCATGTCCACATGAGCATTGTCGCATGAGGGAAGCGCTTCCCCAACACGACTCCCAACGCCCATAAGACCTCTGGAGAGTCGTGATGACTTCTAGGTCTTCATATCCACGATTGGGGGCGCCCTCGCCCGTCGAAACTCCTGTTCAGCTCTAACATCCGTTTGCGGCCAAGCATGGCGCTCCAACAGCATGTGTGAGTTTTGTCCTACCGTATTCCTGATTTATGCATGTTCCAGTCTTCGTCATCGAATCAGCATTCGACACCCATTCTGCATGAGTGGGTGTGTCGGTGTCGGTGACGGTGACGGAAGCCGGGCCTTTTGCGGTGTGGTTCCTCATCATCCACAGTCAAGAGAACTGGGAACGTCTGGCTGTCCTTGAATTGGCTCTAGTAGCGTCGCGGCCGCAAGTTTTGTCGCGTGCTTCGTTTCTTATAGCATCGCGGTCCTTTGTTCCAGCATCTTGCGTTCCCTTGCCTCTCTTCGCAATGAACCATGTTCACTCTCAGTGTGCCGATTATTGACCCGTTCCCCAGGAAAAAGGTGGCTATAGTCGGCAGCGGTTGCTCGGGAATCGCTGCTCTTTGGGCGCTCAACCGGACTTATCACGATGTCTACCTGTATGAGGCTGCGGATCGCCTTGGCGGGCACACAAATACCGTGTCCTTGAAGAAGGGCAAGTTCTCAACGCAGGTTGACACTGGCTTTGTTGCGTTCAATGCGGCGACGTACCGTAAGTCGAAAATTCTACATACTTATCTGGATAAGTTGCCTAACCGCTTCAGCAAATTTTATGAGCTTCCTTCAAAAGTTTGATATCCCGCTTGAGCCAACAGAGATGAACTTCAGCATATCAAGAGATGGCGGTCTGTTTGAGTGGGCGAGCTCGAAGTGGAGCGCGATGTTCAGTCAACGGAGGAATATCCTGTCCCCCAGGATGTGGAGGCTACTCTTCGATGTCGTCCGTTTCAATCAATTCGCCGTTGATCTGCTCATGGAAGATGAACAGGCCAGCAATCCGGAGTCGATTGGGCAATACTTGAACCGCGAAGGCTATTCTGATGCCTTTCGGGACGAGTATCTCATACCCACGATCGCAGCGGCGTGGAACACCAGCCCCGATAACTTCTCCCTCGACTTTCCTGCATCAACGCTGGTCAGGTTTCTGTTCGTGCTCTGGCGTGTCGCAAGACAACTCGAATACTGACACTTCACAGGTGGAACCATCACTTGCTGTCCACAGTGTCCACTCGACCGCAGTGGCTCACGCTGAGGGATGGGTCGAGGACATATGTTGACGCTGTCATGAAGGGCTTTCCTCCAAATCACCTGTTCCTGAAGACGGCAGTGCGCAGTGTCACCAACGGCACAGACGGACGCCCGGAGCTACACCTGGAAAACGGTCAAACCGAGGTGTTTGACCACGTTATCATTGCGACGCACGGAGACCAAGCACTTTCTCTCATCGGATCTTCGGCTACGCCAGAGGAGCGCGCTGTCTTGTCCGCCTTTACGACGACGCAGAACGAAGTTGTGCTTCATTCAGACCCGTCCCTCATGCCTACCAGACGAAAGGCATGGGCAGGACTCAACTACGCAACGCAAACTTCGAAATTGCGAGGATACACCAATGTGAATGAGGTATCGCTGACGTACAACATGAACGCCTTGCAACGGATACCTAGAGAGCCCTTTGGGGACGTTTTCGTCACACTCAATCCTCTCCAGAAGCCCCAGAACTCGCTGACCCATGGCTGGTATTACTACTCCCATCCACGCCACACACTCCAGTCGATTCGGGCCCAGAATCTCCTGCCAAGCATACAAAATAAGCGTGGGATAAGCTACGCTGGCGCATGGACGAAATATGGCCTTCACGAGGATGGCTTCAGCAGCGGACTCGCCGTTGCCACTGAGCACTTGGGCGCCAGACTCCCGTTTGAATTCAAGGATCCGACGTATAGCAGGGGCAGGGCGCCAAAGCTAGGGCTGTTTGACCACATCTTGCGTTTAGTCGTGCTTCTCATTCAGGTGTTTCTGATACAGGTGGTCGAGCGGCTCGTAGAGTCTGGGAAGCGCAGAGCGAAGCCGTACGTGATGGGCGCGGCGAAGAAAGTCAACGGCAAGGCGACATAGACCTGCGGGCCCTTTTGTTGTACGACCATGATGATATCCATAATAATGTGTGCAAATATAGAATCCACCAGATACGAAAATCATTAATGTGGTGAACATCATGAACAAAAATCAATGACCCGGCCATGTCGGCCTTGGCGGTTCCCGAATCCCGACATGGAAAATGGTCCCAGCCAAGAGCTCCAGTAACGACATGACACCACCACACCAACCACAACCATGAGTGGCGCTCCGCGGTTACAACGAGGCTTCACGGCGGCGAGCACCTCGTCGCCATGGGCGTGCCTGCAGTGCCTACGCGCGCGCCCGCAGCCGACCCAGACGACGCACTTTACGAGCGCTCTACGACGCAACATTGCAAGCTCCACGACGCGAGCAGCGCAGCAGTCTCGCGCGCAGGCGCAGGGCCAGGCATATTCAGAGTCTATGGCCAAGGTCCGGGCCCATTATGACAAGAAAAACAAGACGGTCATGTACGCAGAAGTCGGATTCAGCAGCCGGGACGAGCAGCAGTGGCTAACGCAAGATGGATAGGTACTACACAATAAGTGCAATTCTGGGAACCGTTGCCTTCTCCTACGGCTCAGTGCCACTGTACAAGATGGTGCGCTCCCTTTTTGCATCACCATATTTATGGCTAATGGTATAGATCTGCCAAACCACCGGCTGGGGAGGTCAGCCCATCCGCGCCCATGGTCCCGACGACACCGAAGGCGATATCTCGAGTCGCGTCATCCCCGTCACCAACGCCAAACGCATCAAAGTCACGTTCAACGCCTCGATATCGGACACGCTGCCCTGGAAGTTTGTTCCTCAGCAGCGTGAAGTGCGCGTGCTACCCGGTGAAACCGCACTCGCCTTCTACAAAGCCACAAACCATGGCGATAAAGACATTATCGGCGTGGCCACGTATAGCGTCACGCCGGCCCAATGTGCCCCGTACTTCAGCAAGATTCAGTGTTTCTGCTTCGAGGAGCAGAGGCTCAATGCGGGCGAGACGGTCGACATGCCTGTCTTCTTCTATCTGGACCCTGACCTGCTGAACGATTTGAACATGAAGGGGGTCGAGACAGTCACGTTGAATTATACCTTCTTTAGTGAGTAACTCTTACGGACGGATGGGTTCGCGCTAACAAGATGCAGAAGCGAGGTACGACAACAATGGTAGATTCCAGCCACCGGCAACAGTGTAGAGACTTGTTGGCTGTTGGCCAGTGTATCATAGAAATGTACACTACGTATATAGACAATGTAAAACAACACTCTGGATCCAATACGAAGAGATCTCATTCGCGCCTCTCAAGCAACTCACGCAGCCTCTGCTACATGATATCAGGCCATGGTTTGAGCATCCTCGAGTCCTGGACTCACCCCAAATGCGGACGAGAGCAGGTGGGGTCTTACCGGTAAAAGGTTCACTAGCTCTGCCAGCAACGCAGTGCTGGATTGCTGGTAGGGTATCAAATCACGTGAGCGATCCACCTTGGAAATCCCGCCCACAACCTCCACACACCAAAATTCCCCTGCCTGGAAAAGGAACTTTTAGAAACCATTCCTCTCCATCACGCCCATCGTCAATCACGCCGTCGCCCATACTAACCGCCAGGATGAAGTTCAGCAAGAGTACGTCCCTCAATTGATGGATGCATCAAAACAGCCATGCTAACAAGCAACAGTGGTCGCCTCCTCCCGCCGCAAGAGCCGTGCCGCTCACTACAAGGCCCCTTCTTCCCAGCGCCGTACCATCATGAGCGCTCCCCTCAGCAAGGAGCTCCGTGAGCAGTACAACGTACGCCCTTTCCCGACCTACAGACACACTCCAATTGCATGTCATTAACACTCCCCAGGTCCGCAGCATCCCCATCCGCAAGGACGACGAGGTCACCATTGTCCGTGGCTCCAACAAGGGCCGCGAGGGCAAGGTCACCTCCGTGTACCGTCTCAAGTACGTGATCCACGTCGAGCGCGTCACCCGCGACAAGGCCTCTGGCCAGTCCGTCCCTCTGGGCATCCACCCCTCCAACGTCGTCATCACCAAGCTCAAGCTCGACAAGGACCGTGAGGACATCCTGAAGCGCTCCAAGCAGGGCCGTGAGCTCAAGGCCACCGGCAAGGTCTCCGCTTAAGCGAAGCGTGCCACGCCATAAATCCAAAAAACGACTCGACTTTACACCAATGGGAATTGCGACACACTTTCATGAGAAGCATAGGAACTGGGCATGATACTCCGGCGTTAACTTTGCGACTGGTTGGACCGGATCAAGGGTAGATCAATTGAGAATTTCACCGTTCTCAATGGCCGTTTCACAGCGTCGTCTGTGAGATGCTCCATGGGAGGCGTTTCCCGAAGTCCACATCCGTCGCATCTTTGTGCGCACCGTGTCGTGAATGTCCTTGGCCATGTGTCAAGTGTAGCTCTCGAGCTGGCATTGATCATGTCAAATTACGCTCGAATGCCCTGTCAAGGGAATCACTAGGTGAGTTCTCGTAGTCCCGCCGGTTTATCTCCGCGCCGACCACACTCATGGTTGTCGAGGTAAACATCCGGCGAAGAGCAACCCCAGCAAGGACAACAATAGTTATCATCGTCCCTGCTCTCGTCGAAGATGTCCACTGAGGTTTTATCCTGTGAGGCTGGAAATTTGATGTCGAGGCACATGTTTTATTGCATATTTAATCTAACTGTAATGCTACCAAGTTCATCCTCTTCTTGTCGACAGGCCTCGTAGCAACTCGCAGAGATACGCCGTCCTTGTGCCTTGTCGCCCCTCGATGCAAGCTGATAAGTGTAATAGCCATGCATATTGTCTGCAGTCGTTGAGTGATACAGACCATGAATAATACCGTCCAAAGCCATGGATAAGAAAAGCACTCCTCGGGTTGGAAACGATCGCAGCAAATATTGATGCACAATGTGTCCTGGTCATACTCAGTCAATTTGTCGGTCCTCCTCAGAAAATATCGTCGACGTTGACGCTAGGCGGGCAGTTCTCGCCGCTCTTTGTGGTGGTCACGCCAGCCAGTCTTGCTTCGTCCAGGCCGATCTTACTAGTGTTGCGAAGGTTTGAAAACATTTTGTTTGTGATGGATGGTGTGAGCGATGCTGTGGCGTGCCCGGAGTAGTTCGGCAACACGCCCTGTGCAGTGGTCGAAGAAATGGATGCACTTGAGCCTGTCGAGCTCTTGAGCACATTCGGCAGCAGCCGCTGGCCAATTTTCATCATGTTTTTGCGACCGGTATACAGAATCTCGCGGTCGTCATCATTGGTCTCTTCAGAAGAAGACTTTTCTCGCACACTGCCAGACGAAGTTGGAGGGGTGTCATGCGAACCTCGGTTCAGCTCATCCATGCTACGACCGATGCGCGTTGAGTTTGCGTTGGTGCGATTCGTGGTCACGGTGAGCTCCTCGTGATCCTCGGACGACCCTTGCCCTGGACGAGGGAGCGACTCTGATTGAGTTGAGAATCCTGGTCCATTGCGTGTCAGTACAGTCGCAGTCTGGCTCAGGCCCTCGAATGGATCACTGGATACGACAGGCTTCGCATCCTCTCTGCCTGGTGAGGTCCGAAAAAAGTCCTTCCCATTGAACTTGGGCAAGCTCTGCTGCAGCTCGGCGGGAGCCTTGCCCCAGTACATGTGGCGAGCCCGGAGTTCATCTGAGGATAAAGCACGGTCATACACATAATCAGTGTCCCTTACCGACGAGGGATCGACACCTTCAGGGACTCGGCCTCGAAGGTAGGGAGTAGCTGCTGTCGAGGATTTTGTTGCCATGAGCGGTGCATCAACACGTGGCTGAAAAGGGGCCGCCATCGCCGCTGTGACAGGAAGAGACGCCTTGTCATTGAAGTGCTCAAGACTACCAGCAGGAGAGTTAACAGGCGCTTGCCAGCCAGCAAACGCCGAAGTGGACTTGGTCGAGTTGATACCTGTTCCAAACCGAGTTGTAGAAACACCAGGCTTAGGATCACTGTCTGAAGAGCGTCGATTGTCACGTCGTGCTTGCTTGTCACTCGTTCTAGGCAATCTGGCAGAGGACTTGCCATGTGAGCCTTGTGAGGGACTCCGTGGTCTACCATCACTCTTGCTCGCTGGCGGCGGGTAACGATCATCTTCGACGGAGAGCTGTATCTCGAGGTTGGTTTTGAACTGGTCAATATACTGACGAACCGTTCGGGCATCAGCCTCCACCGCCTTCTCATCAATTTGATGTTTGTTGAAGTTCAGTTGATCTTCGAGGTACTTGAGACGTGAGCGTAGGATGTCAAGGTGCCGCTTCGTGATTTCACTAGGCCGAATGGACGACCTGGGAGGATGAGTCTGTGCTCCCAAACCGAGACCACGGAGAGCTGTAGAAGATAGGTCCACGCCTGGCTCATCTGACGATGCGGTTTTCGTCCCAGCAGGACGATTTGTCGGTGGCATGTGCATCCCGGGCGGATACACCATGGGTACGCCATAGGGTGCGTTGGGGTAACCCGGACCTGGTGTCATGGGATAGGAGAACGAGGAACCACCTGTTGGCATGAGCCACTGTCCATTGCAATAAACTGGCCGGGGATAGTTGTCCGCTGGAGGACACCGTGGTGGCTGGGGATAAACTGAGCCAGTGTCTGCTTGGTTTTCAGTCCTTCTCTCGCCCCGGCTATCGTCTTGTTGAGGAGGTGGAGGCATAGCATAAGGGTAAGCGCCATGTACATTCATTGCCATGGGCCATGGCATCATAGGAAAAGCCGGGGTCCCTGGAGCCATGCCCGGAGCAATGTTCCCCGGCATGGACGGAAACATGGCAGGAAACACGCCAAATGGGTGACCAGGCAGCATGGAGTAAGGAGGCTGCTCGAAATGCCCACGTGCCTGCTGTGGCGGCGGGAAGGCTCCATCTGTGCCAGTTCTGTCTTTTGTCCACTTTGTAATGGGGGAGACCGAGGCACGAGTGTTTGGGACGATACGTCCACCCGCTGTGACGCGAACGTGAGTTGGCGATGCCACTGCGCGGTAGAATCTCTGGAAACCCTCATCTTTCTGCGCTGCAAGCCCTGCTGGGGCCGAGATGGGCTGGGACTCCACATCCTCGGACTCAGTTCTACCGCGATACTTCCATTCAGAATCGGTGCCGTCCAGCTGACGTGATGCCACATGCTTCTTGCCACGGACCGACTCATTGGAGTCTGCCGAAAGCTCGCGAATCTCTTCTGGTATCCGAGGGAGTCGTGGGTTTGGGGGACGTTCTGCCACTTTAGATGAAATGTCGTCTGGGAGGTTGTCAGAGATGATCCTTGTCTTTGCGCGTATGGAAGCTGACTGACCTAGCTCAGGGACCTTTGACAGCAGAGCATGGATTCTGGTTGTCGTGCCTTTGACTAAAGCCGTGCGCCGCATGTGAAGCAACTCTGAGGGCGAGTAGTGCCGACACGCCATTTTGTCGACAAGAACCCCGGTGGATAATTCGAATTGGCAAGTGAACTGGCGAAGAAGCACTGCCAGTCGTCTTTGAATAGACGGAATGGACTTGATCAGGGATGTTGCGAGGAGCGGGCGACACTAAGACAAAGGTCTGCTACAGTCAGTAACACTCTGGGTCTCTGGACTGATTGGGAGATGCGGTTGCGGAAACAAGCAATCAAACGACCGAATGGACGATTGGATTTCTGATGTTTCCAAGTTGACCCCAGCAACGACAAATGAATGCAGCGATGCACGTTGAGGTCTTCGAAGGCTTTGAGGCCGCTCACTGCCAAGCAGCGTCAAGAGCCTCGAGTTTGCTCGATTCGTGGCAAATCTTGTCGGATGCGTGGGGGATGATAGGAAGCGTAATGAAACGAGCACAATGTAGAGATACATGATAAGAATGCCCAAAGTTCGTGAGAAAGAAATATCAGGAAGGTTACCGCGCTTGAGGCAGGTGTTGTTGTCGGGGAAATGAATGGTGAGTAGAAGCTGAAGCCGCCTTAGAAGCTCAAGCAAAACTGAAGTATCCGACGACTTGCTGTTTCTGGCCCTTCAGGGGGGCTTCTATGAGTGCAGTCGAGGATGGCTCCTCGGGATTTGGAGCATAGGGACGAGAATTGGGGGAGGAACTCACCCAAGCAATTCACAAGTGAGCAGATCAACAAGGAATATGCATATAGAGCCTGTTGGAGCTCCAAAAGGTCGAGAATTGCGAAGTGTCGATTGAGTGTGGTGCGAAGACAGCTAGTAGGGGGTCTCTTGATGAAACCTCAATATTGCGAGGGGGGCGTTGGTGAAGAGATGGTTGAGATTTAAAGCAACTCGATGAAGAAATTGAAGCAACAGTCGGAGGGAATACAACTGCGAGGGCTTGTAACCGAAGGAGCGACGAGGTTCGGGAAGGTTCAGAAACGAGGAAGGTTGGGGGCAACCAGCCAAACAAAGAGAAGGACTATGAGAGAAGTGAGGCCTTCAGAACAGAAAATGTCATTGGAAGGAACGGTGTAAGTCAAGGTAAGGCAGGGTGAGGTCATACACGAGTCTAGTCATCAGCTCCTGCTTGAAATCAGCTGTGCGCTCCGAAGCCAAGCTTGGCAAGGGCTCACGATACACTCTGGAAACGAGAAGAACTCGGCGATGGGGAGATCGTGTGCGCACAAGGTCGCAAGTCTCAAGGTAACCCGCCTTTCCTTGGCACTGATGAAGAAAGGTGTTGGGATGGAAAAGGAGACGTAAGATGAGGATACAATTTGATTGTCTTATTGCTAACATTGACTCCGTTTTACTCCAACCAATCCAAATTTTCCATCCTTACTGTCTATCTAGTAATCTATCTAAGTAGTAATGAAGTATGCTTTTCACACAAAGTATCTATCGGTCTGAGCTTATGAGGCTGCAAGCCTCTCTCCTGTATATCTCTCAGCAGGCCAGCCCTGCATAGTCCAGCGCTCGTCCACCACATCACCACCCATGATGAGCGTGTGCTCAAGCAGGCAGCTGTCGTCCCTCATGGCCGCACCACTGAGCAAGCGGCTCCCGCTGCGCATGACACACCTGTCGCCAATTTCGAGGCGGTTCAGGTCAAACTTGCCTCGGGTGTTGATGTGAGCGACAACGCTGGCGTCGTCCACGGCGACACGATTTCCCAGCTTGATGAGGTCTGGTTCAGTGAACATGAGGCTGGGCCTCCCGTTGGCGAACAATGCGCAATCGTCGCCAATGTCCGCCCCGAGCATCTTGAAGTACATGACAATCCAGTGCGTGCCAGTGAGCATGCCCAGGATACCGTGGCCACGGTAGCAGGTGCGGCGCAGCTTCTCGATGTTGAGGAACAGCTGCCAACGTTGGCAGTATGGTGACTTGTCCCAGTCATAGTTGCCTGGCTGCCTGCGTCCAAGTAGAATCCATTTGGCGCTGATGACAATGGCCAGGGCCAGAACTGCCTGCAGTGTAGTGAGGATGGCGATGACGACCCAGCTAAGAAGATAGAGCGCCAGTACGTCCCACCACATGTTGATGCCTTTGGGGATAAAGTGGTGAATAAGTACGTCCACTATTTGAATGGAGGAAATGTTGGGAACATTCCAGTAGAAGGCTGTGAAGACCGTCAGGAACGAGGAGTAGCAGAAGATGAAAAACGGGCCAAAGACGCGGTAGGATGCCTGGCCCATGTAGAAGGCTCTTCCAAATGGAGAAGCAGAGTTCTGGTCCTCTGACGATCCGGAAGGGAATTCAGTCTCAAACATGGGGGACGTGGGTGTCTGCAGGCCAGTGTGGAAGGTTTCCTTCACATGACCATTGGCAGCAGCCTCTCGGGTATCTGCCAGCGTGTCGTCGCTGCTCATGTGTTGCATGCGTGGCCGGGTATCGTAGTTTTGGCCATTCTCTGCCTCCGTGAGGGTCACTTCGCTGCCATTGCGCGATGAGCGCATGGTCCTATATGGCTTCTCGGACAGCTTCTGGTCAATGCCCGTCGAGAGACACACAGCGTCTCCGCCCTTGTTGCCAACATAGACACCCTCGGGGTTGTAGGACTTGCCTCGGCTGGTCATCGCTCCAGAGCCCATGGTTGTGCGCTCGCCAATCTCGACACCGGGGAGCAAGCAGACCCTATCCGCAATCATCGCACGATCACCAATGGTGATCTTTTCGGAGCCGAAGGCGTCTGTGGTGACCAGGTGGGACCGGGAACCAAATACCACGTCGTTGCCAATGTCGATGAGGTGGTAGTCGCCAATGCCAGGTCCCGTGCCAGGCCAGTACACTCGCTGGCCAACCTTGCCTCCAAGCATGCGAATCGCCACGGATGTAGCTTCATAATGCTGACCAAACATGGACGTCATTGCATGAAGACGTGACACGGGGAGCAGTGTCTTGATAAGAGACGATCGCCAAGTGTCAACGACACCGCGGGGACCAGGTTTCAGCTCTCCGAACATGAGCTGCAGGACGAAACGGACTAGAACAGTGAGGCCGAAGACAATGTAAGGCGCGAACAGGGTCCTCAGTACGAGCGCCAGGTAGTGATAGCTAACTCGCTCGGGATGGGTGAACCAGTCCAGGATGGCAAGAAGAGGGGCGCGGTGATCCATCGGTTGTTTGATGACCATGCCCACCAAACCACCAAGCCATGGGAGAAGTGAAGTGAACCAGACAAGAAGGCCGATCGGGGCTGTGAAGAGAATAGTGAGAAGCCAATGGGGCTTTGGGCCCGCATTAGCAGAGAGGCCACGGTTGACTTCGTCGGCGTCATCGAGCTCCCAGCTCGAAGAGTTGGGACCGATGCAGGTGTTGGGGGGTATGACAGAGCCGGCGGCCAGAATGGACGAGACACCAATAGAGCAGTTCTCTCCGACGACGATACGTCCCAAGTACATGGATGTGTTGCCCTCCGCTGCAAAAGGTCGGCACATGCAGCGTGTCAAGGTGGCGCCATCACGGATGTCGATCAAGTCCCATTCACCCATGGAAACACCTGCGAGCTTGACACCCTTGCCGATACGCGCACCCATCAGACGACAGTATGTTCTCTGTGACGCCTCAGTAGCGCTGAAGAAGCCTTTGCCGCAGATGCTCACAATCTTCTCGACCAGCCACCAGCGCGTATGGTATGATCCCCACATGGGATAGAGACCTGGGCGGTAGCGACCGATGATGATCCATTTGGCGAGAATACCCACCCAAGGCGCGATGCACCGGATGAGGACGCGCGCAACGAGGATGGAGGTTACGAGGTTGAGCAGTCGTCCAGCGACGGACGTGTTGGTGGCCCAAGTCTGGGTGAAAGTCAGGAAGACAATGAACGCGGTCCACTGCGAAGCCCGTCTCATTGGGTAAATGATAGCCAAGGGCACAAGCTGCAACAGCATCAAGAAGGGGTTGCGAGAGCTCCTGGTTTCTGTGCAACCGTAGATCTTGTCCTCGCCAGGACCCGCTGCTGAAGAGTTGGTTGCGTCAATGTGCGCCGCAATGGCCTTGACAGTCCCGTGGCTGAACACCAAGCTGATAGAAATAGGGGTCTTGAACGTGCTGCGCAACAATGAGACCAGCTTGCCCGCGCGAAGGGAGTCGCCTCCGAGGCTGAAGAAGTCCACATTGTGGGCGATGTCGTCAGGCTGGCATGAGAGGACCTCGGCGAATACCTTGGTGACCCGGCCTTCGGTAGAGCCATCCAGGTGCTTCATGGTGGCCGCTTGAAGCTCGTTGAACTCCTTGCGCAGTGAAACCTGGTCAATGGCGCCATCGGCATCGGTCTCAAAGGGGCGAGGCATGAGGTAGACATAATCTGGCACTAGGTAGTTGTGGAGGAGCCGAGCCAGATTGGTCTTGAGCTCGTCGGCCAACGATGGATCCGTCTCCGGTTGGCCCGATCGACGAGGGGCGACGAACAGGGTGATACTGCCAGCAGTGAATGTAGTCGAGTAATGGTGGCGCAACTCGGCAGGCATAAGTCCATCCAGAGCTGCAGAAGCCGCTTGGATGTCAAGGCGACAGACAGAGGAAGGAATATTCACTGTCAAGGCAGTGTCCATTGGCGGGCACTTGGCTTCCCAGTGACGCCGGGACATGGGCATCTCATCATCAAGCTCGGGGAGACCAAGCCTCTGGCCCAATTTTATGCGAAGCACCTTGTTGTTCTTCTTAGGCACGTCGTTCATGTAGGTGATGAGAACAGGCCACTTTGCCTGCTGAAGAGATGCCTTCAAAGCCTGCTGCAGTATCTTCAGGTCGACGCGTGGTGTGTTTGGGGGTGTGACGAGCGCTACAGCGACGACTTCCTGAAGGACGCCGTGACTGGCAGAAAAGGCAAGACACTGAGTGATCCGTCCACTGATGGGGCTGTCTGGCGACATGGAAGCGGCCATGATGGCGTTCTCAACTTCAAAGGGAGAGATGAGTTCACCGCCCCTGTTGATGACCTCCTTGCTTCGGCCGGTGATGTAGAGATACCCATCCTGGTCCATGTAGCCCAGGTCGCCAGTATCAAACCAGCCCGAGGCATTGAAAGGAGATTTGTCCAGGCTGCCATCCGGCCTCAGGTACCCGGGGAAGACTGGCTCACCGCGAACACAAATTCTGCCAACCTTATCAGGGGCCTCCAATTTGTCGGACCAGTCCAGAATTGCGAGCTCTGGACCCGTGCTGATTCCTGACGTGCCTTCGCGGTCGAGAACGTAGCTGAGAGGTGGTGTAGAAATAGGCATGCACTCGGTCATGCCATAGCTGGGTAACACGACACACTTGAATGTGTCGCGAAGCTGGCATGCCAGTGAAGGCAAAAGACCGCCAGCGGCGTTGCAAGCCAATCGGATCCGACTCTTCTTCAAGGCCTCCGGTCTTTGAGACCCCTCGGCCAGGATGAGTGAGTGCATAGACGGGGAAGCATAGTACCAGGTTGGCTGGAGTTCCTCTGCTACATCCCAGAATGTGCTCGGGTCAAACGCTGAGCAACATACAGTGGCTCCTGCAGAGAACATTGGGGCAAAGATGTTGCGTACCAGGCCACCCCTACTAGAGTTAGCGGATGCACGGCTTGTAGGAGAGGAGTAGGACTTACACATGGTAGAGCGGCATCATGTTCAGGCAAACGTCTTTGTCAGTGAGTCCCCATGACTCCATCACGAACACGATGCCGGCAATGATAGAGTGCGTCTTCAGAGGCACAACCTTTTTCGAGCCCGATGTGCCACTGGTGAAGAGGACCAAGCCAATGTCGTCAGCCTTGTTGGGCTGGCGGTGAGCTGCCTTGCATGATAGTGGTCGACCGGAGGTCGTTTGCAGCTCGATGCCGTCGCGGCCATCCCATTCCACCACAAAGACCTTGACACCATCCTTCGCGGCCCACTCTCCAATTTCCAACTTTGTGTACTCTCCGGTTGTTGTGAGGACGAAGCTCGCCCCAGCCTGCTTCACGTCGGCTCTGAACTGCTCAGCGCCGGCAGCCGGGTTGATGGGTGCCAGCGTATAGTAATTGGTGACTGCGATGCATGTTGCGGCCATCAGTGGACCGTTGGGTAGGGCCACGGCAACAGTGGGCTTCTTTTTTTGAGGTTCGACTGGCAGACGCAGCTTGTGTACGAAATCACTGAGTCCCCTGTGCGTGATGAAGGTGTCCGCAGTCGTGCCGCGCAGTGCTGGGCGTTGATCGTGATGGAGGAAATCCGAGAATGCCTTGTATGACTCCTTGACAAGTTTGCCAGTTGCGTCTACAAGCCACTCTTGCTCCTTGTTGGAGCCATCTTTGCTCGACTCGGGCAGGTATTGTACAAGTCTTGCGTGACACTTGATCAGGTCAAACACAGGCCATTGTCCTTGTTGTTGTGACAGGGCGGTATATAGCAAATGAAGGGGTCGGTGTGATGCCACGGACGGCTGAGGAATCGACTTGAGAAACAGCGACTTGTCGAGACTGGTGTCTTGCAACATTGGGCAGCTCGCTATCTCCGATAAAGGGGCATCGTATAGCTTGAGGCAGAGCTCGGTAAGCTTGGCAGGAGTTGGCTGAACATTCATGGCGAGCACCCTGCCTGTCGCATCGGACAGGTGACACTGTAGTTGTCAAGGTACTTGAGGGTATTCGGTGAAGCCCTTCAGTCACTTGTGCTGGTTGTAAGAGGCGTTGAGTACTTTGGCAGCCACAGACGTAATTCAGTGATGCTAGCACGAGGCAAGTGAGCCCTGATATACGAGGACAGAGGGCTTTTACATAGCAGCGAGCCAGCCTCGCAAGTCGCAACGAATGGACCCGCGTCACAATGAAACCGATCATCGTACGCGGCCTGTAGAAACCGCATACCAGCTTCGGGAAGTGAATGGCAGAAGGGTAAGCGTAGAGCCAGCCCATGGCCGCAGACAAGAATGGAGTTCTGTGGACACTCGTCCCCTATCATGGCGGCGGCGCAGACTCTAACCCATCGATAAAGGCGATGATAGTCGTCGATCTCGATGCGACAGAAACACGATTTCCCATTTTGAAAGTTGTGCAGCGTCCATGGGGTGCCAAGGGAGTCTTGGTGGATGAGACATGTCTGAGGCTAGTGGCACACAACATGCGCCATTGAGGTCGACCATGGCACAATAAGTAAACTTGAACAATGCCATCAAAGTCCAAGCAGGAACATTGCTCGCCCGCTCATGGCACAGAAATTCGATGCGCTTGATGCTCGGATAAGCATACAATTAAAGCCTATCGGTAGTGGTTGTGGCATCGCAACGGAACCTGTAAACACCATTAGATCGACTAGCAATATCCGCCAATCAGTAAAGGCCACCAGGGCAGATAACGGCAAGAGATCACTGATGGTTGCCGGCATTGAGTCCCGTCCAGACGGCACTTGGGCATCCAGTTCCGAGACTCGTCAAAAAACAACGCACCCGAACGGAGGTGACTGAGATCAGGAACGGAAAGGGATGGCCCACTTAATTAGACAGCAGACAAGCTTCGGGACGGACCCACTGCCGTTGAGGAATGCCAACGCGTTCCGATGCTCATCATGCTAGCCACCGTAGCCAGTAGTATCTTACCAGAGGATAGGAACCGCGACCCGTCTGGCGGGCCTAATCATCTCATCGAAAGTAGGCAGCCCTGCATGAGAACGTTGTGACCCCCAACAGGAAAATTCCAACGGCGATCCATACCTACGAGCGACCTGCGATAGGGTAATGAGCAGGGCCGCAACGCGCAGGTTGTCCCCTCGCGAGGCCCCTAGCGAGGGCAAGTTTCATCAAAATTTGTCGGGCTTGGTGAGCGCAAAAGTTTTGCGAGGCCACAAATCGCCGACGAGAGACGTCTTTTTCCTGTGTACGACGTCATGACGAAGCGGACGGTATCTCGAGTGCTGGCCATGCGCGGATTCAAGCTATAGCCGACAATGGGCTAATGTGCAAAAGGGCGCCTTGCTTGGTGACACACGGATCTGCACCTGCCGTGATGGCGAGCGAAAGCTTGAGCGCTGAACATCGGCCTGTTGGCGGGGGTCACTTGAGTTTTGTGATCAACCTGTGGCATCGAGCTGGTAAGTGGTGACTGGAGGTCAGGACTGGAGCTCGATCAAGCTTGGTTGGTGTTGAGTGCTAGCTCGCTATCCGCATATTCTGCTTTGCTGCAACACTTGCCAAATCGGCATTAGATAGCTTGGCATTGCTTACTCATTATCACTATCCTAATGGCGAGCAATAGGTGCGCACCCAGGTGCGCAAATAAGTGTCACGTGCTGCGCACCCGGGGTGCGTATGTAAGATTCCTTATATAAGTAATAGCTAAATATAACGATATTTCTATCTTCTATAGGAATATCCTAATAAGCCTTATATTTAAAGATCTTTTCCTCGATTACTTATTATCTAAGGAAGCCCTCGTTATTATAGGTGACACCCCGGCTTTTAGCTAGACTATCGATAATACGCTGCCTCCCGAAAATAAGTATATATCGCGCGAAGCCCTCGTCTACGCCGCTAATATATAGGTAGCCGCTAAAGGCTACGCTTTCGTGACTACGAAGTCGAAGAAAATACTAAGCGGCCGGCGCGTTATATTTCTTAGCTACGATCGAGGAGGAAGAAGCCTTAATATATCTATTCCACGCGTACGGAATATAACGTTAAAGCGCATAGGATATAACTTCTCGGTCCTCGCTAAAGAGTTACTAGATAAGTCGTCCTAGTGTTACGACCCGACATGCGATTATATGCGCCTCTCACGTGCCCCCCGCTTTTTTCCTCCTATTATACGTTACCCATATACTACGTAGAATAGATAACTATAGGCGACTAGCGACTATAGTCGACTATGCTATAAAGGTACTCGTAGATAATAGTCGACTATCGTCGACTATATAATATTTACTTAGTATATAAGAAGCCTAGCTTTACTATAGTTAGTCTCTACTAGCTCCTTAGCTATTAATATAATTATCTACGTAAGATCTACTATCTCGTATATAGACTATAACCTAACCGCTTAAGTTAACGATATCCTAG
The DNA here is from genome assembly GCF_019669845.1 of Emericellopsis atlantica. Classification (NCBI taxonomy): domain Eukaryota; kingdom Fungi; phylum Ascomycota; class Sordariomycetes; order Hypocreales; family Bionectriaceae; genus Emericellopsis; species Emericellopsis atlantica. The sequence continues at coordinate 628,288 of NW_025764706.1, read as the reverse complement.
TATACTTAGTTTATAAACTAACTTTAGATCTACCTACCCTATAGCTAGTCTAACCCGAACGTTATATATTTATAGCTCTTATTTAGTATATTACTATATTAAGGTACTTAAGTAATACGATACTATAGCTAGCGAATCTTCTAAGATAACCCTTAAGTCTATCGATAAGGGTAAGGCTATAGCTAAGTATACTAAGACCTCTTAGATAGCTTAGTTTATAGACTTAAACTTAGACGAGTCCGACGATAAGGATATAAAGATCCTTAAGGGGTAGATCTAAGAGTTATAAGGGTAGCTATAGTAAGTCCTCGATATATAAGCCCGCGATAAGTAATAATACGACGAAGCCTACCGTTCCTTCTATAAAGGAATAACCTTATAATAGTAATAGGCCGCTTAGCTAAGAAACGAGATAAATAGCATAAGTAATAATACTATTCGATAGGCTACCGGTAAGGACCTAGAGAGATTATAAAGCCACGCTAACTAAGATTATTCGATAGTATAACTAAGGACCTTTAAGGGTTCCTAACTTAAGTTAGAGCTTATTAATAGTACTTCCTATCTATCCTTCGTATAGAAGAAAATAAAGTACGCTATATAATAAGATATTTATTAGGAGCCGCTCTTATATAATTCGAACCTACTCTTAGGGACTTCGTAACTAATACTTACTAATACTAAAAATAAGAGACGAAAGATATCTTCGCGTATTATAATAACTTTAAGGAAATATTAAAGGCGACCTTCGGGATTATCGATAAAGAATACCTAGCTAAGAACTAGCTAAAGGCGTTAAAATAGAAAGGGTTAGCCTTAGATTATAGCGCTTTATTTACCTAAATCGCGTCTAGAACTACTAAGAGTAAAGGAGATAAGATAGCCTCCTTCTACTAAGGTCTTAAGGACGAGGTTAAGGACGAGCTATATAAGGAAGACTAACCCGCTACCCTCGCGAGCTATATCGCGATAGCCGTTAAGATCGATAACCGATAATTTAAATAACGATACGAGAAAAAAAGATAATACTTTATTAATACCTTAAACCGCGATCGTAATAGTAAAAACCGAATCTATCTTAATATAGGACGACCTCGATTTTACTAAAGCACGGCTCTCGGCGGAACCTATATAAGATTAATAGATCTCGACGCGATAGAACGAAAGCTCGCCGCGATAAATAAAAAGAACCTTACTTATTATAACTATAGTAAGAAGGGATACTTTACGCGCGAATATTATTCCCTAAAAAAGGAACGAAGCTAGGGCTAGAAACTAATCCCTAAAGGTAAGTATAAGTAGCTAAATATAATTAAGTCCGGATACGATATTAGCCCCCCGTAAAATATAGTATCTTCTAGGGAGAAAGAATAATAGAAGTTCCTCGAAGAAATAAAGAAGGTTAGAGAAAAAGTAAGAAAGTAACTAATACCCTACGAAGTATTATATTAGTTAGGGTGCTACGATAATAATTACCTAACTTATCGGGATAATAAGGAAAACTTAGGATAGTTCCCTAAGGTATTACGCGGGTCTCGCGTTCTAGCTATAATATATAAAGTTACTATAGAACTAAGGTAGTACCCGGATAATATAAATAAAGAATTATCCGATACCGACTCTATAAATAGCGATAAAGAGCTTTTATAAAAGAAATAGATACTCGAAACTAACTTATTATACGGACGAATAACCTTACGAGAATAAATAAAGGTAGCGATAGATCGGTATAACCCTCTACTATAAGGGGAAGATCTTTAGATAGTTATCCCCGCTTAAACGCTAAATAAAGGAATTAATTAAGTAATAAACTAAAGAATAATCTTAAGAGACGACCTATATATATACCTAGATATACTAAAATATTACGAACTCTTATAGATTTCTTATATATATTACTTTTATAAAGTATATATACTTAATAAAGGAAGGTATTAAGTTTACTTAATTAAGGGACTAGCTACCCGTATTATTAATAACTTATATAAAAAATATAAAGCGGAGTTTTACGAGTATATATATATAGAACCTAATATAGGATATATAATACTAAGGTAGTTAGTAAAATACCCCGAAGTATACGTACGAGACTAGAAGATATAATATAAATACTAGTTAATAGACTATCTACGATATACTAAGGTAAAGGTATTCGATTAGTATAGGACTAAGGAATAAAAAGAGATAAAAGAGCTCCGGCGATACGAGAATATTATAAAAGTATTACTTAGTATTAAGATAGTTAAGAGTAAGGAGTATACCTTAAGCTATAAATAAGGATATAAGGGATATAAGAAGTACCCTAACGGTATAAGATTATTATTCGACCTTACTAAATAAGTAGATCGAGACTATATTAACTAAGGTAAAATAAACTACGAAAGATATACTAGAGCGAAGGAAATACTATACTTACGATATAAGATCGGAGCATAGGAATACCTTATTCTATAAAGAAAGGTATATATATAATATATTATATATAAGTATTACGAAGGATATATATTAGACTATAGAGTTTATTACTATAGGTATATATATTACCTATACGAAGAGGAAGGGAAACGATACCCCTTAATATACTTAAAGTCGTATAATAATAGCTATATATACGACCCTAAGGATAATATTACCGATATAGAATATTACCTATTAAAAAACTATTAATATTACTTATAAATAAGGTATAGGACGACGAGGAAAACCTAAAAACCCTTTACTCCGTAGAGATAGATAGAGGATAGAAAATAATTTTAAAAGTCTAGATTAATGGATATTACCTACGAGTATTATTAAATAATAGGGTAATAGGAAACTATATCTTACTAGCGGTAGTTAACTAATATACGCTACTATAGAATTATAAGGCTCGATTATATAAGTTTTTTAATATCAAAGGATAAAGCTTTAATTATAATAGTAGAATTATCGACCGCGAGACCGATTATCTCGACGCGACGATATAAGGATACTATAAGATAATTATCTTCGATATTATAAACTTATATAGATACGATATAATACTAGGTTACCTATAGTTAACGAGAAGTAATCCGGTAGTCGATTAATGTACTAGCTAGTTAGCGTGGATAGATACGATAACGCGATAATTATTATTTAACTAAAAAAAAGCGAATATTCGTAATAACTTAGCCTCTAGAGTATCTTTATAGGAAGATATAAGCGAGCCGAAGTAAGTAAAAGCTATAGTATTAACCGAGAAGGCTTTATAACTAGGTATACGATATAAATAAGGAAAATAAATTATCGCTAATATTATATAAAAAATATTCGAAATAAACTAAGCCTTATAAGAAGAAAAAAAAAAACTTATAATAAAAGAAGAATAAATAAAGAATATACCTTAAGAATATAGGAAGTATAGTAGGTTATTTAAGGAAACCCTTAAAATAGGTATTCCCTAATATAGTTAGTAAGATCACGAAATCTATCTTAAAACCGGAACCTCGACTAAGTTCTATAAACTCTATAACCTTAACTAAAAATAACTTAAGATATTACGAGAATATATCGACGAAATACTTAAGAAAGGCTATATTCGAACCTCTACCTCGGAAGTAAGATATCTTATTATATTCGTGCTAAAGAAAAATAAGAAACTATAATTAATCGTAGACTATCGGTAGCTTAACGATATTACGATTAAGGATAGGATACCCCTACCGCTTATTAATGAGCTTAAAGATAGACTTTATAGTAAGAATTAATTTACCGCTCTTAACCTAAAAAGAGCCTATAACTTAATCTATATAAAGAAAGGAGATAAATAGAAAATAGCTTTCCGTACTAAGTTCGGTTTATTTAAGTATTTAATAATATTATTCGGCCTTATTAATACTCTAGCTACCTTCTAATAAATAATTAATAATATACTTAGGGAATACTTAGATATCTTCGTTATAATATATCTAGATAATATCTTAATCTTCTTAGAAAACCTTAAAGAGTATAAAGAATATATTTATTAGGTACTAAAAATACTTTAAGATACGAACTTCTTAATTAACCTAGAAAAGTATATATTTTATATATAAGAGACTATCTTTCTTAGATATATAATTAGACTAAATAAAATCTTAATAAAATAAGTAAAGATTAATATAATTAGAGAATAGCCTTTATTAGAAAATAATCTTAAGGAAGTATAAGTATTCGTAGGATTCGTAAATTACTATCGGCGCTTTATACGCGACTTCGCGAAAATCGTAGCGCTACTTATAGAACTCACGAAGAGTAAGAAAGAGTTCTAGTTCGGAGAAGAATAAAAAAAAGCTTTCGAGATATTACGAGATAGTATAATATCTAATACTATGCTTATAACCTACGACCCCGAAAAACTACTCGAATTAGAAATAAATATATCGGACTATACTATAGGAGCGTAGATTAGTTAATAAGACGATAACGGTAACCTACGATTAATCGCCTTCTTCTTGAAGAAACTCTATAGCGTAAAATTAAACTATCCTATCTATAATAAGGAATTCTTAGTAATTATCGCCGCTATTAAGGAATTTAAGTATTATATACTAAGGACGAAATTTAGGACTAAGGTTTATACCGATTACTAGAATATCTCTTACTTTACTACGATATAAGAACTTAGCTTACGATAAGTATAATACGCTAAATTCCTAGCTAAATATAATATTAAGATTATCTATCGGAAGGGATCGGAAAATAATAAAGTAAATATACTTAGTCGCCGATTAAATTATAATACCGAAGTATTAAAAGCAAAGGGCTAGATACTTTAATAAAATAACGAAGGGAACTATATATAAATATTACTTAACCTCCTTATATATAAAGTCGAAGTAAATACTATATATTACGATAAAATATTAGAATAAGTATTTAAATATAGAAAAAATACCTAATAACTATACGATAGAAATAAGGAAAGGACTTATTAGGAATAAACGACTCTAGATACTACTGCTAATACGCGATAAAATCTTAATTAATATTTATATATATCCTACGGTAGGATATTAAGGAGTTAGGAAGACTCTCGAACGAATATAACGACCGTACGACTACTAAGGAATTAAAATAGATATCGCACGTATCGTCGGATAATACGAAGACTATATACGTAGTAAGGCTATATAGTATAAACTATATAGAGAACTAAAGCTATTACTAGTGCCTTTAAGACTATAGGAATTAATAGCCTTCGATTATATTACGAAACTACCTAAATCAAAGGAACTAAGATCTAACGTCGAATATAATAGTATATTCGTTATTATAGACCGAATAAGCAAATTCGGATATTTCTTACTATATTAAGAAGCAATAGATATAGAAATACTCGTATATATAGTACTTAAATATATCGTAGCTAACCACGGCCTTCCAGAAGAAATCATTTCGGATCGAGGAACGATATTTACCTCGAAATTCTAGTAAGCCTTAATAGCTTAACTTAAAACAAAACATAAGCTTAGTATAGCTTACTACCCTTAGACGGATAGATAGATAGAAAGGTTAAACTAGACACTAGAACAATACCTACGGTACTATATTAACTACGAATAGGACGATTAGGTCCCGAGATTACCACTCGCCTAACTCGCCTATAATAGCGCACCTATAGAATTAACTTAAATCTTACTATTCTATACGAACTACGGATACGAGCCCGAGTTCGGTAGTAAAATACTAAGGGATAGACCTCTTACTAAAAAAGTAATACTTAAAGTAGACTAACTACGCTTACTATATAAATATATAAAAAGATAGCTCGAATTCGTACGTATACGAATATCGAAATACTATAATAAGAAAAGATCGAAGGGACCGATCTTTTAGAGGGGAGATATAGTCTACCTACTACGCAAAAATTTTATAATAACTCGACCCTTACTAAAGCTCGACTATAAAAAGCTTAGACTATTTAAAATCGACGAAGTTATCTTAGATACTAACTATAAGCTTTCGCTACCCTTAAGTATAAGAATATACCTAGTTTTTTATATCTTATTACTCGAAAAAGCACTATAAAACGCAAAAATAAATTATAAACTAGAAGTCCTCGAAGAACTCTACGAACTAGAATGAATTATCGATAAATAAATAATAGACGGAGAAGTTAAATACCTTATTAAATAGAAAGGCTATATAAGTAACGAAAATATATAAGAACCCGCTAAACACCTTAAGAATTACCGTTACCTATTGCGATAGTATTATTAAAGGGAAATATATCGGGCATTACGCTCTAATCGATAACCTTAAACGCACCTAACTCTTAAGCACGCCTAACTACCTACTACTCCTTAAGAATAGCCTCTTCCTAAGAATATACCCTATCCTCCTTATCTAACTCACGTATACCACGAGATACTAACTCCGAGGTCCGACTTCGAAGTAGTTCTTATTAGCGACGAAGGCGCTAAACGCGCCCTAGAGCCTCTTAGAGCTCCCTCTTAGATTTTTCTAAATCCGCTTCTACTTATTTCTACTTAGACACCGCACGCGTTACTAAAATATAGGTTAGTATATACACGAAAAATATATATAGTACTCACGATACGACGCCACGCTAGTACTATTATAAGTTTTCTTTATTTCGATATATAACATATAACGACGAGAATTACTACTTATACGATAAACGCGCTTAGCACGATAATAACGAGTATAGGGTATCTCGCTCTTAGAACTATTAAAATAAATAGCTTTAATTAGGATAGCGCGACACGAGTCGTTGGTTCTTTTATAAGAAGAGGAATATTTCTATATACGGTTAGGTATAATAAAAGGAAGAAGTTACCGAACACGACTTATAATAGACGGCTAACGGGTTTTAGCTAATTCTAGGATAGAATCTCGGAAGGGGAGATATTATATTACGACCTAATATATAACTATATACGCCTCTCACGTAACCCCTGCTTTTTTCTTCCTATTATATATTACCCGTATACTACGTAGGATAGACGACTATAGGCGACTAGCGACTATAGTCGACTACGCTATAAAGGCGCTCGTAGACGATAGTCGACTATCGTCGACTATATAATATTTACTTAATATATAGGAAGCCTAGCTTTACTATAGTTAGTCTCTACTAGCTCCTTAGCTATTAATATAATTATCTACGCAAGATCTACTATCTCGCACATAGACTATAACCCGACCGCTTAAGTTAATAATATCCTAGTATACTTAGTTCATAAACCGACCTTAGATCTACCTACCCTATAGTTAGTCTAACCCGAACGTCATAGAACTAAGTATAAGCTTAGTATAGCCTACTATCCCTAAACGGATAGATAAATAAAGAGATTAAACTAGACGCTAAAATAATACCTATAGTACTATATTAATTATAAATAAAACGATTAAGTCTCGAAGTTATTACTCGCCTAACTCGCCTATAATAATATACCTATAGAATTAACTAAGATCTTATTATTTTACGCGAACTATAGATACGAACCCGAGTTTAGTAATAAAATATTAAGGGATAGACCTCTTACTAAAAAAATAATACTTAAAGTAGACTAACTATGCTTACTATATAAATATATAAAAAGATAGCTCGAATTCGTATATATATAAATATCGAAATACTATAATAAGAAAAGATCGAAGGGACCGATCTTTCGGAGGGGAGATATAGTTTACTTATTACGTAAAAATTTTATAATAACTCGACTTTTACTAAAGCTCGATTATAAAAAACTTAGATTATTTAAAATCGACGAGGTTATCTTAGATACTAATTATAAGCTTTCGCTACCCTTAAGTATAAAAATATACCTAGTTTTTTATATTTTATTACTCGAAAAAGCACTATAAAATATAGAAATAAATTATAAACTAGAAGTCCTCGAAGAACTTTACGAACTAGAATAAATCGTCGATAAATAAATAATAAACGGAGAAGTTAAATACCTTATTAAAAAGAAAGGCTATATAAGTAGCGAGAATATATAAGAACCCGCTAAATACCTTAAGAATTACCGCTACTTATTATAATAATATTATTAAAGGGAAATATATCGGGTATTACGCTTTAATCGATAACCTTAAATATACCTAACTCCTAAGCACGCTTAACTACCTATTACTCCTTAAGAATAGCCTCTTCCTAAGAATATACCCTATCCTCCTTATCTAACTTATATATACTACGAGATACTAACTCCGAGGTCTAACTTCGAAGTAGTTCTCGTTAGTAACGAAGACGCTAAACGCGCCTTAGAGCCTCTTAGAGCTCTTTCTTAGATTTTTCTAAATCTACTTCTACTCGTTTCTATTTAAATACTATACACGTTATTAAAATATAGGTTAGTATATATACGAAAAATATATATAGTACTTACGGTACGACGCTACGCTAGTATTATTATAAGTTTTCTTTATTTCGATATATAACGTATAACGATAGGAATTACTACTTATATAATAAACGCGTTTAGCGCGATAATAACGAGTATAAGGTATCTCGCTCTTAGAACTATTAAGATAAATAGCTTTAATTAGGATAGCGCGATACGAGTTATTAGGTTTCTTATAAGAAGATAGATATTTCTATATATAGTTAGGTATAATAAAAGGAAGAAATTACCGAATATAACTTACGAAGAACGACTAACGGGTTTCAGCTAATTCTAGGATAGAATCTTAGAAGGGGAGATATTATATTACGACCCGATATACGACTATATACATATGACGTTCGGGTTAGACTAGCTATAGGGTAGGTAGATCTAAAGTCGGTTTATAAACTAAGTATACTAGGATATCGTTAACTTAAGCGGTCGGGTTATAGTCTATATACGAGATAGTAGATCTTACGTAGATAATTATATTAATAGCTAAGGAGCTAGTAAAGACTAACTATAGTAAAGCTAGGCTTCTTATATACTAAATAAATATTATATAGTTAACGATAGTTAACTATCGTCTATAAGCGCTTTTATAGTATAGTCGACTATAGTCGCTAGTCGCCTATAGTTATCTATTCTATATAGTATATAGGTAACGTATAATAAGAAGAAAAAAGCAAGGGGTATATAAGAGGCGTATACGGTCGTATATCGGGTCGTAATATAATATCTCCCCTTCTAAGATTCTATCCTAGAATTAGCTAAAACCTATTAGTCGTTCTTCGTAAGTTATATTCGGTAACTTCTTCTTTTTATTATATCTAACTATATATAGAAATATCTATCTTCTTATAAAAAAACTAACGACTCGTATCGCGCTATCCTAATTAAAGCTATTTATCTTAATAATTCTAATAGCGAGATACCCTATATTTATTATTATCGCGCTAAACGCGTTTATTATATAAGTAGTAATTCCTATCGTTATATATCGTATATCGAAATAAAGAAAACTTATAATAATACTAACGTAGCGTTATATTATAAGTACTATATATATTTTTCGTATATATATTAACCTATATCTTAGTAACGCGTATAGTATCTAAATAAACATAAGTAAAAACGGATTTAGAAAAATCTAAGAAAGAGCTCTAAGAGGCTCTAAGGCGCGTTTAACGTCTTCGTCGCTAACGAGAATTACTTTAAAATCGGACCTTAGAGTTAGTATCTCGTAGTATATATAAGTTAGATAAGGAGGATAGGGTACGTTCTTAAGAAAAGGTTATTCTTAAGGAGTAATAGGTAGTTAGGCATACTTAGGAGTTAGGTATATTTAGGGTTATCGATTAAAATATAATACCCGATATATTTCCCTTTAATAATACTATCGTAATAAATAATAGTAATTCTTAAGGTATTTAGCGGGTTCCTATATATTCTCGCTACTTATATAGCCTTTCTATTTAATAAAGTATTTAATTTCTCCGTTTATTATTTATTTATCGACGATTTATTCTAGTTTATAAAGTTCTTCGAGGACTTCTAGTTCGTAATTTATTTCTATATTTTATAATACTTTTTTAAGTAATAAAATATAAAAAACTAGGTATATTTTTATACTTAAGGGTAGCGAAAGCTTATAGTTAGTATCTAAGATAACCTCGTCGATTTTAAATAGTCTAAGTTTTTTATAATCGAGCTTTAGTAAGGGTCGAGTTATTATAAAATTTTTATATAATAAGTAAACTATATCTCCCCTCCGAAAGATTAGTCCCTTCGATCTTTTCTTATTATAGTATTTCGATATTTATATATATACGAATTCGAGCTATCTTTTTATATATTTATATAGTAAGCATAGTTAGTTTACTTTAAATATTACTTTTTTAGTAAGAGGTCTATCCCTTAGTATTTTATTATTAAACTCGGGTTTATATTTATAGTTCGCGTAAAATAATAAGATCTTAGTTAATTCTATAGGTATATTATTATAGGCGAGTTAGGCGAGTAGTAACTTCGAGACCTAATCGTTTTATTTATAATTAATATAGTACTATAGGTACTATTCTAGCGTCTAGTTTAATCTCTCTATCTATCTATCCGTCTAGGGGTAGTAGGCTATACTAAGCTTATACTTAGTTCTAAGCTAAGCTATTAGAGCTTACTAGAACTTCGAGGTAAATATCGTTCCTCGATCCGAAATAATTTCTTCCGGAAGGCCGTGGTTAGCTACGATATATTTAAGTATTATATATATGAGTATTTCTATATCTATTACTTCTTAATATAGTAAGAAATATCCGAATTTACTTATTTAGTCTATAATAACGAATATATTATTATATTCGATATTAGATCTTAGTTTTTTTAATTTAGGTAGCTTCGTAATATAATCGAAGGCTATTAATTCCTATAGTCTTAAAAGCACTAATAATAGCTTTAGTTCTCTATATAGTTTATACCGGGTAGCCTTACTATATATATAATCTTCGTATTATCCGACGATATATATAATATTTACTTTAATTCCTTAATAATCGTATATTCGTTATATTCTCTTAAGAGTCTTCCTAACTCCTTAATATCCTACTATAGGGTATATATAAATATTAATTAAGATTTTATCGCGTATTAGCGGTAGTATCTAGAGTTATCTATTCCTAGTAAGTCCTTTCCTTATTTCTATCGTATAATTATTAGGTATTTCTTTTCTATATTTAGATACTTATTCTAGTATTTTATTATAGTATATAATATCTACTTCGACTTTATATATAAGGAAGTTAAGTACTATTTATATATAGTTCCCTTTGTTATTTTATTAAAGTATCTAGCCCTTTGCTTTTAATACTTCGGTATCGTAATCTAGTCGGCGACTAAGTATATTTACTCTATCGTTTTCCGATCCCTTCCGATAGATAATCTTAATATTATATTCGGCTAGGAATTTAACGTATCGTACTTATCGTAAGCTAAGTTTTTATATTATAGTAAAGTAAGAGATATTTTAGTAATCGGTATAAACCTTAGTCCTAAATTTCGTCCTTAGTATATAATATTTAAATTCCTTAATAGCAGCGATAATTACTAAGAATTCCTTATCGTAGATAGGATAGTTTAATTCTATACTATAGAGTTTCTTCGAGAAGAAAGCGATTAATCGTAGGTTATTATTATTATCTCGTTAACTAATTTACGCTCTTATAGTATAGTCCGATACGTCTATTTCTAATTCGAGTAGTTTTTCGGGGTCGTAGGTTATAAGTATAGTATTAGATATTATATTATCTTATAATATCTCGAAAGCTTTTTTTTTATTCTTCTCCGAACTAGAACTCTTTCTTATTCTTCGTAAGTTCTATAAGTAGCGCTACGATTTTCGCGAAGTCGCGTATAAAGCGCTAATAGTAATTTACGAATCCCACGAATACTTATACTTCCTTAAGATTATTTTCTAATAAAGGCTATTCTTTAATTATATTAATCTTTACTTATTTTATTAGGATTTCGTTTAGTCTAATTATATATCCAAGAAAGATAGTCTCTTATATATAAAACGCGTACTTTTCCGGGTTAACTAAGAGGTTCGTATCTTAAAGTATTTTTAGTACTTAAAAGATATATTCCTTATATTCTTTAAGGTTTTCCGAGAAGATTAGGATATTATCTAGATATACTATAACGAAGATATCTAAGTATTCCCTAAGTATATTATTAATTATTCGTTAGAAAGTAGCTAAAGTATTAGTAAGGCTAAATAATATTATTAAATACTCGAATAGACTAAACTTAGTACGGAAAGCTATTTTCTATTCGTCTCCTTTCTTTATACGGATTAAGTTATAGGCTCCTTTTAGGTTAAGAGCGGTAAATTAATTCTTACTATGAAGTCTATCTTTAAGCTCGTTAATAAGTAATAGGGGTATCCTATCCTTAATCGTAATATTATTAAGCTACCGATAGTCTATAACTAATCGTAGCTTCCTATTCTTCTTTAGTATAAATATAACGGGATATCTTACTTCCGAGATAGAGGTTCGAATATAGCCTTTCTTAAGTATTTTATCGATATATTCTCGTAATATCTTAAGTTATTTTTAGTTAAGGTTATAGAGTTTATAGAACTTAGTCGAGGTTCCGGTTTTAAGATAGATTTCGTAATCTTACTAACTATATTAGGGAATACCTATTTAGAGGGTTTCCTTAAATAACTTACTATACTTCCTATATTCTTAGGGTATATTCTTTATTCGTTCTTTTTCTATTATAGGTTTTTTCTTCTTTTCTTCTTATAAGGCTTAGTTTATTTCGAATATCTTTTATATAATATTAGCGATAATTCGTTTTCCTTATTTATATCGTATACTTAGTTATAAAGCCTTCTTGGTTAATATTATAGCTTTTGCCTATTTAGGCTCGCTTATATCTTCTTATAAAGATACTCTAGAGGCTAAGTTATTACGAATATTCGCTTTCTTTTAGTTAAATAGTAATTATCGCGTTATCGTATCTATCTACGCTAACTAGCTAGTACGCTAATTAACTACTAGATTACTTCTCGTTAACTATAGGTAACCTAGTATTATATTATATTTATATAAGTTTATAACGTCGAAGATAATTATCTTATAGTATCCTTATATTATCGCGTCGAGATAATTAGTCTCGCGGTCGATAGTTCTACTATTATAATCGAAGCTTTATCCTTCGACGTTAAAAAGCTTATATAATCGAGCCTTATAATTCTATAATAGCATATATCGGTTAACTACTATTAGTAAGATATAGTTTCCTATTACCTTATTATTTAATAATACTTATAGGTAATATCCGTTAATCTAGACTTCTAAAACTATTTTTTATCCTCCGTCTATCTCTACGGAGCAGAGGGTCTTTAGGTTTTCCTTATCGTTCTATACCTTATTTATAAGTAATATTAATAGTTTTTTAACGGGTAGTATTCTATATTAGTAGTATTATCCTTAGGGTCGTATATATAGTTACTACCGTACGACTCTAGGTATATCGAGGGGTATTATTTCCTTTCCTCTTCGTATAAGTAATATATATACTTATAGTAATAGACTCTATAGTCTAATATATATCCTTCGTAATACCTATATATAATATATTACGTATATGCTTTTCCTTATAGAATAAGGTATTCTTATACTCCGATCCTATATCGAGTATAATATTTCCTTCGCTCTAGTATATCTTTCGCGGTTTATTTTACCTTAGTTAATATAGTCTCGATCCGCTTATTTAGTAAGGTCGAATAATAATCTTATACCGTTAGGGTACTTCTTATATCCCTTATATCTTTATCTATAGCTTAAGGCGTACTCCTTACTCTTAACTATCTTAATACTAAGTAATACTTTTATAATATTCTTATATCGCCGGAGCTCTTCTATCTCCTTTTATTCCCTAGTCCTATACTAATCGAATACCTTTACTTTAGCGTATCGTAGATAGTCTACTAACTAATATCTATACTATATCTTCTAGTCTCGTATATATACTTCGGGGTATTTTACTAACTACCTTAGTATTATATATCCTATACTAGGTTCTATATATATATACTCGTAAAACTCCGCTTTATATTTTTTATATAAGTTATTAATAATACGGGTAGCTAGTCCCTTAATTAAGTAAACTTAATACCTTCCTTTATTAAGTATATATACTTTATAAAAGTAATATATATAAGAAATCTATAAGAGTTCGTAATATTTTAGTATATCTAGGTATATATATAGGTTATTTCTTAAGATTATTCTTCGGTCTATTACTTAATTAATTCCTTTATTTAGCGTCTAAGCGGGGATAACTATCTAGAGATCTTCCCTTTCTAATAAAGGGTCGTATTAATCTATCGCTACCTTTATTTATTCTTGTAAGGTTACTCGTCCGTATAATAAGTTAGTTTCGAGTATCTATTTCTTTTATAAGAGCTCTTTATCGCTATCTATAGAGTCGGTATCGGATAATTCTTTATTTATATTATCTAGGTACTACCTTAGTCCTATAGTAACTTTATATATTATAGCTAGAACGCGAGACCCGCGTAATAACTTAGGGAACTATCCTAAGTTTTCCTTATTATCCCGATAGGTTAGGTAATTATCGTCGTAGTACCCTAACTAATATAATACTTCGTAAGGTATTAATTACTTTCTTATTTTTTCTCCGGCCTTCTTTATTTCTTCGAGGAACTTCTATTATTCCTTCTCCCTAAAGGATATTATATTTTATAAGGGGCTAATATCGTATCCGGACCTAGTTATATTTAGCTATTTATACTTACCTTTAGGGATTAGTTTCTAGCCCTAGCTTCGTTCTTTCTTTAAGGAATAATATTCGCGCGTAAAATATCCCTTCTTATTATAGTTATAGTAAGTAAGGTTCTTTTTATCTATCGCGGCGAGCTTTTATTCTATCGCGTCGAGATCTATTAGTCCTATATAGGTTCCGCCGAGAGCTATACTTTAATAAAATCGAGGTTATCCTATATTAGGATAGATTCGGTTTTTACTATTACGATCGCGGTTTAAGGTATTAGTAAAGTACTATCCTTTCTTCTCGCGTTATCGTTCGAATTATCGGTTATCGATCTTAACGGCTATCGCGATATAGCTCGCGAGGGTAGCGGGTCGGTTTTCTTTATATAGCTCGTCCTTAACCTTATCCTTAAGACCTCGGTAAAAAGAAGCTATTTTATCTCCTTTACTCTTAATAGTTCTAGACGCGATTTAGGTAAATAAGGCGCTATAATCCGAGGCTAACCCTTTCTATTTTAACGCCTCTAGCTAGTTCTTAGCTAGGCGTTCTTCGTCGATAGTCCCGAAGGTCGCTTTTAATATTTCTTTAAAGTTATTATAGTACGCGAAGATATCTTTCGTCTCTTATTTTCGGTATTAATAAGTATTAGTTACGAAGTCCCTAAGAGTAAGTTCGAATTATATAAGAGCGGCTCTTAATAAATATCCTACTATATAGCATACTTTATCTTCTTCCGTACGAAGGATAGATAGGAAGTATTATTAATAGGCTCTAACCTAAGTTAGGAACCCTTAAAGGTCCTTAGTCGTACTATCGAATAATCCTAATTAGCGTAGCTTTATAATCTCTCTTAGGTCCTTACCGGTAGCCTATCGAATAATATTATTACTTACGCTATTTATCTTATTTCTTAGCTAGGCGGCCTATTACTATTATAAGGTTATTCCTTCGTAGAAGGAATAATAAGCTTCGTTATATTACTACTTATCGTAGGCCTATATATCGAGGACTTACTATAGCTACCCTTATAACTCTTAGATCTACCCCTTAAGGATCTTTATATCCTTATCGTCGGACTCGTCTAAGTTTAAGTCTATAAACTAAGCTATCTAAGAGGTCTTAGTATACTTAGCTATAGCCTTACCCTTATCGGTAGACTTAGGGGTTATCTTAGAGGATTCGCTAACTATAATATCGTATTACTTAAGTACCTTAATACGGTAGTATACTAAATAAGAGCTATTAATATATAACATTCGGGTTAGACTAGCTATAGGGTAAGTAGATCTAAAGTCAGTTTATAAACTAAGTATATTAAGATATCGTTAACTTAAGCGGTCGGGTTATAGTCTATATACGAGATAATAGATCTTACGTAGATAATTATATTAATAGCTAAGGAGCTAGTAAAGACTAACTATAATAAAGCTAGGCTTCCTATATATTAAGTAAATATTATATAGTCGACGATAGTCGACTATCGTCTACGAGCGCCTTTATAGTATAGTCGACTATAATCGCTAGTCGCCTATAGTCGTCTATTCTACGTAGTATACGGGTAATATATAATAAGAGGAAAAAAGCAAGGGGCACGTAAGAGGCGTATACGGTCGTATATCGGGTCGTAATAATACGCCTCTTATATACCCCTTGCTTTTTTCCTCTTATTATATGTTACCCGTATACTATATAGAATAAACGATTATAAGCGACTAGCGACTATAGTCGACTATATTATAAAGGCGCTCGTAGACGATAGTCGACTATTATCGATTATATAATATTTACTTAGTATATAGGAAGCCTAGCTTTACTATAGTTAGTCTCTACTAGCTCCTTAGCTATTAATATAATTATTTACGTAAGATCTACTATCTCGTATATAGACTATAACCCGACCGCTTAAGTTAACGATATCTTAGTATACTTAGTTTATAAACCGACTTTAGATCTACCTACCCTATAGCTAGTCTAACCCGAACGTTATACCTAGTGCCTCGCGTATCGCGATAATATAAAATTTTAGCGTTATAACCACGGCCTAAGTATAGATATTATTACTTATCTAGTCTATCGCTAATTATCCGCTACCGATATTTCTATAATTAATAACCTTATAAGATCTAGAGTATAGCCGAGGGATATCCGGACCTACCTCCGCATGTATTCTAATATATTAGTAACTTAGTAAGATATCTATAATTATATTACGTAAGGTAAGCGAGACCTTTAAGAAGGGTAGAGTATAATATACGCGCTTGCTAACGTACTTAAGATAGAGGGCTTCTAGAACCGTATCCGGTTCGATAATACTAGCCGAGTTATAGCTATATTATTTATATATCTAGAGTCGTTAGGGTACCTTAGCCTATACCTAGATACCTTTATTCTTAATTATATATATAAGACTAATAAATATTAGATATTATTTCTCGATATAGTCGGCGTTAATACTTATTAGCGATCGTTCTATATCGCCTTTGCCTTCTTAAGCGGAGAAGAGGAAGTAGACTATATTTAGGCGTTAGACCGGCTACGCTCGATATACTAGACTTACGGCGTAAGGCTACCGATTATTATCCTTACTAATCGCTACCTTACCTATATAAATACTATATCTTCTTACTTTCTAGACGCGGTATCTCTTTTATACCTTTAGTATACGAATAAGGTAGTCCTTAGCTATTACTTGCCGAGCTTTAAAGAAGGAGATATTATAGGGACCGAGGGCTAACTTATATAGAAGGATTTCTATAGGAGGTAGTATAAGCTAATTGCCTCTATATCTAACGAAACCTTTAAGTAAAGGCTCTAGGCCCTTAAGTCCCGTTATACTATATTATATACCCGAGAAGTTAGCTATATTATAGAAGTCTAGCTCGACCTATATAAGGAGAGGCTTATAAAGGCCTAGGTCGATAAATACGCGTATTTCGATAATATAGTTATATCCCGTACCGAGGGGATTTACTAACTAATTAAGATCTATCTCGAGATAAGTTAGCTAGATCTCTTTAACGCCTAGAAGGTAATTAAACGCGTAATTACTAACTAAATAGCCTCGCTACGGGATAATTAAGCGGAGTAACGACTTCGTATACCTATCGAATTAAATAATAAGCTATATAATATTATACGCGGCTAGGTATTATATAAAGCGTTATAAAAGGTCGAGGGCTAGAGGAAGTTACTTATATAAGGTAAGGAACTTCCTATCTATATAAGTAGATTTATATTATTACTCGGCCTCCCTTGCGCTTATATACTCGAGCCCCTTATATAATAATAATAGCCCCTCTAACTAGGCTAATTTCACGTATACTAGCGCCTTTAGTAAGAAAAGAGTCCGTAATTCCTTATCGAGCTAAGGAGATAATTTAATTAAGCCACGGCTCGATCGACGCTACTAGAGATAAGCACTCGCCGCGAGCTAAGCGTATTTAAGGCTATCGAGAGACTATCTAGGGCTTAGCCTAGGTGCTTAGCGTATAATAAGGTTAGCTATATAAGGATATCGAAGTTATATAACCTACGCTATATGTATATTATATCTTTATTAGTATTAGGGCTAGCGTTAGCGCCGACTTAAGGCGTCGTAACTTTAGCGTTAGCTTTAGCGTTAGCGCCGATATAAGGTATCGCGGATTTATTGTTAACGCTAACTTAAGGTATCGCGGCTTTATCGTTAACGCTGACTTAAGGCGTTGTAACTTTAGCGTTAGCTTTAGCGTTAGCGCCGATATAAGGTATCGCGGCTTTATCGTTAACGCCGCCGCTAGTATAGAGCCCGATCGCCCTATTACGTATATTTCGAGCCCTTATTATATAATATTACTAACCTTTTTAATAGAGTTCGAACTATAGCTAGAATTAGGGCTTAAACTTACGTTAGAAGTATAGCTAGAGCTTACGCTAGAACTATAGCTAGAGCCCGCGCTAGAACCGGAGCTATAACTCCGTTATAATTATCTATATACTATATATAAACGATATATTACTAATCGAGAGGCCTAGTATAAAACGCTACCGCGAGATAGCTTAAAGACTAACTAGTAATATCGGAAGGCGATAGGCCTACTATTACGCTATAGTAAGAAGGTATATAAATATTATCTTAATTATAAGCGGATAGGTAAGTAATATAATATAAGAAAGCTACGTAAGGATTAGACTAAGGAGGAATAAATAGCCTATCTAGATTAAGAAGAGAAAGAGGATAAGCGAGTTAAGGCTTAGGTTACTATTACTATAGCCGAGGAAGTAGCTAACGGTAGATCTATTTATAGACAAGGGATATAGGATTTATAGGATATAGCGGAGAGGGATATAGAGGAATAATAAGCGTTATATAAGGTATTACGCTTAAATTAAGTAAAAGGCACGCTTATTAATAGCTTCGCTAATAGTATCTTTAATAGTATTATCTTTAATAGCGTTATCTTTAATAATAACGCTAGTAGTATCTTTAATAATATATTTAATTATATCGCTAGTAGCCTTATATATTAAATTAATTCCTCGCGCTTTAGACCTTTGCCTTAGCCTATGCTTATTAATTTACCGCTTAATTGCCTATTACTTAATTACTTATTGCCTAATTACCTATCTCCCCTCCTTATTTACCTCCGAGATAATACCCTTATATATTAAGATTACGATTAATTTAATAACTCGGTCTAATAATTAAAAAACGAGATCTCTTTAGTATAGTAGTTATAGGCTAGTATATCCTCTACGCCGAAGCTAAGTAGCTAGCCCCGCTTACGTTTATCGGATTCCTAAAGTTATTAGAGATATAACTATTAGTAGTTACTAATCTAGCCCGGGTTAATTAATTCTTAGGAGTCTTTTCTAAACTTATACCTACGATAGTTCTTAGTATTAGCTTTAATCTATCTCTCTATCGTAAGACGCGCTAGCTAGGTTTAGTAGATCTAGGTTCGTATCGGAGTAAAGTAATAAGTTAATATAAAGAGCGAGGATTCGTACTTTTTTTTAGTTCGGCTATAACTTATACGTATGCCGTGTTATAATATTATAAGCGAGGGGGCCGTGATAATAATACACGCTTCTTTATATAGTTATTACGAACGATAACGATATGCGATTAAGCCTGAATAGGAAATTCGTAGAATAAGAGGTTAATAGTTCAAATTAACTAAGGAATTGTTTTCTATTAATAATTGCCTAAACGAGGGGAGTTATTAATATTATAAAGTCGTTAATAATGTTGGCCGGTAGTAATGCCGCGGCTTATATAAGGAATCTTGTATGCGCACCCCGGGTGCGCAGCACGTGATACTTATTTGCGCACCTGGGTGCGCACCTATTGCTCGCCTATCCTAATCGCAACGTCGAACACGCTTTCATTCCCATTGCGCACTGCATCATTACCATCACACCTTGTCGCAAGCCATTTATAAAAGGCCTCTTCAGTGGACGTCAATCATCATGGCTGTCTCAGCCCCCGTCAGCACGTGCGTGTCATTGCACTCCGACACGCCGCGCATTTACTGACATGCATCATAGTGTTTATGTGCAGAACCTCGAAGAACGCGTCAAGCCCGACACGCTGGTTGAGTCTCTCCGCGCACTCTTCTCCGAGTTTGGAAATGTAGTAGACGTTGTGGCAAAGCAAAACCTCAAGGCCAAGGGCCAGGCTTTCGTGGTCTTTGACAACGCGCAAAGCGCACAGGATGCCGTCGAGGAGATTCAGGGCTTCGATTTGTTTGACAAACCCATGAAAGTAGCCATGGCCCGGACGCGGAGTGACAAGACTGTAGAGCTCAATGGCAGCGCAGAGGAAGTGGAGTCACACAAGCGCCATCGTCAAGCTGAGAAAGGTATGTTCGCCATCTGCAAGTTGAGTATCTCTAACGTTCCGCAGATAAGAAGAAGGCAGCTGAGGCCGCAGAGGAGAAGGGGAATCTCAAACGTGGCGCTGGCGCCTCGGTGGACAACAGGCCCGCGAAAGCCGCCAAGGGCTCCGGACTCAAGTCAACCAGCGTCGCTACCTCAGCAGTGGTTCCCGACGAGTACCTCCCGCCCAACAAGATTCTGTTCTTGCAAAATCTACCGGAGGAGTACGATGTCGAGGCGCTCTCCACTATTTTTGGTCGTTTCGATGGATTCCGCGAGGTTCGCCTGGTTCCAAGCCGTCGTGGTATTGCCTTTGTCGAATATGACGCTGAGCAAGGGGCTATCAATGCCAAGGAGAACACTGCTGGCATGACACTGGGCGACAAGACTATCAAGGTCACATACCAGCGACAGTAGGCCTTTACGGAGAAGATTGTAAGCTGGCAGCGAAAGGGCGTTCTGGTCATTTGAATCTGGCAACATGTAATTATACGGCAGGCTAAAAAGGGCTCGTGTGCCCAAATCTTGGTAACATTTAGAAGATGACATCCTCATCCTCACCGGCTCCGAGGACATCTCCAGGAGCAGCATTCTCCTTCCCCTGGTCTCGCCCGTCCTCCTTGGCTGCCTGTGCTTCGCGTTTGGCCTTCATTTCCGCATCCGCGGCAGCAACGTCTCGCTGCTTCTTGTTGGCGACCTTCTTCAATCTGTAAAACTCCTCACGGTCGAGCTCATCCAGCTCGGAGTTGATGTATTTGATGGTGTTCTCCGTCCGGGGGATGATGACATGCTCAATGGCATTCACTAGCCTTTGTCAGTATCCTTCTGGTTCATAGCCTTGCCGTACGAACCTCGCCTGTTGACAACCTTGATCACCTCGTCCAGGATCACAAAGGCGGTCTGTAAACTGGCCAGCTCCACGAGAGCCTCGACAGCGCGCGCATATGTTTCTCGCGCCCTCTGTACTTGTTGACCTCCCTTTCCGAGACCTGTCAGCCCAAAGTCGTTGTTACCCTCGGTAAGATAACTCTCGAAAGCCGGGAGAAAGACACCCGAGACGTTCTCTTGCTTCGTGCGCACACGGAAACGAGCTGATTTGGCCGACTCTTGCACTTGATACCCAATATCCCCGCCCACAGCGTATGTCACCTCGGCCAGGGAGAAGGCGGCGATCTGCATGACACGCCCCATCTTTCGCTTCGCTTCGTCGATTCGGCGGGTGATCTCTGATCGATATATGTCAGTGTGCTCCTCCCAATCTCTTGGCCAATCTTCACCAACCTCGGAAACGTCTGTGGTCTTTTGTTAGCGATTGCAACATGCTTGCGTTGGAACTACCCACTTGGTGAGGGCTTCGCTTTTCCTCTTCAGTAGACTGTGACCAGTCTCTGCGCCCTTCAGCTTCGCCTTCATGATTCCGAGCGACTGCCGGGTCGGGAAGACGGCCTCGCGATCCTGCCATCGTCAGCTTGCCAGCAGACTCGCTGATAGGGTGATAGTACCGCAGCTCCAGACATCTTGTTGGATTCGGACGAACAAGTGCTATAGATCAGAAATAAAGAAGAGTCGAGTTTCCAACGGAGCTGAGTACACCGTATTGAGCTGTCGTTCCTCCAACTGCAACTACGAAGCTGGCCAGAGGTCAGGTACGTACATGAACCACGACATGACGGAATTGGCCCAGCCGCCGCGCCAGCCACGAAGTGGGGCAAGCAGGCGCATCAGGTGCCCCCACAATGGGCGACTCGGATCCCGGAAATTCCAGACGCCGACTCCAGCCTCAATCTTCAAACAATAAGGTGACAACGTCGCGCACGGCTTGACCTATTGTTCCGTGGGGATCCGCGAGCAACGAGGCCGAACGAGGCCACCAGACGACCGCTTGATTGCTCACTGAATCAAGCCTCCTTCATTGGAGACGATTGAGCCCATCCGCCACCACCGAGTCACAGCCACAGATTCGGTTTCGAGAACGGTCGAGCAGCACATCAGGCGAGGACAATGCGCTGCTTCGCGTAGCGAAATTCTTGTGCTCGCGCATGCACGTCAATTATTCGTCCTACTTGGATATTCCGGGCAGCTTACGCCCTTTCCATCCCAAGCCGCGCAAAGCCCACCATGGAGATCACCAACGCGACGCGGACGTTGGAAAGGAAGCCGGACCTGAGCCTCGTGGTGAGTCAGACGCACGCGTGCCCCAGTACAAAGACTGACCGTTGCTTCTGTAGACCAACGAAGACTCCGTATACGAGCAGGACATCCTCAGGGAACCTGCTAGCATCAAGCCATGGCTCGCTTACATTGACTTCAAACTTCGCCATGGGACAATACTGGAGCAGGCTTTCGTCATGGAGCGTGCATGCGCCCAACTTCCTCGATCATACAAGTTATGGAAGCAGTATCTTCAGTTTCGGACCCGCCATGTCTCGTCCCTCAATGCGGCCGTTTTCGCCGCAGAATACCGCAAGGTCAATGCCCTGTTCGAGAAGGCCCTCATTCTTCTCAACAAGATGCCGCGGATATGGGAGATGTACCTCAAGTTCTTGACGCGCCAGCCCTCTGTCACGTTGGTCCGACGGACGTTTGATCGCGCGCTGCGTGCGCTGCCCATCACGCAACACAACAGGATTTGGGCACTGTACCGGCCTTTCGCGAACTCTGCCGCGGGTCCCACGGCTGTCAAAATCTGGCGGCGCTACATGCAGGTACATCCAGAGGATGCCGAAGACTTTGTGGAGCTCCTGGTGCACACCAAGCGCTACACAGAGGCCGTCCAGAAGTGCATAGACATTCTGAACAACATACAGTTCACCAG